>NC_044329.1:107368107-107994769 GCF_007399415.2 Gopherus evgoodei | reverse complement strand
CTATACAGTCACCAGCCTTCAAATCCTTTCTTAATGTCCCATGAGAACAGGTGGACCTGTGGTTAGGGTGCTAGCTCAGGGCCCCGGCAACCCAGGTTTGATTTCCTGTGCTGCTGAAGACTTCCTCTTTGGCAAGTCAGTTAGGCCCAGCAGCTATAAGTCAAGGGGAGTTAGGTGCCTAAATACCTTTGATGATCTGGGCCTTAGCCTCTCTGTGTCCTAATTACATCACATGAAAGATTGAGAGGCCCTATGGTAATAGGAACCCTGCGAGCACCTAAGAACTTGACTAGCTGTGACTAGGCAGCTGGCAAGCTATGACTGCAGAAGAGCTTTTCCACTGCACTGTTCCTTCCCTCTAACCCAATTGTTGGGTTCATCCAGCTGTTCCTTCTGGTCTCCAACCCAGGCTGCGAGCTCTTCGAGGCAGAGGCTCATTTCACTTCATGCCTGCACAGCACAAGGGGGACCTGATCACTTGACTGATGCCTCTCTACTGTAACACAAATGGTCAGTATTGTTAGGCTGAGAAGTGCTAGCGGCTACCTGCAGGGTGGGTCCTGGATTCAAAGACAATCACAGACCAATGGGGCTGTCAACCATTCTTTTCAGGCTCAACAGAAGGAGCAATCAAGACCCTTGATGAAACAAGAACAGCGGCATACAGTGGATATGAGTGCCCAAGGACTAGAACACATGACAGGTCAGAGCTTAGCCAAGGGGACGCTGGGGTTTGCCTAATTGCAAATGTGGGGGCTAGGATATCAATTTGTAGCCTGTGTGCGCTGGAGGCAGAAAAGCCTGGAGAAAGAGCTGTGAGTGCGACCCTGAGAGGAAGCACAGAGTTTCTTGGGCACTGAGCTTGCTGGAGTGGCAGGCGTGGGGATTTCTGAGCAAGGAAACTGACGGCTGTTTGTTTCTGCTCCACTCAGGACTTCGTGTGCATTTTTTATAAATAAACAAGATCACACTAAACATATCCCTGACTCAGAGCATCCATTTCGCCTTCTGATGGAAACAACCTGCAAGGCACCAAATATTAGCTGACCACTCAGATCAAAGAGGCAGTAGAGGCAATAAGAAATGAACGAACAGAAATCCTGAATTCCAATGGATCAAAAGACTCAGAAAAGGAAGCCGTGTAAGTTAATGCCACTCCAAAGCTGCTCTGCTAGCCTGCTCTAGGAAGCGCCTGCTTCTCCATCTTTGCTAGGACAAATAACTGCAATATCCATGAGAACTTGCAATACCCTGTAGCCGCTACAAAGCTGTGAAGTTTTATATTCACACAGAGTGCAGTTTGAGTGGTTTGGGAATGGCAGCTGAGCCTGTGAAAATCAGTTGTTTCTTTTTTTACACTGGCTTTTTTTCAGCAGTTAATGATTTCTCTCTTCCTATAAACGGCTTCAGTGGAAGGGCATTTGAGCTGTTTCTGACAGTGATGAAAGGGTATTTCAACTCTAACTGACACCAAAGCAACGGGATTGCACTTAGATTCCTCTTGTGGCTTGCCAAGGAATTAACTGGTAAGTATATATAAGTAATTACTTTATCACCTGAATATACCCAAGCCACGCTCAGACTTGATCCACTTAGGCCCCGATCCTGCAGAGATCTGGTTGAATGGAACCAATTGCAAGACTGGGGCCTTAGCAGAAGAAACATATCTATCTATCTATCTATCTATCTATCTATCTATCTATCCCTGTACACCCCCTCTATCTATCCCTGTACACCCCCTCTATCTATCTATCTATCCCTGTACACCCCCTCTATCTATCTATCTATCTATCTATCTATCTATCCCTGTACACCCCCTCTATCTATCTATCTATCTACAATTTTTTAATCTCTATTTTCTGTTATGGAACCGATAAAGATGTTAAACAAGGACAAAGTTTTCTCTCAGTCAGGAGATGTCTTTCTCCTAACATCTTCCCAGCGCTCTTTGTCTGTCTCACTCTCATAGTGTATCCTGTCTGACACCTAGATTGTATGTTCTCTGGGATAGGGACTGTCTTCATTATTTTTCTGTACAGCACCTAGAACAATGGGGCTCTGATCCTTCCATGTGATTCCTAGAAGCAACCATAATAGAACATAGCTTAACAAAGAGAAGGTTAAGGGATGACTTTATTACAGTCTATAAGTATCTACATTGGGAACAAATATTTAATAGTGGCTCCTCAATCAAGTGGAGAAGGTGTAACATGATCCAATGGCTGGAAGGTAAAGTTAGACAAATTCAGACTGGAAATAGGCATTAATTGTTAATGATGAGAGTAGTTAATCACTGGAACAATGTACCAAGGGTTGTAGTAGATTTTCCATCACTGACAATTTTAAAATAAAGATTGGATGTTTTTCTAAAAGCTCTGCTCTAGGAGTTACTTTGGGGAAAGTTCTCTGGCCTGTGTTATACAGGGCGTCAGACGAGATGGGAAGTGTGTAACAATTATTACTGATTGGAGGTATGTAACAATCAAGACCCAACACAACAATTCTTAGCAGTTCTATGGCTTAATCCTGCAAAGTACAGAGTCCTCCTAAGAGATGCTGGCTACCTTCAACTCCTACTGAATTCAGTGGCAGCTGATGGAACCCGGCACCACACAAGACTGAGCACCATAGTAGCTATTACCCAACCAAATCCAAGAGCTTTATAGAAGGGAATTGATCACCTCTGCAGGGCAGACTTTCTTTTCACCTTTATGTAACTCAAAAATGGGTGAATGGAGTTTGCTCACATTTCTCCCCAAACATTCACCTTCAGGTAGAGGCCGATCGTGGAAGATTTCAGCTGAAAAGAAAGTTATGGGCATGTTCAAAGTAGGGGGAAACATCAGGGTAAAGTTAACTATGAATTTCAGTGTCAGCAGAAGTTATAACTAAGCCTGACAACTCTGCTAAGTATTAGGGGCGGAATGAGTATAAATGTCTGAATCGGTGGATAGCATCGACTGCAGTAGCTTCTTCAGCTTGTCAGATTGTGATGGTGCTAGCTAGCCAGTGTTGGGTGGTTATCCAAAAGGATGGATTGGTGGTTAAAGCACTGACCTAGCACTCAGAAGATCACTGACTCTACCACTGACTTCCTGTTTGCTCCTGGACAAGCCACTTAACCCCCTTGTGGCTTAGCTTCCCATCTATAAAAGGGCAGTAGTAACCATTTCTGTCCAGTCTCTTTGGCACTAAACTCCCTGGGGCATTTTGTGCATCTGCTAATGGTGTTCTGGTCTCACCAGCAACAGCCTGTGCTAATGTGATGCCTTAAGAGTGAGCTGCGCTATCATTCCTCAGGTGTTGGAAACACCCCACCACAAACCACACTCTTCTGGTTACCATGACACCCCTTCAGAATCACCCAGAAAACTGGCATGTAATGGGAATGGGATGATTGTGGGGTGTCTGGAGGCTGAGCGCCCCTGTATTGCTGTGCCAGTAGTTGTTATACAATGAGAGGAAGCACATTTTACCTCCATGATCTTTCCCTTACGCTTGCTAGACCACAAAACTTGTAAATTTCAAGAAGAACCAAGCAGCAGAAAGCAGAATTACCCTCCACGCTGGGGAGAGGAAATTTTAGTACCAATGTTATCAAGCCAGGAAAAATGGCCAATTATCTTTACACATAACCACCTTCTGCCCACTGAGCCAGTAATCGCCATGTCTAACATTAGTCACTGAGCATGGAAAGCACTTCTAAAGTTACATACTGAAAAATGTTGCATATTAAATAAAAAGTCAAGGGGCTAGGCCCTCGGCTGGTGAGCATAGATACATTGGATGGGATACATTTAAGAACATGGTCATATACTAATGCATATATTTAAGAAGAAACAGATGAGTGGAAGATAGAACATACAGGCAAAGTGGCCAAGTTAATTTTACGGAAGGGCCCTTCCTTTTTTGTGTTTCCTATTTACAAAATATCAACTGTGCAACCTCGGTGGGGCCTGAACTACATTTTTTTTAAACTTAATTTCATAGGTTTAAAAATACCTAAATATTCCCCTCCTTCACACCCACAGAAAGGAAGGCATCCTGCTTCTTAAAGGCAGAAATGACTTTCTTGTAAGTAAGTGCCTCATTGGAGTGTCTGTGAACATTTCACCCCTTCTGCTGCACAGCTGATGCCTGCATTCTAAGCTGCATGGCTTTACCACAAGTGTCAGCGCAGCGCTTGCAAGGACTGTAACGATGCTGCCAAATGAGCACCGTGCGGCACCAGAACATGAGAAAATGAGAAACTTAAATGTGCCACTAATGGTTAATCATCAGGGAGAAAAACACATTGTGACAGCTGTAAGGACTGGACAAGTGATGGAAGGCTTCAGCTTACAAGCAAACAACTGGACAAAAGTTGTCCAGTGCCTTGTAGAATTGTAGCTAAAAGCATCCGCTTCTTGACTCATTCGTGCACAAGCCAAATTCTGCTGTTACGCTGCTAAAAAAATAAATAAAGACAATAACTCTAGTGACCTCGGTGGAGTCACTGGACAGTTACTGAGAGGAGAATTTGGCCCAACATCTCAGAAACAGAGAGATTTTGTAATTTACAGAAAGCCTGTCCTACAAATGCTCAGTGTAGCATTGAAGAGTCATAATTTATCATTTGCCACCTGTGACCCATGGAACAAGTAACACACCCTCATTCTGTTCTGAATAGTAGCCTGGACTCCACTTACAAGTGTAATGTATCTGCTCCCAAATCATTAGTGCTGTTGGTCTGTTTTTCACCCAAGAGACCAGAAATGCCCTTGACAACGTACCTGCAGGCCTGGATTTTTGTTCTGTATTTGTACAGTGCCTAGCACAATGGGTCATTGTCCATGACTGGGGAAGGGGGGGGCAGGGCTCCGAAGTGCTACCACAATACAAATAAATGACCAGTATCTCTTTGTCTTTAGTGCAGTGTTTAGTGCTCTGAAAGGGCCTCTCCTCACTCCACAGATGGCCTCCCTGTGTATTTAGAGGCAGATCTGCTTGCTTTCATGACAAAGGCCAGTATTTCAACTCCTGTTAACATTGCAGAGGCAGGACAGAGGAGGGGATCTGGATTCAGCAGGAATGTCCACTGCTCTGATTTTGAAACTATAATCCCCATCTTCATCCTGCTGTGGCATCATTCTGGGGACGCATCAGAAATCCCCCCAGAGTCCCCTACGCTCCCCACTTACCCGTTGTACATTTCTTAGTCGCTCCAAAGGGATACCAGGCTGTGGCAGGTGTACCTCGCCCGAGCGCCTGAGACACAGATGTAGTGAACAGGACAAGAGCCGCAGCCCCTCCAAACTAATTTAACTCGTCCCGAGTTCCAGCAGGCAGCAGTTCTGAGGAGCTAGCATTCAAGGCTGGAGCATTGGAATCATCATGTTTCTTTTCCTGCTAGCACCTGAGTCTCGGTATGGACAGAGATTCACTGGTGCTACATTAGCCGTGTGCAATTATATACGACACAGCACATTATGGTTGCTGTTTAGATGGAAGAGGCTCTTCGGCAGACATCTCTGCAGAGGGGTTTCTTAGTGTGTGTGTTTGTGTGTGTGCAGTAAATCTGCCTGGAGCCCTGGCTGAGTGAGTGTCCCTATCAGCTGCTTGCAAACACCAGGATGAACAATGAAAATAACAGGCTAGATGGGGTGTAGCTCCTGAGGAAGGTTGAGGCAGCCGGGCAGGCATTGGTCACTGATCCAGAATCCCTGACAGTGTAAAATACCAGGCTTCACTCTACTACAGACCCCTGGCAAGACTGCTAGGCCCTGAAGTAACATAGCCAGGTAATATGGAGATAGATCAGGGAGTCTCAGACCAGGCTGGTCTGCTGTCAGTGCTACAGGAGTGCCTTTGCCGTACTGCAGCGAGTCCCTTGTTTGAACAGAGCCTTCAGAGCAACTTTAACAGCTCTGCTTCTCCGACAGGCCATGTCTCTACACTGTGGGTGACCAAGGAAATGGGCACAGCTCAGAACAGCAGGTGGCCGGGGAACATGGGTTTGTAGACCTGCTGCTAACAGGTCCAGACTTTTAGAGGACTTGGAATAACAGGCTCCATCATGCAGCCACGGACGCCAAGGGAGAGGTCTTGCCGCCGGTTTGATTTGGACACAGGGTCATTCTCTAATCTGCCCCTAGGAAGGGCTTGGGGGATGTCAGTGCCCCTTTGCTCTCCCCCTCCTGTAGTATTTGTTCTCCACCCACCCTCATTTTCCCCTCGCCCTCTAGTTTCGGTCCCTCTGCTGAGTGTTTCTCTCTGTTCCTCTCGCATTTTCCATCGCTCCAGTGGGCTCTCGCTCCCTGGGGACTTCGCTCATTTTCATCCGCCCTGTCGGCTTGCTTTGCCTGCTTTATTCCTTTAATAAATCTCCTTTTCCTCAGCCCATCCCCAGGAGGGGCTCCCGTGTCACCTGTGTCCCCCCCCGTCTGTCCCCCACCCCTTTGTCTGTCCCCCACCCCTTTGTCTGTCCCCCACCCATGTCTGTCTGTCCCTCTCCTCTCCACTTCTCCATCCCCTCTGTCTGTCTGTCTGTCTGTCCCCCACCCATGTCTGTCTGTCCCTCTCCTCTCCACTTCTCCATCCCCCACCCCCTCCCCTCTGTCTGTCTGTCTATCCCCCACCCATGTCTGTCTGTCCCTCTCCTCTCCACTTCTCCATCCCCCACCCCCTCCCCTCTGTCTGTCTGTCTATCCCCCACCCATGTCTGTCTGTCCCTCTCCTCTCCACTTCTCCATCCCCTCTGTCTGTCTGTCTGTCTGTCCCCCACCCATGTCTGTCTGTCCCTCTCCTCTCCACTTCTCCATCCCCCACCCCCTCCCCTCTGTCTGTCTGTCTATCCCCCACCCATGTCTGTCTGTCCCTCTCCTCTCCACTTCTCCATCCCCCACCCCCTCCCCTCTGTCTGTCTGTCTATCCCCCACCCATGTCTGTCTGTCCCTCTCCTCTCCACTTCTCCATCCCCCACCCCCTCCTCTCTGTCTGTCTGTCTGTCTGTCTGTCCCCCACCCATGTCTGTCTGTCTATCCACCGCCCCCCACCCCCGATGCCCTGGCAGGCTGTGCAGGAGGCCGGACCGGATCGATGGGACGAAGCCGGGCAGGTATCGGCGCTCGATTGGCCGCGCCTGGCGGCGAGCGGGGCAGCTCGGGATACAGCGAGGAGCCCGGGAACCAGGGCCCCGCCCCTCCCCTTCCGCACCGCCCAGAGGAGCCGGGGAAGGGCCGGACCCAGCCCGCCAGCCCCCTTCAACCAGGGGGTGACCCCCATACATCTTCCTGCCCCCTATACAGCCCCTCCCCCATCCCTGCCTGGCGTGCGAACCCCTAAGCCAGGGGGTGACCCCCCATTCATCTTCCTGCCCCCTATACAGCCCCTCCCCCATCCCCCCGGCGCGCGAACCCCTAAGCCAGGGGGTGACCCCCCATACATCTTCCTGCCCCCTATACAGCCCCTGCCCCCATCCCCCCGGCGCGCGAACCCCTAAGCCAGGGGGTGACCCCCATACACCGGCCTGCCCCCTATACAGCCCCTTCCCTCATTGCCCCCCAGAGCACGAACCCCGAGCCAGGGGGTGACCCCCCCATACACCTGCCTGCCCCCCATAGAGCCCCACGTGAACCACGGGTGGCCCCCAGCCAGCCCCCCTCCGCCAGCCCCCTTGGCGTGCAAACCCCTGAACCGGGGGGTGACCTCCCATACACCTGCGTGCTGCCATACAGCCTCCCTGAGCACAAACCCCTGAGCCAGGGGGTGACCCCCCCATACAGCCCCTCCCCATACAGACTCCCAAGGTGCTCTCCCCCCCCCTACAGCCCACAACTGGCCAGCTCCCTCCCCTGGCCTGAGCACCCCCTGCCTCCGAGCTGCACCTGCGTGGGGCTGGATGGTGCTGTAGCCCCCTACGATGGTAAGAGAGGGCACCCCCCACACACACACACTCCCATGGGGCTGCCGCACTCCTTCATTACCATCTCTCTCTCCTTCCTTCCTGCAGAGGAGAAGCCTGGCTCCCAGCCAGCTGGCTAAGAGGAAGCCAGGGGGCGATGGCTCAGAGGATGATGAGGATTGGCACCCCGAGGCGGTGAGTTCCGTACCCTGACCCTCCTTCCCCTCTGTCGTCTGGCCGGGTGGAGATCTGTTTCCAGTGCTTCTGCCTATCCTGCTCCTGGGCTGGGCAATCAGGGTAGCACCCTCCCTTGGCTGGGCTGAGAAGTGCATAGGACCAGCATATCTGCCCTCTCCCATGCACAGGCCCAGTTTTCTCAGTAGCCACCACCTCTCGGGATGCTCAGTGGTGACACTTTGGCCGACAGAGCACAGGTTCCAGTGCGGGATGGGCAGGGCAGGGCATTCCCACTCTGGAGGGCTGGGATTATGGAATTCACGTCCACTGGAAATCAGGCTGAGCCTAAGGTTCTCCACTGTTAGACCAAGCTACAAGTCCCAGTTGTTTAGGCAGGTGTTTCTCTAGACCACCAGTGAGACTCCAAACACACTGACCCTAGGAATTTAGCCGTTGCCACCTGATCATCATTTTAAGAAAGCAGTTATAAAGTCCCATGGAATTCAGTGGATCTCTAGGGTCCGGTCCAAAGTTTAGATCCAGACTTCACTAGAGTTTGGGAATGTTTGGGTGTGGACCGTATCTTAAAAGTCAAGTATGTGTATCTCATTAGAGTTGGTCTCTCTTCTTGGATAGAAAGAAACCACCGCCCTCCTGGAGAAGCACTGGATGTGCTGGGGGAGGCTAAATTACCAGAAATAAAGATTCATAGATTTTTAAGGCCAGAAGGGGTCATTGTGATCATCTGTATATCACAGGTCAGAGAACCTCACACCGTGATTTCTGCATCAAACCCATAACTTCTGTTTGAGCTACAGAGCATATTGTTTAGAAAGACACCCTCTCTGGAGGGAGAGATGGTTTGAATGCGATCATTATAAATCATTGACGTGTGCGTGTGCGTGCATGCATGTGCGCGTCTTGTCACTTTCCTGTCTTGTCACTTTCAGCTTGAAATTTGCAGCCCTTTCGCTTCCCTAATAAGAACTCTCATTAGGAGCCAATGGGATGCTAAAAACACTATAATCAGTCTGCTAGGCAGCGTGGGGTGCTAACTTTTTTCATGAAGTTTGTTAACTGGAAACAAAACAAATGCGTTTTTGCCGACCCATATTTCTGCTAGATGCACCCAAATACTGCATAGTTTAGCAATGTGACAGCATTAGTTTTGGAGGGGCTGATGGATATATTCAGAATTAGAGGAGTATTTTAAACACATTCACTTCTGGGTAGGTAACATTTTGGGCCCATAGACCTTGGCAGTGTCCTTACAATGGCAGTGAGTAATGATGTTCTGTTTTCAGACTTACTCGGCTGGCTGGCTTTATTGTCTGTGTGGTTAGATGCTTATAGAGCATGACAGGGATACATTTATCCTGTGTTGGTCTCTCCGAATCATCGGCAGCCTGTCCTGATTTTCTTTCTTAGACACCGAAGAAGCAGAAACCTGGCAGTGAGAGCCAGAGCTGGGAATGTTACATGTCACCTTTCAGGAAACCCTTGGCCCAGTTGACCAATCGACCTCACTGCCTTGATAGCAGCAAACATGTAAGTGGATCACTCGAGGGCATATTGTCAGCACATGTCAAAGAGTATTGTGCACTGTACATCTGTGATCAGAAGGGCTCACGCACTTCTGTTAGGTTCTACATCTTGGGCATTATCTGTACACGTAGCACTTATGAAAACTCGCATTGAGTCCATGGGAATTCCATGTAATGAGGGTTTGCACCATTATTTACATTATAATAGCACCTAGAGGCCTCACCTGAACTCAGGGTCCCACTAGGCCCGGCACTTTATTCATAATGAAGTTCACACAACTTGCCTATGGAAATATTCAGTGATGCAGTCTAGTAATAGTAATGTATTTAAGCAAGAAGTGTATGATGCTAAGATGTTTAATCGAATGAAATGGTATTAGTCAGTTTCATGTTTTGGAGAGTCCAAAGGGAAAACATATTAAATATGACTTTAAAATATCTGGGATTGAAACATCAGTGGGAATTGGGAGCGCTCAGCACTTTGTAGGACTGAGGCCTTAGCAAATGGCTTCTTTGTTATGTAGCCATCTATGATAGCAAATAACTTGAATGTATATTTTTCTTTCTCTGTTCCTAGGAGGCATTTATCCGCAGCATTTTGTCAAAACCCTTCAAAGTACCCATTCCAAATTATCAAGGTAAAATGAAGGGGGTTTAAGAGATCTGTATCAAGTCTGCCTCCCATGAAAAAGATGACATTTTGGTTTGTCAGACAGTGATATTTTCCACCTTTTGTATGTGTGTGTTAGTTTGAACAGAAAAATATAGCCCCATTAGTGAAGCAGTCTTACTTTTATTAGTATTTAGTTTGGATAATCCTACATTTCAGTACTGGATTCTGTATTACGATGGTTACATATTTTACAAAGTACCATAGGCTTGTATGCCATGTTACTGAACAAAACTGTGAGACAGGTTTCTGGCCCAAAGAGTTTACAGTCTAAATAATATCCTCAATGTTACTAACCGGAGGAACAATGTATGTGAAACCAATAAACTTGCACCAGTTTTCTTTATACTTGGCTTGATACTTTAAGTTTCAAGGTGATCTTTTTAATAAACCGTGTGTGATAGCTTCAGCTGTTCTTAAATATTTGGAGCACAGACTTCTGACTGGAACAAATGGGACTGTTTCCCCCCCTTGATTCAATAACAGGTTAACCATTTTCACTCAAATGTTATTTAATGAAAAACCCACATTTGGACTGAGACCAAGAAGGGTAATTATCAACCCAAAAGGAACTTATTTGATATAATGCTTAGCAGGTGAAAAAGCAGGTTTGAAAGGAAGTTGGAATTAAGCCTTATTTGTAACGGGTGTAGTCCGTGTCTTCACAGCATATATTTATGGTAGGAATCACTAGATGGCACTGTTACACGTTGTCATCTTTTCTTAGCAGGCGAGCAATGTGCAGTCTTTTAAGAGAACCTGGATTGTTGTTTTGTGCTTAATGTTCTTTTGGGGGAGCTGTTGCAAGCAGCAGGAGATTATGCTTCATTGTAATGTCCCTAACTAGTGTCAATCCTTGGAGCAGAATTGCTTCCTGGGAACCAGGCATTGATGTTTGGGCAAAGATTTCTGAAGGAGGGCTTTCCCCGTGTGCCTTTTATGCCCACTTCTGTTCCATGACTGGTGTATCTGTGTAAATAAATTACACTAAGAAAATGCCCAGTTTCCAAGTCACTAATTTCCACTCTTAACGGGAAGCTCTCCTGCAAGGCCGCAACATCTTCTGCACGGCAGAGGAGGGTGACAGTACAGTCGATTATGTGATATCATTACAAGATATGGCAGTCCACTGTTAAATGTAGTGCTGTAAAGGTAGCTGCTAATGGCCACATCCTGCCCTGGGATAAATGCATGCAACTCCCACTGAGCTCTGAATTGGTATCTGAGAGGGGGATTTGGGCCAGTGGTTTGTGAGATGCCTAGTTGTATATTTACTGTACTCCTAGAACATACAGCCTTTGGCCTTGCTTGTCATTATACAAGGCTAAATTATGGCCTTGAAGAGCCTAGGGACATCTTCAGCACTCAAATGCTGTGGAAGTGCCTGTATTAGATGTAATGCATCTGCAGGACTGGCAGGGGAATGTAGTCAGTCCCCCCATAGCCCGCTCAGTCAGTGTTACCCAGTGTGCAGAGGGGGTTGGGTTGTGACTGTGTACCTGCCCCACCAGTGCTCCCCCACACTTTGCACACAGATTATTGCTGCCTCTGTGTGATTGCAATAGGTGACAGGGCTCCCTGCCCTCCCTCTCAACGCACCCATAGAGGGCCATCCATCAGCTGGCTTGTAGAGCACATCTAAGCTGCTGGTGCATGCAGCGTTGGCTTCCTCTTGAATCTGTATTCTGCTGGCATCACACTCACACTGTAAACAGCATGTTGAGCCTCCTCCTTCAGGGCAGTGGATTGTATCTGAATTCTCAGCCTTTTGCACGGCTTAGTTTTTTCTGGGAGGAAGCAACTGGCAATCCTTTGAATCCTGCCTGTGATTGTTTTCAGGGTCGCTGGGCTTGAGGGCCCTGGGCATCAAACGGACAGGGGTAAGGACTGCGCTCCATGACCCTTTTGAAGAAGGGGCTCTGGTTCTTTATGAGCCCCCGCCACTGGGCGCACATGACCAGCTGAAAATAGACAAGTGAGTTACCCACAAAGCAGGTATTGTAGCTCCAACCTCATTGACTTGTCTTCCATTCCCAAAAGGCTCTGAACCAAATTTGGATCAGAACTTTGGAGTTAAATTTGGTTCCGAGCCTTGTGGCTCTGGAATGTCTCTAGCTTGTACCAAAGGAAGGAACATATCCATATCAGATCATTTGTGGTGTTCTACCCACGGGGTTGACTTGTGGGTAAGCCCAAGGCCCATTGTACACTTCAGCTCATTCCTAAGAGGGCTTTATTCCCTGTCAGTTGAACATTTCAGTGCTCAGTCAGGATATCTCAGCATTAAGGTACAAGCTAACCGAAATGAGGAACTGAAAACTGGGGATTAGAATGGAAACTGTCAGGCAACCTTACCTAGAGTGGCCACTGATGCGCCCATTGCAGGGACGAGGCTATCTTTGATAACCATTACTTCGCTTCCAGTAACAGTATGTCAGAGAGGTAGGATGGTCCAGTGTTTAGAGAACTAGCCTAGCACTGGGGAGACCTGGATTCAGGTCCCTGGTCTGCTACAGATTGCATTTGTGACCTTGGGCAAGTCACTTATTCCCCCTTTGTACAATGGGAATAACAGCATTACCCTGCCTCACAGGATGTGAGAATAACTACATTAAAGATTGTGAGGTGCTCAGATCCTATGGTAATAAGTACCTAGGCTAGATATGTTCTGTAACCTTCATCTAGGAGTTGCAGGATATTTCAAGTTTGTAACATAGATAATAGTGCTAAAGTATTCAAGCCACAGCATCTAGTCATAATGTGGCTGCCCTGGAACATGGTCACCAGCCATTCCTGTATTGTGGTGGGTGCGGGCAGGATTTGCTGGCAGTTGCCTTCCTTGTGCCACTTACCAGGAGTCCTCAGAACAGCAGCAAGCAAAAAAAAGCTGGGATCAGTGCATTCATTCTGCTCTCTTTCCTTTCTTGTTTGCCTCCTGCAGGGACAAAGTGCCAGTCCATGTTGTAGTGGACCCCGTTCTCAGTCGCGTTTTACGGCCTCATCAGAGAGAAGTGAGTTTTGTGGGAAATTACTTCGAACTTGTCCATCAGGAGTTCCCTAATCTCCACCTCAAGTGCTTAAACTTCAGAGAATTCTGGGCAGATGGGTGGAGGGAGGCCATACAAAACTACACTGCCACCTTCACTAGGAAGATCTGTTTCTAACTACAGTAATGGCAACTGCAGCTGAATAGATTTAAGATCATCCTTAAATATGCCAAAGACCTATTCCCCCTAGAGATCGTTCCTCTGCTGTGGCACATTCCATTCCCCATATAAAAGGGCTGAGATATTGTGGTGTGGGGCCCTGTAAGAAACACTCAGATAGGTTCAGGGTCAGTTAGATGTTAAACTGATACGATGCTAGACCTTAGCCAAAAATCACTATAGGAGATCAATTTATGATTGTAATTTCCAAGTAATATTAGCTGGCATTCTGGCCTGCTATACACACATCTTATGCGTATGTGTTTATAGTAGACTTACACAGTATTTAACTGTCTTTAAGTCAAGATATGTTCTTGCTCAACCACGAGTTATGGGCTTGATGCAGGAATCACTTGGTTGAATCTCTGGCCTGTTGTTCAGACTAGATGATCATACTTCTGGCCTTAAAAATCTGTGAATCTACCTGCTTCCTGATGGTAATATTCCCCCAAATTATCTGTTACATCAGAAAAGTTACTGTCTAAAAATGACACCATCTCGCTCCACAGATCTGCTGCTGGTGTCAGATCTGCTCACTTTAGTGACTGATGTTTTCATGACTTTGGTCTAGCCCTGCGGAGCCAAATGAGGTGGATTCTGCAGTGGCTTGTGCATCATCAGTAGAACTTTAAGGAACAGATAGATCCTGCAAGGAGCTCGGCGTAGAGCACTACACCGAGCTCCTTGAGGCTTGGGGCCTAAATTCCAACCTTTGACATATTTATACAGAGGTGTTCACCGGCTGCACACCTCGGTAGGGTTTGTGTTAATAGTGTGGTGTGCTAGTCAGGACAAGCCCAGTTTGGCTTACAAAGCTCCCAGTGCCAGTGCAACAGTTATTGTTCAGGATAGAACCACATCTCAAGAACTTTTATCATTGCATGTTAACTTGTTTGAATCTCTAACCATAAATTATCTGAAAAGCTTTGCTCCGAAATCTCTGTTCCTAAATGTCACCTGTCAGTAATATATTTGGATCCTGGGTCAGCCAGAGTAGCTGCGCTTATGCCTTTCAGTGAAAAACATCTCTAGTCTTAAATACCAGAAACAGCAAAACCCAAGGCTAATGCGTTAAAATAAACCAAAAAACTGCCACACTCAGGCTAGGTGCCTAATAAGCTGTTGAGGATCATAATGGATACAGGACATGAACAGCAGTAGACTTATAACCAGAGGCTGTCTGGGTGCAACCTGAGAGTTCTTATGACCTTCCAAGTTAAGCAGGGTCAAGTTAGCTTTGTGCCCAGATGGGAAACCTGAAGGGTTGGTTTAGGCAGTTCAGTAGCTTGTGTTTTCCTTTCTGAGTCGATACAGGACCAATCAGTTGTTTAAGCCAGCACGGTGCTTGTCTCAGCTGCATACCATTACCATCGTAGGTGTTCCTCAGGGACCTGTCAGTGCAGTATGTAGGTGCTAGTCTGAGCAATCAGATTCTGCTTGCCTAATATCACTTCTGTAATTTCAGTTGGATACTTCTTCACTTCCTGTCTCAAACTGGTGTGTAGCATCGCTATGCGTTGTTAACCAGTTGTATTGGTTGTTCCGCCCCAGAGGTAGCTGCATTTCAGGGGGATTCCTCTATATAGTTAGTATAGTGCTTTGAGTCCCTTTGAGATGTGCTGTGTAAATCTGGGATACTGTGTATGACAACCTCAGGCCCACAATGCAGGGAGACTGTGTTACTGCACACGGCTTTCGTTCTGCATCCACAAGTCCATTCTAATCAACATGCACCACTTTTCATGCAGGGCGTGAAGTTTCTTTGGGAATGTGTCACGAGCCGAAGGATCCCTGGGAGCCATGGCTGCATAATGGCTGACGAGATGGGTCTGGGCAAGACCCTCCAATGCATCACTCTGATGTGGACGCTGCTGCGTCAGAGCCCCGACGGCAAGCCTGAAATCGACAAGGCTATGGTGGTCTCTCCTTCCAGCCTGGTTAAAAACTGGTACAATGAAGTCGGCAAATGGCTCGGAGGAAGGATTCAGCCACTGGCCATTGATGGAGGCTCCAAAGATGAGATAGACCGTAAACTAGGTGTGGAGGCAACTGCGCGCAGGTGGCTTGTCTGTGTCTTGGTCTGGAGGGGTGTCTGCTAGCAGAAGGAAAAGACACTTCCACAGCTGATGTAAAGATCTAGGGCAGAGGTTTTCAAACTGGGGGCTGAGACCCCTCAGGGGGTCACAAGGTTATTACATGGGGGGGTCGCAAGCTGTCAACCTCCACCCCAAACCCCACTTTGCATCCAGTATTTATAATGGTGTTAAATATATAAAAAAGTGTTTTTGATGTATAAGGGGGGGGTTGCACTCACAGGCTTGCTATGTGAAAGGGGTCACCAGTACAAAAGTTTGAGAACCACTGATCTAGGGCCAGATCCAAAGCCCATTGAATTCACTGGGGGTCTTTCCATTGACTTCGGTGGTCTTTGGCTCAGGCCCCTACACCTCTGTGTTCATTCAGTGGATGATCTCCTGGTGTGAACCCCCAATGGGTGTGTTTGGTGAGGGCGGTTTCTGAGCTTTCCTGTGCTGGAGAGCAGTCAGCGCAGGAAAGGGCAGGGGATGAGAAGCTGAGGGGAGGGACCAAAGGGCGTTGAGTGGAGGGTAAAGGGAAGGGATGGGGACGTTAGCGGAAAAGGAGGAAGATGTGAGGGGAGGAAGCAGAAGGCCAGCAGGGAAGGGAGCCAATGGAGAGATGTGTCTCAGAATGCTAAGGGGAAGTGTCTCAGATGGGTTTGTTTAGGGCAGGGGTGGGCAAGCTACAGCCAGTTTAAACTGGTCCTCGAGTTCCTGCTGGGGAGCGGGGTTTGGGGCTTGCCCTGCTCCCATGCTCCAGCCTGGTAGCAGGGTTGGAGGCCGCTCCGCGTGCGTAAGCTGAGGCTCCCAGCAGCATGTCTCCCCTCCAGCTTCTACGCTTAGGGGCAGCCATGGGGCTCCGCATGCTGCCCCTGCCCCAAATGCCACCCCCACAGCTCCCATTGGCCGGGAACTGCGGCTAATGGGAGCTGCAGGGGTGGTGCCTGTGGGTGGGGCAGCTCGCAGAGCCGCCTGGCTGCACCTCCACATAGGGGAGACATGCCGCTGCTTCCAGGAGCTGCTCGAGGTAAGCGCCGCCCAGAGCCTGCACCCCGACCCCCTTCCCCCAGCCCTGATCCCTCTCCCACACCTCTGCCCCAGCCCGAAGCCCCCTCCCACACCCTGAACTCCTCATTTCTGGCCCCACCCCAGACCCCGCATCCCCCAGCCAACGCCCTCACCCGTCCCCCGTGGCCCAACCCCTTGCCCCAACCCTGATCCCCCTCCAACCCTTTGAACCCCTTGGTCTCAGCCTGGAGCATCCTCCTACACCCCAAATCCCTCATCCTCAGCCTCATCCCAGAGTCTGCATCTCCAGCCAGAGCCTTTCCCCTCCCCCTCCACCAGCCTGGGGCCCCCTCCCACACCCTGAACTCCTCATTTCTGGCTCCACCCCAGAGCCTGCACCGACTCCTGCACCCCAACCCCAATTTTGTGAGCATTCATGGCCCACCATACAATTTTCATACCAAGATGTGGCCCTCAGGCCAAAAAGTTTGCCCGCCCCTGGTTTAAGGCCTGCTCAAAAGCAGTTGGAATAAATGGAAAGGCTCCCCTGGACTTCAGAGGGTGAGGAATCAGGCTCAGTTGCTATCTTCTGCCTGGCTTTCAAATATTTTTCCATTCTCTGTGCCGCTAATGTCTTTCTCTTCCTTCTCGAAGCCGGCTTTATGAACCAGCGCGGCTTGCGAGTGCCTTCCCCCATCCTGATCATCTCCTACGAGACGTTCCGCCTTCACGCCGAAGTTCTCCAGAAGGGGAGTGTCGGGCTGGTCATATGTGACGAGGTACAGAGAAGGCAGCTGGTGTTTCCCTAGTCCCGTGCTGAGTTTTTTCTGCTTTCATATGGAGAAATAATCAGAAAGGCCTGGCAGCATTTGCATCTCTGTATTGGAAGTGCTCTTGGTGGCTAGCCCACAAATGGAATGTGTGATAATATCCAGCCGCCTTCAGCCAGAGCATCCCGGGAGCTGTACGAATGGCCGTCTGTAGCACTGTCCTCACTTCACAGATGGGGAAGCTGAGTTACAGATTGGCTAAATGACGTGCCCGGGTTCACGCTGCAAGTCAGGTCTCATGACCCCCGATCCTTTGCTCTGACCACGAGACCATGCTACCTCCCATACGTTGTATACATGGCGTGTGTTGTCAGGCTGGATCTGTCCCTCCCCCCAAACAGTAGAAGGTCAAGTGTTGGCTATGCTGAGGACAACACAGTACAGTTTAGGGAACAAAGGGCCTTCTCTTGGATCAGGACCTACAGGAGCATTGGACACTTGTGTGTGAGAAAGGATCACTTTCCTGAGTGCTGGGCTAGCAGGAGGAGCCTGACCTGTGGAGCTGTAAGTGCGAATGCTTGCCTGAAGGGGAGCCCCTGAGTGGTCTCCTGGCACTGCTGGGGGTGGGCTGGCGATACAGGGGGAGAACATGTGAACGGCCAAGGTGAGTGATCCTTGCTTGGCTAACGCTCTCCCAGCGCTGGATTCTACTCTGCTAGGGCTGGATCTTCGGGAGCTGCCTTCGTATGAGTGAAATGTAGCTCCATTCAAAGCTTTTCCCCTTTCGTTCTCTGGTGCTGTGTATCAGTATCCAGGTTCGCATTTATGCTAGAGCTTCGTTTCCCTAAAGGGAAAGCAAGCCAAGCAAGCCCGTGCCCAGCCCCAGACCAATGAAGAGCTGTACAGCACTCTGCCCATGCACTTAATGTTTCCTCTGCCTCCCCAGAGGAGTTTTGTTGAATGCTAGTGATACTCAGTGGCTTGATTCTGTATCTGCTATGATGCAGACTGAGATGATCCTGAATATGAAGCACATTCTTTTCCCCCTACGTACACCTCTTCCTCGATATAACAAACGAAATGTTTGCTTAATTTGGGCCATATAATAATAATTATTAGGGTAGCACCTAGGAGTCGCACTAGTCATAGAGCAGGGCCTCACAGTGCCAGGGACTGTATATACCCAGAACAGAGACAATCGTGTCCTTACAGTTCAAATAAATCAGTGTTGACAGAGATCTTAGACCTGCTTCCTCTCATCAAGTGCCACAGGATTTCCTGTTTGCTTTTTTTTCTTTTTAGGGCCATAGGCTGAAGAACTCTGAAAACCAAACGTACCAGGCTCTGGACGGCTTAAACACCCCACGGCGAGTTCTCATCTCAGGGACCCCCATTCAGAATGACCTGCTCGAATACTTCAGCTTGGTGCACTTCGTTAACTCGGGCATCCTAGGTAAGGAGCGTGAAGTTGTTAACCCCTGTGCAGCTTATAGAACCATAAAAATGTAGAGCTTGAAGGGACCTTGAGAGATCATCAAGTCCAGGCCTCTGCACTGAGGTAGGACCAAGTAAACCTAGACCATCCCTGGCAGGTTTTTATCCAACCTGTTCTTAAAAACCTTAGAAGAGGGAGATTCCACAACTTCCCTTGGAAGCCTGTTCCAGAGCTTAATTAACCTTAGAGTTACAACGTTTTCCCTACTATCTCACCTAAATCTCCCTTGCTGCAAATTAAGCCCATTACTTCTTGTCCTGCCGTCAATGAACATGGAGAACTAGTGATCATCGTCCTCATTATAACAGCCCTTAACATGTTTCAAGACTGTTATCAAGACCCCCCTCAGTCTTCTTTTCTCAAGATTAAACTGTGAATCAAGAGGCAGGTGGCCTAGCCGGCAGGGACCTCCCACAGCCACCAGTGCTGGAGAAGTCAGCAGCACCGGTCTTTGTGATAGGCCTGAACTGCAAAGTTCAAATGCGAATCTGAGCATTATCCTCATTTATAGTATGTGTATTCCAGTAGTGTCTAGTCACCAGATTGGGTCCCAGTGTGCTAGGTGCTGTACACATTCATAGTAAGAAACATTCCTTGCCCCCAAAGAACTTACAAGCTAAATAGAGTAGGCAGACGAAGGAAGGGTTAATTATGCCCATTTCACAGATGGGGAACCGAGACACAGAGAGAGGAAGGGACTTGCCCTGGGTCACATGGGGATTGTGTGTCAGAGCTGGGAACTGAACACTGATCTGGAGTCTCAGCCTACTGCCTTAACCACAAGACCACCCTTCCTCTTGATTTCTTTGTCCAGTAATAGTCACATCCAGGGTTTGATTTGGGACTGCTTCCGCCAAAGATGAGGAAGTTTGTGAATCTGGGGTTCACCTCGTCACCTCATTTACAGGGGAAAGGAGAAAAGCATTTGAACAGGGGCATGGTTTGATTTGTTTCTATTTCCTCCTTGCTGGCGGGTCTAATGCTCTTATGGCTGCTTCTGCAGATTAAAATGTGCTGGCTCTGGGCTCCGTCCTGCATCCATTGCCCTTGGTAGTCCATGTTCTGGTTTATTTGAAGAGCAAAGCACATAACTAATCTGTTAGTGCTTTATGTTCTCCACTGCATCACAAGGTTCAGATTGGCTCTGATGCTGTCTGGTAGGGAGGGCGAAGGCTTGTCCCAGAAAGGCCACGTTCTGTTCAAGGGCAAGAATAAATACACCAATCCACAAATCAGTCTTTTATGTTTTGTTGCTCCTCTGAGGGCCCTGGTCTTTTTGTGGTGAACAGTAATGACGTGGCATTAAATCTATCCCTTCCTCGCCCCCACAACTCTCTTCCCAGTCCAAGAGCAATATGCGGGCTGTGTCTGATTCTGCACCCAGAATTTCATCCAAGGGAGGATGGGATGGGGATAGAAGATGTTTTTATTTCCTCCTCTTTTTCTCCATAAGTTTTGATTTGGCCTGGGGACTTAGTACAGGGAGGCAACGTGATCGATTGTCCTGTGTCTTTGGCAACTCATGGAATCTATTTGTGCCTCAGCACCATATTCTAGATTGGGGAGTTATAGCTTCTGGGGGTTAGGGTTAATTATATTTGAAAAGTCCTTTGGGGATGGAAATGCTGTATAAACATTAAGTGTTATTCCGTTGCTCACATTCACTTGCATTGCCTGAATTATTTCTGATGTGACAAGCTAGGGTTTAAGTGTTAAAAGCTAGAGCTTAAGTGTTTCCGTCCAGGGCCCATAACCCTGTGGCAGTGCCAGGGATGGAGGGTAAATCCACTTTTCTGTCCAAGGCTCACATGGCTGCAGGTGAGATGCTGTTGTAACATTTGTCTTTTCCCCTCTGCTGTGGACAGGGACAGCACAGGAGTTTAAAAAGCATTTTGAAATCCCGATTCTAAAAGGCAGAGATGCAGATGCAAGTGAAGTGGAGAGGCACAAAGGGGAGGAGCGTCTCAAAGAGCTGATCAGCATTGTGAACAGGTGAGTTCGAACAGCCTCTCCCCGGAAAGCTAAGCATAAACCCTCTCCCACGTGCAGCCATTTTTGAAGATTACAGTCCGGTGTTGGAACAAGTTCTGTTGCGAGTTTTGCACATGGACTAGCTGATGAGTCAGGAGAGCCGTGGTAACACTAAGACATAAGGAATATCCTTAATGTGCAGTTACACTCTGCAAAGGGACTGTCAGAATGACACTCACGGCTCCCACTAATCCCCAGTTCATCACGTGTATTCAGATTACAAGTCAAATGAAGATTTTTCTAATTGTCCCATGTTTCAAACTCCATCTGGTGCTTTAGTATCCCACTGTTTTCCTTCTGCTTCTTGCATCAAACTTTATGATAAAGATTCGACAACGAAGACAGCTGTCAACTTTCATGATGATACATAAGGCAGAACAGAACCCAGCTCACTCTCCCATAGCTGTGTTGGCTCTGTGGGGATAATAAGAATAAACCATATTCGTGCCAGTTAGGTACCTAAGAAGTTGTGGCACTACGAGCAAATCTGTTGAGTATTATTAATACTTAGCTCTTATCTAGCGTGTTTCGTCAGCTGATCTCAATGCGTTTTACAAAGGAGATCAGTATCATTATCCCCATTTTACCGATGGGGAAACTGAGGTATGGAGAAGGAAAATGACTTCCCCACGTCACCCAGCAGGCCAGTAGCAGAGCTAGGAATAGAACTTAGGACTCCTAAGTCCCGGTAAGTGTTCTGTCCACTAGGTCACACTGTAAGATGGTTTCATTTTTTTACACAGTTACTTTTCTGATTACGAATCGTAAGTAACCATGCTAACGAAATCTTTGACAGGTAACTGATTGACAGCAGAAGAGCCCTCACTGGAGTCTCCTTTGCATTCACAATGTTGCTGGAGTCTTGGTTCTATATAAGCTTTTGCAGCCATTGCAAATGCCATAGAGCGGTTTAAATTCACGGCAAATTTAATTTCACATTGTATGGCCACTCTGCAAAATTGGCCATGACCTTGACACAGCCTGGCAGTAAAAAGGTTCAGTGAAACATGTGGCCGGGAGGGGTAGAACGTACCTCTTCTGATCCTGCTGGGCCGCTGCTTTTGTTCATGGTGAAGTGGATTTGAAGCTGCTGCTCTGGGGTCTGTTCAGTCTCTCCTGCTTAGGGCGTTCCTGACTATCCCCCATTCAGTGTGCACGCAGGGCCAGCTTTAGACCTATTCCACCAATTCCCCTGAATTGGGCCCTGTGCCCAGTGAGAATCCCTTCCCTGGCTAGAGGTGCCTTTTTAATTTTTACTCACCTGGCGGCGCTCTGGGTCTTCAGTGGCACTTCGGCGACGGGTCCTTCGCTCATTCCGGGTCTTCAGCGGCACTTTGGCGGCGGGTCCTTCGCTTGCTCTGGGTCTTCGGTGTCACTTTGGCGGCAGGTCCTTCAGTATTGGGCCCCGCACTTCCTAAAGCTGGCCCTGTGCGCATGGCCAGGTTTCAGTAACTCACTCATCCTGGAATCATGATACAAAAGCAAGGCACACAGAGAAGGTCAAAGATTGGTCAACTGAAATCAGTGGTGCCTATAGTCAAGGCAGCACATGAGAGAGACTGGTAGAAATACACTGAGTAGCACTTCCACAGCAGAGAACCCTCAGCCTAGAAACACCTGCCCAATGCCTGCATGTAGGAACCAAGAATACACCCATCCTGGCTGATCACACCTGCCAACATAGGGGTGAGGCATTTTCTCAGGCACTTCGGGCCTAGATTCTAAGGGACTTGTACAGTCATATTAGTCAGGGACAATATTGCAGTTCACCACTGGCTTTTTGATTTTCATGTCATCTGTGTTTCTAATCCTTGTTTCCTTCATTGCAGATGTTTGATCAGGAGAACTTCAGATATCCTGTCCAAGTACCTACCTGCGAAAATCGAGCAGGTGGTTTGCTGCAGGTATGGGACTGTCTGCCCAAGTCAAGGACAGAAAAGAGAAAACAAAAGTAAAGGCTAAACTAGGGGCTGGCAACCTTTCAGAAGTGTTGTGCCGAGTCTTCATTGATTTACTCTAAGGTTTCGCGTGCCAGTGATACATTTTAACGTTTTTAGAAGGTCTCTTTCTATAAGTCTATAATATAGAACTAAACTATTGTTGTATGTAAAGTAAATAAGGTTTCAAAATGTTTAAGAAGCTTCATTTAAAATTAAATTAAAACGCAGAGCCCCCCGGACCGGTGCCCAGGACCCGGGCATTGTGAGTGCCACTGAAAACCAGCTCGTGTGCCGCCTTCAGCACACGTGCCATAGGTTGGCTACCCCTGGGCTGAATTCACAAAAAATAGTCTTGACTTTAGGTTCTTGGATTTTAGTGGTGTCTTGTGATGGAATCTGTGTAGGACTAAGGCTCTTCCCAATTAGGGGTGTGTTTCTGTGGCCCAAAAAAACTATAGCAGAGCTGGAGGAGGAAGATTGAGATCATCTGGCAGATCTGCCCACAGCTGTATAACGTTGGTGCTCTGTGCTAAGCCCCTTGTTCTGTTGCAGGCTTACACCTCTGCAGACTGAGCTGTACAAACACTTCCTGAAGCAGGCGAAGCCAGCCGAAGAGCTGAAGGAGGGGAAGATCAGCGTGTCGTCTCTCTCCTCCATCACGTCCCTGAAGAAGCTCTGTAACCGTGAGTGAGGGGTTGGTTTAATGCTATTATTGTGTTATCTACAGAGCATTGGATGCAGAGCTTCACGAAACACTTAAGCCCAGCGCTCCGCTCCAAAGAGCATGTAATGTAATGACTCCATGTGATACACTCCCTGTATAAATCACCCCAACATCTGGAGAGCTGGAAATAGACCCTGGAGCCTCCTGACTCTCACAGGCCGCTCTCACTTGACCCAAAGGAGATTTCCTGTGGCTAGGTGTGCTAAGGTCCAGCCACTAGAGAGCAACATCACTTCACTCAAATACAGCCAGCAGTAAGGTGGCCCGGAACTTTTAGACTAAACATTTTGTCGTTGAAAAATGCCAATTCGTTGAAACAGAAACTGTTTGTGAAGCAGGGTCGGTTCTGATGACTCTTCTGACCCAGAATGTTTTGGGGAAAATTTTTTTGAAATTGTCTGAACCAAATATTCTGTTTTTCTGGTTCACCACGACTTTTTCTTTTGAAACTTTGATTAATGAAAAAAAGGTTACTAGAAAAGGTCAAAATCAAAAGGAAACGTTTTGATCGAGTTGAACCGAAACTTTTTGGTTCTCAAAAGAATTTTGAGATTTTGATTTTTCTTCCCCCTTTTGGGTGGGAAGAATTTTTTAACTCTCCAGAATATTTGCAGGACAGAAAAACTGTTTCCCGCCCAGCCCTACACAGCAGGTACATCAGCCCCAGATACTCAGACACTGTCGGAGGAGATCGTGCAGACGTAGGTGCTGAATTGGGAAGGAAGGAGAAGATTTGATGGCTAGCGAATGGGAGGTAGTTCTCAGCAGAAGGGGTGGCATACCAGAGAGGAGCAAAACTACAGGTGGGAGAAGGAAACCAGAGCCAGCTGGGTGGAGCAGAGGCGAGAAGGGGTGCTGGGCGAGACAAGGACTCAGCTGTAGGCAGGGAAGAGTTGTGATGCCATTGAAGTGAGGATGAGGAACTTGAACTTGAGGCAGAGGAAGAGGGCAAGCCAACCAGGGTCATTTAGAACCCAGTCCTGCTTCCATTGAAATCAGTGCTCAGACTCGAGCGGATGCAAGGTTAGAGCCCTGATCACCATTGCCATGCTCTTCTGTGGCGCCCTCTGGAGGCAGCTTCTTCCTTCCCTGGTGCTGCGCTTTCACACGCCTGACCCTTTCCCTGGGGTGGGGAAGACCCAGGAGGTTGTCAGCTTGCTTTTATGGAGACAGCAAGCTGCTCCGAGGCGTGCAGGTGATTTTTGTTCCCATAACTGGATTGGACTTCTAGAGACAGATGTAATGCACGGGGACCAATGTACTGCTGCTCTGCAGCCTCTTGGCTAAGAACTGGTAGTATTCAATCACTATCTTGAATTTCCTGCATCTGGAGACTCTTCTGGCCTTCAAGGGACTCCATATGAGGCATCTCCAAATTCTGTGACCTAAGCAGTATCCGTGCTGTATAGTTATTTTACCAACCCGTTATGGTGACCAGTTAGTGTAATACAAAGGGCTGGCAAGAGACCCATGCATTACTACTGCTGTAAGTCCTTTGTAAATGGAACTACCTGCTGTAGGTTTCCATGAGGCCCACCCACAGAAAATGCTTTCAACTGGTTATTTTCCCCAGCACGTGATACATGATTCTATTAGAGCTCTTGGGCTTTCCCCTGATGTCCCCCAGCTGTAACCTCCATCCTTCTGGCCAGATTGGAATGCATGTGCTCCTTACAGAGCCCATCACGGCTGCTCCTCAGCTGACCTGAGAGGTGGTCATTTAGCAATGCCAAACTCTCCTTCCTTGTGCCTTGGGGTTGATGTCACGCCCCCTAGCTTGGGGAGCATGGTTAGCATGCAACTCCCTGGCTGCTGGGGTTTGAAGGAGTGATCCTGGCAGTAGGATATGAGGAAGGAGGAAACTGCAGCAGCAGCAGATCTGGGAGCCAGACGGAAAGGCCAGGGTGGGTGTCTCTTACGCTGCATTTATATGTAATTATACAGTCAGTACACTGACGAGGATGCAGTTGTCTTGGTGCCGTCGCAGTCCTGCTTCCCTCCTCGGGGAAGCCCTGCAAACGTCACAAATCCACAGTGGTTTCCAGGTTTTGTTTGTTCTTCAGACCCTGCCCTGATCTACGAGAAGTGTGTGGAGGAGGAGGAAGGGTTTGCAGGAGCACTGGAATTGTTCCCTGCTGGCTACAGTCCCAAGTCCCTGGAGCCCCAACTGTCAGGTAACCACACTGTAACTCCACTGTGTGAATCGATTGCTTGAGAGAGGGTGGCCCCCTGCCACAGGAAGCATGGAATCTTATGCAGTGACCGGGGATACTTTGGGGTGACCTCTTAGGAAGAGGCTGGTCTCATGTACATCTCTGTATGTGTCGTCTCCAACCCTGTTAATACTCACTTCATCTGTAGATCTCAAAGCATTTTACAGAGGTGGGTAAATATTATCCCCATTATTCAGATAGGGAAACTGAGGCACACGGTGATTTAATAGCTTGCCCAAAGTCACACACAGGCAAAGCTAGGAATAGAGCCCAGGTCTCCTGACTCATAGTCCAATGCCCTGTCCACTGGACTGTGCTGCCTCCCTACATATTGGCAATGGGATGTTTTTAACAGCATGTTCACTTCTCTTTCTTCCAGGAAAGATGCTGGTGTTGGACTACATCCTGGCTGTGACTAGAAGCACTAGCAGTGACAAGGTAGTCCTGGTCTCCAATTACACCCAAACTCTGGACCTCTTTGAGAAGCTCTGCAGGACTAGGAGGTTTGTTGTTGGTCTTAACCAATAAGTGAGGTTTTTTACTCACGAAAGCTTATGCCCAAATAAATCTGTTAGTCTTTTAGGTGCCACCGGACTCCTTGTTGTTTATACTTGCAATATAAACCTTAGCCTGAGTTGGCTGTTCTTGAGGTGTCTCCCTGCATGACCTACTATTCTGAATTCTAGCCTCAGAGGGAGGCCCTGGAAATTGAACTAATGTGACTCATCTGGTCTGGCTTGCAGGGTGAGTCAGCAGAACAGCTCTGTCCATTTCTATAGGGGCCTACAGCCGGGCACTCAAACACAAGGCCATTTGCAGAACTGTTTCTGTTCATCTTGGGTTTTATCATTGTAAAACCGGGGCTATTAAAAGGCTATGATGATCTGATCCCATTAATCATTGTGTTGTCCTGTGCCAGGTATTTATATGTCCGACTGGATGGCACCATGTCCATTAAAAAGAGAGCAAAGATCGTAGAGCGGTTTAACAGCCTCTCGGTAAATAGAGATTCCCAGACCCACATCATTAGTCCTGCCAGTCTTAGCAGGTGTGATCATGTGACAACTGGCAGGGATTTAATGTAAGTATGTCTTGCCCCACAGAGCCCTGAGTTTGTCTTCATGTTGAGCAGCAAAGCAGGTGGCTGTGGCTTGAACTTGATTGGGGCAAACAGGCTCATCATGTTTGACCCGGATTGGAATCCGGCCAATGACGAACAAGCCATGGCTCGAGTGTGGCGAGACGGCCAGAAGAAGATCTGCTACATCTACAGGTTGCTCTCAGTGAGTCCGGAGCTACTTTTTTTTAACCGTGTCGGGATGTGGGGGATAGCCCAGTCTGCAGTTGATTATACTGCAGAATAATTGACCTTGCAACTGGAACGAGATGCTGTGGCTTAGAATCCTTAAGTGTCTGTAGCCATGTGGCCTGGATTGCGCTCGATTACATCAGGCTTCAAATTGTCCGCCATTGCAGCCAAAGAGAGCATCGCCATTGATTTCAATGAGGTTGCTTTTGGGCCCTGGCTCTTTAGTGGTGGCTGGCTTATGGGGAATAGAAGTGACTGAAGCTTTATAAATAGGACATTAATCTTTTGTGGCGGGGTAGAGACATGGCTGTTGGCAGGGCACCATGTTCCCATAATTGGTGTAGAACCCTACAGCTGCTCCTGTAGATGTGCTCCCGTTGGTTGTTGTGAACGAGCCCCTCTCCCTCCCGTTGAAAGGGTGTTGGAATTCCTAGTTGCCTGTCGTCGGGGTATCTGTGCAGCTCTGACACCGCAGCCCACAAGGCTCAGGACTGCCGTACTAACTGGGTTGATGACAGAATCGGCAAGTCCATATTCAGAGCTTTAACCGCCCCCTCTCCTCCGTCAGCTGCCCCTGTGACGCAGCGTTGCTCTCTTCAGCCACTGCGTTCCCCCAGCAGGGGCCTTGGGGCCATGCCACTGTCTGTCGGGGAAAGTTCCCTGAAGGGGAATCTCCAGCAGGAATTCCAAACACTGTTGTCATGGTGTAGCAGTTGTGTACTCTGTAGTTTTCCTGCATGTTGCCTCTTCACTACAGCCTGCGGCTGCATCCGCTCATGCTGTGAGCATGTCACATGTTGCAAGATAAGTGGGAGTGGGCTGGGTCAGTGCCTGGAGTGGTGAGGGCACTGCATGAAGTAGTGGTGATGATGTCTCTCTTGGATTCTGTACTGAACATGTGCCCTCAGCAAGGTGGCTCTAGGCAGCTGGAGGAGTTACCTTCGGGAAGAAGGGGGACTTGAGGCTCTGACCACTTATGGCCAGTAAAGACCCCATGGTACTTTTTATACAGATAAAGGCTTAATCCCAGCGTCCTGGCCAGATCCCAGCTTTAGCCTTCTCCATGCTGCGCTTAATCCCATGGGCCGTTCTCTCTCGTAGACGGGGACAATTGAGGAGAAGATTTTCCAGCGTCAGACCCACAAGAAGGCACTCAGCAGCTGCGTGGTGGATGAGGAGCAGGATGTGGAGAGGCACTTCTCGCTAGGGGAGCTGAAGGAGCTGTTCATATTGAATGAGACCACAGCCAGCGATACCCATGACAAGTACGTTTAGAAACACAGTGATGGGTTAGGGTAGCCAGTGACCATGGCATAAACAGTGGCTGACTTCATGATTGACACAGGGGCTGTAGGTGGAGACACAAGCACTCTGGTTGGCTGAGAACCACTTAGTGAACCATTCAGACTCGTGACGTTATTGATTTGTTGATTCAGAAGTTGCTGGTGCAGCAGGAAGATAATTAGTGTCTCATTAGTAGATTTCAAAGCACTTCATGGTCTTTAATGGATTTATCCTCACAACACCCCTATGAGGCAAGGCAGGGCTATTATCTTCATTGTACAGAGGGGAAACTGAGGCACAAAGAAGTGACTAACTGAAGGTCCCATGGGAAATCTGTGTCAGAGCAGGGAATTAAACCTGGGAGAGACACCTCCTAGGTTAGTGCCCTAAGCACGTGACTATCTTCCTCTCTGTTGATGGGGAGGTAGAAGAGGTGAATGTTTAGGCTGGACTTCTATTTTCAACACTCAGTTATTCATAAGGAAACTGACACTTCCTACTTATCCTCTCATTTTATTATGAAAGTTTCTATTATCAGACAAGTACTCAAACCACCCCTGCTGATGCCTCCACCTACATCCTCGGGAGGGCGAGAGGGAGGGCGAGAGGCTGTAACATATCACGGGGAAGAAATATTTCCCAAAGCTTATCAAGCACAGAAAGTCCAGGGATGGACAATCCCTATTGGATCATCTGCTCTTTCTCCCCCCCGCTTCCCCCCAGCACTGCAAGATTGTTCTCCACTGTGCATTTAACGAATGGCTTATCTGGTTTTAAATGAACAGTGGGGCCTCCACCACTTCCCTTGAGAGGCCAGTAGATGTTCATTGCCATAGGTAGTGATGCTTTATATGCAAACTGACAATTAACTGCATGTAAATGTGTGAAAATTTAGATCCTTCCTGAGTCCTGCCAAGTCCTGAGTTCAGGATTCCTTATTTAAAACCCACTGCACCATAACCACTTAAAACAGCTGTGCTGGGCTGAGAGAGATGGTGTTGCCCTTAGGTGATGCAAGGGAATTACCAAAGTATTTAGGTCCTGGAAGGTAAAAAGATGATTTTCTAAGCAGACTTGTAATTCAAGTCTACACACATGCTCTGTTTCTGACCTAGGATTTTACGGGTGATTAGGTTTGAGGTCTTACTGGTCTCAGTAAACTAGAACAAGTATTATTCACCTTCTCAACTCCCTTTGGAGCCACCACTGCTGGCTCCACGTAGTTCACCTCTTTTCCCATGAATTGCCCAACTTTGAACTTGGATGGACTTTGTTATAACGCTTTCATTGTATGTATAAACGTTCACGTGGAGCCTAGGGTGCTTTGGAAATAAAAACCCCAATTTTCTGAATTGAATGACGGTAACCAAAAATTCTAAAGGACCAGTGACGTGTCTCCGGTTATTTGCACATGCTGTTCTAGTATACGTGCACCTAGATTGGGCACTTGATTTTGCATGGGCTTTTTGTTGCATTATTAGACAAATGGGAGCAGACTAACCCCAATGTTGATGATATGCATTCTGTTTGTTTATGCAGTCTCCATTAACTGTGCACCCTTTTGCCCAAATCTGAAACCCTAAGATTCTGTACCTAGCCCAGCAGGTGTAGAACATGCCCTGGTCCTCACCTGTAGAACATCTTTGTGTTTTAGGATTAAGTGTCGCCGCTGTGTGAATGGCCACCAGGTAAAGCCTCCTCCTGACGGTTCTGACTGCACCTCTGACCTCTCCCAGTGGAACCACTGTGCTGACAAGCGTGGGCTCCAGGACTCTGTGCTGAAGGCCACGTGGGATGCTGCTGTCACCTTCACGTTCCATCACCATTCCCACGAGGAGCAGCGAGGGATTCCCTGACAATGCATCTCTGAGGGTGGGGATGAGGGAAGGCTCCTGTGGAAGTCAGTCAAGCCCGCTTCAATCACTTTCAAAGCAGAGGTCTGATAACAATGCAGCCTGTGCTGTATCTGGATCCAGAACAGCAGGACAACGTTGTTCTGTTTTCTTCCACCAAGAAATTGGTAGGTCTTGAAAACTGTTAAACTTGTGCTTGGGACAGCAGGAAGCACAAGGTATTATCCATGCCACTCTTGTGTATATAGTGTGTACTGGAGAAACAGCTGTTTGGCTTGTGTAGTGATGTGCTTCAGTTTAACCTAGGATCTATTGTAATAGATAGCATCAGGGCATAACCAGGTCTGCATCTGTGAGAGCACATGCAAGTTTGCAATTTGTATCATCTTTTTATTTACCTGAGTCCCATTACAAACAAACAAGCTCCATCTTCAGGTGCAGGTTAATTCCTGGCTGCAGATCTGGTTTTCCATGTGCAACTACCACCTACACAAGATTTTTTTCTCAGAGCCACAGTTTACAGGCTAGATACTGAATGCATAGGCACTGATGAGATCTGGAATTGGCTGGCAGGGTTGACCTATATTATGTAGTAGACACCTCTGGGAAATATAATTCATCTCCAGATCAATCCAACTTAAGCCATTTTTTAAAATCTTGGTCTAAATCACTTGTGCTTCTGGATGGACCAATCTGAGACATCTCCAAAGAGCCTGATTTTCAGAAAGTGCATCAGTCAGGCCCCATTAAATTAACTCTTCACTTTAAAATCTTGGCAGAAACAACTAATTTGTGTTGGCATCATTTTTAGCAAGTTCATCTTTTGACAATGCAGTAAAAGAATAGTCCCTAATGTACCAAAACTTCTAAACTACATTTTATAAAATAAAGTTGCTGAAGGACAAAAAACCTGTTCTGTTTAAAACATTTTTATAAAATAAGTGTACGTATTAAATAAATACACGTTAAGGAAAGCAGGGCCTAAGGACGGACTTCCCTCCAAGGGTAAAATGGTTGCAAGCAAAAGCTTTTTGTTGTACTGAAGTGTCTCTTGCAATGGGGAGCTCTTTATTTGCCAAATATAAGAGGGCCCTGTGCATTGGCTTGGTTTAACTTTTTTATTTTCTAGTCACAAGTGTGAGAGGGTGAATGGGTTCAGGGTAGTTTGGGTTCGAAAAACAAAATGAAAGATTGAGCCAGAGCTGCTCCTCGAATGCTCAGTAACTGCAAGATTCCAGCAGACATTAATAACCATTCGACTGCAGCTTAAAGTCCTCAGAGTCTGTAAGGTGAACAAGAATGTTGTTTTAAATGTGTCCGGTTCAGTGGGCTAGAATCAGGTAAGATACTCCTCCCTCCCCCTTCTTTATCCCTTTCGTCTATAACCTCAGTGTTGCTGAGTTTGTTTCCCTAACCCAGTTGCACTATGAAAGTGGCATGATCAATTCTACCTTGCTTGGAGGCGAGGGGTGTCAGAGCCTCTACTTTGTTAGCTCTGCTCCTGCACACAGTGTGAACAGCACTGCCAAAGAGTGCAAGCACTGTTCTGTACAACTTTATTTCAAGCTATCGCTATCGATTTTACAGCAGTTCCTGGGCGCTCATTACATCACACTAATGTAGTCAGCGAAGGCCTGCGAAGAGTCCCATGTGTTGCTGACCACGCTGCACACAGCTCTGAGCCGCCGAAGCGCCTCTTGAGCTGTTGCAGCATCTTGGTCCAACCAGTTCTGAAAGAGGCGGAGGTGGGTAAACTTGATCTGCCCACCTCTCTGCAGGATGTGGCTCTCCAGCTTCTTTGCAAACTCCAGGAGCCCGTCGGGCTTGATGCAATTTGAGCTTTAAGGGGGTAAAACAAGAGGAAAATGCAGTTAAGATCATAGGTGCCTACAAGTTAACATTCATTTGAGGGGGAAGCGTGTGCTTGTTCGCAAGCATCACAGTAATAGTGGTAGGCAGTAGATACCACACAGCTTGACGGTATCTGATGGAGACAGGTCATGCATAAGAGTTGGTTATACTCTGCCTCTATCGAGGGCTGTACTGTTCCGTCCATTCTCCCAGCAGGTGGCAAGCAACTGAACAAGCACTGGTGCTTTTGTTATTAAATGCATTCCTAGCCATTTAAAACGGGGGCTTGGATGCTCCACAATGAAAGATGTTCGTATTTCTTTTTCTTCCCTTACCGTGTATGCAAGGATACCTACCTTTGAGAATGCTCAAATCCTCAGTAGTGGCAGCAAGGTGTTCCCTAAAACAATCTTAGCTGAAGTGGTATCAGCTCAGCTAGTGTCCAGAACTATGCTCAGGATTTACCCTGCTGCCTGGAGCACTGAAGTATAAGAAGGGACGTGACTGGAGAGTACTATGGTTGAGGCAGCAGCATACCTGACGTCCAACTGGCAGATGGAAGAGGATGAATCTTCAGAGAAAATGTCAGCTAAGGCAACCAACCTGTGATTCCCTAATGACAGGAAAACACAAATTACATGTGAAGCTGCAACCACTGAAAGTGTCAAAGGAAGGAGGGCGGCGCAGCACCAAGGCACGCAAGCGGCTTCAGTGCTGGCCCATTACTACTAGAAACTGGGCTGCCCTCAAACACCACCAAACAGCAAAAGCGTGAAAGTCACTAAATGTTGGGCTCATTCAGAGTTGGGGGGGCCTAGCACTGAGAGAGATTTGATGGGTCCATTACAAGTCCCCTGAGCCATTCAGTTCCTCATCCTCACTACACCTTTAACTGTTACCTGAACATTACTAAAGCAAGAAGGTTTTGTAGGAAATCATTAAAGAAACCTGTAATGTCAAAGATTTAGCTGCACTGAGTAAGCCAATGCAGTGTCCGCATGTTCCCCGCGGCGAGAGCTAGTGCTATCAGCTTTATTTCTAGCTATTCTAGAATCAGGCCATTAATCTTCCACATCTGGAATCCAATCTCTGGCAGTGGCCAAAATCTAGCGCTTCAGAGAAAGGAGGGGGGAGGGAAATCCCATCATGCACCTGGATAATTGTACAGTGTGGCACATCGCTGGAATGCCCTATCTACCCCCACGAAAAAATATTCATTCCACAAATACCACTCTTAAACACAGCAAGTGTTATACTCATTGGTAGAAGTTGGTCAGCTATAGCTCTGACTACTATCCTGGTTGCATTGACAGTACCTACCAAGTCTGTTTCCAGGCAATTTGAGGCTCTTCAGAGTTGAATTTCTCTTCACTATTTGGATTATGTCAGATAGAAACTCAGCGGTGCAGCTTTCAAATAGCCGACAAAAGGAAAATGTAATTTCTACCAAAAAAATACACACAGTGATAGATGTACCTTTGGCCTCTCACCCCACAGTCAGTAAATTATTTAATTACATATTGCAGATCGCTTTGGGGGCCCGGTGTAAGAACTGAAACCACCATTGCTAGGTACCTAGTTACAATATGCGTAAAATGAATAGTGTAGGCAGGACCCTTAATGGTGTTCTGTTACCTGGGTAAAACCCTGATCATATCCCTCAGTTATATGACCTGATTATAGGGTTATAGCGTCATGCATGTTATGTCCAACAGCCAAGACCTTAACCCAGTTGTTTTGTATTGCAGACTGGCTTCTGAGCTTTACCGCTCCTTAGCCACAACCCAGGTGCGTTCTCATTCCCCCCCAATTCACACAGCTCCTTCCCACTCCTGAGAATGAAACTGTTGGACAAATCCGCATTCCCTAGGATCACACACTGACTCCAGCCTCAGCCCCACCAGCAGTCTGTGGTGCAGCACTTGTGGGTGGGCAGATGTTCGCTGTACCTTGAAGGACAGGGTCCTGCAGCAGGAGGAGAACTTCCTTCTGGTAGTCAGCAAGGTTCACATCATGGAAACTCAGTCTCTTCAGGCCTGGATTACACTCTGCAAGATGGACAAAACCTTACTGATCAGATATCGTGTGCCTGTGTGTCAAAAGAGACGAGCTACCTGCTAAGGAAATCCCAACCACTCAGCTGGCTGTCCTGGATAAGTAACAGCTCACCATTTACAGTACTTAAACTTACAAATTTAGGGCCAAATCCTGCCTTCAGATTTATGTGATACAGGAACTCCCAACTCCCCACGGTAATTTTCACTGAAACAAAAATGGGAAGAAAATCCCTACTGCCTTTTCCATTTCTCTGTATCCACGTATCGCGCCAGGTGTGTGCATCGTAGAGACAAGGAGGAGAGTAAAATTTTCAAAAGCCCTTAGGTGCCTAATTCACTTTTGAAAATGGGACTTGAGTATGTTAGGCACTTTTGAAAATTTTACCTAGCGCTTACAGTCCAAAGCAACAGACATGCAAAGGGTTAGGGCTGGTCCACCCTAGAAAGGCTTTGCTGAGACAGCCATGCCAGTATAGCTATGCTGGTGGAGCCCCCTACTGGAGATACAACTTATACCAGCATAAGAAAATCTATAGATAAACTGCCTGCCTGAACAGTTTTGCAGGCATAGCTGTGTCTACATGGGTTTTTTGCCAGTGTTGCTATTTCAGTCAGTGGTGTGGAATTTTTCCGCACACCTGCGTGAGACAGCTATGCCCACAAAACTTTGTAGCATACACCTGTCCCCCTAGACAATACGGGTGGGAAAGGAACAGGGAGGCCCCTAGACAAGCTGCTCACAGGAGACCATGATATGTTTTGTCCAAGAAGCTCACTACGCAGTTTTATCATGTTACCTTTGAGTGCCTGCAGAAGGAGCCCAAACTCCAGGGGACATGAAATGGTAGCACTGTCCAGGGACAACTGCTGGAGAGACCTTGAGGCTTTCAACACAGGCAAAAGGAGACTGGTCTGCAGAGGTTCTCTGGGGAATCGGATCTCTAACTGTTCCAGGCAGCTCTCTAAAGGGAGGGGGGAAAAGATGTTTGTCTGCAAACACTTTGTCTCAAAAATGTCTGATAAATGCATCTGGATCCCAGAGGAATTAAGTTATCCATCGTAATTATTTGCCATTTTAGATTTGTAGAATGTACCCATCACCAGTGTCTGGGTGCATGGAACAATAATGAATATACAGACTTTGGGTAAAAGTTCCCTATGTGACTTAGGCACCTCAGTCTTTTTAGTTTTCAGTAGGACTTATGCTCTTAACACCTAAATCACAGTTGAAAATTTTACCCCCTTATCCACAAGTAGCTGAATCAGACTTTCATTCCAGGACACAGTTCTTCACAGATCTCGTTCAAAGCCAAAAGCCTGCGGCTTGGTCTACACTTAAGTTATACCAGCATAGCTGTGTTGATCAGGAGTGTGAAAAAACCACCCCGACTGACAGTTACACTGACCAAACCCCCAGCATAGAGGCAGCTGTGTTGACGGAAGAGTGTTTAGCTAACATAATTCAGGGAGGTGATATTCCTATGTTGACAGAACAAGAACTTCTGTCAACAGAGGCTGTGTCTTCACTAGGGGATTACACTACAGGCTCTGCTGCCATAGTCCCCTGGTGTAGAGACAGCCTCTGCTGCCATAGATGAACGGGCCTTTTGCCATGCCCTGAAGACCAACAAATCTGTTGAAAGAATGGAGGCAGTGGGTCCCTGCCCTGCCACAGCACTTAGACAGAAATCCCAGGCTTGGCAATTGCCTTGCACTTGATCTCAGCTATCATGATGGTGAACAGGTTTTTTGGTTTTTTTTTCTGACTGACATCAGCCAACCTCTATAAGGCCTTATATATCACAGTCAATAGCATGAATTGCACACACAAGGGAACAGGAAGCCAGCATAGCAGATCTGGACCACACAGGTAAGCAAGCCAACAGCCACTTTTTGCACTGACTACAGGTTCTGCCTGGCCTTGTTAGGGCTGACATTGTGTTTGGTATTTGATGTGACACAATTCAAGGTGTTCTGTCCAGGAGCCCTGCAAAGTTGTGCCATGTCAGAGGATACAACAGACTGGAGGCACAATCAATCTGGAGGTGGAAAATTGTGAAAAGGTCTGTGACCATTCCTTTGTGAGTCAATCACCTAGTTACGTGCAAACTGGGCCAGGACTTAAGCATAGAATCATAGAATATCAGGGTTGGAAGGGACCTCAGGAGGTCATCTAGTCCCACCCCCTGTTCAAAGCAGGACCAATCCCCAGACAGATTTTTGCCCCAGATCCTTAAATGCCCCCCCGGACTGAACTCACAACCCTGTGTGCAAAGGAGGTTGAACTTATTGCTTTAAACAAACAGCAAGATCTCATTTACTAGTCAGCATCTATAATCTACCTGGAATTTCTGCCTCCGAGCTCGAATGCCCTTCTGGCCTGTTCCCCTCCAGCTGGTTTTTGAGATCAAAGCTGACCGAGAGAGTGTGAAGGCGGGGGAAGGCAGTCAGGATTGACCAAACAAGCTCCACTGAAGGGATGTGTGAGAACACGTCACTCACACGCACCACGCGGAGGCTGCAGTCTCTGCGGTGAGAGAGGGCCCGGAGCCCAGACAGGATGCAGAAGACATTAGCGCCCAGGCCTGAAACCAACATTTCAACAGCAAGCAAGATGGGTGTTACACACAGAGAGCAAATAATTCAGCAAGGCTGGAACAAAGACACAGCCTATATCATCTACACCTTTCTAATAGATCCCAGTGTTGGACTGTTGACCGGTCTCCTCAGGGAAGAGGTAGAAGCCATCACTTAAGTAATTTAAAACTGGACAATACATTAGACAATAAATTACAGGGAACAATCCTGCACGTCAGGGATGGATTAGATGGCCTCTGATTAGTAAAATATGTGATTAACTCTAGGCAACATCTTAAGAACTCTTTTTTCATACATATTGACGTTAGCTATAAAAGATCCACTAGGTCACTTTGTCCATTTCCACTAGCCAGGGCAGAATTCTTCGCAGCAGAGCTTTATCCAGCCTAGTGCAATCTTCTGAGTGATGCGGTTCCTACAATTCCTTTCAGGAACTATTCTATAATCTAAGGCTCTTATCCTGTAACCTGCCCCCACACGGAACTCCACTGATTTCAGAAGAGCTCAGCGTGGGTTCAGGAATCTACCTGCATGCAAAAGTCTGGAGGATCATGGTCTATCCTTTTGCTCTGTCTCTCCCCCACTACTCCTAGTTAGACTCATTTGTCCCTTTAATCTGATGGGTTTACATCCCAGTTCCTTCTCCAAAGCAAAGTTACAGGAACAAAAAAATGTTACAGGATGTTTTTACTCTGCGGTAAAGAATCTCCTCTGGACCCCTTTTATTATTAATAATGGATAATATAGTGGTGCCTAAGGGCCAGGCAAGAATAGGGCCCCATTGTGCTGTACACAGTAGGTCTCTGTTCATTTCTTCCTTTCCCTTCTCTCTCAGCTTGTATCATCTTCATTACTCTCTACTTGCATCTTGCCACCTTTTCTTCTAACACAGACATACCCCTCTCATATTTTAAGCCTGGTTGCTGCTGATCAGCTTTCTCTTGCTTTTTTCCTACTTAAAGAAAGCCTGGCATGGTTTGAAGCGTCCTTGCTACCTACATTTTCAGGGTGAGTTGAAGAGTGCCCAAAAATGTCTGTTCCACCCAACCAAAATTTCAGAGCAGATCTTACCAGTTTTTAGAATTTGGCTTCAGTCAGAAACCAGAGACTGTCAAACATGGCTGAAATTAAAAGTTCTGTTATTACTACTAACCATTGTAAGACAGAACCAGCTTTTCTAAAGATACCCAAGAGCTCAGCAGGTTCCCCAAAGCCCGACAGGTGTCCCCAGTCAGAGGGATGGAGAACAATTCCAGCGTGGAGATACTTCGGAAGTGGCAAGCCGCTTTCAGAGGAATGATTCCGACAGATCCTCCTTCCGTGCAGCCCACATCCTCAAAGCTAGGAGTGTCTGCTGGGGAAGGGGCCCAGTCATCAATGCTTTCCCTCTCCTGGGCATTGCTTTCATAGAGCGACTCTGCCATCTCCTCCTCTTCCCTAGCAACGGCAAAGACAAAATCATAAAGATCTTCTGGGTCTGCACGAGCTCTGCGGTTTCTCCTGGGGCAGCGGCGCTTTCTCCCCACTGCAGTCTTAAACCGTCTATAGGGCTTTTGGAAAGCTGGGCCAACCGAAGACCTTTTTGGTAGAGAAGGAGAAGACTCTCCTTTAATGTAATACTCAGGGGGCACCTTGCAGCTTACATCTTGACATGCTAGGTTTTGCAAAGGGTGGCTCCTTAATCCACAGAGCACTGGAGTTTTAACAGTGCCACTACTGCTCCTGGACAGTTCTATAGATGCTTGAGAGTCTGGATCAGCTTCTTGAAGTGCTACGGCTGAAGCAGCTTGGACCTTCTTGCTTCTTGACTCACTATCACCCCACTGGCTGGTCTCTGATTGCTCAGTAGAGCTGCAGCACAGCTGATTTGACCCTAGCAGGGCACCATTCTCTTGAGTTAGCAGGCCTTGGGCATCAGACTCCTCTCTGCAAAGACTGCAAGGGCTACCCTGGTGCATAAGTGTCTTACCTGGGTGCCAAAACCCAGCACTCATACTCAGAATGAGGACTAAAAGTACTTTGTCAGGAACTGGCCAGGAACACATGGACACCTGGCTGACAGCTCCATGGTGGATCAGATGATGAAGCAGCAAACTTAGTGACTGTCTAATGGACAGATCGGAGGTCAGCAGATGACGGAACTTCAAGGTTCTCAGTGAGCCAGCCAGGTTTTCTAGCACTCTTTGGTTGCGCTCAGCAGTGAGCTCTGCTACCCCCTGCAGCATGTTACAGATGGTGAGCTGTGTAACATGCCGTGAGCTGTGGAGCAGGGGTGAAAAACGACGGTCACTCAGGCGCGGATCTGAAGAAACATCCAAAACTCCATGCAGGACATTTGAGAAGAAAGTTTCAAGGAACTTCTTCCTCCAATTTTTTATGTTCTGTAATAAAATCCCAGAATTAATGGATTTTATCCTCATTTAAACAAGGACACACTGGATGCTAAATCAGATTCTATCCAGGTCAACAGTGACCATAAGCTGTTATCATCTGACAAGTGTTTAGTGGCTTCAGTCAGTATCACAGAAACCACCACTGCCACTCCTCTCCAAGTGGTCATCAGTCTCTGTAGAGGTCAAGGATGTGCCATGGAGACTGAAATACCCTCTCATCCCAACAGGCAGTCCTTTCAGGAAAGTTTGGGGTGATATTGGTGGTAAACAAGCTTATACTGCCACAGCCTGTGCCACATGGATTCCATGTTGCAAGGCAGCATTTGACACCAGCTAAGGTTCTGATCCTAAAAAGTACTGTAGTCTGTCAACTAGAATTGAAGGTCTTAATTAAAATCAGTGGGAGGGCTCGGGGTAGCAGAATCAGGCTTACATACATATTGTACTCCCTCATCATTCAGGCTTCTAATTCAACAGCTTATTCCCATGTGTCTTTACTCCAACATCTGCACAGCAGAAGCTTTACAACTAGGGCATCTGGGGGTAGCACTCACACAGCAATAACAGAGATAGGGGCAAGAATTTTAAGGCCAGAAGGGACCTTTATGATCTTCTAGTCTGACCACCTATATAACGCAAGACACAGAATTGCACGAAGTGGCTCCTGCATCAAAAGCCCATTATTTCTAGCTGAGCTAGAGCATCTCTTTAGTTAGACATCCAATACTGATTTACAGAGACTCCACCCTGTCCCTTAGTAAATTGGTTCCAATGGACAGTTACAATCACTGGTAAAAAAAAAAATTGCACCTTATTTCTACTCTGAATTTGTTCGGCTTCAGCTTCCAGCTGTTTGATCTTGCTACGCCTTTGTCTGCTGGATTAAAGAGCACTCTACTATCAGAAATCTTCTCCTCAAGCAGGTACTTATAGACCAGGATCAAATCACCTCTTAACCTTCCCTTTGTTAAATTAAACAGATTGAGCCTCTTTATTCTCTCACTCTAAGGGAAGTTTTCCAGTCCTCAAGTCATTCTTGTAGTTCTTTTCTGATCATTTTCCAATTTGTCCAATTTTTAAAGTTGTGACATCACAACTGGACACAGTAACACCATATACAGTGGGCACAACACTTCTCTATTTCTACTCTACATTCCCCTACTTATATATTGAAGGATTACAGTTGTTCCCTTAGCCACCACATTACACTGTGACCACATGTTCAGTTGGCTATCCATGACCCCCAACTCCTATAAGTCTGACCTACATTCTTGGTTCTGAAATGCAAGACCTTCCTCGAGCGTAATAAAATCAGAATAAAATAAATTTATTTTCATCCCAATTACATGCACCTTCTTTGTGAGGCCCAAAATGTACAGCACACATGCATACACTCCAGTAGTGGGCTTCATCCTAACATATTAAGCCCACAAAGTGCTACAGTATCTTTCTGGATGAAAAGCTCTATATAAGTACAAGATAAGGTGTTTTTTGGAAAGTTTTGAATACCAGGGTGACATCCTAATCCCTGATCCTGTAAATACTTACACACGTTTAACTTTAGACACTTCAGTAGTCTCACTCAAATCAATGGAGTTAGTCACATGCTCAAAGTGAAAAATATGCATAAGTGTTTGCAAAATTGACGTGAAAACTTTGCGTCCTTTCTAAATTGGTCCATTAGCAACTTTCCAACTCACCTCTGACTTGGGTGGTCTGATTTTCATCACATCGTTCCAGAGTTTGTGCCATATGGGCTGGGTTGAGAGTCCTGAAAAACAAACAATTTTACACCAAACCCTCTATCTCAAAAGGTTTACTCAATTTTCCCTTCTCAGGTTTCACATTGATATTAATTTGAAACAAGTAAGATTAGAAACATGAGTCATCAAATACTATTTTTTGGAGAACATTCAGGGCACTAGATCGATACTGATTTAAAAGAAATGACACATTTTATGTTTGCTAAAGAGGCACTATGAGGTTAAAATAATATTTTAAAAGACATTTCATACAAAAAAATCATCTTTTCCCCTGTTACCTATTACATATCAGATTGTTATTCTTTTAGTTTTGGTAATCTAATTAATTATTATAAATTAATTAAAACTTTTCTGTACTAATCCTGCCTAGGTACTTTTAGTATTCCTCATTTTGGACACTAAATAATAATTTCTCTGTTGAATACTTACACAGAAGTAAAAAGCAGCAATGTTTGTATTGCAAATATTGCAAGCAGAGTTATTATTTACAAAACTATTTCCAGTGGAATTTAAACAATCAAATATACTAAGTATTTCTTGTTTTAGGAACTGAAAATGTCATTTTTAGAAAGCCAAAGTTTGAGATTAAATTTGACTTGAAGGTGTTTTTAAAAAAATATACATTGGGGATTTTCAATGAATTCTCATCTATTTAAACAGACTGGATGTATCAGATACCATCAGCTCTATTTAATATTATTATTCATCTCATTGTTATTCATGAGCCATGGTCAGCAGCCACTGAAAATCATTATCGTTAATGCTGTTCAGTGCTCTATAAGAAATGTATTTGACATTCTAAATCCAGTTCCATTTAGGGAAAGCATCCACACCAAAACACTTCTCATAGCAGATAGTAATTGTTATTCCTTGTTGACAGTTTCAGCAGAGAGACCAAGAACCAAATAGTCAATGGAGACCAAACAACCCTTCAACTTTAGAGAAGAAATTTCTATGACTAAAACTGACCTTTTTTCAAAGCAGGTTCCTCAATCCTTTCCAGGTAATAGATATTAAGCAAAGGCAGGATGCCTTGGAGTATCTGTCCAGGGAGTGCTTTGGGATGGGGGAAGAGAACACATACAGAATGATTTATAAGTCTGAGAGGTGGACAAGGTTTTGAAAGACAATAAAATAAAATGGAGATTGAAGTTCCCACTAGGGTAATACTGCAGTGCGTGGATTATCATAGAATCATGGAATATCAGAGTTGGAAGGGACCTCAGGAGGTCATGTAGTCCAACCCCCTGCTCAAAGCAGGACAAATTCCCAGACAGATTTATACCCCAGATGCCTAAATGTTCCCCTCAAGGACTGAACTCACAACCCTGGGGTTAAGCAGGCCAATGCTCAAACCACTGAGCTACATGTGCATTTTGGCACTTACACTTAAAGCAGAGACAAGAACCCATCACCGATGCACAAGCTGGTCCAGTTACATTCCATAGTGATGCCTTATTGGCATCAAACCTTCCCCACAAAGACCCTGGGGATGGGGATGTTCTGGTAACTGGGGCAGCCCGCGCTCAGTGTGCTGCCATCCCAGACGTCTCAGACCTAACTCAGGTCCCACCACACATGCTGCATTGGAACAGGCCTGGGATCCGCGCCTCCCCCCAGACAGTTGTGTCATCCCCTCAGCTGGGCCCCCCCAACACACATATCTAAACACTAGGCCAGGGCTAAGCCAACCCCCTTCCCCCAACTGCCCAGGACTCAGAGGCCTGAGCGCCCCGCCCCCCGGGGACAGGCCTGGGGTCCCCGCGCCCCCCTTACCCCAAACCTCTCTCTCCAGGGTCCCCATGGCGGAGCTCACCACCGCCCCACTCAGCTCGAAGAGGCTGGGGGGGCTCCCAGCAGCGGCCTCTCGCTCCGCCCGCGGCTCCATGGCAGCCCCCGCAGCCCTCACTCAGACGAGCGGCCTAGGGGCGGGCCCGACGCACAGAGAAAAACAGCTCCGGGCGGCGCCGCCATCTTGGGAGGGTCATGAGGGCCCGGCTTCCACTTCCGGGTCAGGGGGGAGAGGCGGGATTTCCGGCGGGTGACCCTGGTGAGTCCTTCTGCGCCTGTGAGGGATCCCGCAGCAGAGCAGCGATGGGGCTGCAGGACGAGGAGATGCTGGGGAGCCGCAGTGGGGAGCCCGAGGTGAGGCACAGCCAGAGCCAGCCTGCCCCGAGCACGGCGGGCTGCCCCTACCCCACCGCGCCCAGTCCCTGCCGGGTCCCGCTCATCCCTTGCCGGCCTTCGGGACCCGGCCCGCGGCACAGCGTCCCCCGCGCCAGGTGTGTCCCTTCCCGGCCCCCGTACCCTGCTCATCCCTCCTCCCCTCGGGACCCTGCCTGCGACACAGCTTCCCCTGCGCCAGGTGTGTCCCTTCCCGGCCCCCGTACCCTGCTCATCCCTCCTCCCCTCGGGACCCTGCCCGCGGCACAGCTTCCCCCGCGCCAGGTGTGTCCCTTCCCGGCCCCCGTACCCTGCTCATCCCTCCTCCCCTCGGGACCCTGCCCGCGGCACAGCGTCCCCCGCGCCAGGTGTGTCCCTTGCCGGCCCCCGTACCCTGCTCATCCCTCCTCCTCTCGGGATCCGGCCCGCGGCACAGCGTCCCCCGCGCCAGGTGTGTCCCTTGCCGGCCCCCGTACCCTGCTCATCCCTCCTCCCCTCGGGACCCTGCCTGCGACACAGCTTCCCCTGCGCCAGGTGTGTCCCTTCCCGGCCCCCGTACCCTGCTCATCCCTCCTCCCCTCGGGACCCTGCCCGCGGCACAGCTTCCCCCGCGCCAGGTGTGTCCCTTGCCGGCCCCCGTACCCTGCTCATCCCTCCTCCCCTCGGGACCCTGCCCGCGGCACAGCTTCCCCCGCGCCAGTTGTGTCCCTGCCCGGCCCCCGTACCCTGCTCATCCCTCCTCCCCTCGGGACCCGGCCCGCGGCACAGCGTCCCCCGCGCCAGGTGTGTCCCTTGCCGGCCCCCGTACCCTGCTCATCCCTCCTCCTCTCGGGATCCGGCCCGCGGCACAGCTTCCCCCGCGCCAGGTGTGTCCCTTGCCGGCCCCCGTACCCTGCTCATCCCTCCTCCTCTCGGGATCCGGCCCGCGGCACAGCTTCCCCCGCGCCAGGTGTGTCCCTTGCCGGCCCCCGTACCCTGCTCATCCCTCCTCCTCTCGGGATCCGGCCCGCGACACAGCTTCCCCCGCTCCAAGTGTGTCCCTTCCAGGCCCCTGTACCTTGCTCATTCCTCCTCCCCTCGGGACCCGGCCCCAGGCACAGCTTCTGCCCCCTCCTGACCCCCGCGCCAGGTGTGTCCCTTGCCGGGCCCTGTACCTTGCTCATCCCTCCTCCCCTCGGGACCCGGCCCGCGGTACAGCTTCCCCCGCGCCAAGTGTGTCCCTTCCCGGCCCCTGTACCCTGCTCATCCCTTCTCCCCTCGGGACCCTGCCCGCGGCACAGCGTCCGCCCCCCGCGCCAGGTGTGTCCCTTGCTGGCCCCCGTACCCTAGTCATCCCTCGACCCGGCCCGCGGCACAGCTCCCCACTCCCCCCCAAACCGGTCAGCGTGCGGGGTAGGACTCAGCAATTCAGTTTCAACGGCAACAGTGGAAACGTTTGTGGGAAACAGAACAAAACTGCTTTCTAATGGTGCAGGGGAGACTCTTATGCTGGAGACGTAAAGGATCTAGAGCAGAGGTCGGCAGCCTTTCAGCAGTGCTGTGCCGAGTCTTCAGTTATTCACTCTGATTTCAGGTTTCATGAACCAGTCATACATTTTAACGTTTTTAGAAGGTCTCTTTCTATAAGTCTATAATATAGAACTAAACTATTGTATAAGGTTTCAAAATGTTTAAGAAGCTTCATTTAAAATTAAGTTAAAATGCAGAGCCCCTCAGACTGGTGGCCAGGACCCAGGCAGCATGACTGCCCATGGAAATTTCCACTACATGCATCTGACGAAGTGGGTATTCACCCACGAAAGCTCATGCTCCAAAACGTCTGTTAGTCTATAAGGTGCCACAGGATTCTTTGCTGCTTTTACTAAAACCTTGTGTGTCAGTTGTGGAAATAGCTTTTATACTCAATAGACTCTTAAGTGTGTGTAATGACATAAAGGCTTTCTGTATGGCATAATATAACTAACTTTTATCTGGTATCCCTTTTTTCCCAGGAAGAGGAAGAGGAGGAGGAGGAGGCAGAGCTAGTGGTAAGAACTACTGAAACTTAGAAACTTTTTCCACCAAGGAAAAACTGTTCAAGAAGCATAATTTTTTTATAATGGATGTGAACTATGCTTGTTATCTTTGATTAACCAAACTTGCTCCAAACAAGAGGCTGATGAAATGAACACTTGTGGAGTCTCATTTACTGTGCTGCATACAGGGAATAGAATGAACTAATGTTTAAAGACCTGGTTTCCAGTGAACTTGTAGGTGTACACTTGCATGTGCAATTTTTGTACTGTGGTTACCATGTGCTCAGGCTTATCTGGTAATGTATGCCAGTGGTTATCAAACTTTTTTACTGGTGACACCTTTCACATAGCAAGCCTCTGAGTGTGGATTCTCCCCCCGCCCCCCTTTATAAAAAAAAACAACACTTTTTTCTATATCTAACACCATTATAAATGCTGGAGGCAAAGCAGAGTTGAGGTGGAGGTTGACAGCTCGCGACCCCTCATGTAATAACCTTGCAACCCCCTGAGGGGTCCCAACCCCCAGTTTGAGAACCCCTTGGTGTATGCCAAATAAGTGCTTGTTTGTACATGTGCAGATGTGTGGGGTTTTTATTAGTGTTTCTACGGGTTTGCTGATTATCAGGTCCTAGATATGTGTAGTTTATATGGTGATAATGCTTTCATTTTGAGAACCATGGAGGCTTCTAGCACCACAAATGGTGGTGGGTGGTTTTTGCTCATCTCTTTTTAAAAGAGGTACAGAGCAGGGGGAATTTACCCAGCTGAGGACATGCCCCCTAGCTTAGGGTTTGGAAGTGCATGTGTAGCATTTTATGTAAATGTTAGCTGTTAGCATACAAGGAAACTTGATTTAGAACTCTTGTCTGAACTTTCAAAGCCTAATCGTTGCATATGATTTGCATCTGATCACGTAAGTAACTCTACAAACTGTGTTTAAGAACAAAAAGTGTGAGATCTTTTAACTTGACCCTCAGGATCCTTTAACCACAATCAGGGAGCAGTGTGAGCAGACTGAGAAGTGCGTGAAGGCACGGGAGAAGCTGGAGCTGTGTGATGCGCGAGTGTCAGCAAGGTCCCGCACACAGGAGGAATGTACGGAAGAGCTTTTTGACTTCCTGCATGCCAGAGACCACTGTGTAAGTCCAACGGAGGCTGATACCTAGTCATTTGTGTTGGTTTGCAATCTCTAATGGGACATGACTGAATTAGTGTGTTTTAATTTTGAAGAACTCTGAACCTTGATCCTGTGAGGTGATTTTTTTTCTCTTAAATATTTATTTGTTCCTGCTTTTGAGTTGAAATTCTTATCCCATAGAGTCCAGTAAATATAATGGTTTTAATGAGAGAGAACACTCAGGGGAGTGGTTTGGGTTTGGTTTTTTTAGCGGGCCCTGTGCTGATCAGTATGCACTGTAGTAGTACTGCTACTCAATACAGCTCATCTCTGAAGCACAGGGATTCATTTGAAATATTGACGTTTGTAAAGCAATTCAATATTGTTTTTGTCAGCCTCTAGTAATTGGTTTGAGATACGCTTCTGTAGCCTTCGTAAGTTTGTTTAGAGAAAGACAAAGGTGGGACCATATAGACAATTAGAAAATTATTGGTAGTCAACAGAGACAAACTTCTCTGTGATCAATTCTCTAATTATATTGCTGCTGTTTTAATGAATCTGAGATACAGAAGATAGGGACATAAAGATAGGGAAGAGAGGAGAGAGCGAATATGATGTCTGTCCAGTTCTCAAGACCTTTGTGTTGAGAGAACATGTCAGTTACTGAAAGCTTTCTTCATCTTGCATTTTAGGTGGCTCACAAACTCTTTAAGAATCTGAAGTAAATGTTGGAGCAAGTCCCACCATCTGCCTCCATCATTCAGCTGGAACACGGTGCAGTTTCATTTTGGATTCCAAGTGCTGCTTGCTGCCCATTATTGTGAATGTACAGTATAAGTGAGCAGCATCCTGGCTGTGCTGCGGTGATCCAGGTGCCACCTTGTCATTGCATCTATCTTCCGTGAAAAATGTGCAGTTGTAACAAAACCGTCTTCTGTGGTTTTCCATATTAAACATATTCAAAGTTCCTGTGGAAATGGCTTCACTCTATGACTACTTAATGAAGGCGGTTAATTAATATTAATAACTAGACAGTAGGGAGGGGAAGTTTCCTCCTTTCTGTAGGAATTCCCTTGTGCACAACGATTACTAGCAGCATGAGGATCAAGGATAAGCACAGATACAACTTTGTGCTTGTTGGAGCTGTGAAGAGATGATTTTGGGGCCCCTTTTTTCTGGTATGTGGAGACTAGATATGACTACTCTTAAATCTATAGTATCTTAATCAGCAGGAAGGCACAAAGGTGTTTATGCCCCTTCTACAAGGGATGGATATGCTACTTCCAGACTATGCTTAAGAAAAGGAGTAGAATCCTGTTTGTGCAATATGAAAGGTCCCCATTGTTTTAAACACCTCTGACTTTGACACCCTCCCTGGTGTCTCCACTGCAGCTAGTATTACAGTGTATGCAGATTCGAACCACGTTAGCAATTATGTCAGCTGCTGTATCAATGTATTGGATATGCCTTTTTCACCAGAATCATGACTGGAAGGGGCCTCGAGAGGTCATCTAGTCCAGTCCCCTGCACTCATGGCCAGACTAAGTGTTATCTAGACCATCCCTGCCAGGTATCTGTCTAACCTGCTCTTAAAAATCTCCAGTCATGGAGACTCCACAACCTCCCTAGGCAATTTATTCCCATGCTTAACCACACTGACAGTTAGGATGTTTTTCCTAAAGTCTAACCTAAACCGCCCTTGCTGCAATTTAAGCCCATTGCTTCTGGTCCTATCCTCAGCAGTTAAGAAGAACAATTTTTCTCCCTCTTCCTTGTAACAACCTTTTATGTACTTGAAAACTGTTACCGTGTCCCCTGTCAGATTTCTCTTTTCCGGACTAAACAAACCCAATGTTTTCAATCTTCCCTCATAGGTCATGTTTTCTAGACCTTTAATCATTGGTTTGCTCTTCTCTGGACTTTCTCCAATTTGTCCACATCCTTCCTGAAATGTGGCGCCCAGAACTGGACACAACATTCCAGTTGAGGCGTAATCAGCGCAGAGTAGAGTGGAAGAATTACTACTTGTGTCTTGCTCACAACACACCTGTTAATGCATCCCAGAATGTTTGCTTTTTTTGCAACAGTATTACACCGTTGATTCATATTTAGCTTGTGATCCACTATGACCGCCAGATCCCTTTCCACAGTACTCCTTCCTAGGCAGTCATTTCCCATTCTGTATGTGTGCAACTGATTTGTTCCTTCCTAAGTGGAGTACTTTGCATTTGTCCATATTGAATTTTATCCTATTTACTCAGACCAATTCTCCAGTTTGTCCAGATCATTTTGAATTTTAATCCTAGCTTCCAAAGCACTTGCAACCCCTCCTGGGTTGGTATCATCTGCAAACTTTTTAAGTGTAATCTCCATGCCATTATCTAAATTGTTGATGAAGATATTGAACAGAACGGGACCCAGAACTGATCCATGCAGGACCCCACTCATTATGCCCTTCCAGCATGACTCTGAACCACTGATAACTACCCTCTGGGAACAGTTTTCCAACCAGCTATGCACCCACCTTATAGTAGCTCCCTCTAGGTTGCATATCTCTAGTTTGTTTTATGAGAATGTCATGCAAGAGAGTATCAAAAGCTTTACTAAAGTCAAGATATACCACATCTACTGCTTCCTCCCCATCCACAAGGCTTGTTGCCCTGTCAAAGAAAGCTATCAGGTTGATTTGACATGATTTGTTCTTGACGAAAATACATGGTGACTGTAACTTATCATCATGGCCTTATTGGCTTCTACAAAGCTGTCTTGGTGCACACCCATCAAGTGCATTGAGAAGAAAATCTTGGCATCTAGCCCTTACTGGCTCAGCTGCTAATGCCAGGGCTGTGGGTGTCTTTTATATGCTGAAATATACTTCACAATCTTGTCATACAGTGTGACCAGCAAAGTGGTATAGTCACAGATGTAGTTAGGGAAGTCCTCCCCCTCGAAGAGCCAAAATGGAGTTACAGTTCAACAATTGTGCTAGAGCCCTGCTTGGGAACAGGGTTAAAACACTATACACCCATCATGACTGAATGCTCCTAGTGACTTTGGGTGCCCCACTTCACACACCTTAATGGAGACTGAGCTTGAGGGTTGGTGCTCAGCACTCTTGGAAAATCAGGCTGCTTTAAGGTTTCAAGTGGGACACCCAAAACCACTAGTCATTTCTGCATGTGTGGGCCCATGTTTTGTGGGGTCAGCTACAGGGCTGACTGAAAATGTAGCTCTTTGTAGTACAAATGGGGCTTGGGCTCAATTAAGATTTAAGGGGCCATCTTTAGTGTCTAATAATTTTCCTACGGATGCTGTCACAAGCGCATTGTGACACTACACAAGTAACTCTATTAATATTTTTCCCTCATGCCTGGAGCTTCAAAGCACAAAATGTAAAATAACAGTTCTTGGATTTAAAAGCAGTAGTCTTTCTTACTGCAATAGTGTTCTGTAATTCTATCAGTAATGGATTAAATGGAGCATCCTCACAGCCCTGGGATGGATATGAGAGCTTCACGTTAAGGAAAATATTTTGTGGGCCCCAGAAACTGAAAATTACTCTGATATTTTAAAATACTACAAGAGAATAATTTCTAGCTCAAAAGTGCTTTGAAGTATGTGCACAAAAACTCTTTGCTGAAGGACTGCTCTGATCATCGTATGCCTTAAAAATTTCTTTTGGAAAAATTGCAAGACTGGAAACTGGATGTCTGTTTTTTCACTAGAAACCTGTCACACGAGGTATTCTAAGCAGCTGTCTCTGCGCTAAGATTTGCAGGTATAGTGAATGTTATGCTTGTGAAAGGTGTGCTGGCTTTTCACCTATGGAGATCAAATTCATTGGTGAATGCAGATAGCCCTAGCAGTGAAAGTGAAATTTGGCCGTAGATGGTTCCCTATCATTCTGTCTCAGTGCTGAACTGGAAGATCCTCCTTTTGGGCTTATTATGCCTGGGGTCTGTTGGGAAGCATGCCGTAAATTTCTTCGAGATGCTGTGATATTTCTCAGGGGGCCCAAGACTGAGTGTCACCTTCTTTCCATCCCTTCCAGTGAGAGGGAGGCTTGCTTGTGCTTAAGTGGCTGTCAGTCACCCAAGCATTCTCCTCAGGCCAATACTACACCTTTGCTTTGCAGATTAACAACAGGTGCACTGTAAGCCCCTGTGAAATCTGCCTTTTGCATTCAGCCATTACCCACTGAACACTCCCAGTAACACCAGCTGTGCTGTGCCCAAAGGAACAATGTACACACCAAGTTGAATAATTCAGCTCAGGATCAGCTCCTCTTACAATACCACAGTAGGGAGTTATGCTTATGGTGAAACCAATCATAAACTTATTAAAAATCAAGATTTTAAGAGCTAGTGAGACAGGATAATGGAAACAGAAGGGTTACGTATAAAACAAAATCAATAGGTGCTTTCTAGAGACTAAATTTTTAACAAGCCAACCCCCTATCTAAAGCAGTCTTATCTCACCCAAAGCCTTGTGAATGTAACCACACTGCCCAATTACTTCCCAAGTGCAGGATAAAGGGGTGTTCTTTGCCTCCTAGTAACCCCCTCCCCAAAATTAATGGTCTTTGCACAGGGCCAGGCTAACCCCCATGGCTCGTTTTATCTTGTGTGCTCCTTTGCTGTTGACTCTGTAGGTAAATAGAGTGTCTGTTGTGTTGGCTTAGAATGCTTAATTTACACCTGGCAGAAAATACACATCTTGCCTCCTGTCTGGAAGAAACCTCTCTTTGGTTGGTGCCAGATGTCAATATGTATTTTCCATGACTCCTTAAATATCATCTGTAAATTTAGCATGAAATGGAGGATCAGTGTGACATAAGCTTGTATGGGAGATCTCATGTGACCCTCTTTGGTGAACTGGAATGAGCATGCCAGAATCAGAACATTCTTGGCACTGAGGCATTCTTGGGGGTCATAGATGTTCAGGTGGAAGGTGTGCACAGGGCTGTATAGAGCCACAAAGGCCTGGGTGAAGTAGTAGAAAGTGGATCAAACCAGTGCTCCATGTATCCCCATTTTTCAGGTGGGGAAACAGGCTCAGAGAGGCTAAGGAATGTACCCAAGGGTATATAGTGAGTGGGGGAAGAGCTAGACTAGAGGGAACAGGAGGGTCTCCTACAGAGCTGGATTCCTAAGCTGCAGAGGGCTTTGAGGAGATGGGGAGTCCCCTAGCATAGAGCCAGGGAGGAACCTTTAAACTGGGGGGCTCTGGAGGGGATGGTGGCTCCCCTAGCACAGGGCTGAGGGTGGGACCCCCAAGCTGTGGGTGATCTGGAGGGGTTAGAGGGTCCCCAGCACAGGGCCGGGGGGGTTCCCACGCTGGGGGGGGCTCTGGAGGGGCCCCTAGCACAGGGCCGGGGGATCCCCACGCTGGGGGAGCTCTCGTGGGGGAGGGGGTATCACAGGCTGCCCCGCCCCCGGCCGGCGGGAATTGACTCCCCGGCGGGGCCAGGCCGGAACCTGCAGCGGCGGCCCCGGTTCCCGGCCGGCCCCGGCCTAGCGGCGCGCACCATGGCGGCGCTCAGGGGCCCGGCGCGGCGGCTGCTGCCGGGGGCGCTGCCGGGCCTGGGGCTGCCCCCGCGGCGGTACCGGTACAAGGAGAAATGGGTGAGGGGGAACCGGGAACCGCCCACACAGCCCCGCGCTCCCCCTGCTACCTCCCCAGGGACTCCCCCAAATCCTCCCCGCCCCATCGAAATAACCCCCCCGCCCCGCTAATCCTCCCCCCACACCCCGCTGACCCCCCCCAGAGCTTTCCCCCGTATCGTTCCTCCAGGGACTCCCCCAAATCCTCCCCGCCCCATCGAAATAACCCACCTCACCCCGCTAATCCTCCCCCCACACCCCGCTGACCCCCCCCCCGAAAGCTTTCCCCCGTATCGTTCCTCCAGGGACTCCCCCAAATCCTCCCCGCCCCATCGAAATAACCCCCCCACCCCGAAATCCTCCTCCCGCACCCCACTGACCCCCCCCGAAAGCTTTCCCCCGTATCGTTCGTCCAGGGACTCCCCCAAATCCTCCCCGCCCCATCGAAATAACTCCCCACCCCGCTAATCCTCCCCCCACACCCCGCTGACCCCCCCCAAAGCTTTCCCCCGTGTCGTTCCTCCAGGGACTCCCCCAAATCCTCCCCACCCCATCGAAATAACCCCCCCGCCCCGCTAATCCTCCCCCCACACCCCGCTGACCCCCCTCAAAGCTTTCCCCCGTATCGTTCCTCCAGGGACTCCCCCAAATCCTCCTCACCCCGCTAATCCTCCCCCCACTGACCCCCCCCCTGAAAGCTTTCCCCCATATCGTTCCTCTAGGGACTCCCCCAAATCCTCCCCGCCCCATCGAAATAACTCCCCACCCCGCTAATCCTCCCCCCACACCCCGCTGACCCCCCCCCGAGCTTTCCCCCGTATCGTTCGTCCAGGGACTCCCCCAAATCCTCCCCGCCCCATCGAAATAACCCCCCACCCCGCTAATCCTCCCCCCACACCCCGCTGACCCCCACCAAAGCTTTCCCCCGTATCGTTCCTCCAGGGACTCCCCCAAATCCTCCTCACCCCGCTAATCCTCCCCCCACTGACCCCCCCCGAAAGCTTTCCCCCATATCGTTCCTCTAGGGACTCCCCCAAATCCTCCCCGCCCCATCAAAATAACCCCCCCTCCCCGCTAATCCTTCCCCCGAAATCCTCCCTCTACACCCCATTGACCCCCCCCAAAAGCTGCCACCCCACTATCCGCCCACGGAATTCTCTCCCCACACCCTGGGACTCGGCCTGCCCAGAACCAGAGCCCAGCTACTGGCTCAGCCCCACTAACCCCCCCCAATCCACCTCCTGCATTCCCTACTAACACCCCAAAATCCTCCCCTGCCCCTGAAATGTTTCCCTTCCCCCTAACCCCCACCCATCCCCTGAAATTCTCTCTCTCCCCCACACCCTACTGATACCCGAAAAGATGCTCCAGCCCCCTTGCTAATGCCTCATCGAAATTCTCCCTATCCACCCTTCAGCTCAGGCCACCCAGTACCAGAGCCCAGCTACTGACCCAGCTCCTGGCCCCCATGCCCTACTAAGTTCCCGAAATCCATCCCCTGCACTCCCTGCTAACCCTGGAAATGTTTCCCTTCCCCCCCCCCCCTCATCCCCACTAACCCACTCTGCATCTAAAAATCATTCTACTCCCCCTCTAGCCTTCTCAGTAATCCCCCCCAAATCCTCCCCCCAAAAATCATTCCTCCACCCCTCTGCTAATTCCAGCAGCCCAAAATTCTCTTCTTCCCCCCCCCCCACCTTAGGGAGGGATAGCTCAGTGGTTTGAGCATTGGTCTGCTAAACCCAGTGTTGTGAGTTCAATCCTTGAGGGGGCCATTTAGGGATCTGGGGCAAAAATCTGTCTGGGGATTGGTCCAGCTTTGAGCAGGGGGTGGGACTGGATGACCTCCTGAGGTTCCTTCCAACCCTGATATTCAGTTAATCCCCCCAAAACCTAATCCTCCTAGCTAATGGCAGATCCCCCTCATTCTCCTTCCCATCCAAAGCCCCTTGTCTAGTATCTCCTTTCTCCAGCCCCAGGCGTTCTGTCTCTTTCCTATCAGTAACACCCCACCACTATGAGTCCCAAGGCCTCCTTTTCACATGTTGCTTCTATGGCTTAATTTCTGGTTCCACACGGCTTTAATCGAGCTGTAAAAACATGCTGAAGCGAGGCCGTGTTCCATTTCCACTCTGCACACCCAGTCTTGCTATTTTCAGACTGAATGCAAATTGCCCTGCTTTTCTGTGCCTTAGTTTCCCCATCTGTGCAATGGGCAGAACAGCTGCCTCCTAGCAGGGCTGTTTTATGTCTGGGTTGTTTGGGACTCAGTTAAAGTTCCTCCTGGGACAGGTGCTGGCAGAAGTGCCAAGTGTAACCGTGGTAAAGCAGAGCCTTGCTCTTGATCATTCCAATCACAGAAGTGGGGAAACATCACAGTGTAAAAGTGTTTGGTTCTTTCATGTGCCTAACCTTTCAATTCCTCTGAAGGCTGGCACTGCTCCCAAGATCTCGGCCATCCGGCTGGCTCTGCAGAACTTTGACATGAACTACAGCGTGCAGTTTGGCAGCCTGTGGCCCTCGATCCGCGTCAGCCTCCTCTCGGAACAGAAATACGGCGCGCTTGTCAACAATTTCTCTGACGCCGACAGGGTCAGCCGAGAGCTGAAACTTCTAAATGCTGTGGATTTTGTTTATGAATCTCAGAAAGCAGCTCAGCATGTGCACGGGGATTCGCCTGTAGAACGAGTGAGGGGTGAGGAAACAGCACCCCAAGAAACCCACAGAGAACAGTTGTCTGTGGAACAAACACAGGTGCCATCATCGCTTTCTGCGTCCATCAGCCCCAACATCAAGTGTTACACATTCTCCAAAGGAGACATCAGTCGGTTTCCTCCGGCAAGGTATGGCACTCGGAAGCTTGTGGCCTGGAACTCAGGAAATCTGGGTTTGGTTCCTGTATCTGTCACTGGCTTGCTGGGTGGGCTTGGGGAAATTGCTTTAATCGCTCTGTGCCTCAGTTTCCCCATCTATAAAATAGAGATTTTATACTGCGTTCTTTGTAAAGCACTTTGAGATCTACTGATGAAAAATGCTGTATAAGAGCTAGGTATGAACTGTTCTGTCACACTGATTGGAAAGTTTGAGCCGGTTGTGCTGTGTATGTACGTGTTACAATTCTTTTCCCCTACCCCCTCCTCAGAAACGGATGTTCAGCCTCTGGGTCTGAGGCTACCTTGTAGGAATCATCTTCCAATCTGGGCCTTGTAGAGTAACAGAAATAAAAGCCATTCGCCCCCTCCCCCCCCAAATTCATCACATACAGCATTGTATTTAGCTGCATTGAACTTAAATTCTACATGTTTCCTCTGTAGCTCAGCTGCTGGTTCTACACAGCTTTAATGGAGCTTGTGAAAACATTGTGCTCGAGTGAGGTGAAGAAACGTATTAGGGTTTGTAAAATACGTACAATATAGGGATATTTAAAGCAGACACAGCACTAAGCAATGTACTTTGAGGAATCGTTCTTTGGTGGCCTGGAAATGAACTAGGTCATCATCAAATCGGTGTCTTCCATCTGGAACATTGTATTTTTCTGGGATTGTATGTTCTGGTCCTTCATCAAACATACCTGATGGGTAACTATCTCTGGGAACATGGCGTTCATGTGTTTTCAAGCTCTGTATCTTGACTTTTGTTCAGTTTTTCATAATACACTTGGTTTTCAATTATCTCTTGGAATTTCTAGACCAGACGCTTTAGGAACCCTTGGCTACTATCTGCTGGATGCCGCATCGCTCTTGCCTGTCTTGGCTCTCAATGTGCAGCCTGGTGACTTAATCCTTGACCTCTGTGCAGCACCTGGTGGCAAGACGCTGGCTCTTCTGCAGACAGGATGTTGCCGTAAGTAAAGTTGGCAATCCTACCCTTCACCTGTTCACAAAGATACTTCAGGGTATAGATGGGGTTAGATGGTTAGCAGGTGTTCTTTGCTCACTATGACAGAGTTGAAATGATAAATTCCTTATAGTCCCCAATTTGACTTTCTGCTCCCTCTCCCCAAGCTATATTGGCATGGAGTGTTCTGCAAAAGCCCATCGGTTATTGTCAGGTGGGTTTTCCCCTCTGACCACTCTCCTGTGATTATAGGGGCTGGGCAATTGGGACATCAGTTTGTCTCTGTTTGTTGGTTTTCTTCATGTTCTTTTTCTGTGTGTGTTCTGTTGTCTCTCTCATGACAGGGCACCTGGCTGCCAACGATATCTCTGCTTCCCGCAGTAACAGGCTGCGCAGAGTTCTCTGTAGCTACGTTCCTAAAGACATCAGCGCTGATGTGCGCATCACATCCTGGGATGGAAGGAAGTGGGGGGAACTGGAAGGGGACACTTACAATAGGGTAAGTGACTGAAAATATGGAAAAGGCAGATCTGTCTAGCCGAGTTTCCTAGCACTGGCAGAGGAAAATGCTGGATGCTTCTGAGGAAGGCAATAATTTATTTATCCAACTACGCAAGGTGGAGAAGGGGGAATTCTCCCCTTAAATGTTGATCTGCAGGAGAGAACCTGTTGTTTAATTTACCTACTCTTAGCTGACATAATTTCATGTTGTCGCATTTGTAGCTATCAACCCTTTTAAAATCTAGCTCTCAATCTGCCTATCCCCCGGACTCATGAGCAACCTACCGATGACAATCCAGTATGTGTACCTGGACTCTGATACCATGGTGATAGGCACTATCTAGACAGCTGACTAGATCAGAATATGTGCAGGGATAGTGGAGGAACTGGGCAAAGGAAAAGGACTCTGAACAAATTTCTAAGCTTTAATCAGGTGGAGAACTGAGCTGAGATCCCAGTCCTCTATCACACAGGTGCTTGTGGATGTGCCGTGCACGACTGATAGACATTCCGTCATGGAAGAGGACAACAACATTTTCAGTCGAATGAGACTGAAGGAGCGTCAGATGTTGCCGATGCTGCAGATGCAGCTGCTTCTGTGAGTGAGCTTGACCCTACCTGAGGCAGGCAATCTGTCTGTCCACCCAGGTTCTCATACTGGCTGCTGAGCTGAGTATAGAAAACCATACCTCAGGATGGGAGAGATTGGAGTCAAATGATACCTTGTTTGGAGAATTCATGTAGCTTCCTTTAACTGCAGCATCTGAGTGCCTCACAGACGTTAAGAAACTTGTATCCTCACAATACCCCTGTGAGACAGGAAACTTTAGCATCACCATTTTACAGATGGGAAACTGAGGCGCAGAGGTGGCACCCAGGGATTCTATAGCAAAAAAACAAATATTGAAGCCAATCTTTAAAATCCCAACCCAGTCCCTTAACCACAAGACCATTCCTCCTCTGCATCCTTTCTCAGCCTGTTCTGTGTCCCTGGAGCATGTGGCTGAATGAACTCTCAGTCTACTGCTTATGGTCTCCTTTCCAGCAGAATGACCCATCCTGCTTCTGTTTACTGTTTGCCTCACTGTGGGACAAATGCTTATTATCATTGCAGTGTTAAATTCTCCTGCAACTGCAGTGATAGCGTGGAGCCGTCTAGACTGCGGCATCCAGAAGCCCTGTCCATCTCTCACTAGCCAGGAGGCTGGCTTCCCCTCTTCAGCAGACAGTCTGTGCTAATGACGCACACAGTCACAGCAGGGCCTTACTCCTTTACATCCCATAATCATCCTTTTGTTCCCCTCCAATCTAGCGCTGGACTCCTCGCTGCCAGACCGGGAGGGGAAGTGGTGTACTCCACGTGCTCCCTGTCTCAGCTGCAGAACGAGTACGTTGTTGAGAGAGCTGTTGAGGTAGCAGAAACCGAATACAACATCAGTGTCCACGTTGAAGACTTAAGCTATTTCAGGAGACTCTTCCAGGACACATTTTCTTTCTTTGCAGACTGCAGGCTGGGGGAGCTTGTCCTTCCCCACCTCACGGCAAACTTTGGACCCATGTACTTCTGCAGATTACGCCGGGAACAGTAGGGGTGTCGGCTTTTTGACCCCCTCTCCCTGGTGGAGGTGAGATTGGGCAGTTTGTCTTCATCCAGCTGCATCTCTGTTGTGACGTTCTGAATGGAGGTGATCTCACTCTTTTCCAGGCTGTAATGAAATACCCAGAGGTTCCAGAGAGAGAACTGCTTTGTGATTCTTTTAAAACACCTGGAGGGACGTCTGCTTCTGTGCTACAAACACTGAGAATAAATGATGCAGACATGATAAGACTGTAATGTGTCTTCTCTGTTTTTGGAAACAGGGCTTTCCAGGATCTCGCTAAAATTTGTTTGCAACTCGATTGTTTTTCTTCTCCAACCTCCTCTGCTTATTTGTAAAATAACCACAGAGGGAATTAGTGCTCAGAGCGGAGGTTGAGCACTCTGGAGTTTGCTTCTGGTTCTGCAGCCACTTGGCCTTAAGCAAGTCACTTCGTGTGTCACAATTCCTCACCTGTAACATTGCAGTAATATCTTCCTCCCTCCCCTCTGCTGGCATTTGGAAATGCAGCCCCAGGTCCACAGACGAAAGGCTCTATAGACACGCATGCTATTACATACGCCCCTGCAGTCAGATATGGATAGGACTATATACGGGATGTATTAGCTCTTGTGTAGTACTTTCCCAACAGAAGATCACCAAGTGTTTTTTAAAGGCAGGTAAGTACCACTGTCCCCTTTTCTAGAGAGGGAGAATGAGGTCTGATGGGTGGGAGAGCTGCCAAGGACACCTAATGAGTTAATAGTAGAGCAGTGGGTAGAACTCGGTCCCAGGTCCTATTATGGTGGTTTCAGTTGATTTTCAGTGAGCAGATGTCTGTATTACATCACCTCCCACAGTCCCCTCCATTGTTAGCAGACCAGAGTAGCGAAGAGCCACACCCACATGAAATAACTTCCTACCTGTACTTCCCCATGGAAGCAGTTGTTGTGGGGTGTTCAAAAGGCCTAACGGAGATGGGGGGTTCTGCTGCTATTGAAATGCTACTGGAGTTAGGGGTGCAACTCCCTTAGGCTCCTTTGAAAATCCCCTCTGCAGGTATTGTCAGCAGTCAGGAATGGGAGAGGATGTGCCATGAATGAGAGGACAGGGAGTCCTTGAGAGAACTTCTGCACCATAAGAACCTCCCATATAGAAACAAGAGACTTAAGCCCTAACTCAGTTGTTGATCAATTGCATAGTCAATTGCTTGACTACGCTGTGGTTAGTTGGTCTTGAGTATATTTCATAAGGAACCAATGTCAGTCAGGTGGTACAGGAAAACAGTTCTATACGTTACCAGTCTGCGAAGAGGAGTCCCATGCGTGAGATTCACCTTACGTAGCAGGTGTGCACCCCGAAGTTATATCCCTTAAGCCACCTTTTTATACCCTACTTGTTTACCAGCAAAAGGTACTGTATATGTCACCTGAAGCTGGATTCAACTGATCAGCTTCCTACCTTGTTTGTTTCTGGTATCATGGTGTACCCCTTTATCTTTTGCTCTAAATCCATGCATTCCAGGTCATGATGCATCCTTATCTTTGTTCTGAACACATGCATTTCATGTATAAAGAGGCATGAAGACACCTAGGTCTGTATGGGTAACTCCTTTCCTGTTGCCATGAGGAAATAATCATATGCTCTGAGACTGACAGTTTTCCTATCTACTCAAGCTAAGGCTTGCTTCAGCTAATGCAAAGTGTTATGGGCTACGTAGCATACGTGTGCATGATTACAACAAAGGTACAGGTCAATTTTGGGCTATATAACTGCTGTAGTAATCCTTAATAATCTGTGTACAATACTTAACTGCTTGGAATATGTATGACAGGTAGTATTGTCAGCATAACATGGATATAAATTAGCCTGTGTATATTAGCATCAGCTACAATTAACAATTACATTTTTACCAGGTGACAAAGTGGCTGACTACAGAACATGGTATCTGTGATTTGAGGGAATATGGAACATGTGGGAATGCTTTAACTTTGAACCTTTGCATAAGTTTCTCTTGAGCTGCAGGCCTTCATGGAAAAGTTCTGCAAAGCTTAGTAGGGATGAAAATACCAGGGTTTTAAAGAAATGTCATAGGGTTCTGGAGAAATGATTCCATCTCCCTCTGGAATGGAACAGAGAATCTTACCAAAGGGATATACAGCTGTACTGAATTCTCTAGGGCTTTGCCACATGGTGGGGGAGTTGTTACGGGGGATGAATGCAAACAAAGCATGGGTCATGGCCCAACACCATCTGACCATCCATCATGCTTAGGGTGGAGGCTAAAAAGGGACCCATGCATCTTATGGAGGGTGGAGCCAGTTCCCCATGGGGATAGTGACTTTCATCCCAGTGGTGGGAGCCGACTATGTACAGTCTGGGGGTTTAGACTGAGGATGGGGCTGGGCCCTCTGTTTGTCTAGTCTATTTCAATAAGTCCTCTAAATTGAAAGGGAACCAGCCAGTCAATTAGAAGCTACATTTAAATAATTAAGTTACACAGGTTGGACCTGAAGAGTCGGTCTTTACAATGTATTGTGCAGAAGAATGATGGAAACACTAAAAAGCTTGTCGGGCAGAAACAATTCCATGGGAACATGACAATGTGGCAACGTGGGTTGGAGGTCATTCCTATGCCCCACTTAACGCCTTTAAAACAATGGGACTCAAGTGGGGCAGAGGCCTTGCATTGGCCTTCAACGAGATGAGTTTCATCCATAACTTCATGGAACAAGTCTCTTGTGTTCATATCTGACCAATAGCAGGTTGGCATTAAGGACTCTAGTTCTAGCTCAACCCCTCTAGCAAATACTAGCTGGCTTTGGACATAGACAATTAATACTTATAGTTATGAGGGCCAGGGAGCCACTAGATGGTGCTGTTAGGCAAGTTCTATTTCACTGCTGGAAGAAATCTCTGTCCTGCTTTTAGTTTGGTATAAAGGATTCCTTGGGGAGAGCTGTAGTGAGCAGCAAGGGAGTTTGCTCTGTTTTAATCTTGCTAATTAGAGTCAATCCTTAGGGTGGAGCTGCTATCCCGGAAACCAGCCTAGGGCTTGCTAGAAAACTGCCCTAAACTAAGTGTTGTTGGCCCCCAAAACGTGGAAAAAAAAAGCCCCAAAAATCAGGGGGCGGGGTTTGCATCAAGATGTTATGACACTGGGTGGGAATTTGCATCCAAACATCACGAGGCTGGGCGGGGTTTGCATCATGACTCCATGCTGCCGCCTTGCTCTGGTCAAGAGAGGAAAAAAAGTGTACATCAGTGACAAGTGAAAAAACCACAGGCCGCAACTGCCTGACAACATCCATCCAACGCCACACGGACAAGTTACTTCTAATCAGTTGCCTTAGCTACAATTTCATCTGCATGCAGTTGCTGACCACCCCTGTTCCAGGACTGGTGTGTATGCAAAACATACATACCCAGACTCCACGTCAATGATTTCCCCTCCAATGGCAAGCCAACCTGCAGAGCCAAGGCTTAAGAGAAGCAGACCTCTCCTGGACCCACTCTGAGACAGCAGGCATTGTGGGGTGAGGTGAGGTGTATTTTATATTTGTATGTTATATTTTATGAAATTCAGAGAGATTTTTGTGAATGGCAGTAAGATATGTTGACTTCATGTCATGTTCATAAGTTGACATTCTATATAAGGGAGAAAACAGATCCTTTTTATGGGTGATCTACAGAGTTATACAAAACTCATGTTTTTGAGAGTTTCTGGCTGTACGTTGTATTTTAGGGAAAAAAAGCTTTAAAAAGGCAAAAACCCCATTGTGAATTTATTGTATTTATTCAGAAACAAACAAGCAAGATTTTTTTTGTTAAAGCTTCATTAGTATGTGCATTAGAAAGCACTTTCCAGCTGTTTTTGACTGCTGGCTCACTACTTTTGTGTGAAGTCTAGGTACAGCAAGGAGACCAGGAATGAGTGTGGGGAGTGGGGGATTGGGACTTGGACAGCAAGCTCGGAGCAGGAGGACTGGCTGTGCAAGAAGACTGGGACTGGGATGAGAAGCCTGGGAGAAGGCGCCAGGGATGGGGAAAATGCAGGCCAGGGATAGACTGGAGGGAATGGGACAGCAAGGGTCAAGCACGGGGGAAATGGGCAGAAGAGTCTGTGCCCACCGAAGCACACTCCCCTCCAGAGCCTGGAATGGAACCCAACATGCCTGAGTCTCACCATTACTCTATCAGCAAATCTATGAAAACACACTGGGCAAGTGGGTGTCTCATCCCCCTTCCTCCAGTGCTGGTCCACATAGCAGTAGTGGGTTGTTATCCTCTATCAGTTACTGCATTAGCTCAAGTGCTAGAGTTCTGTGTGATGGCTCCAACCCTGCTGATGAGGCATGTGGGTGTCAGTATGAAGCTATGTTGATGGAATTTGGTTTTTTTAGTTTTGCTCTTTAAAATGTTTTAAAGAAATTACAGACAAAACAACATTAAAAGCCTATTATTAAGGTCGCAGAGTCAAGCACTCAAGAGTTAGGAAATCTCAGAATTAAAATCATCTGTGCAACTTTAATTCAGCCTCGTTATGCGTATCAGCATCATGCATGTAAACAAGTGGTGGCTTGCTCCCCCCAGAAGGTAGGGATTGCATTAACAAAGGAAACAGTGAGTTTGGAACAGCTATTTGTTTATTTCACTTCCTTAAAACTGGGCAAATTTAGTCTGGTATAAAACTCATTAAAGGAATATTCAACAGCTATTGATAGATTCCAAGGCCAGAAGGGACCATTGGAATCATCTAGTCTGACCTCCTGGATAACACAGACCAGAGAACTGCCCAAAATAATCTTGTTAGAATATAGATATTCAGGCCTACCTGTAAAGGCCTGTACTTTAAGAACTTGGGTGTATTTTTACCCCTTAGCTAGTTATAGGGGTATAAAAACAAAGAATCAAAATCACAGTCCGTCTGAGTATGAACCTTATCTCACTAGGCTAGTCTGAGACCTTGTTCTTAGGTTAAGGCCTTTGGCTAAGCAGCAGGGGCAGCCATAAGCTGGGAAGTCACATTAGGGTGACCAGATGTCCTGATTTTATAGGAACAGATCCCCAGTTTTGGGGGCTTTTTCTTATATAGGCTCCTATTACTCCCCACCCCTGTCCTGATTTTTCACACTTGCTGTCTGGTCACCCTAGGTCACATCCTCACGTTCCAAACCAGTCACATTGAAATAAGGTGCTATTGGGCTGTTAGGAAGATCCTGTCCTGATAATGCCCATCACCACCAGATAAAGAGACAGATCTTAAGATAGTTAAAGAAAACTTAGTTTGACAGCAGTCTGTGTGGCAAGAAATCACTTATCAGTGGTTGGTTGTGGTTGTGAAACCCTCATTTCTGTATTATTTTATCTGTATGGCCCCCACTTTTCTATTGTTAATCTACCTGGTTCTGTAATTGTTTCTGTCTGCTGTATAACTAATTATGCTAGGTGTAAGTTAATTAGAGTGGTGGGATATAATTGGTTAGAGAATTATGTTACAATATGCTAGGATTGGTTAAGTATGGCTGAGACTATTACTATATAAACTGGGGTCAAACAGGAAATGGAAGGGAAATTGGAATCATGGGGAGGGGGTTGGGAATAGGGAATGGGGAACAGGGACCCAGGCAACGCTCTGCGACGTTAGCTGGGAAGGGGGATGCAGGGTAAATGGTCTGCATCAGAGCTGGGAACAGAACACTGAGAAACAGACTATCAGCGTATAGAGATATGCTCGACTGGTGCGAAGGGATTCGGAATATGCTTGCTTGGACATTAACCCCAATGAACGTTGCATTGTCTGCACTTTGGACTTCTGGTCGTTTGCTGCTTGCTGCCAGTGTGAGAAGAACCAGGGAAGTGGGAGGGTTGAGGGAAAGCCCTCCAACAAATCAGAGAAAAAAACATCCAATCTTGATTGAAAAATTGTCTGTGATGGAGAATCTACAACCCCTGCTAAACTGTTCCAATGGTTAATGGCTCTCGCTATTAAAAGTGTATGTCTTAGTTCCAGTCTGAATTGGTCGAGCTTCAACATCCAGCCATTGGATCATGTTAGACCTTTCGCTGCTAGACTGAAGAGCCCATTATTCACTATTTGTTTCCCATACAGATATTTAGACTGTAAACAAGCCACCCCTTAGCCCTCTTTGTCAAGAGGAAAAGATTGAGCTCTTTTTGTCTATCACTGTTAACCCTTTAATCATTCTCATGGCTCTTCTCTGAACTGTCTACAATTTTTCATTTATTTTTAACTCTAGCCCCCACATACAAGAATTGTCTATGCCCCGATCATGCTCAATCTTCCAAAACAATATTCTGTCCTCATATGTGTTCTGCCCCCTCCAAGTCTTATCATCAGTTTTCCAAGATGCCAGTTCTTGCCCACCGCTCCAACATCAGTTCTTCTTCCAGAGACCCCACATCAATTCTACTCCGCCTCCCAAGCCCTGCCTCACTATTTTACATAGAGGGAAACCAAGTCACGGAGATGAAGTGACTTGCCCAAGTTCACCCAGCAAGACACGGGAAGAGCTGGGAACAAAGCCCAGATCTTGTGTTTCCTAATTCAGTGATGATCAGTAAAAAGAAGCCACAGTCCCATTTTTGGAGCAGAGCTGCACTTTAAAGAGAGGACCAGACCTCATGCCTTCTCTTGTCCCCGTTTTCTTTGTTGAGGACTCTGGCTCGGATACCAATCAGAGTGTGCTGTGCTCCTTTAAAAGCATTTTCTCCTCTCTTTTGGCTTCCCTGCAATCACGTAACCTCCTGCATCACCCTGAAAACTTCCCCCAGCTGAAGTCTGATCTTAAGTCTGCCTCAAGCCCTGAAACAGTGTCCTATCCCTTTTCTTAAAGGGACCACGCAGCTGCCCATGTGTCAGATACGCCAGGTGTATTTTACTGAGCGACCTGAAGATGGTGACAGTGCAAAGAACATCCAAGGTATAAATTATGTAGGACATTAATAATTGGAATCATTTGCATTTACACTGAGGGGAGGAGAGACCGGAGCTTTGCTTCCCCTCTCGTGTTGGAAAAATGACCCAGAACAGTTTGTACATGTCTGATCTGACAGGGGAATTCCTCTTTCCCACACCCTCCTGGTTTTGCTGGGTGCTATTCTGGGTTGGTTGCTTGCTGGTTTCTGGCTATACGTTGATTCTCACACACTCATCCTGCACTTTAGACAACAAGTAAATACTGAGAGAAACCTTGCATTGTGTTGCTGAAAGGACTTTTGCAATCCTTTTATTGGCTGCGAAGGAATAGCTGGATTCCTTAGAGAGAGAGAGATCCTGAGAAGTCACACTTTTCTCCTCTTCCTCCCTTGGGTGAGCCTCTCCACTTCTTTCATGAACCGAAGGCACAGCTCCTCCTGCCACGGCAGAGGCAACAGGCAGCCCCACTGCTCCTTCCACAGCCTGCAGAGGAGAAACAAGCTGTGGGATGTTACCTGGAATGTCAGGTTCTGGATCCAAATAGTTTTTGGAATCCTGATCTGAACTTCCTAGCTGGACCATTCTGGCAATGGGGTGAACCTAAATGCCAGATCCCAACTCCCCCCAAATGTGGGGGAAATCTGAAGCTAAATGCTGCAGTTTGGGCCTCTCTCATGTTCAATTAGTTCCTGTTCTAATAAGGAGAGCGGGGGAGTGGGAAGGGGAGAGGATATTCTCATAGTGTAGCTCTTCTGCATCCGTCTCTGCCCCATCCATTTCAGTACCAAGATAGCTGCAGCTGAGCTACCAAGCAGGGCTGAGACTAGGCGAGGATCCACCTCCACCTCAGGTAGCAGCTGCCGCAGCATATCTAGGATCATAGTGAGACCCTGGAGCAGCTGCTATAACTCCAGGCTACTCCTCAGATGCTATGACAAAGCAAAGCAGAGGCAGGGCACTTTAACCCCACGCAGCCTCCCCAAAAAAGCGGCTGGAAATGAAACCCGCGCACAGGGTGAGGGCAACGCCCCCGTGTTTCCAAGTGTTGAGATTCATTCAGATGCTTTTTCTGCACTTGCATAGCTCCAAAACGGGTTGAAAGTTCAAAGCTGACATCTGCATAGTCCTTGTGGCTTAGGCATGCGTCTGGAAATGATTGCCCGGGACATGGAGAATGAACTTCACCCCCGGGCAGAGGGCCCGCACGGGACCAATGAATCTGGTTGCTGAAGAGACAAAGGTAAGTGGCACATAGGTTGGTGCTGGCCTGTTGCACTGGGCAGACTTTTACCCCTGGGGTGAAGCTGTCTAGTGGGCTGAGAACGCAGATCTAGGCAACAGGATCTTCTGCATTCTGATCCCGGTGCTGACCCCACTCCCCCTCTGTGGCCTTAGAGAAGACCATGCGAAGGATCAGATCCTGCTGGAAATGGTATGACTCCCTGCCCCGGATTTTCCCCCCATGTTGGGAGGAGATCAGGGGAAGAACAGAAGCAGAGGGCAAGTCTATGCACATATGAGACCAGTATCCCCAGCCAATGCCCTGAGCCAACTTCTCTCCCACAGGATCCCCACTCGTAGTTAATGCTCAGCCCCTCCCCAAATACACACAGCATTCGCTAGTGCTTAACTAGATCACTCAGGTGGCTTGTCGGTCTAGGTATGCGAGACACTGGCTAACCCAGAATTGCCAACAGCTACAAAATACAGCCTAAGACAAAGCACAGCCCCCCACTTCCCTCTCAATATCCCTCCCCTCCCCGCAGTCAGGTACATTTAAAGGCCTCCCTTCCAAGGATAATGGACAATGCAACCTTTCCCGCCACCCCATGCACTAGCCTTTCTGGACCTGCCTAATTCCCAGGGAGAAATGTATCTGCTTTATTTTAATATGATCCATTTCAGCATAGAAGCCGCTGTGTAAGCAAAGTGGTGGTTAAACATCAACCCCCATAGAAAGTCTTCATTATTTGCTGATTCCCCACCTCACAAGGAAAAAATGCAATTAGTGCCAGGGCAATGTTCTGCTCCCAGACGTTTTTCACTGACCTGGAAAGTTCACAGAACACAGTGAAACAAGTAATGCATAGAATTTATACTGTTATTTCCAGGCCTAGAGCACAGGACAGACATTAACTAATTCATCCTCCCAACATCCCTGGGAAGTGAGTGGGCAAGTATTGTTATCCCTATTGATTTCACAGATGGGGAAACTGAGGCAGAGAATTGCAGGGACTTGCCCAAGGCCAAATAGCAAGTCAGTAGCAGAGTCAAACCCCCAACTCTGGGTTCAGTCCTCCAGGTGAGCCAATGCTCATTCAAGTCAAGGGATAGGCTCTCACTGACCGTCATAGAATATCAGGGTTGGAACGGACTGCAGGAGGTCATCTAGCCCAACCCCCTGCTCAAAGCAGGACCAACCTCCAACTAAATCAAAACTTTGATGTGCATTGCATCAGCACCTAAGGCCCTGAGCCAGCAAGATGCTTAAGCACATGCCGAACTTCAAGCACGGGAGTGCAAATGGAGGCACTGATCTGGCACACACGTGCACATGAATAATTTTACACATGCAAGTCCTCCTATTGAACTCAGTAGGATTACTCATGTACTTCAAGTTACTCACCGGCACAAGTGCTCACTAGACCAGTGCCTCGGAGACACAAAGTAAAGAGTGCAGACAAAGAAAAGGAAAAAGGACACTTTCATGTAGGGTTGGCTGGAAAACAAGAATTATCTTCCGCAAAAAACTGGGGTATGACATTTGGTTTTGCTCCACAAACAAAAAGAAGACACCAGGGAGCTCTACCCCAGAATGGCCACTGTAATGTGGGAGACCCAAGTTCAAAACCTTGTGCTACAGAATCTCTCCTGTTGGAGGCGTTCCCAGGGCCGGTGCAACCACTAGATGACCTAGGTGGTTGCCTAGGATTTGGGTGTGGGGTGGCATTTCAGCAGCAGGATCTTCGGCCGCCCCGGTCTTCAGCGGCAGCTTCTCCTGGAACCACCTCTCTCCTGTTCTCTTCCATCCTAGGCCCCGCGTGGGGCAGCGAAAAAGCTGGTGCTGGTCCTGGGCATTCCACCTGATATAAATAATTAACATTCATTGGACAGAGCCAGCTCTACACTGACTTTATAGCCCAGCCCTTAGGGCACTCAACAGGGGTGTAGGAGATCCAGGTTCAAATCCTTGTTCTGCCTCCTTCAAACCAGTCACTTGAAGCTGAGTATCCTCATCTGAGGTGACTTACCAAGCTGCTGGTTATCATGGGAGCAGTGGGTTGGTCTCGGTCTCTCTCAGGAACTCCAGCCTGGCCCTGAAAATACCTTCCTGACCAAATATTCATCTAAATTGACCCAATAAATTTCAGTTTTGACAAATTAGTGTTTTCTGATGAAAAATCATTTTGTCAAAAAAAAAAATCCCTGACCAGCTTTTCTTTCAACATTTTTGGCTTTTGGAACCTAGCCCAGCATTAGTAACAAGGACAAGGAACACATCTGTACCTTTTGTCTTGATTGGGTCACTTTGTGAGCATTTTCACTCATCTTTCTCCATGGCACAATTTACAGTCGTCATGGTATAATTTCCCACTCTGAACCTTAGCCTCCAAAAGATGGGGTACCAGCATGAATTCCGCTAAGCTCAATTACCAGCCTAGTACTTGTAGCGCTGCCACCAACCAGGTATTCCAGTGCCTGGTACACTCTGGTCCCCCCAAAACCTTGCCCGGGGACCCCCAAGACCCAGTCCCTCTGGATCTTAACACAAGGAAAGTAAACCCTTTCCCTCACCGTTGCCTCTCCCAGACTTCCCCTCCCTGAGTTACCCTGGAAGATCACTGTGATTCAAACTCCTTGAATCTTAAAACAGAGAGGAAAATTCACCTTTCCCCCTCCTTCTCTCTCCCCCTCCCAGACTCTCCCTGAGAGAGAAAGTAATCCTAACACAGAGAGAAATTAACCTGTCTCTCCCCCTTCCCTCCTTTCTCCCCACCAATTCCCTGGTGAATCCAGACCCCATCCCCTGGGATCTCACACCAGAATTAAAAAAAAATCAGGTTTTTAAACAAGAAAAGCTTTTAATTAAAGAAAGAAAAAACAGTAAAAATTATCTTTGTAAATTTAAGATGGAATATGTTACAGGGTCTTTCAGCTATAGACACCGGGAATACCCTCCCAGCCTAAGTATACAAGTACAAATTAAAATCCTTTCAGCAAAATACAAATTTGAACTCCTTCCAGCCAAATACACATTTGCAAATAAAGAAAACAAACATAAGCTTAACTCGCCTGATCTACCTAGTACTTACTATTCTGAGTACATAAGAGCCTGTATCAGAGAGATTGGAGAGAAACCTGGCTGCACGTCTGGTCCCTCTCAGAACCCAGAGAGAACCACCACCAAACACTAACAGCACACACAAAAACTTCCCTCCCTCAAGATTTGAAAGTATCCTGTCCCGATTGGTCCTCTGGTCAGGTGACAGCCAGGCTCACTGAACTTGTTAACCCTTTACAAGCAAAAAAGTACTTCTGTTCTATTAACTCTTTCTTATCTGTTTATGACAACAGTGAACCTTTATGGTAGCGCCTTGTGTTCTGTAGTCTCCTTGGCACATATTAATTAAATAGATGTTTGTGTGTTAAGCTCTTTAATTTTTACAAAGACCATGTGTAAATTAACTGATCTGTGTGTATGTGTATTGCTCCCCTCTACGCCAACCCTCCAAGATTGCCCTGGCGTCTTCAGGAATCGAAGATTAATCTTTAATTAAACCTATGTCATGTGATGAAACCTCCAGGAATACATCCAACCAAAACTGGCAACCTCACCTCTATTGGATGGTTGGAATGTATCAGTTTACTATAATGACACCTCCCCCCTTTGCTCACTGGGCAGAGGTTTACGTATTTCAAGCTACATGTCTTGAGTTCTAGTCCTAGTCCTTGTTTTGCTGCCATCTGTTGGCCGCAGAGTCTGGCCACAGATTGTTGCAAGAGCATCATCGAGGATGAAATTACCCCTGTGTAGAGAAGTAGCACAAAGCTTATGCATTACTCAGGTCTCACTAACACCCTCAAACTTAAGTGGGATGTAAGGGGCGAATTTCAGACCAGGGACTACAATCTCCATGTTAGTCTTCCACCCCTATTTTAAAAGGATGTGAAAACCCGCAGGCATTTGCAACCTCTACATAATATCTGCGGGCCTCAGCCCAGCAAGACACTTAAGTACCCGCTTAACTTTAAACACCTGAGTTGTCCCACTGAAGTCGCTGGGACTAAGAAGTGCTCTGCTGGAGCCAGGCCAAAGCCAATCAAAACGCGTGTAGGATAAAGGGCTAGAGGATCAGTGTGGAAATCCTGCTGTAATTCTGCCTTGAAAAATACACACGTAACCTAAGCTTATAGTGTGCGCTCCCGAAGCTGGGACACCAGCACAGCTGCGAGCTACAACAGCCACCTGGATACCGATATACAAATGGAAACCCGGTTTCCGAATTCCTATTTCATATCCCATCCTGCCATAAAAAAGCAGCATCTGAAATGAAGCAGGCTTTACCCAGATCAGTGATATATATCCAACTGTGGTATGTTATAAGCTAACGAACTGTCTGCCCTTTCTTACTATTCCTTCCTTACACAAATACCCCATTTCAGTACAGCTGTTTGAATGGGATGCTGACACTGAAGTCTGAAATAAAAGCCTCTTACTGTGCTTCACACAGGTCATTCAGATCTCTGGCAGTTCAGAGAAACTAAGAGGAAATTCTATTTTAAATTAGCCAGGTAACAGAGCAGTCACAGCAATTGCCAGACTCTGGATCAGACCTGAGGTCCATGTATTCAGCGTCAATATGATTGTATCGGTAGATGGTTCACTGCTCTCTTTTGAATTTCCAAGACCAGGGGCCAAATCCTTAGCTCGTTTGATTTCAGTGCAGCTATGCTGACTTATGCCAGCAGAGGATCTGTCTCAACGAGTATTTAAAATATAGTGAATTTGCAAAACAGATGTGTATCTCCTCTCTTTGTTACTCACGTGTATCCCTTTTTCTAAGTCTCTCTCATTCCCAGCTCGATCTATCTGCCTAGATGCATTACCAGGATCTGCGTGTCTAGGGGCAGCACCAAGGGTAAGCTGCCAGCTACTTTACATAGAGCTAACAAAGGGCGCACACTGATACACGAGAAGCAAATCACACATAACCAGTCAGGGATATGAAGATGGAATGCAGCTTGTTACAGAAAAAAATCCCACTCAAAACAACAAAGGACATTCTCACCTCTGTGCCTTAACTATGTTTTTAGCTGCATTATTGAGCCTAGAATTTGATCATCAACAGGCAAGACATGGAAACCCAACACTGACTCCATAAAGTTTATTATTATTATTATTGTCCTATTTCAGCTTGAGGAAGAAGCGGATGTTGCTTGATTTCAGTTAGCGAGCTTGACCCAGTCGGGCTCGGAGCAGAAGAGATGATCACAAATAGAAATTCATAATGTAATACCGGTTGAGGGAAATGGCATTTCACTCTGAGGATCCAGAAGTCCTTATCAATTTACATCTCGCAACAGCCATCAGTGCAAATACTGAGGCAAACACTTGCCATATAAGATGCATTTAGGAAACTATTGAGAGATCAAATTTTCAAATGTAAAACACGGTCTTTACATTTCCCACAGCAACCTCGCTGATTTATTCCTGGCAGTCATTCCTAAAGCGTCCCTAAAGCAATCAGCACGAAATGCAATAGCTGGCCCGCTAATCAGCCAACGTGTTGTACATGGTCACTGTTGTTGAAAGATAGTGTTTATTTTAACAAAATACAGGGATGCACTCAGGTGCTCCCCGTAAAGGAGGGACATTCTATGCCCATGGAGCATTAAAATACTTGACAAAGCTAACACGATGAAACCAAAGATATTTATTATATTATTATTATTATTATTATTATGAAGGCTAGGACTATAACAGCGTTTAAAAGAGAACTGGATAAATTCATGGTGGTTAAGTCCATAAATGGCTATTAGCCAGGATGGGTAAGAAATGGTGTCTCTAGCCTCTGTTTGTCAGAGGATGGAGACGGATGGCAGGAGAGAGATCACTTGATCATTACCGATTAGGTTCACTCCCTCTGGGGCACCTGGCATTGGCCACTGTCGGTAGACAGATACTGGGCTAGATGGACCTTTGGTCTGACCTGATATGGCCGTTCTTATGTTCTTATGTGTTGCAGTAGTGTGGAGAGGTCTGAGCCAAAATTCAGGGCCCTGTTGTGCTGTACACATGGTAAAAGGCAATCCCTGCCCTGAAGAGTGTATAATCAAAATAGGAGTGGGAGAAAGAGATAACAGTCCAGCCTGTTTTACAGATGGGAAGTGAGGCACAGAGAGATTAAGTAACTTGCATCAGCTCAGTCCACACCTGTTGAATCCTAGGCCAGTAACTTAACCACTAGGCAATTCTTCCTCTATCTCCATCTGCTGGACCCTTTGTCTTACTGCAGATCTCTGAGCATTTGCCACAACAATGTGAGGGAATGAGAAAGATGCACGTCTAGATGACTCACCATGGGGTTTAAGATCAGAGCCAAAATCCTCTGCACCGAAACGGCAGGCTGGCACAATGGATCTGGGATTTCAACATGGCATCCATAACATCTCCTTCCCTGGGAGGTAACAGAGAAAGGAGGCCTTTTTGGGCAATCCTGCTGTTTGATACCAACACTAAACAATTCCAGTTCCTAACCAGAACTTGACTGGACCTGGATAATGGAAAAAAATTGCATTCAGTGCAATCACCATGTCCCACAGCAGGCTGGATTCTTCAGACCAGCTGGCTCTGCACAGCTCAGGTGCTTGGTACTCATCACCCTGAGCCCGAAGGGACGGGGAATGCATAACCGACATGTAATTCCCTTTATATTATCCCTTGTCAGACCAAACCGGTATCCTAACAGTGATCCATGAATACATCTCAGTGGGATGGGTGGATAAAGCTGGCTGACTCAGTCCATCCTCCCTGGCCATTCCCTGCTGATCTTAGCTCTTCCAGCTACAGAATCTGCTTCCTGGCTAGAAACAGGGGCATTGGTTCTTCCATTCCTGTGAGTTAAATAAGGCAGGACTATGAGGCCTATTTCACTTGTATTTGAACAGTTATTTTGGATCCAAAATGCACCTGCCCAGGGTTCTTTCCAGAACACATCCCACAGTGCTCTGTTGACTTACAACTTCTCCAATAAAGGGAAGGCTCCATCAGCACAGGCCTTTGCGAAGGGCTTGCTCACCACATAATCAATTGGAGGGGGAGTGAAAGGCTGTGAGGAAAAGCCGAGGCTTGCTCAAGAGGCAGCGAAGATGGGAGTGAAATCCTGGCCCGACTGAAGTCAATGGCAAAAACTCCCATTGCCTTCAGTAGGGCTGGGATTTCTTCTGGGGCGTGGGAGTTACAAACTAATCTTCCCTTCTTTTTTTTCAATCACAGTAATGAAACAAATTGAAGGGAAAAAGAGGAGATCCCGTATATTGTCTCAAATACGCACACTTATTGAGTCCAGAGCCCCCAAAAAGCTGAGTAAGGTTTTAGTTACAACCAAATACAAGTGAAAACACATGTCTAAAACTGGTAGCCAATCCAGCAGTGGTCCAAAGCCTCAGACTACACTGTCACACCCATCTGTCTTCCTCACCAGCTAACCCCTCCAGCCTCTCCTGGCCCAGCCCTCACCTTGCAGGTAAGGATCAGTGAGCTCCAGCCCCCGAGCTCCTCAGGGATGTTTCCCTGCCATGCACAGCCTCTACCATCAGGCATTTACAGAGGATACTCAGTTTGCTTCGCTGTTAAAGAATCAGTGCATCACAGCTTATTAATTTAACTAACAGGGGGAAGATGCATCCTTCCCTTCAAACACAGCACTGGATTGGTTTGTAATAAAATAAAACAGGTTTGTTCACAGAAGCACATGGATAAAGTGACACCAAGTAAGAGAGACCAAGGTAGTGATGGCTACAAGTTTTAGACTATTAGATGTGTGTTTTCACTTTTTATTAGCTTGTAACCATCTCTACCTTTATCTATAAACCAATCCAGCGCTGTGTTTGAAGGGTGTATTGACCCCAGTTAAATTAATAAGGAGAAGAGAGAGACTCCATCTTTATCCTGCACTTTAAGAGACAAAGAAACCAAGCGATTTGATCTCCGTGATGTGTCCTGGCCAGGCCGGCCAGCAAAAAGATGGAAAGAAGACTGCAAGATGCATTCTTTGTTTAAGATGGTTTCTCTCACCTGCAGTCTCCTTTTTTCCAACCATTAAGCCAGCCTCTCCTCCTGACCATTAGGCAAGGCAACCCGTGGCCTGGTCTTTCCGATGGGGTTGCTGCAGTTGTAGCTGAATGAGATCAAAAGGAGTAAGTCTGTTGTTAGCATCTACTGCTGTGTCTCTTCAGTGTCCTGCAAAACGAGTCCCTCATCCTGGCGGGGGGTTATGGGTGGTACCGTAATGGAAATAATAAAGGAGGGTAATAGTAAGAACAGAGACGCACTGTGATTTTATTAATGCTTCCGTCTATTTACAGGAAATCCTTCAAGGTCTCCTTTTTTAACTCCTCTTTTTATCTCCCCAGCTATCCCATCATTCACAAGGGCAACCTCTTGGCCATGCTATTCTGGCTCTCTTCAGAACCAGTCGTCCGACTCTAAAAATGAGCCAGATGTGTGTGTCGGGGGCATTCACAAGTGGTACAAACCTCTCCATCAGTCAGGGGCTTAGCATGTTACCTCCAAGGTGTCCTCAGCTGCCTCTGGTACAAAGAGAGGGAAGACAAAGCTCAGGACCTGAACCCAAAGCCCCCCCTCAGCTTCCCTGTCTGTGAATCAACCCTAAGTCTACCCACTTACATTCCTTATAGCCAAGGATTCTAGCTCGATGGGGGTCAGCCAATTGTTCCTTCCTGCTCTCCACTGAGCCAGCCCTGGGCACGCCTCACGTCCAGCAAGTGCAACGCCAGAAGCTGCCAGGAAGGGACGTCAACCTTGCTGCGGGCGTGGAGTGGTTCAATTCCTTGGTGGAGCGAGGTCACTGGCGAGAGGCAGGAGACAATCTCTTTGCCCTACGGCCCCTCAGTGGCAGAGAAAGCAGCAGTAGCCATCACCGGCAGTGGGAACCTTGAGCCCCTTTCAAATCACTCCCCAGCCACACACTCGCATGCGCCCAGCCTTACCCAAGGATTGCCAGCACCGTTGCAAACACACCAGCTCCACGCGAGTCATCGCAGTGATTCCAACCACATCCATTCACACAGTGCAGCTGCACCACGGCAGGGATTCCTCCAAGCAAAGTCCAACCTTGCTACATGGAAGAGTCCCTCAGCACTCTCTGCCCCCACCCTGGTATCCCATGAGCTAATGGCACGGGAAGTCTCTTACGTGTGCAGAAACTCTACCAGGACTTCCTAGCCCCAGATCTCTTGGAGCTGTTACCACGGGGTGCTGGGCTGAGGATTTGGCCAGTGGGAGATCCCGTTGGGCAAAGCATAAAGCTGGGATCATTTTCACACACCACCTCTGGCTTTACTGTGTGCGTGTCACGGTCTGGGAGGGGAGGAGGGCAGATTTGGGTCAGGGAACTTGAGGTCACTGCTTCACAGGGCACAGCTGTTATGGAGGGGTCAAGTCATCCACCCCTTGCTCCCAGGGTTGAGAGGAAGGATGGGGCAGTGATTAGCACACTACCCTAAGAATGTGGGAGGCCCAAATTCAATGCCCCCGCCTTGGCACAGACTTCTGGTCACTTAGCCTCTCTGCCTCAGTTTCTCCTCTGTACAATGGGGATAATAGCATTGCCTGGTCTCACACGGGTGGCGTGAGGATGACTACATTAATGATTGGGACGTGTTCAGATATTATGGTGATGGTGCCTGTAAAGTGCTCCAGTAACCACAGTTGCACTTCCTCCTGGCTAGATCTTACCCTGCTGTGGCCTCTCTCTCTTCATGACTCAAAGTGCTCCCTCATTGTGACTCGGGGGGCCCCCTTCCAGCTTCTGAGGTATCAATGTGCCACTGGACCAGCTGTCTGGATGCCACCTTGGACAGTCTCCGTCCCACTTCTGGGTCCTGTGCCACTTCCCAGAGGGTGGTAGGGGAACCCAGGCCTACCCGCCACTCCTGGTTCCAGTCCAGGGACCCTATCACTAGCAACCCAGGCTTGCTCAGTTCCGTTCCCTGGGCTCTTCCTAGCTCCTGGTCTGTCTGAGTTTACCACGGTCTACTCCCCATGCCTCTTGCCAATCTCCCTTGGACGTCCTCCACCCCTGGATGTCCTCCTTATCCCTGACCAACTCCCTTTCCTCAAGCGAGTAAGTGCAGGGCCCTTCTTCAGTTCTCACTTCCTGGTTTTATCATCCTAGCCTCCCTCCTCCCACATCTTGGCTTCAGCTGAAATTAATCTTTATCAGCTACTAGCTGCACAACATATAAAATTAATGGGCCCTTTCTGGCCCACGTTAGCCCACTCAGGGCTAGTGGGGGGGTGAAGACCCCATTCCAGGGTTATATAAGTACCAGGAAGAGATTGTGGTATTTTTTCAAAATTTCCTGCAAAAAAGTTGTTCCAATTTTTTCAACACAAACCTGAAACCGAAAAAAAATTGGTTTTCTAGGATCATTTTTAGTTTATAAAAATGGAGTCTTCCAGAAAAAATAATAATCAGTTTTTGAAAGCCAAACATTTGCACTGACAGCTGAAAATTTTAAACCAAAACATTTTTTTGTTTTCCCATTTTCTGTGGTTGAATCAAACAGAACAGAACATTTTCGACAGTTTTTTTTAAGTGTGGCTGTAGGACGTCCAACCAGCTCTAGTGCTCCCGTTCTATTGCAGATGAAGAGCTGAACACCAGACTCCAAATGGTATCGCAACCAAGTCTGTTAATTGCACTGAACTAATTTCTGGGCATCAAGAGCTTTGCTGCTAATGACTAATCTGTGGATCAGTCTGGCCAACCGCGCATGGGAGCCCCTAGCGCAGGGATGAGTTGCTCTTGGTTTTAATCTGCTTTCCATGTCCAGGTCTCAGTCACTTCTCTGTTCGACTCCTCCAGCTGAGCAATGAGGTTGTGAGGCCAACCCGCCTTCCCAGGGATTCCATTGTATTTGTTGTCCCCCATAGCCCCAAGATCTCCACAGCAATGATTATGAAGAGTTCCAGTGCAGATATATCAAAGTGCCCTCTGAACAGTGAGCTTCAGTATCTCAAAGTCCGCCCGTCAAACCATTCTGCAGCAAGTCGCTTCCTGTGTTTGCCACTAACAAACTGAAGGATGCAAGACTCTTTGCTGAGCCTGCCCTTCCAAATGAAGAACGCTGCATTTTGTTTGGGAGCAAGAACATTTACCAAGCAGTTCTTTATTCTCTGCTCTTGCCCTTGGCCCGGTGTCAGATTTATTACTAAAAACCAGCTATGTTCTTGGCTGTGTACATGGAACAAATAGACAGCCCCTGCCTCAAATTGCTTATAGTCTAAAGGCAAACACTGATGAGACAGGATGTTCTGGGAAACCCCCTGCAAGCATTGACTGAGTTCTTAAAAATATATTATGTTGTTTTCACATCCTCCTCCTGCTCTGTCTCTTGCTCTATGTAGGTGAAGTGTCTTCAGACCTTGGAGAAGAAATGAACATAACATAAAAATGGCCCTACTGGGTCAGACCAACAGTCCATCTAGTCCAGTATCCTGTCTTCCGACGGTGGCTAGTGGCAGGTGCCCCAGAGGGAATGAACAGAACAGGGAATCATCAAGTGACCCTGTTGCTCATTCCCAGCTTTCAGCAAACAGGCTAGGGACACCATCCCTGCCGATCCTGGCTAATAGCCATTGATGGACCTAGCCTCCATTAATTTATTTAGTTCTTTTTTGAACCATGTTATAATCTTGGCCTTCACAACATCCTCTGGCAAGGAGTTCCACAAGTTGACTGTGTGTTGTGTGAAGAAATACTTCCTTTTGTTTGTTTTAAATCTGCTGCCTATTAATTTCATTTGGTGACCCCTCGTTCTTGTGTTACAAGAAGTAGTAAACAACACTTCCTCATCTACTTTCTCTACACCAGTCATGATTTTATAGACCTCAAATCATATTTCCCCTTAGCCGTCTCTTTTCCATGGTTGGTTATTAGAGCTTTGTGACTACTTCAAACAGTTCCCCAAGAATACCAACTAATCAACCTCTTTCACCCACCTCCGCTGCTCTCACTCCCCTTCCTGCTTCTCACCAACAAGTTTATGGTGCGGGAGGGTCCCAGATGCAAAAAATCATTGGCAGATATTGATCGCAAACAGTGACAGTGATATAAAATCACAGGCTCCCAGGTGCAGTAAAGAGCAAGCGGGGGAATGGATGTGTTCCCTAGAATGGTTTTTTTTTTAAATTTGTTTTCCTGCTGCTCATTATCCTTCAGCAAGATTTTGATCCTTTTTTGCTCTTCTCTCACCCTTTGGTTAAAAACTGAACACAGGCAAATGAAGCACCGATTGCACAGAGTCAGGCGTTGGCTGAATTGTTAACAGGAGAAGCGGCTTTTGAAAAGGTTTATTAACCACTAAGGGAAACAGTCCAATTCACAGGGGTGTCCTCACATTATTTCATGTCTTAGTCGAAGGTGACTTGGTTTATAAGTTCAAATCATTAGTGTCACCATCATCAGTGGGTCCCACGTTCCTCTTCTGCTCACAAGTGAGCATCTCCACCTCCTTCATGAACCGCAGACACAGCTCCTCCTGCCATGGCAGAGCCACGCACTGAATGGTGACAGGCAGCCCCACGGCTCCTTCTACAGCCTGCAGAGGAGACAAGCGTCCTAATGTCACCCAGGGCACTCAGGCACTGACAGCCCAGTCAGAAGCACATACCAACTGGTGGGAGGGGCACAAAGAGTCAAGTGACCCTCCCCAGGGTCAAGGGCCTCCACTGGCCTGGGTGGGGAGAAGAGGGAGTGGGGCCAGAGCCGGAAGGGAAAAGGTGGGTTCAGAGCCTCTCCTCTTCCAGCCATGCTGCCTGGCACAGCATCCAGGAGCGGCTCTGGGGTCTGGTTGCAAGGAAGAGCAGACGAACATGCCAGGGGGAGCCGGCTCAGCAGGAGGGCAGAACCCCACATGGGATGGGGAGAGTGTGGGTGTATCACGTGAGGCAGTCATGTGCTCCTCTTTTAGCTGGTGCCCCCCCCCCCCCACGAGTCGCCTATCTAGAGCAGTCATCCTGAAGTCAATGGCACTGCTAGCAGACAGTCATAGAGATACAGGGTGCCAGATTCTCAGCTTGTGGAAATCGGTGGAGCGACACTGAAATCAATGGAGTTCTGTTTTACTGAGTGCTTACTGTTAATGAAGTTACTTTATCTGTCTCCCATCCCTTCCCCAGCCGTCTGCCTCATCCTGTCCTGTAATGCAACCTTGTCACTAAAGCGTATGAGAAATTCCCTCTGCCCAACCACGCAGAGGGACATCAGATTGGCAGGGCAGATTTCCCTTAGTATTGATCTGGAAATCGTCCTCTGTAATGTCAGCTTACCTCTCTCAGCCTCTTATCCCAGGGGTCGCCGTAGTGCCCTCTGTAATTCTTCAGCTCTTCTTCATCAGCCTCCGTGACGACGCTGACCGGCACAACCCCAGCGGGGAAGTTCAAGACGTTGTATAAATTGGTGTAGGAAGTAGCAGCTGGGAAAATACAACAGAAAAAACTCAGAGCATCAGGTTTCCAATTCTGTCGAGCCACAGCTGGCATGTAGAACCCCAGCTCTGGGCAAAGTCCTTACTCCGAGGAATAGAACGCCCAGAGGATTTGCTGGACAGTGCAGACTTCACTCATGATGAATGATTGGTGGCCACGAAAGGCTCCCTATTGAGACGTTGGACAATGACCTTTCCCAGGACATTTCTATAAGACGGTGGCAGTCAGAAGTGTCTCAGCCTTGGGCTGAGGCCTTCTGCCAATTCAGCTTTAGCATCCACATTGACCCTCCTGATAACTGAATGAATTCTGCCCTCATCCAATGAATCAGTGCAATTTACTCAGACATTGTGAATAATGCCACAGAAGCTCAAGGCTCAGCAGTCAGTAACCTCTTTCTCATTCTCACGAGCCAGGATGCATGGAGCTGAACATGGAGCTTGTATTAAATGGAGGTGTCACTCCATTAACTTCAGACAGTTGTCCATGAATACTGGAGAGGGTAAAACCTCCCAGATCACAGAGCACATCCACTTCCCAACTGATGCAGGATTGTTCAATACTGGAGATTAGCATCCAGAGCTTTGCCCAGTCTAGCCTAGCTCAAGTGCTGGGACCTCCATCATTTCCCTGAAGAGATTATTCTACAGCCAAATATTTCTTGGTATTCAGCCTAAGTTTTATTTTGCTCAGTTTCATCTTATTACCCTTCTCCTCCCCCCCCCCGCCCAATAACAGCATATGCTGCATGTATTGCACTTGTTGGCACAATGGCAGGCTCATTCCTGGACATTTAGCCAAGCTAAACACATTGCCCTGGATTCTCAGCTTGTGGAAATCAGCGTAGCACCGTTGAAATCGATGAAGCTACATCAGTTTGTACCAGCTGAGGATCTGGCCCATTTGTTCTTTTAGGAACTGATGCAAGTCCACTGAAATCAACGGGATTCTTTCTATTGACTTCAATGGTAGTTGGAGTATCACTTAGGTAGGAAAAGTTAAATGCACAACTACAAAATGGGGAATAGCTATCTGTGTTAGCGCAGCTGAACAGGGCCTAGGGGTTACAGTGGCTCACAAGCTGAATACGAGTCATCAATGTGATGCAACTGCGAAAAGGCTCATGTGATTCTGGGGCGTATTAATGAGAGTGCTGTATGTAAGACACAGGAGTTAACTGTCCCATTCTACTCGCCACCGGTGAGGCCCCAGCTGGAGTAATGTGTCCAATATGGGGCACCACAATTTAGGAAGGATGTGGATAAAGTGAAAAAAGAGTCCAGAGGAAAGCAACAAAAATGATTAAAGGGTTAGAAAACCTAACCTATGAGGTTGAAAAAACTGGCCAGGTTTAGTCCTGAGAAAAGAAGACTGAGGGGTGACTGGTAATAGTCTTCAAATATGTTAAGGGCTGTTAGAGGACTGTGATTGATTGTTCTCCATGTCCACTGAAGGTAGGACAAGAAGTAATGGCATTAATCAGCAACAAGAGAGATTTAGGTTAGATTTTAGGGAAAACTTTCTAACTCTCAGGAAAGTTAAGCTCTGGAACAGACTTCCAAGGAAGGCCGTGGAGTCCCCATCATTGAAAACAAGTTAGGCAAAGACCTGTCGGGATGGTCTAGGTTTCCTTGGTCCTAGTACAGCACAGGGGGTTGGACTTGATGACTTTGAGTTCCCTTCCAGCCCTACATATCTATGATTGATAGCTACTCTTTTAGTAGGTTTTTCAACCTTGAAAAGCTTGCTTCCATTTCTGCTAGTACCTCAACCATACCAGCCTGAATTGCTAGAGTTAGACCTGGCCAGAGATTACCCAATAGCTTCCCAGGATAGCCCTTGTTAAATGCTGGACCCAAAGCAGGACACAGCATAACATCCAGCTCCAGCTTCCTCCATTTAGCAATGAATTCTGTACGGTAAGCCTAGGAAGAAAGAAAGAAAGAAAGAAAGAAAGAAAGAAAGAAAGAGAGTTACAGTTGTAACTAAGCTACAGTTGTGGCCAATCTGTATTTTCTTTAAAAACTTGGGTTTTTTGTTTCGAACATCTTTGTGCTTCCTGGAAGACTACAGCATAACATACGGAGCTGATCAAAAGATGAAAATTTGGCCAAAATTTCAGAACTGCAAAGTAATTTCCAATTCACTGGGTTCAAAGTGGGCCCATTTTTTAATCTATTTTCATCAAAAATCTTTTGTTCACCGAAAACCAAGATTTTAGTCAACAAAGCATGTCAATAACTATTTGAATAATAATTTCAAAATGTTGAAATTTGTCGTTTCCTGAAAAGTGGGGGTTTGATAAACTCATATTTTTGACTATCTATGTCATTAAAAATGTTGAGAAAAACAACAAAAAACATGTCTGTGATGCTGACAATTTTTCACAAAGTATTTCCAGTTCAAAAAAAAAATTTTCATTTGGAAAAAAAACACATTTGAAAATTTTCAGCCACCTCTACTAATGTACCGGTTTACATGTGCACGACTGCCCTCTGCTGAATGGACTATCAGACTTGCTTAAGCATGAATATATCTCTAACTAATGGCTGAAGCCTCCAAGAATTCTGTTTTGCAAAAAAATTTGAAGTTCTGACATTTGTTTTTATTCCACACTGGAATGAATGCGAGAGCTTTAGAATTTTTTCACCAGAAATCAAGAGTGAGACACCAAACACACACTGCAGAACAGCCAGTGGTTAGGGCACTTGTCTAACATGAGAGAGAGCCAGGATCACGTCACTGCTCCAAATTAGGCATGACAGAGGTTTGACCCTAGAGACCCTACATCCTAGGTGAATGACCGAACCACTGGGCTACTGGCTAGCTATCCTGGAACTGACGAATGTTCCACTGAAACCAATAACGTTGCTGTGAGAAGTTTCAACTAATTGACATTTCCAATGGGAAAACAGTCCAAAAATTCCCAACCAGCTCTACAACAGAGGCCACAAACTCTCAAGAAGATTCTGCCTTAACTCAAATGCTGACCATCTGTGCATTTGAATGCTTAGGTTCTGGTTTCTAGCCTCAGTACCTCCACATGTGGTTTAACTAGCAATAATGGTATCTAGTGTTTGAAGCTATGGATTTGCTTCAAGAGGAAATACATGAAATTGTTCATTACAAGTTCTTCCTGTGCTATTTCTGCTTGGAGAAAGCAGTCCGAAGGATCATCTTTCCCTTGAGTGAATAGACGCCTCTATGCATGTAAGTTCTGCCTGTACACTCATCACCTATTCTAGAAATGCTTGTTTCTCAAAGTGAGGTGTGTCTGATTTAGTCTCACGTGATCAGTTTCAGTATTGCACTGACTGTGTAGCTGAAATGACCATTTAAATGTCAATATGAAATCTTGATGATTTGTCTTAGTGAGAAAATAATATTACCGCCACTGCAACGTGATGCTTCCAAAGGCTTTTTGCTGATCTGGAAAATTGACAGGATTAGTCGTTCGTACATCATATAAATAAAATGCAGATAAAAATGTCATTAAAATGATAAGTGTCATTATTACAGAACACAAATGACCACATATGACAATTATATAGATCAAGCAATCATACCACATATGAGCCAAATATGTCTAGGAATACATTTAAATTGCCTTTCAGTGTTTATTTTAAAAGGGTGTCATCACATTTCTTTTCACTCAGCCATATGGACAAAATTCACAATAAATTCACTTAAATCCATTCCCACCTAGCTTCATTGTGATATTGTGATGGGGTGTAAATCCCACACCGGTGGGCAAAAAGGTTAACTGGCATCAATACACAATTAGCACACTTTTTTTGCATCTGGAGGTGTGTGTCAGTCTTGATTTGTTATCCGACCATCTGGGGAGGATCTGGGTCTGCTCTATAAAAGACAGAAGTGAAAGCTAGGAGGAGACCCAGGACAGGACGGAGAAGCCCAGGAGGGAGAAGGTTAGAGGCCCCTCACTCTGGGACAGGAACCAGAGGGAAGTTATAGAAGAGGAGCTGGGCAAGGGTCCAGGGAAGTAGTGCTAGAGGTCAGTGTTCCACAATAGGATTAGGGAGCTGGGGAGAACCCACCAGGACTAACAGCTCAAGCCTGGATGGGCGGAGGTTCCTTTAGCTGGGTTTGTTTGGAGTTTTCTGCATTCTGTTTGGAGGAGACCCAGGGCAGAGGATGTAGTAAGCTCCCTCTTTCAGGGAAGCAGCTGCGCATGAGGTGAACCTGAAGTCCAAGGGAAGATGAGGAGCTGCTGAGGGACAACAGCCTGCTGGAACCCTGGGAAGGTGGAGAACTGCACCAGCCGTACACTGTGTGGTGGAATGAGACACAGGAGCCAGACACAGACGCAAAGTCACTGGGTTGCAGCTGAGGCTGGCCTGAGTGAGAGGGCAGCCAGATAAGCCCAGTCAGTTCTGAAGACTCAGCTGTCTTTATATTTCCGCTGGATCTGTTAACAGACCCAAGGGAGCCGGGAAGGGATGGGAACAAGACCACCTGGCTGGAGGGCCGAGTGATGAGAAGAGGCAGCTCCCCGTGGGACTGCGGTGACCATCCCCAGGGGGTGTCAGAGGAGGAAGTCTGCCTTACCATGCCCAGCCACAAGGGGGAGTGACTGTGGTGAGTCAATACTCCCACAGATACATACATGTAGTGAAATCATAAGAACGGCCACACTGGGTCAGACCAATGGTCCGTCTAGCCCAGTATCCTGCCTCAGACAGTGGCCAGTGCCAGAGGGAATGAACAGAGCAAGGCGATTATTGAGTGATCTATCCCCTGCTGTCCACTCCCATTTTTTTGGCAATTAGAGGCTACAGACAGTCAGAGCATGGGGCTGCGTCCCTGCCCGTCCTGGCTAATAGCCATTGATGGACCTATCCTCCATAAACTTGTCTAATACTTTTTTGACCCAGTTAGACATTTGGCCTTCACAACACCCACTGGCAATGGATTCCACAGGACGACTGTGCGCTGTGCGAAGAAATACTTCCTTTTGTTTGTTTTAAACGTGCTGCCTATTAATTTCACTAGGTGACCCCAGTGCTTGTGTTATGAGGAGTAAATAACACTTCCTTAATTACTTTCTCCACACCAGTCATGACTTTATAGACCTCTATCATATCCCCCCTTAGTCGTCTCTTTTCCAAGCTGAAACGTCCCAGTCTTATTAATCTCTCCTCATACAGAAGCCGTTCCATACCCCCTAATCATTTTTGTTGCCCTTTTCTGAACCTTTTCCAATTCCAATATATCTTTTCTGAGATGAGGCAACCACATCTGCATGCAGTATTCAAGATGGGGGTGTACCATGGATTTATAGAGAGACAATATGATATTTTCTGTCTTATTATCTATCCCTTTCCTAATGATTCCCAGCAGTCTGATCACTTTTTTGACTGCTGCTGCACATTGAATGGATGTTTTCAGAGAACTATCCATAGTGACTCCAAGATCTCTTTCTTGAGTGGTAACAGCTAGTTTAGACCCCATCATTTTATAGGTATAAAATCCCGCCTATTTATCTTTTTTCTGGGAATCATGGCTAATTATGTAATTACTGTATTTCAGAGGAATAATAGAAAATTGAAAAAGAAGATATCCTGATTAGTCATGTACACACAAATGTAAGGATTTTCCATCATTTACTGGATGATTTAATGGCCCTTGAGGCTCAGAAGATCTGGGTTCTATTCCTGGATCTTGTCATTTCCCTGCCTCAGTTTCCCCAACTGTAAAATGGGGGATGACGACATTGACTTCCTTTGTTAAGCACTTTGAGATCTGAGGATGATAACAGCTAGAGATTATTAGATTAACATGTTGCCCTCAGAATGGGATTCGGGGAAAAGAAACATTGCCTGCTATTTCTGTGTGATATACAAGCTGGGGCAGTTCCATTCAACACATACAGAATACAAGTGTAAAGGCTTAATGGCATGATCTAATTTCCATTACAGCAAATGGAAAAGACCTCAACTCATCTCAAGGGAGCTGCATCAGGCTTTACATGTGGGGAAAGCATTCTGGAATCCGGGGGATCTGGGCCAAAGCCCCCTGAGGTTAATGGGACCCTTTCCACTGGCTTCAATGGGCTTTGGGTCCAGCCCCTGGCTTGCAAAGTATGTTCCCAACGGACTTGCTCATGCAACACACAAACTCTTCAGTATGCTTCTCAAGCTCAGACACCAGCTACGAGCTGGAAGTGGAAACAGTCTGGGTATAGACCAGCGTCCTACTGCGATTTACAATTCATACCTCGTGTGCTGCTCTCCAAGTACCCATGTGAGCTAAAGCAGGGATTCCCCGGGACAGATGGGTAGCCACAGATGTGTATTTTGCCCCTCTAGGAGAACAGCAGCCTACTCTGGTGCAGAAGAAGCAGAGCACAGAGCACGAACCTAAACCCAAGCAGGAACAGGGAGCTCTACATTCCCTGAGGTCATATCAGGCCACCAGTAGAAATAAAAATGATCTGTACAGCCTTGATTCTGATAAGGAAGGTTTTAAAATGCATAGTCTCCTCAGGAGATACCAGCTTCCTTTCTACTTCTGATACCACCACAAAGGCACCCTTTCTATATACCTTAATTTGATGGTGCAGAGGAGCTTTTCACAGAGCCACTTACCCCACTCCACACAGCGCATTCAGATTGCTGGCGATTCGTGGATACTTGGAGAGAAACAACATTTGGAATGAGTGGGTCACAGTGCAGGGCAGTCAAAAGCAGCATCATTCAGAAGAAATCAGTCAGTTAGTCTGCTTCAGCCTTCCATGAAAACCAAACGCTACCGAGGCCCAACCAGAGCAGGCCTGCGTAATGAAGTCTGTCTGCTCTACAGTTTTCCATTGCAGCAGTAGAAATAGTGCAGCAGCATGTGAACAATCAGCAATGTCATAGCAAACATATATGCTGCTCAGAGAGTACCCTTTTTCACTGTACTGTATTTCATGAACAGTTTCTCCAAGATAAAACCCGACAGCTTCCCTTTGCAGAACAACAGTATAAGCAGAAGTGTTTATGAGACACCCTAAAATACATGTCAACATCAGAAAACAGGAATAAACATGCTTCTGCATTGCTTTGCCTGTCACAGGTACCCATTTCCCCAGGCGTTGTACCTTCCAGATTCAATTATGTTTTTTAATCTGCACCCATCGTAGTAGCTACTAAGGGCTTGTCTACATGACTAGTGAGTCTGCAGCATGATAGGGTGTGAATCTAGCCTGCCACGCACTAACTGTCTGTGTGGATCCTGCTGACACACACTAACAGTGTCTTAGTGTGCTTTCATCTAGTCCTGCTGTGAATGGGTATTAGATCAAAGCACACTAAGGAACTGTTAGTGTGCATCAGCAGGATCCACATGGACAGTTTAGTATATGGTAGATTCACACCCCAGTTTGTCATGGACTAACTGTTGATTCAGACAAGACCTGAGCGTAACTGAAGTAGCTCTGAATAAGCAGACACACAGGACGGTGCCCTTAAAATAATACAAGCAAAAACTGTAACGAGCAATCATTAAAATGATGAACCACTATGCATATTTATTAGAGAGTGATCCAAACTAAAATCCCAGATCCAAACATCCCCAAGGCCTTAGGAGATCTGAGATCGGGATCCAGAACTGGATCTTTACTGGCCACCATGAGTTCCTAGGAAAAAAGTTCATAGCAAAACGCTGAGGATTGTTCCCACCTTTGGGATTTACCTGTTTATAGCTAAGCTTTAAATCTGATCATCAGCAAGAAGAAATGGTAACCTACCGCCAGTTGCGTAAGGTTTGTGATTATTACTGTCCTGAATGACCTGTTCTGCTCTGTGATAAGGCCACCGTATGATGCAGGAAGCGCATAGTTTTATTTTGATTCACCTGTTGGACCCACTAGGCTAGGAGGAGGAGAATCATCTTCTTGACAATTATTGTCGTAAGGGAAATGGTCCTAAATACAAGTTCTCGTTCAAATCAAATTGGAGAAAATAGCTTTGGTTTTACTCCAAGACTCCAGAATTGCTTCAGACTGATTTATATCACAACAGCAGAACAATGCAAACAGGGTCCGGGACTTCACCACAAATGCTTGCTGGATAGATGCTCTTTACATCTTCCTTCTCCATCTGTGGGAACCCTCCCAGCCTGTAGACATTTGAGCATCTCCCACTGCAATAAGCGTGCAAAGAGGATACACATCGAGGTGACTTACCACAGGCTTTAAGATGAGGGCCAGAATCTTCTTCACCAGAATGGGAAGACGGTAACAGTTGATCTGCGATTTCAGGGTCAGATCCACAATGTCCCCTTTGCTGGGAGGTGAGGGAGAAAGGAGGCTGTCATGTCAATCCAGTTGTAGAGTGCTGCTTCCCAACCAACATTTTAGCATCTTTAAATAGTAAAATGACAACTCACGCAGGCACCAACCCAAGGTATCAAGTTCTGAACCCCTGAGCATAACAGAAATCATTGCTCAGTGTGTAAGGGTAGATGCTCCAGAATAACTCTTTGCAACATGACATGAATGCTTATTTCCTATATTTCCATTTTTTTTTGTAGACTATGGAGTATTTCCCATTTTTGTGGGATTGTTTGTTTTGTTTTTACACACCTTGGGACTTGCCTTCACTCTGCATGTCCCCTCACCCTAGTTCTGAACACTTCTACCATGAGTCAACGTAACCTCACGCAATTCTGTTATCCTCCCCACGTTGCAGCTGGAGCAACTGAAGCACTTGGAGATTAAATGACATAAGTAGGGTCACGCAAGGATTCCGTGCCAGAACCAGGAATCAACCCCACATCTCATGAGTCCCAGTCCAATGCCTCAGCCACAAGACCATTGCCCCTCTTTCCTGGCCTTTCCCCGTTTGTACGTGTATTGTGCTGGTTTGGGGAAGTGCTCTGAGATGCAGAATGCTGTATACATCCAGCAGCATATTTTGCTTTGGAATTCGGATGCCGTTGTGTAAAGTAGGGTGGGGGCCCAGATATCTCAGAGACTGCATCACTTTCCGAAACCTATCTTGACAGCTGTGATCAGGCAGGATGCCGCAGCGGATGGAGCCCACCATGAAACTCACTGGGTCTAGACATAGTCAGTGAAGGACCCTCCGCCATGCAATTCCCTACCACCAGGGATTAGAATGAGGTTCAATCCCTTTCCGACTCTTCTCTTTGAGAAGCCTTCTCCATCAAACCACAAGAACAGAACAGCCAGCAGTCACGGAGAGAGAAGACCAAGAACCACCACAGCAGCGCAAATGATGAAGATGTGGAGAATATAGTCCTATCCCACAGAAATGATGAGATTCCTAATGGTCTTAATGGCGCTTTGATGCTACAGCACCGGACCATTGAGAGCGTGGACATATATAATTGAGGTTAGCGTGATGCGGCAGACGATGCTATACAAGTATAACGGGCTGGTTGATTAGCTTAGACCAGGGGTAGGCAACCTATGGCACGTGTGCCGAAGGCAGCACATGAGCTGATTTTCAGTGGCACTCACACTGCGCAGGTCCTGGCCATCGGTCCTGGGGGCTCTGCATTTTAATTTAATTTTTAATGAAGCTTCTTAAACATTTAAAAAACCTTATTTACTTTACATACAACAATAGTTTAGTTATCTATTACAGACGTATAGAAAGAGCCCTTCTAAAAAATGTTTAAATGTATTACCGGCATGTGAAACCTTAAATTAGAATGAATAAATGAAGACTCAGTACACCACTTCTGAAAGGTTGCCGACCCCTGGCCTAGACAATGGAAACTCAGCACCCACTAGAAGTGAGAATAATGGGACCAATGGAGCTTACTCTGTTTAGCATCCTGTAAACTATCCCAAACTAGTATGGACTGGGAAGGCACAATCTTAGTTTCTTAATAACATTCTTCAGAAGAGTCTCAGCAGGACAACAGAACACGCAGAGACAACCCATCCTCCATGTTAATTCCAGACTAATCAAACCTGGCCTTCTTGCAGAAGGAACCTGTCTGCTGATTCCTCCTGATGCCCCATTGCCTGCATGACCCATTGAGCCACAGCAATCGGCCTCCAGCCCTGTTCAAAGACGACGGGATTTACTTACAATTTGTCCAACAGATTTGCAGCTCCATCAGAAAAGAGGCCTCTGGTGAAAAGCTCATCCACCATGTAATCAATCCGAGGGGGGGTGAAGGGGACCAGCTGCATGAAAAGCATCATGGCTCAAGAGGGGGCAAAGACATTGGACAAAAATATACGTTTGTGGAAACCTTGCTAGAGAAGCAAAAAAAGGGGCTCTCCTCTTGTTCCAGATTCAGATTAGCTGTGGGTGCGCAGATGCATTTTCCCTAAATACTAATGTTGGAACACATCTGCCAAGTGTGTGTCACTGCCCCCACTAGTGGCTGGTCCAGAGTGGAGAATAGCCTACTGCTTCCGGTAGCTAATGAAATTCCTCCTTTACTCAAGTGGTAGAGGGGCTTTGGTACTGATTGTCCCAGGTTCAAACTCTCATTAACCTGCGTCTCCCTGATGATATGAAAACTTGCCCCAACCTCTGATTTATGCCCTCTGAAGAGAACTGCCCTTTTGCCTGGCAAACATGAGCTGGATTAAGGGACTGAGAGACCAGGGACCCACGGAGGTTCAGATGTCTTGATATTCATTGGGACACAAGCATAAGCAATATTACGGGGAACTGGGACCCATGGCAGTTTGGAAGCCCCGAGCCATGGTTGGAGGTATGGAAAGAATTTCCTCTTGACGATGTTTTAAGATGTCAAAGTCAGACCAGTGGGCCTGCGAGGCTAGTGAGACAGTGGTGGCTGGGAACAAAGACTATTGAATGAAGCTTTTCACTTTCTAATCTTCACAACAGGTTAGTGAATAGGCATTATCTCCATTTGACAGATGAATGGGTCAGGGAAGTACCTGATTTGTCCAAAGCCACCTGACCCTCTAACGCTTTTCTCCCCAGCCTCGTCCCCTTCCCTTCCCTTCTTTCTATTTAACTGATCACCTCCTAAGTAAATCCACCTCCCTGAAAAAATCCTGTGGAATTAACAGGACTTTTGCTGCCATCACATTGTTCCCGCTAACTTGTATGTTCTACCCCTCCCTCCAGGTTGTCTCTCTCTGGTCTATTTAGGTGATACGCTCTTTGGGTCAGGGTCTGTTTACTGTTTGGTGTTTGTGCAGCACCTAGCACAACAGGGCCGGTTTCTGCCTGGGGCTCCTACGTGCTATCAAAATACACATGCGTCATGTTTTATGTTACTGCTGGGATTAGAACTCTGACAATCCCTGGCCCTCAGGCTAGCGCTCAGCGCAAGAAACATACCGTATGCCCTGCCTCCTGGAGAAGCTTTTTGATTTCCTGGACAGCCCGTCTCATGCTGGGTGAGGGCTGGAAATAGCTGTCTCCGTCGTAATACCCGATCCGAAGAGAGATTGAACTGGAGTACACCTGGAAGCAGAGGAGCTTTCGCTTAGGAATGGGGGAATGGCCAGACTGGGTCAGACCCGAGGTCCATCTAGCTCAGTATCCTGTCTTGGACAGTGGTCATTGCCAGGTGGTTCAGTTGTGGGCGAATTGAGGTTCTGTCCAACAGTAAGCCATGTTCTAAGATGGCGGGCCCACACTTGGTTCAATGGGGCTATATCCATAATACAGATCACAGGTTTGCAAAGACTAGGATGTTTTAATCCACAGCGCCGTGTCACACGGAGGTTCCCTCACTGAGGAGCAGTCTGACTCTGTTACCTCCTCATTGAAGGGCAGGGGTGGCACGGTGGGGTCCAGGCAGAACATGTCGTCACACAGGAGCGCTCTCATGCACAGAGCCAGGCTGTCCACGTCCCTCGCCATTGGCCCGACCGTTCCTGTAACTGCAACCACAAATGCAAGGACGCCCATCACTGAAGATGGAATGCAGAGGTGCCCCTTTACATAGTCCATCTCTTGGCTCATATGGGGAAGGCTGTTCAACAACACAGGGCATGGTGGGCCAAACTCTTGGGGCCAGATCCTCGATCCTACTCTCTGTTTCCTTTGCAGCAGGCAGAGTAAAAGGAGCAGACTGTGTCTGTAATCTCCCTGTTGGGGATACCAAGCAGGGAGGAGACCCCCAAGCCAGCAAAGCCAGTCCCTATCCTTCCCCACTTGCCATTCTCCAGACCAGAGGGGTGGCCAGAGTACAACCTGCTGTGGCAATCTGCAACTGGCCTTTGGGACCCCACGCCAGCTGGCACAGGTTAGGGCAGCCCCCAGGCTGCTCTAACCTGTATCTGGGGCCAGGCCAGGCAGAGAATCAGGATCCCATTACTCAGCTCCCCAGCAACACACCCCTCTGCGATGCACCCAGAGACAGCTGGACATAGCAGACATCTTGTGCTTAGTCATCAGAAGAATCAGGCCAGTCAAGATCCTCTTCTATACAGCATGAAGTGTGAAATTTAAAGGGACAGTGTCATATTTCTTAAAATACTTACTCACCACTAATAAAAATGGAAGGTGACAGCACAAAGGGCTGTAGCAGGGGCTAGGATCTGACTAACCACCTCTTCCAATTTTCCCTGCTCAGAACTTGTCATCAACCAACCATGTCTAACTAGCATCTAAATGTTATCCCCTAGGTAACCAGGCTTTATTTTCTAATCTGGACGGACTCACCTGATTTCATGCCGGCTATAGGACTGGCAAAACCATGGGTACTATGAAATATATAAAATAGGAGAAAAATTAGCAACAGTTAACTGTATTTGGAGGAAATATCTTTGCCTGAGTGGTAGATACCGCACTTACTACTGAAACAGACTACAGGTGCTACTTGGTACGTGTGTTACCAACATGCACTGCACTGTATCTGGTCTATAGCAAAGGGTCTCATTAAAGCAGCAGCAGCGTGGGAGGACAGAGCTGAGGTAAATGGCTCCAAAGATAGGTACAGGATAAATTGGCCTATATCTTCCCTTGTGAATATAATCTAAGTGTCCTCTGCAAAGGATAGTCCACGTCCTTCGAAAAGGGCAAGTGAATGCTTGTCTCTAGTCAACGCCCCAAGATTTAATGAACAAAGAGCTACAGTTGCTCAGTGATGCCTTGTACCCTTCCAGAATGGGAAGGGTGACTAAACGTAACCCTCTGAAAATTAGGAAATACAAAATACCATCCAGGCCGAGAGACTAGGAGGCTCAAAATCAATTTCTAGCAGCCCGACCTGTCAGGCTGCCATGAATGGAGCAACTCCCCGGACTCCGTTATTCCCAAGTTAGCATGTAGGCATCAGTGCTTGTTGCCTCTGGGCAGGGAAGCAGACAACACAATGGTTATGCAGGGCACAACCGTGCCTTGGGGACACCCGATGCCTGGCTCCACTGACTAGTAAAACAGATTTCACTAGTGGTCACGTGGTCGTTTTCTACTTCAGAGCGTACCTCAGCCTGTTGCCAGTCGGTTTGAGCCCACACAGCCCGCAGAAGCTGGACGGCAGGCGGATGCTTCCAGCGACATCTGTCCCAAAGCCCAGGATGGACCCTCCTCCGGCAATCAGCGCCCCCTCCCCTCCGGAGGAGCCGCCGGGGCTTTTCTTGTGGTTCAGCGGATTCACCGTCTGGCCATAGATCAAGTTGCTGCAGTCATAGCTGGAGAGAGGAAAGGAGTGGGTTGGCTGTTAATTATTTCTATCTCCGCAAACACAGCAGGAGGAAAGGTTTGCTGATGATACTGGACCGAAGGAGGGAAGCGAAGGTGGCGTGGTGACAAGAAGCAGGAGGGCAGGTAACTTTTCTCCTGCGCTGGAGGTGGGAGGAATGGATTCTGAAGAAGAAGCGCTGACCGGGAGAAGAAAGCCAAGTCAACCCCTCACTTGCCCAATTTCTTTAACGAGACGACAGAGGGAAGCATGGGCTGGGGGGGCAGGGACAGCTGTAATACAGAGAACAAGCTATTACTTTATCATGCTCTGCGGGACATTGGTTTTCACAAATGGAATCGCCCCCTGCCTCTTCAAAACCTGGACTATCACGCTGTCCTCTTCCTCCGCTCTGCCGAGAAATTGCACCAAGCCACCGCTGGAGACGTGACCCTTTAGGGGAGTGGAAAACAGAGCTCATTAGACATACTGGGCTGATGTGGTTGGGAGCTGATAGATTTTCCCTCCCAGGAACGAGACATGTCAGCCCCGTTGGTAAAAAGAAAATAGAAGACCCTCCTATTCTTTAATTCTGAGGCTCTTTGTCACAAGGAGAAGCTGCTCTGTGGCAGCCGGAGGAAAGTGGTCTCCTCACTCGGCCACCAAGCATCATCAGAACTGAACAAAATGGACCTGAGAAGGTAATCAGATAGCATCCACCTTCCTCGCCAGACACCTACCGTGCAATTTTATAGCTGCACAGCCTGAGTCCTGTGAACATGGGCTAGCCACAGGTGTCAGCCACAGACATGGGCCAGCCATGGGTGTCTTATTGCAGAGTGCATTGTAAAGCAAGGTATGTCCACAGGTCCCATGCATATGGCCCATCTCTTTGCTGCTATAAATTAGGTCACATGGTGGTGGGAATCAATCGAACATTTAAGTTAAACTTCCCTTCCTTTGGAAAGGGCTAGACATTTTTTTAACGAGTGTCATCAGCACAGAAGCATGTCCTCTGGCACGGTGGCCAAAGCACAGAGAGGCATATGAATCTTTAGCACATCTGGCATGTAAATATCTTGTGACTCCAGCTACAACGGTGCCATGCGAATGCCTTTTCTCACACTTTCAGGTGACACTGTAATTAAGAAGTGGGCAGCATTATCTCCCATAAAAGTAAACAAACTTGTTTGTCTGAGCGATTGGCTGAACAAGAAGTAGGACTGAGTGGACTTGTAGGCTCTAATGTTTTACATTGTTTTATTTTTTAGTGTAGTTATGTAACAAAGAAACCCTACATTTGTAAGTTGCACTTTCATGATAAAGAGATTGCACTACAGTATTTGTGTGAGGTGAATTGAAAAATAATTTCTTTTGTTTATCATTTTTACCATGCCAATCTTTGTAATAAAAAATAATATAAGGTGAACACTAAACTTTGTATTCTGGGTTGTAATTGAAATTGATATATTTGAAAATGTAGAAAACAACCAAAATATTTAATACATTTCAATTGGTATTCTACTGTTTAACAGTGCGCTTAATCTTTTTAAGAAGAATTCAAAAAAATTAATCAATCATGTGAATTAACAGTGATTAATGGACAGCCCTACTTATTATCTGTCTTTAGTCTGAAATTTTTAGGGTGACTTGTTTGAGATAAAATACCCCTTTCAAAAGTCTAAACTCCCAGGTTTTTATGAATACCTCTGCTTACTTAGAACAGTACAAGGTAGTCAACAGACCAGCAGTTTATAGAAAATACCGTGCCCACCTTGCAGCCAATGTGATTCTTGATGCTGATGGGAATTCCATACAGTAACCCTCTCTCCTCCTTCCTTCGCACTTCCCGCAATTGCTCCTCACAGCCTTGCATAAAATCTGTCACACAGTTCACCTCCCGGGTCACCTCCAAGGCCTTTCCGTGGACATGGAGAAAAGCGGCAAGGCAAACACACCGAGAAGGAAAGGGGATATAACAATGAATAAAGACAGTATATCTGAGGTTGAAAAGAGACCTTGCCAAACCTTCAGGGCTTCATTTTTAAGACTTTAGATTCAGTCCTTGGCCTTTCTATAGAGACTGCTAAGAAATATGCTCATTGTGATCAGTTGTTAGGACAATTTTATGCTCTGAGCACTTGTCCTATTCATCTGACATAGCTCACCAAACAGCTATTAAGATGGTGATGACTTTTCGCCTCCAATGTTGCCAACTCTTGCAACGTACAGGATGGTTTGTTTTTTTTTTAAAGTCCCAGCTCCTGGAATCATGTGATGACTTGAGACTCTCAACTTTCATTTTTAAAAAATAGTGCCTGGTGGTTGCAAGAAAAGCTTCAGCATGTCAATCTGAACAGCTCAGATACCAGAAGGCAAATAAAACGAACTCCAGTGTTTATTTAATTCTTAGGATTTTTAAGCCAGCCAATCTTGATTTTTAGCACTTGACTCGTGACTTGGCAATACTTAAGTCCTATGAGTCTGGGCCAAATTCCAACAGGTGAGCTAGAGGTACCAGACTACATCTCTCCTTACCAAATCCCCTCCACTCCACCAAGATACCCAACTTCCCAGAAGGCACCTGGAAAGTATAGCTCACGCTTGTGCGGTGCGCTGGGACATGCATAAATGATGAGTCTTCTACGGGCTTGGGTAAGAGGAGCTAAAAGAGATTTTAGCTCATGCAAAGTGGCTCACACAAATTTAGATTCAGAAGCTCTGGGCTTTATCCCCACTTCCAATGACAAGTAGTGGGTGGGGAATGATTTTCCTGTCCCATAAAATTTTCTCTCATCCTAAATGGAACAAAGTTGAAATTTTCATGAACTGAAAATCCAAAGGAAAAAAAGTGATTGGGGTCAATTGCAACATTTTATTTAGATTTCAACCCTTTCTTAGTTTTTTAAACTGCAATTAGCTTATATTTTGAAAACAAAAAGCCATTTCAAACTGGGAAACCAGAATTCTTCATTTAGAAAATATTGAAATATCTATTTGGCCAACTGAAACATTTTCAAGTCAAAAAATTCATCCAAACCAACCTTTTCCCACTAAAAGCTTCTATTTCCACCAATCAGCATTTTCCGATGGAAAAAAAACCTTTCGTTGAAAAAATTCCTGAGCAGGTCTACTGATGATGTTACCTTTACGGCTCGCTTTGCAGAAGAGACTGAAATAGAAAACACCCCACCTAAGAGAATATGTGCAGTGCCCATTCTCTACTGCTAAAAATTCCAGTGCGCTCCATGCAATTTCCTAGAGCTTCATACTGCCCCTCATTACCGGAATATCTGAGCATCGCTGTGGTAATTCCCCTCTCTTTCCACCCAAGACTACATGACCCAGCTTGCTGAGCAGAAACACAGAGGCTTCCCCTCCTAACTTTATAGGGCCAGTACATCTTCTTGGACTCACCCGATCTATGTACGTATAGAGGACACTCTCTGGAGAGAGGGAACCTTCCTTCAGTTTCTCAGCCAGCTCCACAAGTGGCAGGGAGAGGATGTGACCAGCCTGTATCCCTGGGTTCTGCAAGGTGGAGATGCATTGTTACACAGGGAAGGTTTACAGAAAAGATACTACAAACAATGGAGCAATTACACTCCAGGAGTAACTCTACTGAAGCCTGCAGAGAGTTACAACAGGGATGAGCTTGGCTCCCTGAGTGAGCTTATAAACACCATCCAGGAGTATTAAAAACTCTTGGCGATGATTTATTCATGCTCTGCCTCCTCCTACCTAATCCACACTCTTCCTCCATAGATATATCCCCAGCCAACATGGCAGAATCCATTCTCCTGGACTCTGTGCGAGTCCGCCGAGGGGAAGCTCCTTACGGCATTGGAGCTTATCTTCTGGTTGCATTAGGGGACAAAGCAGAGACTTATTGAAAAACAACAATGTTTGGTTATTTCAGCGAGAGTGCTCGAGCAGGTTGTCTGCCAAAATACTTTAGTAAGATAATCGAGTTAGCTGGGTTGGGGCAAATTAGGGGAGTGGGAAATAGCTGCGGAAATTTTATTTTACAAATTCCGATCATGATTTACAAAGTGACCCAGAGAAAGACTTAGTAAAAACAGAAGAATCACACTACATTTTGTAAGAAACTAGTCAGAAAAGAGTTCGATTTTCAGTCTTGTAAAAGGCAATTTTGCAGCAGTTTCCCTATGAAATTGTTTTGCCATTTTTGATCAGCGATCACTGCTGGATGATTTCTGCCTATCTCTGCTAATCACCTCCAACAGGGGATTTTTAAAGCTCATAGAATCACAGAATCTCAGGGCTGGAAGGGCCCTCAGGAGGTCATCTAGTCCAACCCCCTGCTCAAAGCAGGGCCAATCCCCAACTAAATCATCCCAGTCAAGGCTGTCAGGATGTTCACTTTAAAGAATCAGAGGGGGAGCCGTCTTAGTCTGGATCTGTAAAAGCAGCAAAGAATCCTGTGGCACCTTATAGACTAACAGAGGTTTTGGAGCATGAGCTTTCATAGGTGAATACCTACTTCGTTAGATACATGTAGTCACTTTAAAGAGGTAGCCTTGCAATGCAACAGACCATGCAGGAGCAGGGAATGCATTGACAGCCAAGTTCCTGTTAATAATACAGCGCCGTCTCATTCCGAAAACCCACTAATTACCTCTTTGTCCAAGGAGCTGCAGCAACCTCAGTGTTTTGAGCTGTGTGACATAGTGGCATTACTTTTCTGTATGGCTTTATCCTTGTCTATAGTGCCTTGATTTTTCAGCTGAGACAGTCACCATTTTCAAAAGGGATTATTTGGTTGGAAAAAGAATTAAAAAAATTCACATTGTTCTGCCCCCAATTTGCAACTAGCAATAAATGTCAGTTTATCCCATCTCTGCTCCAAAGACCTTACAATCTAAGAGCTAGATACACACTGCAGCAGTGTCTGCTCATTTGTATGCAAGAGTTAAGCAGAAATAAAGTCCCTTTGCGTGGGCGTTACACCAAGGGCCCATGGCTCTCCAAAGGGAAAGGAGGCACTGAGGGCACCTGATAAAAGGGGTACATCACTGTATATGGAAGGGAGTTCCCCCTTGAGGTGGGCCGCTGCTCAGCATGATCTTGCCCCAAATGATCATTTAGGGAATGAACAATCTCGACCCACTTGCTTAAGGCAACGCAAATCCACCCCCAGCCAGAAAGTAAAAGTTACCTGCTGTTTAAACCGCCGAGCCACCTCTTCCATTCGTTCTAGACTCAGATCCCGAGTCCTCCTTGCCTGGTCCATCTTCTTCTGGATCTGTCTCTGCCCCACCCATCGCCACACCAGCACCGCTATGGCTGAGCCGCAGAGCAGGGCTACCACGGCATGAGGATCGACCTCGCCCTCAGGCAGGAGGAGCCTCCAATCTGCCTGGACCATAGCGGGACTGTCTCCCAACCTTCACGCCTGCTGATACGCTGGGCTTGGGCGCATTAGCAGGAAAGAACAGGTGAAGGCTGGTGCTACTTAACTGTCTGCAGCGCACAGTCAGCTAGAGACCAGATCTGAAACAGGAGAGTGTAGAACTCCAGAGCTGGGCATCCTAAACCCTGGACTCTGGCAGTGAACCTTTGCCCTGTCAGCAATAGCCAAGTGGGGACTGCATTTCTCCTCTGAGAAGGCCAAGAGGCTGTCCCGTTTGGAATGGGATGTTGAACATCAGCAGGAACCAATGAGAGCCTCACGGGCCTGAGACAAGCAGCACTCATGTCCCTGGTTTGGTCTCTCTGAGCGCCTCCTTTCCACGGATCAGCCTCTTGCCTGACCCTGTCTCATGAGATTCCCCCCAAATTCTTCTACTCTCCGATCAGGACCCTGGCACACTGCCTTGCATACCAACCACTTATCCCTCTGCAGGTCCAGCTGGGTTTGGGCCCCTGCGTTTCCTCCCTTCAGGGTCCTGGGGCCCACGATATAGCGACCCTCCACCTCCTTGCAACAAAGTGTTTTTACTGAGTGGCTGGAACAAAGCATCAGAGAAAAAAGGGTTTTGAAAACATATCAACCCCCCGCATTTATTTCACCCTATCTAATGGACAGAACCAAACCAACTCACGTTCTCCTAGCCAGGCCAGCAGTGACTAGAGGGGCCTGAGAGAAAGCAGCACGCCCATGTCTCCCTGTTCCCCGGCCCAGTTAATTCTGCACCCAACCCCCAAGTCAACCCTGTCCCTCCCTCAATTCTACCCCCATACCCCACTTCGGCTCCTCCTGGGGTTCTTCATTCCCCCCCCTTGAGGGTGGGGGCAGCAGCGGGGTCCCCTCTCCCCCTGCCAGGCATTCCTGGGAAGCACAGAGGAGTGATGAGCCGCTGGCCTCCTTCTGTTCCCTCCTCCCTCTGCTTGTCTCTTGCAGCAGCCCTGCTTGGTTGCTCATCCCCAGGAGGGCTAGGGAGGAAAGCAGCCAGTCAGGGTTTTTTTCTCCCAGGCGGTGCTTTAAACACTGCAGCCTGGGTCGTCCTGAGACCCATCCCGAGCTGGCTATAGGCCCTGCTGTTCTCCTTCCAGCCCCTCAACCTCACCCTCCCTCCCCTTGTCCCCTGGGTTCTCCCAAGTGTACGTGGGTCCTGACCCACCTTATCAAGCCAGGTTGGGGGCTGTCCAGGAGACTGGCCCAGGGCTGGTAAGGCCACTGGCTCTGGCACAGTCTCATACTGAGCCTTACATGGAAGTGATTCGGTGACATAGAAGTGGCCTCCTTGCCTGGAGCACCCTAGACAGATGCATTTAATCAAAACTCTCCGGACAGGCACACCAGGCTAGTGCCAGATCCAGAGACCAGCATGAATCATTATCAAACAGCACCCTCACACGTGTCCCAGCTTCCCCGGCTTTCCCAAGCCATGGATACAGGGCAAAGAGAACCGTTTTCCCCGCAGAGCAGCGTCACTCCCCCTGGGGCAAGCTGAACGACATCTCCATCGGACTCTGTGGTTGTCACAAAGAGAGAGATCCAGAACACAGCAATCATTGTAACCAGCTCGTAATCAAAAAAAAGAGAGAGGTCGAGATGGGGCCCATCTAAAATCCCAGAGCTTTGGGCACAGGGTGGGCTGAGAGGGAAAACCCTTTTCCCTCCCCCCATAACTTCCACGATTGACCCTTCTCGAAGGCGCTTATCTGTACCCCATCACTGTGGGATCAGAGCACTTCACACTCTCCTACTTGTTGTGGAAAATTGACCACACGGTTGATTTTGGATCAGGCAGCCTGAGGCTCCTTTATTTTATACGAGCATATATGCAAGGAGAGTCAGCATGGCGCCATGCAAGGCAGCAAGCTGCTCTGGCCTCCTTAAATTTTAGCTAGCTTATGGAGATTAAAACCACAGACAAATTACACATACTTCCATGTTAATTACCTTATTTGGAATACATTGCAAAATGAATATAGGACAAAAGCAAAAACAAGCATCTCGCTCACTAGGTCCCCCCTGTTACTCATTGTCTGTTCTTTTGTGGTCAGTGACCTCCTCTCTGCCCCTTATACACAGAGACAAGCTGAACCAAAGTTCAACACAGCCTAGAAACAAGTTTATCCAAAGTTTAGGCCTAAAAGCCTGGCCAAAGTTGTACGCCCATCATATTTTCCCTCACATACTTTTATCCTCAACACCCCTGTGAAGCTGGACTGGGGTGTTATCCCCATTGCACAGATGGGAAACTGAGGCATAGAGCGATTGACTTACCCAGGGTCACATGAGAAGTCTCTGGCTGAGCAGGGAATTGAATCGAGGCTCCCAAGTCCTACGTTTGGTGTCCTAACCACTGGGCAGTCCTTCCACTTTATATAATGGACAGACCTCTGACCTACCCTGAGCTTAAGGTGCTCAAAATCCAGCTCTGAACTGCATGGCTTAGACCCACCACTAGCAATAATTAATATAGTAACTAACCTCACTAACTAAAGGTTACAGCAGGAGTAGATGTTTTCTCTTACCCTGGCTACAATGAAATAGAGTTTAACCCGCCAATCTCTACAAGCGGTTTTGGGTTTTTTTCTTTTTGCCTCTCTTGGTGTGTCTCCACTACACCGTTAACCTGGCCTCCTATCCGGGTTCTAGCCCAACCCTTCCCCCCATCTTTCATACACGAAAACTTCAGACTTGGGTTTTGATGCTTATAGAGGTCTGAGAAAAAAGTGTCGAGAGGGGTGTGGGGGGGTCTATCACCAGCCCCAGATGTGTCCATCCTCTTGCTTAGAACTCAACTCCCCAAAATCAATCCTGTGCCCCAAGACATCCTATCAGTTCTAGCCTCATGTCTGTTCTGCCCACCATCAGTTTTGCTCCCCGCAGCGAGAAAGCTGTCAGCTCCGGAGGGGAAGGGGAAAGAACTTTGCCTGCTTTCTGACACAGCCTAGCCCTGATTGCTCTGCCCCTGGGCACTGGGGAAAGCAGCTGATCAGAGAAGCCCCCCTCAGCCTCCTGGCACACTGAGCCCTGATCGGGTCGGAGGTGCTCTCAGCCCCGCTGAGCTAGCCTGGCATAGAGGTAGCCCGGGCTCTGCTTTCACTCATGCTGGAATGCGCCCTGTTTGCAGTGAGGACGCAGGCTAAGCCACTCCAATGCTGATAGTCTGCCAGAGCCTTCCCAGGACTCCTGAGGACAGACGAGTTCTCCTGCAAGTCACACAGTGGACTGGGAAAGACTCAGCATTTCAGCCCAAAGAACCAAGGAACGTGCCCCCCTGAGTCTCCTGGGGGTTAATGCAGAAACCATGAGGGCACAGAAACGCAGGTGAGACTTCGCTGCGGACTGCTCACACCAGGGCTAGGCTAAGCCATGTGCTCAGACCAGGGGGCTGCTCACGTGGGCTAACTGCGCAGTGAAGAGACAGCCTATGTTTTTGTTGCCAATTGCCCTGATTCCCTCCTGGCAGCTGCTCGTCTTTAGTCCAGCCATCGCGAGGCACACGTCTGAGAGAAGCCGCCTGCGGCTGCGTGAAGGCCCCAAGCGTACTCAACAGCCATGGATTTCCACTCTAGGACGTGGCGCTAGAATCACCAGGCCAAGCGTTTCAAAAACGACTTCTGCTCATGGGCGCCTACATTTCTTGGAACCCAATTTAGGTGCCATAAGGTGGCCTGATTTTCAGAGGGTGTATGCTTGGCCCTATCTGTGAATCAGGATCTTTAAAGTGTCTCAAGCTGGGCACCCAAAACTCAATAGCTGCCTAAGAAGATCTTGGTTAATATCATCAGAGATCAATAGTTATATAGGTAATTTCTCTCCTTTCCCCCCCAACGTTTTGACCAGCAGAGGGCAGCAGGGCTGTGCAAAGTATTCTCGCCATGTTAAAACCACCACAGAATTCAACTTTTTGAAAACTTCACAGCAAATTCCACAATCACAGCCCAATGCAAAAAGTCCAAACATCCCCTGCCCCCCCAAAAAACGTGTCTCAGATCCAGAGAACAGTTTTCCTTAGCTTGCCATGGGTTTACATCAAGTCCTTTGTTTCTCAAGCTTAAACCCGGAGAAACTCCACTGAAATCAGAGGAGTTACTCCAGATTCATAGCAGCACCACTGTGGAAGTAGAGAAAGAACTGACAGGGATTTGTAGGGGATCTTAATGCATGACAGTCTCTGATAGCAAGCGTTAGGCTAACTGTAACCCTAATGACGCAAGATACGTAGAAGCGAGGATTGTGAGAGGCTGTGTGAGAACTGTGAGAGAAGTTGTTTTGACCTTGTGTAGATAAGAGACTCCAATCTACATTTCGTGTTAAGTGAGAAGAACAAGATTTAGGATGACCTATGTATAAACAAAATGCAGCTGTCAAGGTTTCTTTCCTCACCCTGAACTTTAGGGTCCCGTTGTGGGGACCTGCCTGGGCACTTCTAAGCCTAACTACTAGCTTAGATCTGGTATACACTGCCACCACCCAGAATTCCAGTGTCTGGGGCACTCTCTGTTTCCCCAAAACTTTGTCCCCTCCCTGGGTTGCCTTGAGGGACTTCACCAATTCCCTGGTGAACACAGATCCAAACCCCTTGGATCTTAAAACAAGGAGAAATTTACCATCCCCCTCCTTCCCCCCCCCACCAATGCCTGGTGAGTCCAGATCCAATCCCCTTGGATCTTAATACAAGGAAAAATCAATCAGGTTCTTAAAAAGAAAGCTTCTAATTAAAGAAAGAAAAGGTAAAAATTATCTCTGTAAAATCAGGATGGAAAATGCTTTACAGGGTAATCAGATTCATATAGCCTAGAGGGGCCCCACCTAGCCTTAGGTTCAAAGTTACAGCAAACAGAGGTAAAATCCTTCCAGCAAAAAGAAACATTTACAAGTTGAGAAAACAAACATAAGAATAACACACCTTGCCTGGCTAATTACTTACAAGTTTGAAACATGAGAGACTGATTCAGAAAGATTTGGAGAGCCTGGATTGACGTCCCATCCCTCTCAGTCCCGAGAGCGAACACCACCACCACAAAGAGCACAAACAAAGACTTCCCTCCACCAAGATTTGAAAGTATCTTGTCCCTTTATCGGGCACACGGTAGGTCATGCCGACGTTCCTCCGGGTAGCAGGCGCGGGGCAGGTCCGGCCAGCGCTCCTCTGGGTAGCGGGCGCGGGGCAGGAGCCCGGGCACCAGCGTCTGTCCTCTCCGGCAGCCTGCACCCAACTGAGCGCTGGGTCCGGGCTTTTATACTTCCTGTCCCTCCCCTTGACTTCCAGGGGGCGGGGACAGGCCGTGCTGGCTCCGCCCACTGAGGCACCTGCTCTGGCTCGTCCCTCTCAGGCGCAGGGGAGCCAGGGCGCCTCCTTACACTGACTCTGCTGCACCCAAACAAAAAGTGAGAACTGAGTTTTTCTCCGACACCACCCAGGGCGAAGTTAGGCCCAAGAGCTTTCAAACTGGCTTTGCAGAAACGATCTCCCTTTTCCGTAATTACCCTAAGAGCAGGCCCTCCACATTGCTTCTAGTACAGTTACATGGATTTCAAAGGGCAGCCGGACAGTCAGAACAGGTGACTGGATCGTAAAGGTATATATTTACATCACTGCCAAATAGGATCGCAGGGGTTGTTGGATTGCTTGTGTGGGTCTTGGAAGATGTTGGTTCAATTCCCTGCTCTCTCAGTGTGCCGAGGAGATTTTATATATAATATGTATGTGTGTGTGCGCGTGCACTCTCCAGTCTCTGGTGGGTGGGGGGGAGAGGATAAGGGGAGGGGCAGAGCCTCGGGCAGAGGGGAAGGGGCTGGGGGCTAGCCTCCTGCAATGCCACATTCACCTGCAGCCCATGCAGAGAAGGAAAGATCAGAAAGTTAGGAAAGGCCTCAGGGAAATGCAGCAAGGTCTGGGGTGGAACAGGCCTATACTGCTGACTATAGGGTCCCTGAGCCAGAACACGGAGTAGAGGGTGAGCCCAGGTTCTCCAACCAGCCACTGGGGAAGTGGCACCAGGGGAGTAAGGAAACTACTGGAGCCTGTGTGTGAGGAGAGACTTTCCTACTCCCCAAAGGGGAAACCACAGTAGTGACCTGAGGTGAGAGAGGGGCCGCAGAAAGAGGCAGTGGGACAGTGCACAGCTGCAGAAAGGGGAAATCGATCTGGTGAGCTATTCCCAGAACAGCCAGGAGGAGGCACCATACCTGCTGTGAGTGGAGCACCCCGTGACAGCTACCTCCACAGAGGACATGAATGACGAGGGAGTAAGTGATGTGACCTGCCTTGGATGTGCTGGGTTTTCATTTCTGCCAAGGGACAGAAGAGATTTCTCATGCAAGCCGGCGGACATACCGGAGAAGATACGCGGGCTGGAAGTGCAGATTTCAACCCTGCATAATATTTGAGATGACAAAGTCGTCTTGGACAACCAGACTTGGGAAGAAATCGTTGCCACAGAGCCCACAAGGGAAGGATCTGTGACAAGGCAACTGGAACAAGTGGAAACTGAAGGACTGGTCACCTGGGACCAAGAGGGAAAAGAGAACTACGAGGCGGGGTGCCGAAACAGGGAGGGGGCCAGGACCCTCCCACTTTTCTCCACAGGTCCTGCCTCTTGCCTCTTCCCTCCCCACCAAGGCTCTGCTCCACAGCCAAGCTGGCAGCTGGAGCCCAGCTGGGGAACCATGAACCTTCCATCTGCCTGGGGTGGGGGCGGGCCTGAGGCAGCTCCCAGCCCATGGCCCCGCTCCCTGGGCCCCCAACCAGGGCAGATGGAGGGTTTGCAGTTCCTCAGGCAACTCTTACCATGGCCCGTTCTGCCACAGGCTATGGGTCAGTCTTCACTGCAAAGTTAACGCAGGTGATCGGCAACTGGATCTGAGTGCCCAGGTCAGCCTAGCCCAGGGGCAAGGGCCACACTGCCAAGCCATACTCATGTTACTGTGTCCTCACCGGTGCCACCCTCCCAGTGTGTGTCACTGGGACTGCAGGTAGCACATCCCAGGGTTCTCTGTGCTGCACTCAACTGAGCTGTTCTCCGATTCCTTCCCGGTGAATTGTGGGAGAACACATCTGGGCATGCAGGGGGGACTGTGGGACAGCACTGGAGTGATGTAATCTGCACCCTCACTGCAAAGTGGGTGGGTTACCAGCCCGAGTGAAAGCAGTACCTACGCCCTAACCTGGGCCAGGCCAGCTAGGCTGGGCATGAAGTACCAAACTCAGGGGAGAGGGCTGTGTGTGTGGACGGGGGGCGGGCTACAGGCAACGTCTGAGTAAGAGTTAACTTTGCAGTGAAGACAGACCCTACGAGGCCCGGACCAACTTAAAAACAGCCCTGTACCTCAGTTTCCCTGCCTATAATATGGGGGAAACAATACTTCCCAGGAGCGTGGTGTGAGCCTTAGGCCTGGTCTACACTCAAAAATTAGATTGATCCAGCTCCGCTGCTCAGGGCTGTGTAAAGTTTTGCCCCCAGTTGCCATGGTTAGGCCAACCTAACCCCCAGTATAGCCGCAGCTAGATTGACAGAAGAATCCTTCCATTGCCCTAGCTACTGCCTCTCAGAGAGGAGGATCAACTACAGGAATGGAAAAAAACCCACAACCCTGCACTGGCACAGGAAGTGTCTCCGCACAGATGTGCTGCTGTACCATAGACATAGCTGTAGTTAGCGGTGTGCTAGCCAAAAGCTCAGAGATCCTAGAATGAGACTATGGCAGTGCCAGGTATTGGACTGGCATGTCAGTGCTGATGCGAGAGCCACCACAGCCAGGCGCGCCTCCCCCTCCCGCTGCCTGGAAGGGGCAGGATACAGCGATTAGCCGGAGAATGGAAAGCGCTATCAAGTTATTTATTGAAACCAAGGTTGTGCCATTAACATCGCTGTTTGATGCAGATGGCTGGCTGGCACAGACGAAGAACATTGTACCCAGCAGCGTTCCATCCTCCCCGTCGTTCAAAGTTTTCTTTGCCTCCTTCGGGTCAGCGTCTCCACCTCCTTCATGAACCGCAGGCACAGCTCCTCCTGCCACGGCAGAGCTACACACTGCACCGCCACGGGCAGCCCCACGCCTCCCCGGATAGCCTGACAGAGAGAGGGAAACAGGCTGATGCCCGACGTCCAGGGAAAGCCATCGTGGCCGATATAAGTTGTGGTTAGATGTTTGGCTGCGTGTGGGTGTTCTCCCTCTGCACAGACAGCCGGCACAGGAGACCTCGAGCGAACCACCCGATGACCACCAGATCTGTTAAGATCTTGAGCCATTCGACCAAAACATCTCTATTTATTACACTGTGATCCTGACCTTGTCTTTTAGGAGGGTCAGTGTGTTCCCGCTATCCATGGGTAATGTTTTTACATCATCCTTGATATCAGGATGTTCTGGATGTGTTCGCATGAGTGGTTTGTGCTCAGCACTTCTTAGGAATGTGTATTTCTGCAATATCAGCCCTGTTCTTGCCAGATTCTGTGAACTTGCAGGCAGAGCCCGTCGTTAGCTCGCAGCCTGACTTTGGCTAACTTTGCTTTATATCAGCAAAGCTTGCCCACTACTTTAGCTCAGGCCTCATACCAGGCCTCTGACACAAGGGCTTCTCTCTCAGGCTCTCTTCCTACTGCACCTGTCTCCTGAGAATGGTTAGCGACTGACCTTTACAAAGACCTTGTCCCACCAATCGTTATAGTGTCCTCTGTGGTTCTTCAGCTCTTCCTCATCCTCCTTCGTCACCGCAGTGACAGGCACAACCCCGGCGGGGAAGTCCAAGTAGTTATACAAAATAGTGTAACTCGCTGCCACTGCGAGAGAGAACAAAGAGGTGTCGCATTCAGGTTACCAATTGTACCCAGTTTTACCAGAAGAGCCTCCTTTTATTTGGGGTATGACACCAAGAGCAAAGATTTTTCATTGGTGATCGACTCCCTTTGTGAGGGAGGCATTACCATTGTTAGCTTAGAGAAGGATTTCACTGCTGGTTCCTCACATGCAGCACGGTAGGAACACTGGACCATAAAAGGCCTGACAGCTTCTCTACATCTGTCTTCTCTTTTGGAGGTCACTCCATCCAAGAATACCTCTTTTCCAGCAGACATTTCTCAAATGCCTGTCAGCTATCCTTCTCTATTCAGGGGCTTATCCCACATCCATCACCCTGGTATCTGCTCCTGAGATTATTCCATACCCAGACTATGCAACGCTCTGTAAGAACCACAGTATTGCGAAAACTTCAGGCTGTGCTGGGGAGGATATTTACAAAACATCAGAGGTAAAATTTTCAAAAGTGTGCAAGCTTTTGGGGTCTGGAAGGAATTTTCCTCCCGGGTGGATTGGCAGGGGCCCTGGAGGTTTTTCGCCTTCCCCTGCAGCGTGGGGCACGGGTCGCTTGCTGGTGGTTTCTCTGCAGCTTGAGGTCTTCAAACCAATTTTGAGGATTTCAATAACTCGGTCCTGAGATAGGGGTTGTTATAAAATTGGATGGGTGGGGTTCTGTGGCCTGCCTTGTGCAGGAGGTCAGACTAGATGATCAGATTGGTCCCTTCTGACCTATGAGTCTATGAGTCTATAAGCGACTTAGGAACCTCCATGCCATTTTCAGAAGTGACTTAAGCACCGAAATACCTTTGAGGATTTGGGCCTAAGTCTCACTGACTTCAAAAGGAGTTAGGCACCCAAATACCTTTGAGGATGTGGACCTAGGTGGCTAGGTCTCATTGACTTTCAGTGAGACTTGGTCCAAGTTATTTTTTAAAATGGAATGTAGGTGCTTTTGGAACTGTTATTGGGCATCCTTTGCTACATGTCCTGTGGCTGTGGTCTGACTTACAGGTGGACAAATGTCATCAAAATCAGAGAATTCTGCAAAAAAAACCAAAACCACTGCAGTGGGACTGCATTAAACCCTCTGGCATTAATGCTTGGAAACTGGACCAGCATTGAAAGGAATTTTGAACAAGTGCCTCCTGAACCAAACCGGTTGAGTTACCAGCGTAGACAAGACAAAACCACTGTCGGCGTGGAATGAAGCCTCAGTCACGCTTTCCAAAACAATATTGAAGATGGTTTGGTCCTACTACATTGGAACTAACCCATTTTCAGCAATGGTTCAACTTCTGAGCATTAGCAGAGCTTTCCAGGAAGAAGAAATCTCTTGGTGCTAGGATATACCCTAATGGGGGCTTCTGAGCCTGGGAGCCGTGACCACCCTGGTCTTTCCATGTTGCTAAATATCCTAGCTGGGTCCTAGATAAATCCAAGCTAGAAGGACAGGAGCTCCTGAGGTAGGCTAGCCTCCAGCCATTTCACAGTGGACTGCGAGGACTATTAAGCAGAGTAAGAACTGCCTAGTCAGAGTTCCTTGAACAACCCAAAGAGTTGAGATGGGCCTGACTCTAGAAGTTCCCAAGGAGTTCTACCTGAGAGCTTCCCAGGAAATCCAACCTGAAAAGCAGGGCCCACAACTGGACACAGCATCACATCCAGGTCCAGCTTCCTCCATTCAGTGATGAATTCTTGGCAATACTCCTAAGGAGCAAAAACACACTTGGAATTCAGTGTCAATAAGATCATAAAAATGATCCTACCAAAGAATAGACTTAAAATAATAAACCCGGGGCCAGATCCAAATTCCTGCTGAAGTCAATGAAACAAAAATCCCTTCCCATTGGCTTCCGTGGTCTCTGGGTCAGGCTCCGGGTTAGCAGGATCGTCACTGGGGCTCCACCATAAAACAGCTTTTAAAGTGTTCTTGGCAGTGGGAGTTTGCCAGGACATCTCTCCTCCTGACAAGGCTGATTTCAGACCAGCAAACAGTTTTCCAGTCTTTTCTCAAAGCCTGCACATAATAAACAACAGTATTTGGCACCTTTCAACCGCCCATCTCAAAGTGCTTTCCAATGGTGGGTAAACACCAACACCCCTGGGAAACCGAGGCACTCAGCAATCAAATGACTTGCCCAAAGTCATGCAACAAGACGACGGAAGAGTTGGGATTAGAACCCAAATCCCCTGTCTGCCCTATCCCCTTCCTCCCACCGGTGAATTGCAGAAGATAAAACACAGCCTAGGACTGTTACTGCACAAGACAGTGTTTTAACAGGGCTGGCTGGAAAGCAAGAATTCTGTTTTGTGAAACATTTTGAGGATTACAAATTTGGTTTTGTTCTGCATCAATCTCCCTGGCTAATGGATATAATTTAGACAAAGTGGATCAGCTCCAACAGAAGAGACAGACTATAGCCTGGTGATGAGAGGGCTCAGGAATTCAAGTCCCTGCTTAAGAACACAAGGTACAGTAGAACCTCAGAGTTACAAACCCTTCGGGAATGGAGGTTGTTCATTATTCGGAACAAAACGTTCTGGTGGTTCTTTCAAAAGTTCACAACTGAATATTGACTTAATACAGCTCTGAAACTTCACTAGGCAGAAGAAAAATGCCGCTTTTAACCCTCTTAATTTGAATGAAACAAGCTCAGAAACAGTTTCCTTACCTTGTCCAATCTTTTTTTAAGCTTTTAAGTAATTTACATTTAACACAGCACTGCACTGTATTTGCTGCTCTGCTGCTGCCTGCTTGTGTACTTCCAGTTTCAAATGAGGTGTGTCGTTTGACTGGTCAGTTCATAACTCTGACGTTCTACTGTGTAAACCTGGATTTTTCAGAACCCAGAGGGAGAGTCTCTCTCTGGTTTTGACCAGAAAACACTGTGTCAAAGAAAGATTCCTGACCAGCTTTAGCTACCAAAACTAAAGTTAGGCTCTTAAATGCCTATTTAGGGTCCTGAATAAAAGTGGCCAGGTTTTCAGAGCTGCTGAGAATTTGCAACCCTAGTTAAGTCCCTTGAGGAGCTGCAGGTGCTCAGGATCTCTGAAAGTTACACCACTTCTATTTAGGAGCCTAAATATGCATTTAGGGTCCCCAGCTTTAGGCACCGGGATTTGAAAGTGTCGGCCAAATCACTCCTCGGGAAAGGAGCAGATCCCAACGCCTTGTTTAAGTTGCCATCATTCTCAGTTAGAAGACACAGGGAGCAGAGTGTATCCTCTGTATTTGCCAACAGTAAAACTATGGAGCGGAGACCTGATTAGAATACGTGGGAGAGGAGCTCCTGGGAACGCCTTGTTTTCACACACTGCAAAACTCACAGAATTATCCAGAGGCAATGTGGTCTAGAGGACAGAATCCAGGTCTCAATCCAGTATTCCAAAAACTCTACCACTAACCTGCTACGTGACCCCAAGTCAGTCATGTCGCTCTGGGCCTTGGTTTCCCCTTTTATTCATTGTCTAGAGAGTAAGCTCTTTGGGATATGAATGATTTCTTACCATGTGCATACAGCAGCGAGCACAGTGGAATCCTAGGCCTGGTCTACACTAGGAAATCAGGTGGGTAGAACTACATCATTTAGGAGTGTGAAAAATCCACATCTGAGCCATGCAGTTAAACCAACCAAACCCCCACTGTAGACTGCGCTAGGCCGATGGAGAATTCTCCCGTTAACCTAGCTGCCACCCCTCGAAGAGGTGGAATCCCTATGCCAGTGGGAGAACTTCTCGCATCGTATTTTTTAAGTGTAGACAGGCCCCTGATCTTGGCTGGGGCCTGTAGGTTCTATCACATTAGAGACGTCCAAGCTTTTTATTGTCTTTGAAAAAATGTCTCCTTGTTTAGTAGACCCGACCTGGAAGGACATCCCCAATTCAATCCTAGCTTCCAGGGAGATATTTCAGAGCCGCCAAAATAAATCAGCTGAGCAAATATACTGGACTCAATCCTGGTTTACCCTCCAAAGGTTTAGGGCCCAACCCAAGTAACTGGCAGCCTTTCTGCTGATGTCATTGAGCACTGAATCAGGCTGGACAAAGAAGGATTAAAGAGTGGAACCAACTTATCCAGATGGTCCTTTACCTCAATCTCACAATGAAGTTTCCAGAGTTCTTTCACTGACCTACAGATGTCAGAAAGAAAATTGAAAGAATTAAACCAATTGCAAGAGACAATTTAAAAAAACTGGCTTTTGCACCCCATAATTGGCTGTCATAGTGTGCAACTGAGAAAGTGAGGGAGTGATTACAACTTGACTGTCCATTAATGGCTATTAGCCAGCATTAGTAAGGAATGGTGTCCCTAGCCTCTGTTTGTCAGAGGGCGGAGATGGATGGTAGGAGAGAGATCACTTGACGATGACCAGTTCTGTGCAATCCCTCTGGGGCACCTGGCATTGGCCACCATGGGAAGACAGGATACTGGGTTGGATGGACCTTTGGTCTGACCCAGTACAGCCGTTCTTATATTCTTATGACTGAGGTTGGCTAAAGACACGGGGTGACATACAGGTCAATGAGAGTTTTGCCATCGACTTCAGTGAAGCCAGAATTTCATCCATTCTTTATTACAAGAAGGGATTTCAGTATTGGGCCATGGCAGGACAGAGCTTGTCATGGGGAGACACCATCAGAGAGACAGCTAGCACATTCCGGACAATGGTTCAGTGATACCTGAAAGGTGGATTCTCCATCATTTTAAAATCAAGCTTGGATGGTTTTCTAAACGATTTGCTGCAGGATTTATTTCGGGGAATTTCTATGGCCTGTGTTAGACACGGGCTTGGAAAGATTTGATTTTGAATCAGTAAATGTTGGTAAACAATTTCACTGCACACACACAAACCAACGGGAAAAAAAATGCTTCCATGGGTGATATCTGAAATTTACAGATAGGCAAAGCTAGAAAAATGCTGCTTGAGAACTTAAGAGTTTAATTTAAGGCTATTTACTTTGAAAATTTTGACATGCGACGTTGACAATTTGTGTTTGAAGCTTTAACTTTTTACATCTCGATGTCCACTCTCATTAAATAATTCTTGTCTGACCCACCATCCCACAATTTCTGGCAACTATGACATTTAAAACCGAGACAATGAAAAATTCTTTAAAACATCGATCTCACCCATCAGACTTGAATTCTGCCAAGCCTAGTTATAGAGGAGGTCAGGCTTATTCCTTCCCGAGGGAACTGTCATTTCAGGGCAGATGTTGGACGAGATTCTCACTCTGCTCTGGTCCCTTTGCATCATGTAAAAGGGCTGGAGCAGTGGAAAGTGTCCCTAAAAGTCCTGGTTTAGAAGCCAGCAGGAGAAGCTGGGGGCGTGAGAGCAGGAAGGGTGTGTCAGAGGCAGGGCCCCAGTGTACAGAGATTCAGGAGCTGTGGCCCACAGGGCAGCCTGGGAAGGTTAGAACATAATGGCCATATCCCGTCCTCTGACTGCAGCCAATGGCAGGTGCTTCAGAGGGACCATTTTATTGCTTAGGCATAATAATAATATTATGAGGTTAATTTTTAAACTCAAAATGGTAAAAACACAGAAAAATAGAGCGAAGCCCTGAGGTATTTGTTCAGACTCAGAATTATTTACCTCTCGTTCATGTTTCCCAGGACTTTTGCTAATCTAGGCACCTAGAGGGGAAAAAAGGAGGAAAGAAAATGGACATGGAATACAGGTGTGTGTTTGTTTAAAGATACATCTAGCAGCTTAGATGACTGTGGCTACAACAAATGTAAATTTGGGAAATTAAAAATGAAACGTGCATGTCTAGTGGTTTGAGCAGGGGGCTGGGAGTCAGGACTCCTGGGTTCCATTCCCACCTCTGGGAAACAGTGTAAGGTAGTGCTTGGAAGAGGGGACCCAGGGGTGAGGACTCCTGAAGTCACTTCTTGGTTGTGTGACCTTGGACAAGTCACCTCAAAATGGGGATACCACCATTGCCATCTGAGACACCATGGCCACCCTGCTACGTTTAGCACCTCTGTGCTGCTGTGTGAGCTGGCTGGGGCCATGCTGCTTAAGGAGTGAGAAGGGGGGTCCCATCCAGAGACTGGCAGCTGAGCCAAATCACACATGCAGTGATGTGGACTCCTCTCTGCTCTGGATACAGCTCAGCTGGAACTCCTTTCATGAGGAACTCCAGACTGAACCTGCCATCATTGCTATTGCTCTCCTCGTGTATACTGCCTGCCTTCTTAGACGGCCAGCTCTTTGGGGCAGAAATGGGGCCTTCCTCCATCTATGGCAAATGCCCGGGCCGATTGTGGACACTGTCGGAATACAGATAAACAGTAACCATCTCAATACAAAGACGAGAGGTTTACTGTGAGCCACCTAATTAAATTAGCTGAATAGATATGTACAGCAAGTGGCGGCCCCGAGGGGGTTGCAAAGAAGCAGGTGGGAGCTGCTTGGATGGGCATGGTGCAAAAATCAAAGGGAGCCGTGCTTATAGAGACATCTTTGTACAGCGGTGGACTGAAAACGGCTGATTAAAGACAAAAATGTTTCTATCTTAGGTACCTAGCTGGCCCCCCACGACTGCAGAATCGTTAGTGTATTTAGTCTTGGATAGGGAATGCTCTTATCCCTATTGTAGGGCTGGGGATCTGAGGCTCAGAGATGCTCCGTAACTTGCCCCAGGTCATACAGGGAACTGAACCCCTAAGTCTTAGGCTAGCACTCAAACCACTGAACCATTCTAGGTATGATAGTTTTTGCAGCTAGAAAAAGGCACATGCAGGAGGTTCACCTTGCCCACAGGCGGGCAGATGTCTCCTCCCCGAAACCCTGCTAAATTTCTCAGGGCCAAGTCCTGGCTTACACCATGCTGGCAGCACAAAGGGGCCTTAAAGCGGCAAATAATTTATGCCGACGTTAAGCCCCCTTTACACCTGCGGAGTGGTGCAAAGGGGTCTGAGTGCAACTTGAGAATCAGGCCCTCAGTGCTCACCTTAGTCAGCAGCTGCTCCATACATTCTAAGGAGGTTAGCAATAAATGAACCTTACTATTGGTTTGCTAATCCAGGACAAGAGACTTCTTAGCCAGCCTGGTGCTTTACACAACAGAAGTAACTGTTTAATGTTGGGATCTTCTAGTTCCCCTTGGCTGAAAGAGAACAATACACTCAGTTTATTAGGCATTAAGGCTGGAGCTGTAATTCAACTCTCATACCATCAACTCCCCTGCATGGCATGTTAACGCTGAACTCCATGAAATACTCCATTGGGTTCTCCTGAAAGCTGTATTTCTAACATCCCTGAGCAGATCAGCCAACCTAAGATTCAACTCAAAATTTATGTTCTTAAGCTGCCAACACCACGGATACCAGTGAGTGTCAGCTACCCTCAATATCCAGCAGATCTGCTTTTCTATATACCAGTGAGTGTCAGCTACCCTCAATATCCAGCAGATCTGCTTTTCTATATAGCCTCCTTCCCCATCTCTACAGTATCTGAGCACTTCACAATCATTAACGGTTTTATCCTCACACTAGCCCTGTGAGACAGGAAAGAATTATCCCTCATTTACAAACAGGAAACTGAGGCAGAGAGAGGTTAAGTGACTTGCCCAAGGTCACACGCAGTATCTGTGGCGAAGCATTGACTCGATGTCTTCGGAGTCCCAGTCCAGCACCTTAATCAATAGTTTGTCCTTCACTCCTCTTTGTCACTTGGCCTTACCCAATAGATTACCCTTCGTTCCCCTGGGTATTTTTTAATGACACCCACATGCACATTTTAATTCCTGTGCAACAAACAGTTGCTCGAGACGATACTTACAAGCGGTCCAAAAAGGTGGAGCACCCGTCTGCAAACAATCCTCTTACAGAAATATCAAACATAAGGTGTTCAATACGACAGGGTTTGAATGGCACCAGCTAAATGGGACAAACGACAGTGGGGTATGAGAGGCTTTAGTGATGCAATACAGCGAGTGGTACAGAACTGGGATGGGGGAAACAGTTAAGGGCTCCTGCATCTGTCCATTAGCACAGTTCACTCTCATTCTGTTCACCAGGGCTCACAAGGAATTTCTGATGCTGATGTTCCATCCCCCAAACCTTAAAAAAAACCCCAAAGGACAAAGAAAGCCGCTATTCCTGAAGCCAGTTACTCTGCACTGGGTGGCAGTGAGCCCGAGTCCGCTGAGAGCACTTGAGCACACAGTGATGGAGCAGCTGTGTTAACTTACACCCACACAGAGTTTGGCCCAATGAAAAGCAGATCTGCAGCCAGCAACTGCTCTGCTCACTCTGTATACAGCCCCTGTTCCTAATCATGATGGAAACTGGAGAAACAGACCTGATTTCTTACACTATTATGTCTGCGGTGCTCAAAAGGGATCCCCCAAACAATGGGGACCTCCAGGAATTGAATAGGGTCCCAAGGAAATTAAAATCCTACAGAATTTAATAGGGTGGTTTTAATGTTATTTTCTGTTACATTCAATAGGACCCTTTCACAAGGGACTGGAGAAAATTAAACAAGTTACTGAAATGTTGCATTTCTCAATTTAAACCCCCCCGCCCCCACAAGATGCACAAATTACCAAATGACAATTTATTTCTCTCAGTAAGCGCATGCTAATGTCATGGAGGCTGCTTTGGGGATATCTATATACTGGAGCCCAAGGATGAAGTCCTGACTCCATTTAAGTCAATGGCAAAATTCCCACAGCTTCCCTCAGGGCTTGATCTGAAGTGTTTAGGACAGGCTTTGTGCAGGGAAGCCCTGATTTGTGCTCTTTGGGTGGGACGCTGACTGAGGCATGAAAGAAATGGGAAAGGCTGATATGTACACGGACAACAGTTAGGCAGGGCCGGTCTTTTAGTTCTGTTTGTACAGCACCTAGCACAATGGGGTCCTGGTCTAAGTTCCCTCTAAGCTGTGCAGCCGTGCAGCAGGTTATCAAGGGCCATGCAGGCGCATAGCCACAGGGGCCTGGACTGTGGCTGAGGAGAGGCGCCTCTCTCCTGGCCCTGACCCTGGAGAGGGCTGGCAGGAGTCCTCTCTTCCTGCCGCAACCCCGGGGCAGCCTGCACCCCAAAGCTCCCAGTCCCTCCCCAGAGCCCTCACTCCCTCGCATCCCCAACCCTCTGCCCCAGCCCTGAGCCCCTGCCTGCACCCCAATCCATCCCTGGCCCCATCCCAGAGCCTACACCCCACCACACACACACACCAACCCTCTGCCCCAGCCCTGAACCCCCTCCCACACTCCAAACCCATCCTCGGCCTCACCCTAGAGCCTGCCCCCCAGCCAGAGCCCTCACCCCCCCTACACACACCAACTCTCTGCCCCAGCTCTGAGCCCTCTTCTGCACTCTGAACTCCTTGGCCCCACCCCCGCCACACATCACCTCCATATTGGTGCACATAACAAAATTCATTCCGCACATGGATGCGAAAAAAATGAGAGGAAACATTGGTTTCCAACTAGGACTCAGAAATGCTACCGCAATACACACAAGTGTGTTCTTGTTCTCAGTACCGTATGGCCTGCGTTCTCCAGAAGCTGCTTGGTCTCCAAAACTGCCCGTCTCATGGAAGGACCTGGCATTGTAAAAGAATCAGTGTCGTAATATCCTACGCGGAGGGGCCGTGAACTGGAGAACACCTGGAAGAAAGGGTTTTAAGGGAAGGTTGGTGGTGGTGGTAGTAGAAGGTGAAGCTTCTGCCAAGAACGACAGTCACATTTGAGGCTGTCAAGCCAGGAACATACGCCAATTAAATCAATCCCACTGGGCAAGACTTGCAGGTCCCCTTGTGCCAACTTTCACATCCTCCCTCTGCCCGTATACCGATGGGGACAGATCATAGCAACCTAGGGCTGCATGGGACATCGAGATGTCAGCAAATCCAGTTCCCTGCACCAGGGTGGGACCAAGTAAACCTCAATCGTCCGTGACAGGCGTTTGTCCAACCTGTAATGAGGAGGATTCCACAACCTCCCTTGGAAATTTATTCCAGGGCTTCACTATCCTGAGAGTTAGAAAGTTTATTTTAATATCTAACCTAAATCATCTTTGCTGCAAATTAAGCCCATTGCTTCTTGACCAACCTTCACGGGACATGGAGAACAATTGATCACCGTCCTCTTTATAACAGCCCTTGACATATTTGAAAACTATTACCAGGTCCCTCCTCAATCTTCCGTTCCCAAGATTAAACAGGCCCAGTTTTTTTAAACCTTTCCTCACAGGTCAGGTTTTCTAAACCTTTGATCATTTTTGTTGATTTCCTCTCTCAATGAATTCACATTCTTCGTAAAGAGTGGCATCCAGAACTGGATGCAGTTCTCCAACTGAGACCTCACCAGGGCTGAGAAGAGCTTGGCTCCGGCGAGGTTTCAGCACCAAAGTCTTATGCAAAGATGGACATAGTTCACGCACATTCAGATATGAGTTAAAGTTCATATAAAGCATGGCCTTGCAGGTAAAGCCAGAGACTTGGAGAACTAGGGTCTCTTCCGACTCAGCCACTGATTGCACTGCATGCCTCAAACAAATCACTCCCCTCCTGTGTGCCTCGGTTTCCCCACTGGTAAAATGGAGATTATATTATATTAACCTCACAGGAGGGAAGGGAGTTGGGGAGACTTAATTTGTGAAAAGTGCTTTGAGAGCCCCAGCAGAATGCAAGTGACTTTATTGCTCTATTTTCAAAGGTAAAGGATAAGAAGCTGCTCATCAGTGGGATGCTCTTGGAACATTTCTCCTCCTTCAGAGACCTGTCTGGTTCTTTACCTCCTCGTTGAAGGGCACCGGCGGCACGGTGGGGTCCAGGTGGAACATGTCTTCACACAGGAGTGCCCTCATGCACAGAACCAGGCTGTCCACGTCCCTCGCCATTGGCCCCACCCCTACTACAGCTGGAACAAAAACCAGAGAGAACATTCATGCAGTCAAACATATGGACCTTGTGGGCATCTTCGGGGGCATAGCTTACATAGCAATTGCCATACAGAATTAGACTGGGGTCCTCCTAGTCCAGGATCCTGCCTCTGACAGTGGCCAGTACCAGCTGCATCTGAGGAATGTGCTAGAAATCCTGCAGCAGGCAAAGATGGGATAATCTTTCTCCAGGGAATGTCTCCTCCTGCCCCCAACAATCAGAGGTTGACTTATGCCCTGAAGCATGAGGGTTGATATCCCTGCCAGAACTCCTTCCCACTCCCTCAATTCTTACTATAACAACTCTGAATGTTCTCATTCACTGTATAAATGTAGAAGGAGTCCAGGTATCTCTGATACTTATTTCATTTCTAATCCAGAAAATTTCCAAACAGTGTTGAGTTTTGTTGTTGGGTTTCTTTTAAGGCTTAACAAGAACCCCCAGAGCTCTGTCACAAGTGGAGCCGGGCTGCGCTGGAAAAGAGGCAGGGAACTCTGAAGAATTCCAGACAGAGTTGGTCCGAGCTCCGGCCTGCCACCATATCTATTGCTAGGCCTCCGCACGCCAGTAAGAGCGGCAGCACTCCACTGTTTAGACCTGGAACAGGACATGTGAACTGGTGCTCAATAAGACAGCTAAGGGATTGGGAAAGGGGAGCACCAGCAATCTCTGGAAACCTTCAGATGTTTTTATGGCTGGCCCTTGTGAATAGATTAGGAATCGGGATGTGTCCTTCTGTAAGGATGGACACCAGGTAGACCAGGCTGTGGTTGAAAACTCAGGGTTTTCATTTGGCCTTTATCAGAACAAGCCATGAAAAAAGAACAGCAAAGTGCCCTTTATCCAGAATCATGGGTCACATGCTCCCTTCAGCACCAAAGTGCAGAATACAATATAGAAGAGTCCAAGCAGAGGTACATCTTCACCAGCCACTTGTCCTGCATGAAGACTCTCTGTCCAGGCATTTATCTATCCCCCATAACCATACTATCCCAGGGTCTATTGTCTTCTGTTACCTTCCACACCTCAGGCAAGAGCAGTGAATTATGTGCCTCCAGCTGCATTAACGGGCAGGCCATCAAGTTCATGTGTCTAGCAAACCCAACCTCTTCACCTGAATACAATGCAGCTCATGTCCAGAGAACATCTCAGGATAGGGTTCTCTCACTCTGGCTAGGTTCTTCTCTTGAGCCCCTAAAGGGACGCTACATCGCTTTGCAGCTCTCCAACCACGTGGATCTCATTTAAGAGGAGCCAAAACCCAAGAAAGAAAGATTCCCCAGTAATCAAAAGAGAAAATCCTACCTGATTTCTGCCCCGGAATACTGGAGACCATTCCTTTCTTGCTGTGGGGAGTATATAAAGACAGACAACAGAGAAGATTTGTTTTAAAATTGTGGGTGATATTAAGTGATGTAGAGAACCAGCAGAGATTCTCAACCACCTTCCTGTGAATTGCTGTTCCTTGATACGAGCTGGACCCCACAGCACTTGAAAACAACTAGGAGTTCCTGATAAAAGGAATCAGGTCTATTCTGGAAGGATCTGCTTGCTTGCTTTCACTCCGCTTTCACTTGGTCATGAATGCTGGAGCCAAGCTTATGGAGGATTCCATTAGCCCACGACCACTGCCACGTCCTTCCAAAGCATTCACACTTTGGGCTGAAGTTTTGCAGAGTTAAGTCTCTGCCCAAAGGAGAATTTGCATGGGCACAGACCCGGACACAGCAAACATGGGTTCTAGTTCCCGCACTGCCACTGGTCTGCTGGGCGACCTGTGGCAAGTCGCTCCTCCTCTCTGTGCCTCAGTTTCCCCCATCTGTAAAACGGGGATAATGATACTGAGCTTCAGTAAAGTGCTTGCAAATCTACTGATGAAAGAGTTAGGTAGTGTTAATTAGGTAACCATCTCCCACTGAAATGAGAGTTGAGCACCTAATGCCCTTCAGTGCCTTGGGAATCCTAACCCCTCTCTCTTTACGGGAGGGCTATTCGTGGCAGGGGAGGAACTGCACTTTAAGAGTGCTTCTCTTGGGTTTTGCTTTTGTGATGAAAGAAGGAGTTTGCTGAGTTGTGAAAAACTTTTATGTCAAATGCCAGCATAGAATCATAGACATGAAGGGCTGGAAGGGACCTCGAGAGGCTATCCAGCCCACCCCCTGCACCAGGGCAGGACTAAGTAAACATAGCCCAACCCTGACAGATGTTTGTCCAACCTGCTCTTAAAAATCGCCACTGATGGGGATTCCACCACCTCCCTTGGTAGCCTGTTCCGGAGCTTAATTGCCCTTGTAATTCGAAAGTTTTTCCTAATAAAGCTTCCTTGCTGCAGATGAAGCCTGTTACTTCTTGTCCTGCCTTCAGTGGGCATGGAGAACAATTGATCACCATCCTCGTTATAACAGCCCTTAACGTATTTGAAGATGACTATACGGGGGACACAATAACATCTCATCTCAAGTTTAAACATGTCCCGTTTTTTTAACCTTTCTGTGTAGGTCAGGTTTCTAAATCTTTTCTCATATTTGCATGATCACTGCACATGGTAGAAGAGGTGCCCACCCAACATGCTGGCATAGTGAAGTTGTTACAGTGTCTCATACTTTAGACACACGGGCAACATCTCGGTCCCACTGAATTCAATGGCAAAACACCCACTGACGTCAGTGGGTCAGGATTTCCGCCCCGGAACGGTTTTCACTGAAGCATGAGTTACTACAAGACAGCAAGACCCAGTGATACACAGTACCTCAGTCTGCCTCCAGTGGCTTTGAGCGAACAAATCCCACAGAAGGCTGCTGGAATACGGAGGCTTCCTCCTACATCCGTCCCAATGCCCAGGATGGATCCGCCGCTGCTAATCAGCGCCCCTTCTCCTCCAGAGGAGCCGCCAGGCGTTTTGCTGTGGTCCAGAGGGTTCACTGTCTGGCCAAAGATTAAATTACTGCAGTCATAGCTAAAAGGGATCGGAAGAGAAAGGACACCAGGTATACATGAGGCTCACTTAAAACCTGATCCAACGTCCACTGAAGTCAGTGGCAGCCTTTCCATCGACTTCAGTGTGCTTTGTGTCAGGCCATTATATTGCAATATGGAGTTATTTGTTACAATATATTTCCCTCCCCTCCCCCTAGCCCTTAGCTAAATACACTATATGTAATACATACACTGTAATTAACATGATCTTTTCCAGTTATGTTTATACATGGGAAGTGGAGGAACAGCGGGGGGAGAAGTCCACTTCTTTGTAGAAATTTAAATTAATTCTATTTTGAACAGCTCTAAAACTGGCTGAAAATGTAGGGGGAAACTGAGTGAGGGAATCATTAGATTTTGCGTCCCGGCCTCCCCCCATTTTTCATTCAAATTAGAAATGCTGTCAACGTTTTTTTCACTGAAATTTCAACCCACTCTAATGACGTATATACACGCTACGGCAACAAAAATGAGTCAGATCCAATAAAAGGATGCCAGTTACTTTAACAGGGACTGGGGAACGTTGGTCTTCACAAATGGAAGTGCCCCCCGTCTCTTTAACACCTGCACCACCACGCAGTCCTCAGCAGCAGGCTGATTGAGACGTTTCACAAGCCCCAGGGTGGAATCGTGGCCCTGAGAAAAAATTAAAGGAAAAGAGACAGTAGATTCAAAAACTTCCAAAGGGAGGACTGCAACTTTCTCATAATTAAGCAGCAGTGTTTGGCACAGTTTACTTTATGAAGCTATGTGTGTGTGTATTTGCATGCATAATCATGCGCGCGCGCGCACACACACACTTGAGAAGAACATTTCAAACTGGCTTGGGGAGACCCATGGCCATGCAGAATGACACCTGATTGAAGCCCTCAAACAAAAATAAAAAGGGGAAGGAGGGGTCAACAACAGGAGAGTATCAGGTCCACAAGGAGCGATACTGGCATCTACTCATAGCTAAACTTGGAAGGATTCGATCTTTAAACTGGTAAATTTTAGTCATGATGATTTCACTGTGCACATACAAAACTGGGAAAAAATATTTCCAGCAATAATTGAAATGTACAAATAGGCAAAGTAAAAACCAACCAACCAAAAACAAACAAAAGCAACGCTGCTTGAGAACGTAAGCGTTTGATTTAAGGATATTTGCTTTGTATATTTCGACACGTGATGTTGACAATTTGTGTTTTAAGCGTTATAAAAGCTTTAACTTTTTGAATCTCAACTGCTGCTATCATTGATGACTCTCTGATCCCCGCAGTGTCTGATCCCCCCATAATTTCCTGCAACTGTGAAAACTGTATTTGATAAAAAAAATTTTAAAATGCTTTAAAAAAATCACACATTGATATTATCCGTTAAAATGATTTAATAAATGAATTCTGCCAAGCCTATTCACAGCTAAATACATTCCTAATATTGCTTTCCCATGTCAGCAATTCACAAGGTGGGGTTGCAATTGTTACTGAGAGGGAGGTGTCCGGGAGATGATTTCTCTATGAAGAGGTTGCCTTCATTATGGAAATGTTTGCGAGCACCTGTCTTACCCCATCCAGCCATTAATTGACAGACTATGCCTGACTCAGAGGCTGCTACCGACATTACAAATCATGAAGATATAGACAGCTGAAGATCAGCGAATAAGGAAGTGTTTTGCTCACAACATTCCATTAGGCTTATGCTCCTGCAGCTCTAAAGCAATCAGCGGATGGGTGCTGTACCTTACAGTTAATGGAATCCTTTATACTGACTGGGACCCCATACAGCAAGTCCTTCTTCTTCTGCCTTTTCACTTGTTGAAGCTGGGACTCAGACTCCTGGAGGTAATCAGTCACACAGTTGATGTCCTTGGTCACTTGCAGGGCCTTTGAAAAGCAGACAAAGCCAGTGAGGGAGACAGTCATTCCAGAGAGAACCCCACAACCAGGCCGGATTCTGAAACTGCCTACATCAGAGCAGAAAGTAGCTCTGTCCATTCTTTTCCCCATTCAGGCAGCTTTATCTGAGGACAATTATTTCTGGGTGTGTGCAAAAGACACTGAGACACAACCTCCGATGGCCTGGCTGGTTTACAATTAGACGGGGTTCTCCTGTCAATTCATTAATCCTCCTCCGCAAGAGCTGGTAGCTAGGTTGATGTCAGAATTCTTCTGTCAACCTAGCACTGTCTACATGGGGACTTAGGTCGGCTTAACTAAGTCCCTCCAGGAGGTTGATTTTTCACACCCCTGAGCCATCTCGCTGGGTCACTCTAGTTTTCTAATGCAGACCAGTCTTTAACACCGATGTACTCCAGAGGGGTTACCCTCATTGACCCCTGCTGAGGATCCAGTACAGAACAGTATTGCAATTTATTTGGAGAAGTTTCTAGGATTATATTTTAAAAATAATGTGTTGGTCATTAACTATTTTTTTTTAAATAAAATCAATTCTAAATACACGTCTAAGTTTACTAGCCATGATTAAGGATGTGATTTTGTCACAGATTCCATGATTTTAGCAGACCTCAGTGACTTCTGGCTCCGGCTGTCAGACCCCCACCAGCCAGCGGGGCTTGGCTTCCATGATTCACTGTTTATTGTCCATGTCCTGCCCATGAATTTTAATAAAAAACCCTGTGCCAAAATCTTAACATGGTGATGGAGGACAATGAAAAGCTTGATGCTTTATTTGCCCATAAAAAAAAAGTTGGTCAAACGGACGTATTGATTTTTGGAAGGCAGAAACTTAGATGTTGGCATAGAAAGTACACTTAAGTTTGCAGATGATACCAAATTGGGAGGGATTGCAACTGCTTTGGAGGACAGGGTCATAATTCAAAATGGTCTGGAAAATTGGAGAAATGGTCTGAGGTAAACAGGATGAAGTTTAATAAAGACAAATGCAAAGTGCTCCACTTAGGAAGGAACAATCAGTTTCACACATACAGCATGGGAAGAGACTGCCTAGGAAGGAGTATGGCAGAAAGGGGTTATAGTGGACCACAAGCTAAATATGAGTCAACAGTGTGATGCTACTGCAAAAAAAGCAAACATGATTCTGGGATGCATTAACAGTTGTGTTGTGAGCAAGCCACGAGAAGTCATTCTTCTGCTCTACTCTGTGCTGGTTAGGCCTCAACTGGGGTATTGTGTCCAGTTCTGGGCACCGCATTTCAAGAAAGATGTGGAGAAATTGGAGAGGGTCCAGAGAAGAGCAACAAGAATGATTAAAGGTCTAGAGAACATGACCTATGAAAGAAGGCTGAAGGAATTTGGTCTCTTCTGACCTATGAGTCTATGAGTCTATGAATTGGGTTTGTTTAGTTTGGAAAAGAGAAGACTGAGAGGGGACATGATAGCAGTTTTCAGGTATCTAAAAGGGTGTCATCAGGAGGAGGGAGAAAACTTGTTCACCTTAGCCTCCAATGATAGAACAAGAAGCAATGGGCTTAAACTGCAGCAAAGGATGTTTAGGTTGGACATTAGGAAGAAGTTCCTAACTGTCAGGGTAGTTAAACACTGGAATAAATTGCCTAGGGAGGTTGTGGAATCTATGACAGCATCTCTGGAGATATTTAAGAGTAGGTTAGATAAATGTCTATCAGCAATGGTCTAGACAGTATTTGGTCCTGCCATGAGGGCAGGGGACAGGACTCGATGACCTCTCGAGGTCCCTTCCAGTCCTAGAGTTTATGAATCTATGAAACCACCATGCCCGAATCCATGTAGGCAGATGGCGTGACAGTGTGGGGCCTCATTGATTTCACTGCCACACAAGCATCGACCCATAGAAGTCCCTTTGCACAACCAGGGATTTATTGTTCATTATTTCCCTTAGCCCAAGTTGCAGAATACGCCACAGCAGTTCCCCTAGCTTGGATATGTGCAGGACTTTGTTAGCCAATCCGACATTTTCATGAGTCAGGTAGTGACGTGGTTAAGGATACACACTTTCAGAATGTTAGCTTGCTTCATAAGCTCTTTTGGGATGCAGATTGAGCCTAGAAACGATCCCAATGATAGCTTTTCTTTGTAGTCATCTCAAATTCTGAGCATCCTCTTTGTTTCACCGTGAATTGTTGGCTTGAGCATTCAGCCCCAACCACATATTCTGTTTGCACTGAGCAATGCTCTCTTTTCAGACCTCCAAGCACAAAATCACACCTAGTTTGATTAGTAACAAGCCTTGGAAATATGTCATGTGCATTCCTCACCTTGTCCATGTAAGTATAGAAGACCCAGTCTGGGGAAAGGGAACCGTCCTGGAGTTTCTCAGAGAGCTCCACCAAGGAGAGAGACAGGATGGGATCTGCATCTACATCAGGATTCTGAGGGAGGAATTAAACATGGAATTGGTACGTCTATACTTGTGAAGTGCTGGAGAATGTTGCTGTGCTCTCAAACAGCAGCTGCAATCTGCCCTGGAAATGGATCTACTTTGGCAGCAGGTGCTGCAATCCCCATGTGTAACCTGTGTTAAATAAAACACCCACGGATCCTTAAAGGTGCATAGTTAAGGCTACAGAACAGCGATGACTCTGGTTGTCATATGCTCATAACTTTTCAAAACCAGCTGCCTCTGAGTTGACTTTCCCCATGCTTGCTGTCTGCCTAAAGGACTTTTAAAAAGTTGAAACAAAGTCATTTCTTCTGATTTTTGGATGATGGAAGGGGCAAAACCAGCATCATTTCCTGCCCTGTATTAAAAAAATAAAAATTCTACAAACATTTTTTTTAAGTCTTGCTACAGCAAAAGAGGGCCAAGCAGTGAATCTTGACACCGAGAGAGACTCCAGTTCTGCCATTTGGTGTCAGCCCGTGTGGTGTAAAGGTCAAATGGCAGGATTGGGGCCATGCTCCTTGGATTGAGCAGAACAAGTGTAAAAGCAGGAAAGTAACAGCTGACTCAAAGGTCACTTCTGGAGTAGCTCTGGGGAGGTCAGAGAGCTAAACGGCCCCCAGGCCTCTCTCAAAGACCATGAGAAACTCTCAGGCACGATGGAAAAAAACAAATAAAAACAGGACTACCTTAGGCCCTTTCATCTCAGCAGACGTGCTTTTATTTTAGTCCAGACCTTCCCACTTTCCCCAGCCTCTCCATTAACTTCCCAGCCTCCTCCAGAAACAAACTCAGGGCTCAGTCCTGCAGGCAGCTGAGCGCCTCTGACCCTGACCCAGCCAAGCACTTCAAACATGTACTTGCAGCCTCAAAGTTCAGTAGTCTCAGCTGAAGCCACTAGGTTTAGTCACATGCCTGAGTGCAAGGCTGGATCAGGGCCAAAGTACAGTACTCAGGAGCCTGCAGGGTTGAGCACTTGGCTCAAACACTGATACCTGTAGGTTAGTTTACAAACATACACAAGAGTGGTTATGGGAGCAGGGTACTAGGTATCTCCGGAACTCATCCAGGCTTACTCTCTCTAGGTTCAGAGATTCCCCGGTGGCACAAGTTACACAGTAGAACCTTGATCACCTCAAAAGGAGAGCTGGGTTTGAAGCAACCCCCCAGAGCTGAACACAACAGAACTGCATTTGGGGCCCATGTGCAATGAAACCCCCTATTTTCCATTGCTATATATCACTAGCACTGAAATTTGAATCGATCCAAATCTCATTTCTCTAAATAAATGCTGCATCCCGACTATTATCCAGGTAATAAGAAGACTTAACTCTTACACAGCACTCTTCAACAGTAGATCTCAGAGAGCTTTACAAAGGAGGATAGAATCTTTATCCCTATTTTACAGATGGGGAAACTGAGGCATACAGGCAAAGCAACTCATCCAAGGTCCTCCAGCAGGCTGTGTCTCCTGACTTCCAGCCCATAGCTCTATCTAGTAAACCACACTGCCTTCCTAAACAGCAGGGGCCTACTACCCCTGCTGAACGACCTGCCTTTATTTCTGAATCTATTCATCCTGGTGAAATATACTAGTGAGACTGGCACTGGTGCTTTCACATCACAGAGTTAAAGTGGGCAGAGGTGATGCAAGATGTGACTGCAATTGGGATGCAACCTTTGAGACTTCAGGCACTTAAAAGAACCTGAAGAAATCTGCTCTCTCCAGTTTTATAATGCTATCACATGTGATGCAACAGATTACTTTGTGCATGTGGGTTGCTCACCAATCAATCTCACTGATCAGCCGTGTGATTAAATGGCAGCCAGTCTGGGAAAACGGGGACTGGACAGAGGAGCCAAATTCCTGGGCATTAAGACTGCAAAGTGATCATGAGGTGATTCGGCCTGTCCTTTCTTGCTTCAGGTCTTGCTAGTGCAGGGGGAATTGAAACACAGGTTGGCCACAGCTCCCCTCCCCCAAGCCAGCTGTACTTTGGCCAAGCAAAAGCACGTTATGAACAAAATGCTGGAAAGCCGGAGAGTTGGCAGTTAATGTTCAATTCACTCAGTGCATTGCCCATAACACACACACACACACACACACACACACACACCCTCAGCAGAGAATTCACTCCCCGGCTGTAGCACTCTCTACTGAACAGGTTCCATAGGGGCTTAGGATCATTTCCACTAAACCCTATTACAGGGGTGGGCAAACCACAGCTCGAGAGCCACAAGCTGCTCTTATACATTTAAAGCGCAGCTCACTGAGCCCCTGCAGTTCGGGACAGGGGGCAGCTCCAAACTTCAGCCCTGTGAGAGGCACCTGCCAGGACTTGGGGCTTCGCTTGAGCAGCCCCCAGCCGCAGTGGGCACCCTCCCCACAGGGCTGGAGCCCCCTGGCACGCCAAGCCCTGGAACTTCTGAAGATTATCATGTGCGGCTCAGAGGGTCCCTAAATTTGCCCTATTTCCTTGCGACAGGGCCCTGGGGGGAGGGGTGCGTGTCTCTCTTTCGGACAGTCGCTACCACCCATCCCTGTCCTGTAGCCCGGTGGCAGCTAAGCACTTCGATGTCCCCCGGCCACAGCCAGCAGGCACCAGGGCATCTCCAGCCCGGCCGGGGCAGGTGCCTGCAGCCCGGGGGTGCGGCCCGGCGGAGTCTAGCTTGGAACTCAGCCCGGAGCAGGAGCATCGGGGCGCCCACCTGCTCCCGAAACCGCCCCGCGGCCTCTTCCATCCGCCCCAGCGCCAGCTGCCGCCGCCGGCCAGCCTCGGCCACCGCCCGGCGGAGCCCGCTCCTCCCGCGCCAGCGCAGCAGCAGGGCGGCCGCGGCCGCGCCGCAGAGCAGGGCGGAGATGGCCGAGGCGCCGGCTCCCATCGCGGCTCCCGCAGCGCCCCGGGGACCCCGCGCGCTCCGCCGCGGCAGGCAAAGCCCAGCCCCGGCTGGATTCCCCGGGCAGGGGGAGCCAGGGTGCAACTGATTGGCCTGAAAGACAGACGCATGCGCGTGTCACTTCAGGGTGTGCAGGAAATCAGCGTGCGCGTGTGTGTGCTTGTGCAATGCACTCCCCCAGGGAGCGAGGCAGGGAGTGTTTCCTCCGACAGCCACCCCCGGCCTCTCCCGAGCTGAGCAAAACGCTGCTGACAAGCACAGGTTGCAGCTAGCACCCGGATTTGCCAGGGAGTCCCACAATTGCCCCCCCCCATGATCTTAAATTGGGAAGGGGCAGGGATTTCCCTACACACCCACCCCCAGGGCCGGCGCTTCCATTTAGGCGACTTAGGTGGTCGCCTAGGGTGCCAGGATTTGGGGGGGTGGCATTTTGCCGGGAGGGTGGCAGACTGCTCCGGTGGACTTCCCGCAGGCGTCCTTGTGGAGGGTCCGCTGGTCCTGCGGCTCCGGTGGAGCATCTGCAGGCACGCCTGCAGCAGGTCCACCGGAGCCACGGGACCAGCAGACCCTCCGCAGGGACGCCTGCAGCAGGTCCACCGGAGCCGCGGGACCAGCAGACCCTCCGCAGGGACGCCTGCAGCAGGTCCACCGGAGCCACGGGACCAGCAGACCCTCCGCAGGGACGCCTGCAGCAGGTCCACCGGAGCCGCGGGACCAGCGGACCCTCCGCAGGGACGCCTGCAGCAGGTCCACCGGAGCCACGGGACCAGCGGACCCTCCGCAGGGACGCCTGCAGCAGGTCCACCGGAGCCACGGGACCAGCGGACCCTCCGCAGGGACGCCTGCAGCAGGTCCACCGGAGCCGCGGGACCAGCTGACCCTCCGCAGGGACGCCTGCAGCAGGTCCACCGGAGCCACGGGACCAGCAGACCCTCCGCAGGGACGCCTGCAGCAGGTCCACCGGAGCCGCGGGACCAGCAGACCCTCCGCAGGGACGCCTGCAGCAGGTCCACCGGAGCCACGGGACCAGCGGACCCTCCGCAGGGACGCCTGCAGCAGGTCCACCGGAGCCACGGGACCAGCGGACCCTCCGCAGGGACGCCTGCAGCAGGTCCACCGGAGCCGCGGGACCAGCGGACCCTCCGCAGGGACGCCTGCAGCAGGTCCACCGGAGCCACGGAACCAGCGGACCCTCCGCAGGGACGCCTGCAGCAGGTCCACCGGAGCCACGGGACCAGCGGACCCTCCGCAGGGACGCTTGCAGCAGGTCCACCGGAGCCACGGGACCAGCAGACCCTCTGTAGGGACGCCTGCAGCAGGTCCACCGGAGCCACGGGACCAGCGGACCCTCCGCAGGGACGCCTGCAGCAGGTCCACCGGAGCCACGGGACCAGCAGACCCTCCGCAGGGACGCCTGCAGCAGGTCCACCGGAGCCACGGGACCAGCAGACCCTCCGCAGGGACGCCTGCAGCAGGTCCACCGGAGCCACGGGACCAGCAGACCCTCCGCAGGGACGCCTGCAGCAGGTCCACCGGAGCCGCGGGACCAGCAGACCCTCCGCAGGGACGCCTGCAGCAGGTCCACCGGAGCCACGGGACCAGCAGACCCTCCGCAGGGACGCCTGCAGCAGGTCCACCGGAGCCGCGGGACCAGCGGACCCTCCGCAGGGACGCCTGCAGCAGGTCCACCGGAGCCACGGGACCAGCGGACCCTCCGCAGGGACGCCTGCAGCAGGTCCACCGGAGCCACGGGACCAGCAGACCCTCCGCAGGGACGCCTGCAGCAGGTCCACCGGAGCCGCGGGACCAGCAGACCCTCCGCAGGGACGCCTGCAGCAGGTCCACCGGAGCCACGGGACCAGCAGACCCTCCGCAGGGACGCCTGCAGCAGGTCCACCGGAGCCGCGGGACCAGCAGACCCTCCGCAGGGACGCCTGCAGCAGGTCCACCGGAGCCACGGGACCAGCGGACCCTCCGCAGGGACGCCTGCAGCAGGTCCACCGGAGCCACGGGACCAGCGGACCCTCCGCAGGGACGCCTGCAGCAGGTCCACCGGAGCCGCGGGACCAGCGGACCCTCCGCAGGGACGCCTGCAGCAGGTCCACCGGAGCCACGGAACCAGCGGACCCTCCGCAGGGACGCCTGCAGCAGGTCCACCGGAGCCACGGGACCAGCGGACCCTCCGCAGGGACGCTTGCAGCAGGTCCACCGGAGCCACGGGACCAGCAGACCCTCTGTAGGGACGCCTGCAGCAGGTCCACCGGAGCCACGGGACCAGCGGACCCTCCGCAGGGACGCCTGCAGCAGGTCCACCGGAGCCACGGGACCAGCAGACCCTCCGCAGGGACGCCTGCAGCAGGTCCACCGGAGCCGCGGGACCAGCAGACCCTCCGCAGGGACGCCTGCAGCAGGTCCACCGGAGCCACGGGACCAGCAGACCCTCCGCAGGGACGCCTGCAGCAGGTCCACCGGAGCCGCGGGACCAGCAGACCCTCCGCAGGGACGCCTGCAGCAGGTCCACCGGAGCCACGGGACCAGCGGACCCTCCGCAGGGACGCCTGCAGCAGGTCCACCGGAGCCACGGGACCAGCGGACCCTCCGCAGGGACGCCTGCAGCAGGTCCACCGGAGCCGCGGGACCAGCAGACCCTCCGCAGGGACGCCTGCAGCAGGTCCACCGGAGCCACGGAACCAGCGGACCCTCCGCAGGGACGCCTGCAGCAGGTCCACCGGAGCCACGGGACCAGCGGACCCTCCGCAGGGACGCTTGCAGCAGGTCCACCGGAGCCACGGGACCAGCGGACCCTCCGCAGGGACACTTGCAGCAGGTCCACCGGAGCCACGGGACCAGCAGACCCTCCGCAGGGACACTTGCAGCAGGTCCACCGGAGCCGCGGGACCAGCAGACCCTCCGCAGGGACACTTGCAGCAGGTCCACCGGAGCCACGGGACCAGCAGACCCTCCGCAGGGACACTTGCAGCAGGTCCACCGGAGCCACGGAACCAGCAGACCCTCCGCAGGGACGCCTGCAGCAGGTCCACCGGAGCCACGGGACCAGCAGACCCTCCGCAGGGACGCCTGCAGCAGGTCCACCGGAGCCACGGGACCAGCAGACCCTCCGCAGGGACACTTGCAGCAGGTCCACCGGAGCCACGGAACCAGCGGACCCTCCGCAGGGACACTTGCAGCAGGTCCACCGGAGCCACGGGACCAGCAGACCCTCCGCAGGGACGCCTGCAGCAGGTCCACCGGAGCCACGGGACCAGCAGACCCTCCGCAGGGACACTTGCAGCAGGTCCACCGGAGCCACGGGACCAGCAGACCCTCCGCAGGGACGCCTGCAGCAGGTCCACCGGAGCCACGGGACCAGCGGACCCTCCGCAGGGACGCCTGCAGCAGGTCCACCGGAGCCACGGGACCAGCAGACCCTCCGCAGGGACACTTGCAGCAGGTCCACCGGAGCCACGGGACCAGCAGACCCTCCTCAGGGACACTTGCAGCAGGTCCACCGGAGCCACGGGACCAGCAGACCCTCCGCAGGGACACTTGCAGCAGGTCCACCGGAGCCGCGGGACCAGCAGACCCTCCGCAGGGACACTTGCAGCAGGTCCACCGGAGCCACGGGACCAGCAGACCCTCCGCAGGGACACTTGCAGCAGGTCCACCGGAGCCACGGAACCAGCAGACCCTCCGCAGGGACGCCTGCAGCAGGTCCACCGGAGCCACGGGACCAGCAGACCCTCCGCAGGGACACTTGCAGCAGGTCCACCGGAGCCACGGAACCAGCGGACCCTCCGCAGGGACACTTGCAGCAGGTCCACCGGAGCCACGGGACCAGCAGACCCTCCGCAGGGACGCCTGCAGCAGGTCCACCGGAGCCACGGGACCAGCAGACCCTCCGCAGGGACACTTGCAGCAGGTCCACCGGAGCCACGGGACCAGCAGACCCTCCGCAGGGACGCCTGCAGCAGGTCCACCGGAGCCACGGGACCAGCAGACCCTCCGCAGGGACGCCTGCAGCAGGTCCACCGGAGCCACGGGACCAGCAGACCCTCCGCAGGGACACTTGCAGCAGGTCCACCGGAGCCACGGGACCAGCAGACCCTCCTCAGGGACACTTGCAGCAGGTCCACCGGAGCCACGGGACCAGCAGACCCTCCGCAGGGACACTTGCAGCAGGTCCACCGGAGCCGTGGGACCAGCAAGCGGCAGAGCGCCCCCCGCGGCGTGCCGCCGTGCTTGGGCGGCGAAATGGCTAGAGCCGGCCCTGCGCCTAGAGCACCAAAAACCCTGGCGCCGCTCCTGCGCACCCCTGAATTTCCCAAACACCCCCAGTTTTGTGAACAAGTTATGTGCAGTGTTGCCAATGTAATATTTGTCTGGAAATTTGAACTGAAACATTAATACACACTTTAAATGCATATAAAGTGTATGATGAAATAAGTGTATCTGAAAAAATATAATAGATTTTAAAAGTCTGAACATAGACTAGCTTCCTTATACAGCCGTTGTTTTTTATGACAATGTCAGTGCATTCATTTCAGTGATATTGGCCAACCTAATCATTTCAAATGATGATTTGTCAGCAAAGTCTAAATGAGCTCTCCCTGACAGCTAGTGATGAGCTGGGGGAGGCATCAAGACCAGATTGTGTTACAGTCACACTCTTCCTAGATATCCAGCAAACAGAGCTGTGTGCCCAAGTGATAGACTTTGGCTGGAGCTGGGTTACAAATCACTTGAATGTGTGTGTGTGGCTGGGGCGGGGGAAATGAAATGTTATTCTTATTGTATGAGTAAAGGGCAGTAGAACTGTACTTAGCTTGTGCTGATTGAGGGCATCAAAAGAGAGGGTGGGGACCTGTCCCTCTCCACTGTTTAAAGACAGAGCTGATTAGGCTCCATAGAGTCTTTTGTTCTGTTAAGTGACCACTACAGCCGAAATCACTGAGAATCAGGTCTGAGGCCATGTCTACATCTAAAATTTTGCAGCGCTGGTTGTTACAGCTGTATTAGTACAGCTGTATAGGGCCAGCGCTGCAGAGTGGCCACACTTACAGCAACCAGCGCTGCAAGTGGTGTTAGATGTGGCCACACTGCAGCGCTGTTGGGCGGCTTCAAGGGGGGTTCCGGGACGAGAGAGCAAACCGGGAAAGGAAACCAGCTTCCCCGCGGTTTGCTCTCTCGGTCCCGGAGCCACCCAGCAAACCGCAGGGAAGGAGACCTGCTTGCTCGGGGTTCCGGGACCGAGAGAGCAAACCGGGAACGCCGCGGTTTGCTCTCTCGGTCCCGGAGCCAGCCAGCAAACCGCAGGGAAGGAGACCTGCTTGCTCGGGGTTCCGGGACCGAGAGAGCAAACCGGGAACGCCGCGGTTTGCTGTCTCGGTCCCGGAGCCAGCCAGCAAACCGCAGGGAAGGAGACCTGCTTGCTCGGGGTTCCGGGACCGAGAGAGCAAACCGGGAACGCCGCGGTTTGCTCTCTCGGTCCCGGAGCCACCCAGCAAACCGCAGGGAAGGAGACCTGCTTGCTCGGGGTTCCGGGACCGAGAGAGCAAACCGCGGCGAAGCTGGTTTCCTTTCCCGGTTTGCTCTCTCGGTCCCGGAACCCCGAGCAAGCAGGTCTCCTTCCCTGCGGTTTGCTGGGTGGCTCCGGGACCGAGAGAGCAAACCGCGGCGTTCCCGGTTTGCTCTCTCGGTCCCGGAACCCCGAGCAAGCAGGTCTCCTTCCCTGCGGTTTGCTGGGTGGCTCCGGGAACGCGAGAGCAAACCGCGGCGAAGCTGGTCTCCTTTCCCGGTTTGCTCTCTCGGTCCCGGAACCCCGAGCAAGCAGGTCTCCTTCCCTGCGGTTTGCTGGGTGGCTCCGGGACCAGAGAGCAAACCGGGAAAGGAAACCAGCTTGATTACCAGAGGCTTCCTCCTTCCACGGAGGTCAAGAAAAGCGCTGGTAACTGTCTTCATTGGATTACCAGCGCTGGATCACCAGCGCTGGATCCTCTACACCCGAGACAAAACGGGAGTACGGCCAGCGCTGCAAACAGGGAGTTGCAGCGCTGGTGGTGCCCTGCAGATGTGTACACCTTCAAAGTTGCAGCGCTGTAACTCCCTCACCAGCGCTGCAACTTTCTGATGTAGACAAGCCCTAAGTGCTTAGATCTGCTGTGGGACAGTGTTTCTGTGGAAGAAACGTCCCCCCAGTCTGCACTAGCAGGGAGGTTCCTTCCCCCCCCCTTCCCCAGTGAAAACCAACCAAACTCTATTAAGTTGCAGGCAATTTACATAGCTGTGAACACAGAAACTAGAGTTTTATTTGTATTGCAGCCCTCTGGCCATATTAGAAATCAGAACAAAACAAATGCAAAGTAAGGTGAGGGCTTTGTGCTTGACAACTTTGATAGCAACTATTTTAATCTTCAAATACTCGTTCACAATAGGTGGTGCTAGGCTAATAAGATGAAGACTACCTGTGGCTGTTAGAGGTTTAAACGTTGAAATTTTTCTCATGAAATTAAATGTATTGTGAAAATTGTCTGCTTTTGCCTGAAAATTCTAATAGTTTGTCAAAAAAAGTATCTATTCTGGCTGAAATTTCACCAAACCATCAATTTTTTGGTGAAAATTTTTGACAAAAATGAAAAATAATTAACGGGGGGATGACTATTTTCCAACCAGCTCAGGTTAAAGTCCCTAGTTTTTTTAAGGTTGCCAAATTTTAAAGGAGGGAACACCCAAACTGTAAACTGAAGCTGTTGAAAGAGAGACAATAACACAAAAATGTTGAGTAATGAGTTCCTATAATTCTGGCTAAGTCTGAATTTCCATTTTTTCCTCCCCTTCCATTGGCTTTGTGTGTAATGGTTTAACACTGGATACACACCACGGTTAGCCAAATAAATAAGATCAAAGTAGTGTTTTAAGCAGGACGTTGCCTTGTATATGGGCCTTGTCCATGGTGGATTTAGATCCTTGCTGGAATAAACTTGCTCCTGACGATAGACTGATGGTTTATTCTTAGCAATTTAAAGTTTTAAAACCAGCAGCCTTTCCTCATTAACACACCCAGCGCCTCTCATCCTGGGCGTGATCTCACAGTGGGTACGTCTACACTGCAAAACCAAGGCAAGCCCCAGCAGCGAGTCAGACCTCGGGCTTGTGCTACAGGGCTGAAAACAGCAGTGTAGGTGTTCCGGCTTGGACTGGAGCCTGGGCTGTGAAACCCGGCGAGGCGGGTGGGTCTTGGAGCTTGGGCTCCTGCCCGAGTGGGAATGCCTACCCTGCTATTTTCAGTCCAGTAGTGCGAGCTGGAGTCAGTTGACTGGGCTCTGAGACTCGCTTCCACAGGGTTGTTATTTTTCCAGTGTGGACATAGCCTGTGTCTCTCCACCCCAGCCAGTGCTGCTCCATGTGCTGGACGTAAGTGGATAGATATGGTGCTCCCTTTCAGGGAGCGCCGAGCCCTTGGCCGAGGGGCAGGAGTAGAGTGATCAGATAGCAAGTGTGAAAAATCAGGACAGGGGTGGGGGGTAATAAGCGCCTATATAAGAGAAAGTCCCAAATATCAGGACTGTCTCTATAAAATCGGGACATCTGGAGGCTGGCAACGGGAGGTTCCGCGGCCGAGGGGAATGGCAGTTGGAAGTGGGCAGTTGGCGGGAGGCTGAAGGCAACGCTCAGCACGGCAGGGTCCCCCTGCGCTGCAGATGAGGGGCCAGGCGGTGATGAAGGAGCAGAGCAATGAGCTTGGGAGGGACAGGGTCTGGGGAGCAGGGGCGGGAAAATGAGCTGAAGAGAGAAAAGCAAGGCTCAGCCTGAGAGAGAGAGCCTGGAACGCCCCCCAACAGAGAGGTCAATGTGCTGCTCCTGGCTCGGAGATGGGGTACAGGGATGGGGGATGGAGGATGCAGGGAAGGAAGGAGGAAGGGGCTGGGTGTGTGGGGATGCGGAGAAGGAGGGGGAGGGGATGGGGGAGGTGTGAGGGGCTGTGGGGAAGGAGTGGAGGTGGGGGAATGGGGTGTGAGGGAGTTTGGGGAAGGAGTGAAGACGGAGTGGAGGTGGGGGCTGTGGGGAAGGAGGAGGGATGGGATAGGGTGGGGTGGGTTGTGGGGAAGGAAGGGCGATGGTGTGGGTGGTGCGGGAAGGAGGGGGGAGGGTTGGAGTGGGGGGGGCTGTGGGGAAGGAGGGGGTGGGGTGCGGTGTGGGGGGATGGGGTGCAGGGAAGGAGCAAGGATGGGGGTGGGGATGCATGGGGGAGTGTGGGGAAGGAGCAAGAATGGGAAGGTCCAGAGTTTGAATCCCTACCTGCTTCGTCTTTGTCTGACGTCCCTGGGAGTTAAACCCCCAGGGGACTAGGTCCCTAGTGTCTGCCCCAGCAGGCCACATGTGCCAGCCTGATGCAATGGGCTGACCTTTGCTTTGCTGCTCAGCCTGGGGGCCACTTCTCCCATCAGTGGAGGCTGCTCAGATCCTGCAGTGACAGGAGACCAGGGTGTGGGGTGAGGGGAACAGATCCTACTGGCTGCGTGGCTGGGCCTTGCAGAGCTCCTCCTGGCAGTAAGGGAGCGGGTACTAGGCTTTGAGAAACGTCCCCTCTCCTACAGCCTGCAAACCAAGCATGCAAGCACGTCAATGCACTCACCATAGCAGGGACCTAGACCCTTTGGGAGACCAGGGTCTTAAAACGAGACCCTTTGAGAAGCACCAACAACCAGCACTTCCATTTTCTGCCCCTCCTTTAGCTCCAGCGGTAGTGGAGGCTGATCGTGGTTGGTATTCAAATGGCTGAGAATTGGCCCTTCCTTACTTGCCCTGTTGATTTCAGGGTGCCCTGGCCGCTGGCAAGGCCTGTCTCGCTATGATCCCTGAGAAGATGCGGCAGCTGCTGCCAGAGGTGGAGCTGGATCCCAGCGTTATCTCCGTCGTGCTCTGCAGCTCCACCGTGGCCTTCCTGGTGCTCAAGTGGATGGTGAAGAAGCTGGTGCAGCAGAGGATGCGGGAGGCAAGGAGGAACCGAGTGCGCGCCCTGGGCCTGATGGAAGAAGCTGTCCAGCAGTTCAAACAAAAGGTGACACACCCGGATATTCCTCTCGTCCTCAGAAAGGATCATGCATGCTCATCTCATTAACAGTCTCAAAGAAATGTGTCATGGGTCCAGCTGCAAAAAAAACCCTCCTCTCAGAGCTGGGAGAATGAATGATCCCTGAAGTCTTGTGACTTCTGCCCGAAAGTTTCCTTTATAATCTCCTGCACGCACGGGTCTTAGCTGTCAGCCTAGCACACAGACCTGTCTCCCAGCGTGAGATTTGTTTTGTCCCTGATCATCCAGGACCTTAGGACGGCTCCAAGCTTAGCCTAGCCCCACTCATGGAATAAGGAACTGCTCATCTTAAGGGCAACAGGAACAGACCCAAAATTATTTGCAAGTCTCCTACTTAACCCTAGACTGTTTAGCTGAGTTGCAACCCGGTATGTCAGAATCAGTGAACTTATTTGAACGCTGTCTGAGCTACAGCCCCATCTCTTGTCTACACAGTGACCTACCACCTGGGGAGGCCCTGAGCTAATTTTTTTTGTCGTATGTGTTACATGAAATTCGGCTTTACCGTGCACCCTGCTGGAAGCAGATGGCGCTGGTGGAGCAGGCTGAATTTGATGTCATGCATTGTATCATAGACCAGACTGCATCTCAAATTAACAGTTCAGAGCTACTTAGAGGACTGCTATAAATAATGTAGCAGCAGGAGATCCTTTGGAATGAGCCCAGACCACATTCAGCATGGAAACTTGCAAATGATCGTCTATGTGTCATATACCCTATACTGCACTGATGTACAAACTGATTCTGTTTTCAGCCAAATTTCCTTGGACAATGTTGCGGGGGAAAGCAGCTGTTTGCTCAGAAATTAGAACAGTTTGGGAGTGAAAACAGGAAATCTTGCATATTTTTTTTGTGGGGGAGAGGGTGGAATTTGACCACCTTTGCAATGAAATGCAACTGTCTTGAATTCACAGGTCTTCAGCTGTCGATGGGAATCATTCACCCAGGTCTTGAAACCTAGAGACAAGATAGGGAGAGAAGCTGACCCTGTAACTGTGGGACAATGCTTTGCTAGAGCTGGTCAGAAAACAGGGGAAAATATTTATGGGGGAAAACAACTGATTGAAATTTTCACCTGTTTTTTTTTTTATTATACACACAAGAGTTTCCAACCAGCTCTGTGCTCTACACAATAATTTCCATGTATCTACTACACCTTGCAGAACCCAGAGGTACAGGCCAGTCGCATCCTCTCTCTGCCGCTTGTTGAGCTGGTCAAGAAACTGAAGGAAGATTCCCTGTCACCAGAGAGCGTCCTCTACACGTACATGGACAAGGTGAGGAAGTCATCCCTTCTTCAAGACAGCAAGGATGTAGTTAAAGCACTGAACTGGGACTCAGGTGATCTGGCTTCAACTGTAGACTCTGACACACACCTCCCTATGTATCCTTGGGCAAGGGAATTCATCTGCCTTGAGCTCAGCTAACCAACTATAAAATGGGGATTATAACACTCCCTTTAACTTGCTATTTCATCTGTAAGCTGTTCCAGGCAGGGACTGATGCATTATGTGTCTGAACAGCACCTAGGACAATGGGTGGCCCTGAGTTTGGTTGGGTCCTCCAGGCCAACTCGAACAGATACAATAATAATAACTAGTGCTAGATTTAGGATAAACTGGGATTGTTTGCTTAAAATTTCTCTTTGAAGTAAGTTATCAGAGTTGCTTAAATCTAGGGCTGGCCCTCTGCACTAGGGAAAATTTCCCCTATAGAGTTATTAGGAGTTTTGCCTGGAGCAATGCCACTTAGGACTTGTCTGTCTACACACAGAAGTTGTTCCTGTTTAGGTCCTTGTGTGGAAATACTTAATGCAAAGAGATAATGTCTTGTTCTGTGGTGTATTGAAAACTGTGAAAATTATGATCTATAAGTTCTCAGGTTTTCCTCATCCTCCTTGCACACCAGGGGGCTCTGTAGGGAAGCATAAGACCTGCCTAGCATGCAGCAGCAGTCAGTCTGCAGCTAGCCTGCTAGAATAAGGTGGAATGAGTTGTTCCTTTTTGTTTTAGGGAGCAGCCTGTTTTGTCTCTCTCTGTTGTTGTTGTTGGTTTTTGCATTCTTGCGTGTGTATGTGTTATGGGTCTGAATTCTGAGAAGTAAAGTTGTGTTACATTGTAACCTTGCAGCAAAAGTATTTTATGGTTATTTTTTATCTAACTCCTCTGTTTCTATGCCATGAAACACAATAAGGCATTCCTGTTTCAGAAGAAGAGTGTCCGCACATGGAGTTAATCAGGAATAGCTATTGCACTTTAACTTCACCCCCTACCTTAATCAGAAACAATTTTCAAGTGTAGATCTGGGTACAAGGTTTTGCTTTTCTTCCTTCGTTATAAAGCATAAACTCAGATGCAGGGTGAATTAAAGGTCTGAAGAGGTGAATGACCCTTTCTTTCCCTCCTGTGTTTTCTTGGCAAGGCCTTAGAAGTGAACCGGGACGTGAACTGTGTGACAGATTTTATTCAAGAGTGTGTGCACCTGCTCCAGGAAGTGAAGGCGCAAAGGGAGAAAGGGTTGTTGTATGGAGTTCCCATCAGTATCAAGGATTCCATTGGATACGAGGTGCTTCTGTATTTCCCCTTTTTAAAGAGGCATGTAATGTTGAGATAAGGGAGTGCACTTGTTGGAATTGGTAATAAAATACACGGACTACTATAGTGGAAGGTATAAAGAGCAATTGATATGGTATATGTGCTAGTTGGTGTGTCTGTGCACCATTGCCCTCTGCTGGATAGAAGTGCAACTGTCCATATGTGTCAAAAGCTGTATGCTGCAGAGAGTGAACAGAGATTCTCCTTTAGTTCAACTGATAGGGGGCTGTGCTTTTGGAGCAGTTCTATTCCCCACTGATGCTGTGAAGTTCCAGCTGGCTGTGAATTCATTACAGTGTCATTAACTTAATTAAAAGTATTGGCTCATCCCTGAAATATCGATGAGCTTGTTTATGGCTCTGCCATCAGAGTGTGAGTGCAATGAGGCTGCATTGAAGCAGTGTCATGGCCAGGTTGGCAGAAAGATCCCTGTGATCTACTGAGTCAGCTGCCTTGAGAGATGTGGCGATATCAGAGGGGGGTGACTTGCAAAGGGCTGCGGGGGCGAAAGGGGGTGTCAGACTGTAAGAAGGCATCTCATGGCTGGGACTGGAGAGCAGTCAGGATATGTGGGGGAAATTGCTCATTTGAGTTGGAGTAAAATGATCCCCAGGAGAGAGAGAAGGGCCTTCAATGGAGCTGCCAGCCCTTGTATCACCATTAATGGCCATGTACCAGAGGACACTAGGAGGCAGCTGCATGTCCGTTTCCACCCCTCGCGTTAGGGCTCAGAGGATTCATCCATGGTGACCACGGTGTCAGTCCCGTGTCTCTAACGTGCTCTATGTCTGCCCCTGTTCCAAGGGTCACGTCTCCACCTGTGGCTTGGGACAGTACCTTGGCTACCCGGAGCGAGAGGACAGCGTCTTAGTGAAGGTGCTGAAGAAGCAGGGGGCCATTCCGTTTGTGAAAACCAACATCTCCCAGTGCTTGATCAAGTAATTGGCGGGTGACAAGGATTGCTACTTTTCCGTACCCCCCTGCCGTGACCACCAGTGTGGGAGGGTGGGAAGACAGCCACTGACTTTGGTAGCCTTCAGATCTGGCCCTCAGTGCTTAGCGAGAGAGAACGTAAACAAGAACATAAGAATGGTCGTACCGGGTCAGACCAAAGGTCCATCTAGCCCAGTATCTGTCTACCAACAGTGGCCAATGCCAGGTGCCCCAGAGGGAGAGAAGCTAACAGGCAATGATCAAATGATCTCTCTCCTGCCATCCATCTCCATCCTCTGATGAACAGAGGCTAGGGACACCATTCTTTACCCTTCCTGGCTAATAGCCATTTATGGACTTAGCCACTATGAATTTATCCAGTTCCCTTTTAAACATTGTTATAGTCCCAGCCTTCACAATCTCCTCAGGTAAGGAGTTCCACAAGTTGACTGTGCGCTGTGTGAGGAAGAATTTCCTTTTATTTGTTTTAAACCTGCTACCTATTAATTTCATTTGGTGACCCCTAGTTCTTGTATTATGGGAATAAGTAAGTAACTTTGCCTTATCCACTTTCTCAACATCGCTCATGATTTTATATACCTCTATCATATCTCCCCTTAGTCTCCTCTTTTCCAAGCTGAAGAGTCCTAGCCTCTTTAATCTTTCCTCGTATGGGACCCTCTCCAAGCCCCTAATCATTTTAGTTGCCCTTTTCTGAACCTTTTCTAGTGCTAGAATATCTTTTTTGAGGTGAGGAGACCACATCTGTACACAGTATTTGAGATGTGGGCGTACCATGGATTTATATAAGGGCAATAAGAGATTCTCTGTCTTATTCTCTATCCCCTTTTTAATGATTCCTGACATCCTGTTTGCTTTTTTGACTGCCTCCGCACACTGCGTGGACATCTTCAGAGAACTATCCACGACGACTCCAAGATCTTTTCCCTTACTTCTTGTAGCTAAATTAGCCCCCATCATATTGTATGTATAGTTGGGGTTATTTTTTCCAATGTGCATTACTTTACATTTATCCACATTAAATTTCATTTGCCATTTTGTTGCCCAATCACTAAGTTTTGTGAGATCTTTCTGAAGTTCTTCACAATCTGCTTTGGTCTTAACTATCTTGAGTAGTTTAGTATCATCTGCAAACTTTGCCACCTCACTGTTTACCCCTTTCTCCAGATCATTTTTTAATAAATTGAACAGGATTGGTCCTAGGACTGACCCTTGGGGAACACCACTAGTTACCCCTCTCCATTCTGAGAATTTACCATTAGAGAAACACCAGAGGCCAGACTGTCATCACCTTGCTCGTGTGACCAATCATGTTGGCTCAGATCTAAAGGTATTTAGTCACCTAACATCAGTTGAAATCAATGGAGTTAGGCGCCTAATAATCTCTGAGGCCCTGGGCCGTTATCTTCACCGGGACTACTCCCAGCAGCAAGGTGGTCCCAACTGGACAGTGAACATTCAAGATCCAGTGGAAGTTAATGTACCCCATCTCTCTGTGCTCAGTGTAGGGGGGCCCCCACCCCATCAGAGAGGGCCTTCCCAGGACTGCTGGGGACTCTGCTTCAGGGAGGTGCTGATGGAAGGGGGTGAGCCAGAGCCACAAAGCTCTGAGTAACTCTGTGCACTTGGGGCGGCTCAGGTCCTGCTCCCCCCTTCCTGCGTTTAACTCAGAAATGCTCACACAAGGCAGCAGCCAGGGCTCCGGCAGCTCCCGCTGGAAGTCAGTTTCCATGCAATTCTCTTGCTTTTCCATCAGCCGCAATAGTCCAGGCACCTATGCAGGAGAACTATGCTGAGGCTACTGCTCTCCAGTAAACAGGGCCCTACCAATTTCACAGCCATGATAAATGTGCCATGGACCGTGAAATAAGTCCTTCCCAGTGAAATCTGATCTCCCCCCTGTTGCTGGGAGCACCCTAGCTGGGGGCTCCTAGCCGCTAGTCCAGGCGAGCTGAGGTGGGACATGACTTGTCCTTCCCCTGCACTACTGTTCTTGGTAGGGAGATCCGACCCACCGCCAGAGGCAGTGCAGAGGTGAGGGTGGTACACCCTCACTTCTGTGCTGCAGCAACCCCAGAGCTGGGCTCGGGGCACCCCCAAATTGTCCAGAGCTCCTGGGCACAGCTAATCCATCACTGGCCAAAACTAGCAGCTAGGGGACCCTGGCTGGGGCACTCCCAGCAGGAAGGGGGGATCAGACCCACCTCCACTTCCAGGAACTTCCACCAGCTGCAGGACGCTCTGGGGCTGGAAGAAATGAGGGTGGCAATCCTGCAACCCCCGACATCAGCTTTGCAATCCTCCATTACCCGCTTTTGGGTCGGTTACAACACTGTGACATTTCAGATGTAAACATCTGAAAATGTGAAATCGACTAATTTTCAAATCCTAGGGCCACGAAATTAACCAGAATGGATCATGAATTTGGTAGGGCCCTACCAATAAAGGAATATATTGTAGGTGGATCAGTGGCATACTCCCCCTTCCCCCGCCCGCCGTTGTTCTCCAGTTGTGAGCTGCATTGTACCTTATTCACCAGCAGCAAGCGGCCTATGCTAGTCCTCCATTATTAAGATCACTGTTGAAGTAGGAGTCAGCACATTTGCTCTTGGCTGATCTGCTGGACTCTGCTGCCTGTTGGCTTCACTGGTCTTTTGAGTGGAGATTTGGGTCCATAATAAGGTGAGGTGAGGTGTCCCGGTAAGGTGAAAGGGTAAGCAGGCCTCTGCGTCCTTCAGCACTATGGAAGGGAATGTGATGTGGAGAACTGAGCTCACTGCCATTAACTGACCTGCTGCTTTCCGTCTCACTCAGCTACGACTGCAGCAACTTAATCTTTGGTCAGACGGTGAATCCGCTGAACCACAAGAAAAGCCCCGGCGGCTCCTCCGGAGGGGAAGGGGCGCTAATCGCCGGAGGAGGGTCCGTCCTGGGCTTTGGGACAGATATAGGTGGGAGCATCCGCCTGCCGTCCAGCTTCTGCGGGCTGTGCGGACTCAAGCCGACGGGCAACAGGCTGAGGTAGGTGCTGAGACCTGCCCCCAGCCTGCCAAAGGGCTGCGTTGGTTTCTGTGGCACTGAGAAGGGATTGATTGCTTGTTGTTTTGTGCAGAGCCCCTCACAGGTAACAAGGAGCTTCCATGGCACAGCATGTGCTGAGACCAAGTGCCCACCACCCTGAATTGCTGCCACTGGGGGTGAAAACCCATTGCCCAAAGCCAGCCTGGTCCCCAGCCTTGTGAATCAAATCCAAGCCCACTGAACCCCCAGCTTCCTCTCTCTGAGTGTCATCACAGATCTTGAAAGGCTGTGTCCAAATGCCATTGAAATCATTGGGAAGACTCCAAGTGATCTCAGTGAGCTTTGGATTGGGGCCTGCATGGGCAGGTCTTGTCTTAAACGCCTCGGGGCTTAATTCTGCCCTGCAGGGTATGAGTAACTGCCAGTGACTTCATTTGGGACCAGATCTGTATCCTGCAGTGGAGAATAGGACCCTTGTGGATTAGGGGGAGGGGCTAGCGCTGAGCTCTTCCCCTTCCTCATGAAAAGTGATCCAGTGAGCAGTGAAATCCATGGGAGCCTTTCCCTTCATTTCAGTAGGTGCTGGATCAGCCGCAAGCTGATTCATCCCCCACCTGGGCAGGTTTCTCCCTTACAACTAATCATGGCAGCTGATCTGTTGACAGATCTTAAATCTATTTCCCCTGCCTGTCCCCTCCTGCCCCCTTCAGATGCCTTCTATTGTTATCCACAGTATTTATGTGTTTGTTTATTTCTATCTCCCACGGTCCCTCCGGAGTTAGCGGCCCTGTCAGTTACGTCCAAACAGGTGAGCCATTTCTTCAACGACCTTCTCGATCTGAACCTCTGGCAACAGATATTAACCACGGTGAGGGTCTCAGAGAGGAACTAGACTGGGACACGGGCATTTTATGTTCCATCCCTGGGTGACTTTGGGCAGGGACACTTCACCTCTCTGTGTCCCAGTTCCCCCTCTGTAAAGTGGAGGTAATAACCCTTCCTTTGTCTCGTGCCTTCTTAGTCCCTGCTCCAAAGAGTTCAGTTTGTCTTGTGCAAAGCCGAGCTCTGCTTGAGGCTTCTAGGTTCTACGGTAATACAAAGACATACTAATTATAATGGAAACTGTCCTACCTCGATGGTGAGCCACTAGGTTGGAGATGAAATCAGGGAAATGCTCATCTAAGTGCAAGTTTCAGCCAAAGGTGGGATATAGTGACTGGGAATCCGATCAACCAGAATTTCCGCTGTCCCTATGACTAGCCTCTCTTCCCATCCATGCTCCTTAGCCCCTCAAGAAGGGCATTCTCTTCCCGTACACTTGCTTTTCTGCCCCCCTGACCCGTGGACTTCTTGCTGTGTCCTTCCTGGCTCAGCTCTGGGACAGACTCAGCGGGTCAAGTTCTCCAGTCCTCACTCAGGCAGACATGTTTTGTGACAGCCCCTTATTAGACTGAAGAATGCCCTTTATTCATGTTAGGCTAACTACTGACAGATCTGTCTTCTGGGACCTTGAACTTGGACCTTATCCACATGGGGGAGGGGGCAAGGAAAGAAGTGCTTTTCTGTGTTTGTGAGCAGTTCCATCAGAGATGGTATATGGGCAGAGTGCGCATGAGGAGCTCAAATGTAGAAATAAATGGAGTTTCTTATTCCATGAGCTACACCGTTTATTCTAGATCTTCAGAATAAAAGAATTTATCCCTTTATTATCACAGCTGTAGACAGATATGGAGACCATTGTGTATGCTATAAGCATACCTGGCCTTGAGACATCTGGCTACCTTGGGTGAGCTCAAACATTTGGTTTAGTGGTTAGCTACATGTGTGTTCTTTTACTTCAGTTACAGGAATGGTCGGGCCAATGGCGAGGGACGTGGACAGCCTGGCTCTGTGCATGAGAGCGCTCCTGTGTGACAACATGTTCCACCTGGACCCCACTGTGCCACCCCTGCCTTTCAACGAGGAGGTAGGTCATTGAACGGTGACCAATTAACGTTAGATGGTCACACTGGTTAGGCTCCTTCTTTTGCTGAAATCTACATTGTGGTCTGAAAAGCCGTGACAATGTTGGCTGATCTGGCCAACGTCTTCACATCCCACTACCTGGTATCCTTGGGGTCAGGGCCTGTGGTCCCTCTGACGTGGGGAGATTCCAGAATGTGTGGGGTTTGGAAGGAGGCTGTTGGCTAGAACCTCAGAGACAGAGAGAATATCAGAGCTGAGCACCCATGATGGAATCACAGCCACAGGGCTTGTTAGGAGAGAGAAACCACTGGGGACAGGGCTGGGGGCAGGATCTTTGAGTTGGGAGATGGGAGGGAGCAGAATCAGGACCTCATAGGATTGGGCTGAGGGCGAAGGTTTGCCCATCATTAGTCCCAGCTGGGAAGAGTCTGGCTGATAGTGGTTTAATCCCATTATTCCCACAGTTCTAGAGACGTTAAGGGCAGATATGTCTCCTTTCAGGTGTACTCCAGTTCCACCCCTCTTCGGATCGGGTACTATGACACAGACGGCTATTTCCTGCTACCTCCTTGCATGAGACGGGCTGTGCATGAAACCAGGACGTTGCTGCAGGAGGCTGGACACACGGTACGTTCAGTGGCACCAACCTGTTTGTTCATAGCCAGCTTTATTCACATGATCGATATAACTACATGAATCAAAGTGATAAGGAGAAGCAATCTGGCTGACTGTAAGGTATAGGTTAATTAACCCTCTGAAGCCTACCAGGTCTCATGCCAGATGGCAACAGAGAACCACATATTTGTATCTAGTTATCACACTACCTTGATTGTGACTGGGATGAAACGTATAATGATTAAAATGCCTTTCACAAATACAAGAGGATCAGCTAACGAGAAGATCTTGCAACTAGAGATAGTTGGGAACTGGCATTTTTGTTCCATGGGAAATTCCAACATTTCAGAAAAATATTTTGTCCCAAATCAGAATGAAAAACCAGAATTTCAACATTTCCCATGAAACAAAACTCTTGAAAACTTTGCTTCAGCTCAACTGGTGTTTTGTTTAATTTTCCCAATTTCGGTTTTGTTTCCATTTTGGTATTTGCTTTTCTAAAAAATTTTAAAATACACTTAGCATTATTGAAATGCTTCATTTTGATATTTTTAAAAGCAAAATTTGGTTTAAATCAGCATGTTCCTGTGGAATTTCAGTTGCGATAAAATGACATTTTCCAATGGAAAAAGACATCTTCAGTCTGCTCTAATTTCTCTCCTTTCCATTCAAAGATAGTACTCAGACTTCATTCCGCACATTAGTATTTAAGACTCTGTCTAGGTATTTCTACTGTACTCATAGCTGTGCCTTGTAGTCTCTCCATCCTATGTAAACTATCCATCCACTTTCAGACTGCCAGATGAGTTGTTCTGGGGAAGAGACGGACTCTCTCGGTAATTCTTCTGTGTTAACTGGCTCCACTAAACTCTGTGGTATCTTTCGCTCTTAATTTTAAAAACAAAAACAAACACAGTATTTATGTAGGACCTGTGGGCCAGGTGGAGTAAACTGGTGACCTCAGTGAAGCTACGCTGGTTTTATTTTCCCATGTGACTTTGGGCAAATCATGTATGTTCTTTGAGCCTCTGCTGTGAAAAGAGGCTAATCATACTTTTGGAGGGTGCTTTTGGATCTTTGGATGGAAGATGCTATACAGTGTGACTGTGTGGTATTATTTTTAGTAAGATGATGGCAAAGGAAAAGGATAAATTGAATAAAAGAAATCAGGAAAAGCTTTCTCCCCTCTCCTCTCAAATTTCTTTTAAAATCTAAGTATATTTACATCCATAATATGCAGGAACTCTTCAAAAAAACCCAACACTACCATTGATGGGCGTTATTACATCCTAGGTGTGTTCATGTCACTCAGTGGCCAGCAAACAATTCTATGCAGGAGTTAAATGATGATAATATTATGGGCTACTCTGCAGCTTGCACTCTCAGAACCGTCCCGCGTGCAGATGGGTGCTGAGCAAGAGTCCTGTTTATACTGCAGATCTTGGCTAAATGGAGGTAGGGTTGTTTTGTGAAGAAAGCACTGCAGTGACACTCCGGAGATCTGGGTTTAATTCCTGGCTCTGCCAGGCAAATCACCAGATCTCTACCAAGTGTACATACAGTGCCGAGCAAAGTGGGGTGCCGATTTCAGGTGGGGCCTCTGGATTCTACCAGAATATAAGTGCTTACAATGAAGTATTGTCTCCCGGTTTTTGAACCGCCTCCTCTTTCACCCAGCTGATCCCGTTCGTCCCCCCACGGATCGACTACGTCATGAACGAGCTCTTCATGAAGGGCCTGTTTGCCGATGGCGGTGCTGCTTTGCTTGAGAAATTGTAAGTGTGACCGAGGCCGGCCATACGCAGAGGGGTGGGTGTAACTAGCGACAGCAGGCTGGGTCTCCACAATGAAGTGAAGGAGCTACAGGGACACGGGACCATTGCCTAGCAGTGCTGTGGGCCTGACTGCACTGTCTTCTGTGGAGTCGTGGCTGCTTACAACCGTGGTGAACTTGGGCTGGGTCTACTACGGAGGGGCTGGTCCCGATAGGCTGGTGGAGCTAAGCCCCACCAATGAGGCAGGGCTTAATTTGTAATGAAAGAGTTGCCGGGACTCAAGCAAGTTTTTTAAACTCATCACTGATGCAGCAGAGCAGGAGGTGCCAGGGCTACGAACAGCCAGGCCCGGAGGTGCCAGGGTGCTGATCTGCCTGGCCAGAAGGTGCTGGGGCTACGAACAGCCAGGCCCGGAGGTGCCAGGGCGCTGATCTGCCTGGCCCAGAGGTGCCGGGGCTCTGAATTGCCAGGCTTAGAGGTGCCAGGGTGCTGATCTGCCTGGCCCAGAAGTGCAGAGATTCAGCAGATTGGGAATGTGGGACGGGGCTCAGGGCTAGGAGCATGGGGTTGTAGGGTGCAAGGGGGTGCTTACCTTGTGGTGGGGGGCTCCCATTGGCATGGCCCTGCAGCTGCTAGATGGCCGAGGGGGCAGGCATGGCTTCGCGCCACACACTGCTTGCACCTGCAGACCCCACCCTTGCAGCTCCCTTTGGCTGCAGTTCCTGGCCAATGGGAGCTGTGCTAGCCGGTGCTTGTGCCTCTCCACTCCCTAGGAGCTACAGGGACGTGGAGCCAGGTAGGGAGCACCGGGAAGCCCGGCCAACTCCTCCCTCCCCCCTAGCACGAGCAGGGGTCTTGGGCCACCTCCCCTAGCACCCACGGCACCCCAGACAACCCTCCCCCCCCCAAGCACCTGCAGCCCCCCACCCAAGTTTTAGTCACAGGGATTTTTATTAAAAGTCATGGACAGGTCACGAGCCATGAATTTTTGTTTACTGCCCGTGAGTTGTCCAGGACTTTTATTAAAAATACCCATGACTAAAACGTAGCATTAGGTATGTCTGAACGACACTCATAATGTTTCCAAGCCTGGGCCTGAGCATCCACACTGCTTTGTAATCTTGGGTCTCACAGCTGTGCTAACACATCCGTCCTGCACCACACAGACCTTCTGACTCGGCCCTGCGGCTTGAGCTGTGTCCACACTGCAAAATGACAGGGCTTGGACCTGAGTTTTGGTGGACTTGGGCTTTGATTCCCCCTTCTCTCCCTCTTGTAGGGTCTTATGACCCCGGATCTGGCGTGCTTGCTGACTTGAGTCATGCAGATGTGGGTGTGGATGGAAGTGGGGCTTGTGCTCAAACCTGAGTCAGATCCTGGGCTTAGTGTGCAGTGTAGACATACTCGCAGACTGCAAGTGGCAGAGGAAGGAAGCACTGAACTGGGAATATGGCCTTCAGCTGGGCTATTGGGGTTTGGCCACAGAGCCTGGGTCTGAATGCCATTTCCCCTGCTGGTCAAGCCCCACCACTTGTTCTGGGAACCAGCTGCCACTGGCCTAGTACCTCTGGGCCAGTTACTGCTGGGAATACCCAGGCATTTATCCAGGCAAGGGACTAGTCCATAAGCCAGCTGGTTTCACTGAGCAATGCCATGAAGAAGAGTAACATGATAATGTAGGCTAGGAGGCAGGCTTTTCCAGCCTCTTGCTTTATAACAGGGAAGAGTTTATTTCTTGCGCCTTATGTAGTGGCTAGCGCACAGGACTGCAAATCATCTGATCTGGTGACTGTCTCTTTGTGGGAGCTTGACCTGGTCTCCAGGGGTTCTCTCAGTCGTAGATTTATTTGTTTGCAAAGAACGTTGATCTCCTTGGCTGAAAGAGGCTAGCTGAGGTCTGTGTTATGTAATGAATATCAGACATCTTCTGGCTAGGAATCAGCACTGGGTAGACCCAGCACAACTGGCTCATCCTGACTGCCTCTTTTCTGTCTCCCTTCCCAGTGAACTGGACAGTGTGGATCCCAACTCCTGCTCCCAGATCAATTGCTACAGACTCCCCTTTCTCCTGAAGAAGATTCTGGCTTTCCTCACCAAACCCCTGGTAAGTTACATCTTCTTCCCTTCAGTGCCGGAGAGAGGGCATGTTTCACACTCATAGCTGGCTCAGGGGGGGACTTAGACCCCGATCCTCAAAAGCACTAGGCACCTAATTCCCATTGACATCAATGGGAGACAGGCACATAAATTCCTTTGAGGTCTGGTCCTGCTCTCACTCCCACAAGCTCTATACCAGTGCAGCTCCACTGGCTTCAATGCAGTTACTCTTGATTTACACAGGGCGAGTGAAAAGCAAGCAGGGACCCACCCAGAGTACAACCATCTCCTTCAGGGTAACACATAGTGTATTGACACAGTTTGGGATAGCTGCTCAGGGAAAGGGTCAACATGGTAATCTGGCTTAGAGCCCAGCTTGTAACCTTACATCCTGAGTTAGCTCACTGCAGCTTTAGTCCTGAATATCAGTGTGAACCAAGAACCATCAGAGCAGACACTGAGTGCAGGAGATGCCTAGGAACAAACTAATAATTGAAAAGTGTTAGTGAGCAAGCCAGGACCCGGACACTAGGGATAGACACGGGGGTGGATCCATGGGGCCTTGGAGTCCAGTGAAACGCTCCTTGGAAAATCTAAACAATGGGAGTGATCCTTTCCCCATATAGCAATGTGCGCTTCAGATCTGAGTTCCTCACAACCCCCTGGGAGGCAGAGCAGGGATCCCCGTTGTAGGTCTGCTGAGACAAGTAACTTGCCCAAGAACACACTAGAAGTCAGTGACAGAGCTGGGAATTGAATTTAGCTCTTCCAACATCCCAAACCCCTGGGCTAGCCGCCTTCTCTTTGTGAGGCTCTGTAAACATTAATGTTTTTTTGGTTGAATACTCAGTTTTTTGATTTAAATACTCAGCCAGTCAAATCTGCCCTTGGGCAAAGGCCTAGCACTGAGCCATCCCAGGGCTAAAGTGTGACATATGTGAGTAATAGGGTTTATGCTGGCCTTCTGCACAGGGTGAATTCCACCCATCAGGCAGGATATAAACTGTTTTCCACTCTCTTCCAAGTCACAGCCTTAAGGGAAGAGAGTCTTTCTAGTGGCTAGAGCAGGCATGTAGGAGTCAGGATTCCTGAGTATTATTCCCAGTTCTGTAGCTGATCACTGTGCCTCAGTTTCCCCATCAGCAAACTGGGGATAACGATACATACTTACATTGAGATCCTCAGCTGTAACACGCTGTGCAAGCACAGCAGAGTGTCAGTGTTAGTGTTTTGATTTTGCAGAATTAAATGTTTGGGAAAGATACATAGAGTTAGATCATTCATAATTAGGGCCCTATTAAATTCGTGGCCATGAAAAATGTGTTACGGACCATGAAATCTGGTCTCCCATGATGAAATCTGGTCTTTTGTGTGCTTTTACCCTATACTATACAGATTTCATGGGAGAGAACAGCTTTTCTCAAACCGGGGGTCCTGCCCCAAAAGGGAGTTGCAGGGGAGTCACAAGGTTATTGTAGGGGGTTTGTGGTATTGCCACCCTTACTTCTGTGCTGATTTCAGAGCTGGGTGGCCAGAAAGCGGCAGCTGTTGGCTGGGCACCCAGCTCTGAGGGCAGTGCCCCACCAGCAGCAGCGCAGAAGTAAGGGTGGCAATACCACACCATGCCACTCTTACTTCTGCATTGCGACTGGTGTCAGCTCTGCCTTCAGAGCTAGGCTCCTGGCCAGCAGCCGCTGCTCTCCAGCTGCCCAGCTCTGAAGGCAGTGCCGCCATCAGCAGCAGCAGCACAGAAGTGAGAGTAGCAGAATCGCAGCCCCCCCTACAATAATCTTGCGACCCCCCTACCATAACTCCTTTTTGGGTTAGGACCCCTACAATTACAACACCATCACATTTCAGATTTCAATAGCTGAAATCATGACAGTTATGATTTTTAAAATCCAATGGCCAGGAAATTGACCAAAATAGACTGTGAATTTGGTAGGGCCCTATTCATAATCTTCAGTTTTGTCACTAAAAGATTGTGCCAATGGTAAGTTTGTTAGTGGATCACTTGCAGTGTCTGTGCTTGCTTGACAAAATCTGCATCCTGGCATGTGCCATATCAGTGCCTCTGGAGCTGTTTGAGCATAACTTTTTCCTCTGAAAACCTTTCTCGACGATCTGACCTGATTCTGGCTTCCCAATGGTGATGCTCATTGACACTTATGTTTCTTTGCAGTTCCCTCGATTCTCCAGTTATTTGAATGCACTGTGTGGAGTGTGGTAAGAGGCTGGTTTTTTTCGACTTTAATAACAGTATTCTGTTCAAGTAACTATAGAGAACGATGATTTCATGTTACAGTTTATAGTCGTGTAGAAGTGAAAAGATCTTTCCAGCATAAGTTCCCTGTTTCAGAATGACTTTGTTGTGCAGACATCTGATTGCATTGTTCCTGGGAAATGGAAGTGAATTGTGACATATGTTCTTTCAGAGTCAACAGGGTTGGATGAATGGATGGTAAATATTTTTTAACCAGTTGAGAAGTTGCTAGTGCCACCTGTTGGTACAATTGAAAGATTGCAAGTGATTAGAGCAAACAGAGAAATTGCTAATGTCAGCTGCTGGGAAGAATAGTCCTGTAAACAATTATTGCTCATTTGCATCACATCACAGAAGGGCATGGTGGGAGGCGGGATAAACAACTAATAGTTATTGCTCTAGGATCTGTGTTAATTACGTCATGTCAAAGTTCCTGTTGTGGCTTCATTCTGAATCCATGTGTTAATGTTAAAAGCAGCTGCCATAACACACAGTGCAATCTAGAAAAAATGGAGGTTGAATGGAAGAGAAACTGAGGCAAGGTTGGGTTGGGGAAGGAATTCAACGGAGAGAAAAAAATTAAAATTCTCAAAGCAAAATATAGGGACATTTCCAATTTGAGGAGTGTTTTCTAATTGAAAACCAAGGAAACCACAGGGTAGAAGAGTGTAAAGAAAATGAACCAAATCTTATCCCCCTGTGTAGCTCTCCCATTGGTGAATAAGGCCACACCGGTTCCTTGTACAGTGTGTGTGTTACAAAGTGCACGGCAGACAGAAGGACAGATCTGTGGTGTAAATAGGCACACCTCTCTTGACGTCAGCGGAGCTAGGCAGGCACTAGTTCAGGATCTAGCCCAGAATGTCCACTCCAGTGAGGGAAAAACATGGAAACAACTGTCCTGTCTGCTCACCTCCCCCCACCATGACCTCTGGGTGAAAGGGTATGATAAGGGTTGAAGCTTCCTGTGGCCTAGAAAGACCCTGGCTGAGAATCGGTGAGCAGCGGCTGTGTTCGCCTGATCAGTGCTCAACAAAGCATTTGCACACAGGCTTATGTCAATGAGACTGAGGCCTGGTCTATGCTACAGAGTTAGGTTGACCTAAAATGCTGCTCCCACCGATGTAACGTGCCCACTACATCGACTGAATGAGAGGCGTAGTGCTAAGGTCGATGCAATGAGGTCGACCCGGTGTCAGTTTAGACGCTGCATTGCTTACATCGACTGGTGCTGCCTTTCAGAAGCCGTCCCACAATGCGCCACACCGACAGTGAAATCGGTGCACGTGCAACTCCTGGTGAAAATGTGCAGTGCCCACGCAAGAAGCAGAGTGTGGACGTGCAAAAGCAATTCAGTGACCGCGGTGGCTGTACATCGACATAACTTAGGCTATGTCCCCACTAGCACTTTTGTCGGTAAAACTTTTGTCAGTCAGGGGTGTGAAAAAACCAGTCCCATGACTGAGATAAGTTTCACCGACAGAAGCACCAGTGTCTCTAGTGTAGACATAGCCTTCAGTAGACTTAACTGTGTAGTGTGGACTTGCCTTGAAGCACATGCTTAAAGTTTAACATGAATAAGTGCTTTGCCAGATAAAGATCCTAGACTCAGGGTCTCAGAGTTGAAGAGCAAAGTGTGTAAGCAGATCCCCATGCATGTAGACCCCTGCTCCTATATGGATCCCTTCTGCTTTCACTGCTGCTCTGGGCAGGCTCTGAGCTCCTTGCAGGATCAGGGCCCTGGTGGTGATGATGGTGATGAGTGATCATTTTAAAATTGTAGCCCTACAATGTCGATGTTCTACTGAGTTTCCTGGAAATTAAAGGATCCAATAGAGTTCTGCAGGAGCTACACAGTTCTGATTCAGATCCACATTTTTTTATCCCCTTCAAATGTCAGGGCTATCTGAATCAAGGGTCTTCGTTCAGGCCATTGCAGAAACAGGGGCCATCTATGAAATTTGGACACCAGTTATTCTCCTGGGCCCATTCCAAATTCCTACATATTTGAAGTGTGTTTTGTGTTAAAAGAGGGTTACGTTGCCTGGCATATCTAGAGGGGGGTATCAGTGCGTTAAGAAACCAGATGGCGACTGCATTGTGCTTTATCGATATTTCATCCATTCACACACCACCCATATGGAGAGACTGTGTCCCAATTTGGTAGTGAACCAGTCACCTGCCCGCTCAATAATCTCTGTCACTTTCTTCTGTCTGGCTAATTTTAGGTCGCCGAAAGAATTCTCGGAGCTGCATGCTGCATTGATGGTAATGTGACTTTTTCAATACAAAAGATAAAAAGACATGTTAACCAGACATATTCCTGAGGAAATCAACTATTGCCCCAGTCTCATAGTGGCCATTTAGTTCAAAAACACAATCAGTTGCACTGTCATCAACTGATACAACCTTTAAATCTCCCGGTCCCAAAATCCCATAAGCTCTTCACCCTACCATGCAACAGCACGTATTGGGACACACGGTAACTCAGCTCTTCCAGGTTGGACATCTAGGTTTCTGCTAGCATCTTCCATACCACCAAAGATTTGGTATGCAGTCCCAGCAGCGTGGAACATTAGCAGGAAATTACCAGCCATTTATATTGGAGAGGGAATTTTCTGTGAATATTGTAACTATTCTAACGAGGCTCTTTTACCATGCCTAGCCTAGTGGTATCTGAATATTTGTGCTGTGTTCATGCTATGTGTTTACTATCCATAAATATTCTAGTAAACAAGCTTTACTAGTGCATGTGCAGGTCAAAAGTAAATTCACAAATAGTCAGTGACCGTGAATCTCAAATTGCAGAACTAGAACCAACCACAGTGCAAACTTTGCAGCTCAGAGAACTATCCCCTCAAATATGCAATTTGAAATTTGCACTGCTGTTAGTTAGGCCCTGCACACAAGTCATCTAATCTAGGAACAGAAATCATCTCATGTGACCGATCAACCTGCCAGGTCTTTGATCAACTGATCAAAGGTGGGAATTCAAATATTCCCAATAAACTATTTGCAAACCATCTGCAGATCAAAACTTATGCATCGGAGAAATTGGTAAATTGTGTGGAATAAGGAATATAAAAGAGAATTTTCCAAACTGTTTGCAGAAGGTGAAACTCATACCATGCCATGCAGAGGAGCCAGCACAAAACTCATTTACTAAGGGGTTCATAGGAGTTGTTCTGACCCTCCATACAGGAGTCAGTTCCACCCATTATTTTCTCTAAATAACTCACCCAGATCACTTCGTGGAGCCTTAATATTTATAAAGCACAATCAGATCCACAGAGGAAAAGCCAAGTGTTATAATTACATCTTACTAATTGGGGAAATCCTGGTGCTGCCTTGTTCTAGATATACCAACAGGAATTCCTCTCCAGATGGAGAAACCTGGATCTGGATGTCATCCTGTGTCCTGTGTTAGGCCCTGCCTTCACCCTGGGGTATCCTGGGAGACTTATTGGTAAGTTGCAGTGCTAGAAAGAACTGTCCTAAGGCATCCTGCAAAAATTGAACCAAACCGAACCTCTTTGGTGGGTCAGGAACCTTTGCTTAACTAGTTCTCTCCTCTCCCCAGTTTTTGCCTGCGTCTGAAAACTGTTCAAGCCATTACATTTGAGTCTGGTCGGGTGTCTCCAGATCCAGGCCATGGTATAAAGAGAGAGGCCGTTTGCCAGATCCCCAAATTAGGGAGAAATGGATTCTGTGTTTGACACAGATTGATTCTGATTTCTCTCATTGATTTTGCACTGTCAGGATCCTAGACACCTGGTTAGGTTCTTCCTCCCAAGGAACTCCAGATTTTATATTGTAATAGGATGGATAGTAGTTCTAGCTACTATTGCTATCAGGAAGTTCCAGGGGGTTATGCTGCCCAGCAAGGTGACAGCCATGCAGTCCCTGTTGGGTACACATTTGATATACTGATATCAGAAGTAAGATTTGAACTCTTGAAAATGCTAGATGCTCAAGGTGCTGGTGTTAGTGTAGGCAGGTGTGTCCTGGAGGCAGTGAGAATTGGGTACTTGTGTAACATAGGCCCTGCTCTGCCCTGCATTACTAACAGCTGAGAGTGCTCCTCCTTTGGCTCAACTGTGTAGTCACAGAGTCCTATATGGCCCCAGATTTATTACCATATTCTGTGCATCACATTTCCAGCTGCTGTTTCCTCTACCATGTTGTACAACGTCTTAAACTTCCCTGCTGGGGTTGTGCCGGTCACCACCGTTACGGAGGCTGATGAGGAAAATCTGAAGCATTACACAGGGCACTACGGTGACCCCTGGGATAGGAGATTGAGACAGGTCAGTTTCACAGTGATGAATCCCCATTGTTTTATGGCATAGGCAGGTTAGGCTTTTGGGGCAGCATGGCCTTGTTTTGAGAGATCTTGTTATATCTTATCATAGCAAACTGTCCAGGCCAGATGCAGATTTCACAGGTGAATGCTTCCCTAGATCCATAGTCTACATGTTTCAGAGCAAGGGTGGCTGTCCATCATGGCGTTTATATAACAATCTATTATAATGACCAGGCTAGTGTGTATTTGTGGACCACTGCCCTCTACTGAATGGAATCAGAACTGCTCCACGGTGGGTCATTGGCTCTATATTGTTCATGATGATTTTCCTTTAGCTCAAGCCGCAGGGGGGCTATGTTTCTGGAGTAGGAAGATCGGAGTCCTGCCTTGAGGTTGCAATGGAGTTCCGAGTGGCAACGGTGTACAATATAGTGACAGCTGAGGGATGTCTTATGTGGTCATAGATGGTCCTAATATCCACAGACATGGATGCTGTCATATCGATCCCAACGAAGGGGCTTGTAGCAAAGTGCTGACTCACTGGCACGTGCCTCCTGCTGGACATCTGGGAATTAGCTCTCTCAGCCCTGGAGTGCCCTCTATGGGCCGGTGTCTCACCCTCTGTTATATACCCCTCTCCAGTCCCTTTATCTCCACCACATATAGGCCCCATGTCCCTCCCAGACCACGGTACCCCTTACCTTGGGGTGCTACCCCTTACCCAGGGAACCCCACTCCCCTGAGCCCACCTCGCCTCAGTGGCCTACTGCTAGTCCTCATCTAGCTCCTTTACTCAGGGGCAAATGGCAGTCTGCAATGGCTACTCATCATCGACTAGGGGGTTGGACCTGCTGCCTTTCCCTGCAGCCGCAGTACATCCTTAGGCCTTCCTTTCAGGCCTCAGCCTGGGAGGTCACCAGGCCTGAACTCCCCAGCTCAGCCTGCCCCTTCTCCAGCACTATTCTGTTGAAGGTACCCTGTGCTCTTAGGCAGCCCGGTCCTTCCCACCCCAAGGCTGGAGTGAGACTCCCTGCCTTCTAGCTCACAGTCCTTTTTATACCAGCCCTACCGGGACCGGATTGGCTGCTACCTGCCTTCACCTGATTGGCTCCTTGGGGCAGCCCTTTCTCAGAGCTGGTATTAACCCCTTTCTCTCCGGAGTGGGGTACTTGCCTTGCTACAGGACTACTGAAAGATCACAGGGTGGTTGCTTTCTAGTTTATTGTCCTCTTGCAGGTTGGGAGTGTTGCATAGTAGACTCTCTCTCTCTCTTTGGTAGATAGGGCCCAATTCTGCTCTGCAGAGCAGAGAGGCTACCAGCTAGATCCATTGCTACGGGGTCCCTGCTGGGCCAGGGAAAATTTCCCGGGGGTGGGCCAGGCCGTTGTACCCTGGAGAGCACTCTAGTGGACGACCACCAGCACACAGCCAGCCCCACTAACTCATGGCTAGCTTTGTGGCTGATGGCAAAATAACCTGCAACCCAACTCCCCTGGGGAATGGGGTCATGGCCTAATGTATTGCCAGCCACACTCTCGGCCACTGTGCAGTCAGCGGGTGTGATGGCAACATGTGTAGCTGTACCCAAGGGAGCTTCTAGCTCAGGCCCGGGAGCAGTGAAGCCATGGCAACGAATGCTCCAGCGTGGGATGTACAAGCCAGCCCAGAACTCTGCATAAGTACTCGTGTACGTCGCTGCAGCGTCACTGCTCCTGAGCTAGCCAGATTAAAGCTGGTGGAGGTGTGCCTGCAGGGGCTTCCCTTATTCCAATCCTGGGTCCTATGGAAGGATCCTTCCCTTCTTCTTTCATGAAGAGAAGGAGGCTCTGTAGCAAGGGTGCCCAACCTGAGCCTGGGAAGGAGCCAGAATTTACCAGTGTGCATTGCCAAAGAGACACAGTAACACATCAGCAGCCCCCCATCAGCTCCCCATCAGCTCCCCCATCCTGCTCCCAGTGCCTCCTCCGGCCGATCAGCGCCTCCTCCTCCCCTTGATCAGCTGTTTTGTGGCATGCAGGAGGCTCTGGGAGGGAGGGTTGAGGAGTGAGGGCGTGGCAGACTCAGAAGAGGGGGCAGGAAGGGGTAGAGTGGGGGCCGGGCCTGTGGCAGAGCCAGAGATTGAGCAGTGAGCACCCCCAGCACATTGGAAAGTTGGCGCCTGTAGCTCCAGCCCCGAAGTTGGTGCCTATACAAGGAACCGCATATTAACTTCTGAAGAGTCACATGTGGCTCTGGAGCCACAGGTTGGCCACCCCTGCTCTATAGGTCCTGTGCCCCACAGCAGCACAGGTCTTTTGAGTGTCCCTAATAATATTCCTTGGCTTTTCTCCCCTCTGCAGGCTGTGGAAGGAGCCATGGGGCTGCCCGTGGCGGTGCAATGCGTGGCTCTGCCGTGGCAGGAGGAGCTGTGCCTTCGATTCATGAAGGAGGTGGAGAGACTGGCCCAGGGGCAGAAAAAGCAAACTGAGGATAACTTACAGCGTGGAGGAGCCCAGGCTGATGTGACAAGAGATCTGCAGAATGATGTGCATACAGAGGGGCAAAGTGATGTGCAAGCACAAGCATCCCGCACGACTGTGCAAACGAACATACTAATGGATGTGCAAAGAACACTAGCTCAGACTGATCTGGTTGTTGACGTGCAAACGGATGTGCAAAACCCAGGATCTCAAACTGATTTGTTAGCTGACGTGCAACTGCACGGGTGCCCACAGTCCTCTGGCCCTGACATGCAACCGGACGTGCAAACACAACTAACCCAACCTGATGTGCAAACACAACTAACCCAACCTGACGTGCAACTTGATGTGCAAACACAACTCACCCAGCCTGACATGCAACCGGACGTGCAAACACAACTAACCCAACCTGACGTGCAAACACAGCCTTCCCAACCTGACATGCAACTTGATGTGCAAAGACAACTCACCCAGCCTGACATGCAACCGGACGTGCAAACACAACTAAACCAACCTGACGTGCAAACACAACCAACCCAACCTGACATTGAAATACAACCAGCCCAGCAAACACCGCCTTCCCAATCTGATGTGCAGACCCAACCAACCCAACCTGACGTTGAAACACAACCATCCCACCCTGACATGCAATCTGATGTGCCAACTGTCTAATGAACAAGGAGCGCTCTGCCCCCTATTAAAATGCAGCCAGCTCTGGCCATGGCCGTTGTTTAGCATCACCAACGCACTTTTATTGGGGACCAGAAGTGAAGAACACCACATGCAGCTGAAAGGAGAATTTGGATCGGCTGATGTAATTACCCACATCTCTGTTTGATTAGGACACCAGAGCCAACCCCCCAGCTCTTGTGAAAAGTGGCAGGGTTTGGTCATGAGAACTACATTTGAACTCCCCAAGTTAGCACCTCCCCTGTAGCACAGCGCCCCCTAGCACAAAACTGGGGCATTTGTTCAAAATGGAATCCACGAAAAGAGAAACTGAATAAAACCCTGTTTGCAAGTCCTAGCGCCTCTGGGGTTTGTGAACCTGGGGAAGTGGAGGAATGAATGACTTCTCTTAATGGCAAATGGCCAAACCTCTCACAAGGATTCTCTCCTCTTCAGAGAAGCTTGCAGCACTCGGTGCTTTTAGTGCTCTTAGGAATGGGGCAAGCGAGTCTCTGAAAGTCATCAAAAAAAGCCAGGCACTAATCACATTTATTCTGCCTGGGGCGGGGGGGGGGGACTCAGTGCTTGTGAGGTGCTCAGGTGCTAGAGTCCAAGAGCCTCCATGCAAACAGATGGGGAGCAAAAAAAAAGCCCCCGCCACCACGCCCAGCTTTCACTTGTGTCCCCCATGGCAGCCCTTGAATTCAGGGCTCCAGAGGGGAACGGCTGATGCCCAAACCATTTTTCTAACCATTCTGGAGGAAACAAATAATATAGAAACTGACTCAAAATACGGTGACCAGCTGAGCTCCCAAAAGCTTTTCAGACATCAAAAGCCTAATATGCAGTGCTTTGTTTGTGTCGCACCTTGCCAGGGCTGAGCCCCGGCACCTCTGGGCCAGGCAGTTCCTAGCCCCCGGCACCTCTGGGCCCGGCAGTTCCTAGCCCCAGCACCTCTGGCCAGACAGCTTAGTGCCCCGGCACCTCTGGGCCTGGCAGTCCCTATCCCCGGCACCTCTGGGCCTGGCAGTTCCTAGCCCTGGCACCTCTGTGCAAAGAGATGGGGAGCAAAGAAAACGGACCCTCAAGCCCAGCTTAAGACTTGTGTGATCCACGTCAGCCTTTGAAGTCAGGTCTCCAGAGGTGAAACACTGATGACCAAACCCTGCGTTCTCAAACTGTTATCCATGGGTCACTTGCTCATGACTCGGAGAGCAGGCTGGTCACATGGGGCTGTCTCTGCCTCCTCCTTTCTGCCACAGGGAAGACGCAATCTTGCCTCCTCTGTGTCCTGTTGGTCTCAGTGTCTGGTCATACTGTGTGTGTGGGGGGGAGCTGTGCTCATAGAGGAGATTCTACCTATGGGGTTTCCTGTGAGTTCTCCCAAAGGGAGGGAATTTGATCACAGCTGCAAGAAGAAGGGGGGCTAGGTCCCCAAAACACCCAAATCCTCCAAGATCAGCGCTGACTTGCCCCCAGATCTGCAACGTGCCAGTGCCTCTGGATTGGGACCCTGTGTTTCCTTGCCAGCATGGCTTTGGGAGGCATCATTCCTCTGCTCTGCCAGTTGCTGCTGGAGGGTGACTTCTTGATCTCTGTGTTACCCATGTGAGGTGCCACACTTCCAACAGCTCTGGCTCCTCCCACTCCAGCCAGCACCTAGCTGAGCCCCCATCTTCCAAGCCATCCACTCCAAGACCCACAGGATCCACCCATCTACCACCCGTGTTGCTTTCAATGAAGGTCTGGATCCTCCCCGGCACTGCAGTCAATGCTGAGTCACACCAGCTGAGGATTTGGCCCTGGGCCTGTAATTGGTTTCCCTGTGCAGCATGATGGCAGAAAATTAGGGCCTCGCTGTGATCGACATCCCCTTCCTCTCACCTCCTTGCAGATTAACTTGGGGCCTAATTTCTAGACGGGAATGCCGGCGTCACAGCAACCCGAGTCAAAACAGCTTTGCATTTAATGTGAACATTAAAAAAGAAAAAGCGAGAGAGAAAGAAAAAGAAAATGTAAGTAGCTAAAAATATTCCCGTAGTTGTTTTACACAGCTGAATGAAGATAATTGTATTGGCAATTGTGAGTGATTACTGTATTATCTGCAGTCAGAGAAAGTTATTTTTTGAACGCTAAGGGAATTAATGATACATAAAACTATGTTCATAGTGACTGCATTCATCAGCAGAAACGCTTTGCAGAACAGAGCCGCACTGTGATTACTCCAACTGGCTTGGAAAGAGAGTGGGGGAGAGAGAGGTGGATTCTGGATATTGCCAAAGATTTACATACATTTACATTCGGAAAGGCTGATCGCTGCCCGAGCTGATTACATGGAAGCAGAGTCTAACTGCACTCCTGGCTCGAAAGCCTTCAAGTGGGAACAATTTGGTCACTTCTCTTTTATTGGTGGCTCCTGCATATATATTAAAGCAAGGAGTGTGTGTGTGTGTGTGTGTGTGTGTGTGTGTGTGTGTGTGTGTGTGTGTGTGTGTGTGTGTGTGTGTGTGTGTGTGTGTGTGTGTGTGTGTGTGTGTGAAATTCAGTTTAAATGATCTTGGGTAATAAAACTTTTCAAGATGTAGTCGGTAGTTTTGTACAGCCTGACATGCTCCTCATAATCATAGGCCAACAGTCAAATCTTTAAGGGAGACAAGGTGCAGGAGGTAATATCTTTTATTGGACCAACTTCTGTCGGTGAAAGAGATGAGCTTCTGAGCTTCATGGGGGTCTGGGAAAGGTCTCCCCTCCTGGGATCAACACGGCTGCAACAACATCGCAATCCACACATCTTTAAGGAGCGCTCTGCATTTGCCAACTCTCCGTGCATTGAAGTGACTGTTTCTGAAATAAATGACTAATGTGTGAGTTGATTCATAGGGGCCCAATCAAGAGCCCACTAGAGTGGTCTTGGATCCACCTCTGGACTTTATAGCTACCCTGGTTCTTTGAAGTATTCTGCTGGCCCTTCGCAGAATGATAGGGGCTAGTCAATAAAGGGAGCGTAGAGATGGCTGAAAGGGAGTAGAAAGTCTAAGACTGCCTGACTCTGAGGGTATGTCTATACTACCTGCTGGTTGGTGGGCAGTGATCGATCCAGCAGGGGTCGATTTATTGCATCTAGTTTAGATGCAATAAATCGACCCCCGAGTGCTCTCCCATCGACTCCTGTACTCCACTGCCGCGAGAGGTGCAGGCGAAGTCGATGGGGGAGTGGCAGCAGTTGACTCGCCGCGGTGAAGGCGCAAGTTGACAGCAGTTGACTCGCCGCAAGTGAAGGCGTAAGTTGACCTAAGTACGTTGACTTCGGCTACGTTATTCATGTACTGAAGTTGCGTAAATTAGAGCGATCCACCCAGTGTAGACCAGGTCTTAGACACAGTGGAGGTATCTGGGAACCCTTGCAATCAGCCTGAATTTAAGGAGTCTGTAAGTCAACTGTGTACAAGTGACTCAATAAATGGTCAGTTCAGCAACAGTGAAACCTGCCTAAAACAACCACTCACGGAACTAACATCAGCTGGATGATCACTGGAGCAATCAGGGTGTGGGAGATCCTTTCAGGGTCTTGTAACATGGGAGGTTGATTAATTCAGGCTACTGCTTTGATCCTGCTCTAATAAGGGGAGTTAATACGCAAAGAGATGAGCTGCTGCCGTAAGTGATTTTCAGTGGGAGAGACTGGGTCCAATTTTCTGCTGTGCTTCCAAGGTGCCCAGCATTGGAGCAGGTGGTTTTACAGCACCTCTGGATTGTGGGCTGCTCCGGGCTCACAATCTGCCCCCAGTGTTCTCTGGCCAGCAGCTGCTCTGAGATACAACAGCCCATCCTACATTGCCAATAGGCCCAGAAGCCCAGTGATGCCATATACGACAGGCCCACCCCCTTCTGCCCCCAGCCCTCCAGGGATTGGCTGAAGGCACCTGGGCCTGAGCCCTGGCAAGTTGCAGAGCGTGCAGAACGGAAGGATCATCCAGTGGTTAGAGCACAGGCTTTCAGGGAACTGGGGTCAGATCTCTGCTCTGACACAGATGGCCTGTGTGCCCATTGACAAGTCACTTAGGCTACGGCTATGCTGCAGCTCTGGGTGTGGTTTGCAGCTTGCGTGAATGTACCCATGCGAGCTAGGTTGATCCACATAGATGCTTGCAAGTCCCCTTAGTTTTTCTATGCCTCAGTTTCCCATCTGTACAATAGGGACAACTGCACATCTCTACCTCACAGGGATGTTGTGAAGATAAAGACTGTGAGATGCTTGGGGACCAGGGACATTATTTGCTGTGGGAGGTGGCTGCCCCACACAGGTAGATGGAGGGTTAAAGCAGCCTTCAGGGAGCCTGCGCAAACCCAACCAATGGAAGGAGGGCTTGTAGAGATCCAATCAGGGGTTGGCTTGTTGAAGCAGCCAATCAGGGCCAGGGAGGGCTGTATAAGAAGAGCTGCTCACTAGAGCAGGGGTAGTCACTCCCTGAAGGGTGAGGGAGGAGGACACAAGCTAGCGTGGTGCTGGCCAGGATCAGCAGAATGGGAGAAAGCTCCAGGCTGCCCACCTGAGGCCCGTATACAAGGGTGGAGAAAGTGTTGGGGCTGCGGGGAAGTGGCCTGGGGAAAGAGACAGCAGAGTTGGAGGAGGGGCTGTATGTGGCTGCTGGCTATTGGGTCCCTGGGTCAGGACCCAGAGTAGTGGGCGGGCCTGGGTACCCCCCGTTTGCCCCCATTGGCCACTGCATGGACTGCAGTCTGCCCCTGAGACGAGCGGCTAGAGCCTGGGCTGCCGATTGCCACTGAGGCAAGTGGTTGGACTGAGGACTGTCGGTCCCCCAGAAGGGGGAAAGAACCGAGTGAGGCATAGCCGGAGGGCTGTGTCCAGAAGAGGGTGGGCAACATGGTCCAGGGAGCGATGCGGGTCCTGGAGGCGGAGACAGAAGTGAAGACAGGTGAGATACCATCTGAGGAGGGCGCGCTGGAGATCTTGAGCTAATTCCCAGAACAGCCAGCAGGAGGTGCAGTGATGCTAAGTGATGTGCCTTGTTACACCCCCACAGACCTTGGTTTGCCCCCTCCAACTTTACATAGGTCTATATGCTCCGTTCCCCCTCCCTCCAAGGCGTTGCAGGATATTATATAATCACATAATGTTCTATATGCTGACACAAATTTGCTCCCCCATCCCTGAATTTTTCTGAAATGACACCCCCCTAATGGGAGCCATATAAATCCCCTAGATATATTTAATGGACCCTAAATGCTAGAACAAGGGACAGAGTCTGTCCTACTGTTGGATGGTTTGTGCCCAGAATTTAGATATTTTTAGTAGTAATAATTAATTATAAATACTCTTAATTTAATAGATATTCTAAAATATCTGTGAGCCCCGAGTTTGCTTGTTTTACCACACTGCCACTGCTCTACCAACATTGCACCTTGTACTAAGCCTGAGATCCAATCAGTGAAGCTGACGGGACCCAAAAGAGAATTGCGTGGTTCTATTTTCAATATCCAGGAGGAAGGACTTAACAAAAACTAAATGCAGGGTACTTAGATGTTAAAAGCATGTCCAGCCTCAATCACCTACGGGGTTACAATCAGATAAGAACATTTGCTTTTAAAAAAAAAGTATATACTCTGATTCTTGGCTTATCGTTTTATTTTGTGTCACATATAGTTAGAGGGACAGATTCTGCTGGGCAATGCAGCCTTTCAAATTTAAACCACTAGAGGGTGAGATTGAACTTCCATCCTGCCATTTGATTTGGGTCACCCAACAAACTGGGGGATTTTTGCTAAGAACCTAGTGCTGAAAGCCGACTCTCTACAGGGTGACCAGACAGCAAATGTGAAAAATCGGGATGGGGGTAGGAGGTAGTAGGAGCCTGTATAAGAAAAAGACCCAAAAATCAGGACTGTCCCTGTAAAATTGGGACAGCTGGTCACCCTAACACATACCCACACACCCGTTGACTCCTGAGCAGCTGGTCATGCTCCCAGAGTATTTTTAATAACCGAAGGGGACTTAAATCTAGTCACTAGAATTAAAGGGACATTGTCAGCTAACTTAGAATCAAAACATAGATGTGAGGTCAAATGTTGGCCTCATTGAAGTCAGTGGGAGCATTGCCAGTGATTCAGTGGGGGCAGGATTTCACCCCTGGTATTTAAAAAAGGGGGCAGGTGGATGACAGGTGGATAGAAATTCTGGCCTGAGCGGTTTGAATTTTTTTAGTGCTGCAAACAATTTAAGTAGCAAGCTTAGATGTAAGCATCCCCTTGCATAAACAACACAGCATGGTGCTAGTGCCGGAAAGCCGGCCAGGATGTGACACTGACTATGCAGGGCCTGCTTTGCTGCAGAGTTAACTTGGTCCAGGTTAGCCCAGCCTGGGTGTGGGCAGCAAAGCTGCAAAGCCCAATCCCGAATTAGTGTCCTCACTGGTGCTGCATTTCCCTTATAGAATAGGTGTCAACTTCTGCTCCCATCAGTGGGTGCTTGACCCTGCTGTGCCCCCAGCCCTGCCCTGACGCCACCCCTGCCCCACCCCTATTCCAACTCCTTCCCCAAATCCCTGCCGCGGCCCCATCTCTTCCCCTGGGTGCGCCACGTTCCTGCTTCTCCCCTCCCTCCAAGCGCACAGCCAAACAGCTGGCTGGCAGTGGTTGGGCAGGGAGCACTGGGAGGAAGGTGGAGGAGCAGGGACGCAGCGTGCTCAGGGAAGGAGGTGAAGGAGGAGGTGGGACTTCGGGGTGGGGGGAGCTTGGCTGCCAGTGGGTGCAGAGCACCCACTCATTTTTTCCTATGGGTGCTCCAGCCCCGGAGCACCCACGGAGTCAGCGTCTATGTCTTGTGGTGTCGTTGGGACATCCTGTGCACATCCTGTGCCACTCTGTGATTCCGTCCCAGTGATCTGGGGGAGTGCGAGTCTGTCCAGTTGGGCACGCAGGGGGAATAGTGGGAAGGCACTGCAGGACAGTCAGCCCTGGAGTGGTTTAGCATGTCTTCATTGCAAAGAGGGTGTGGGTTTCAGCTTGAGTGACAGTGACAGCTGAGCTGTGGGGGGGAGGGATAGCTCAGTGGTTTGCACATTGGCCTGCTAAAGCCAGGGTTGTGAGTTCACCCTTTGAGGTGGCCATTTAGGGATCTGGGGCAAAAATCTGGCTAGGGATTAGTCCTGCTTTGGGCAGCAGGTAGGACTAGATGATCTGCCAAGGTCACTTCCAACCCTAATATTGTATGATTCCCCTAGGATGGGCCAGCTAACCAGAGTTGAAAGCACCATCACACTCAAGTTAGAGCTTTTTGTGTATGGATGGGAGGGGAGATGGGGTAACACTAAGGTAAAAGCCCAAATTAACTCTGCAGTGAAAACATACCGACAGCAAGGGACCCATCCTATAAACCTCTCTGCCTGCATGGGGCCAATTGCAGGGTCAGGGCTTTGGCTTGAGACTTGGCCCCTATAAACAGCCAGCCCAGGATCACGGCCTAAATCCAGTTCTGTGCAGCACAGCCAGGGAGTTTGGCCCTTGGCAGCCGTTTGAGTGGGGCTGGGCCCAGTGTAAGCAAATATTTTAGATGGGGAAACTGTTAGAATTCTTAAGATTCTAACTTTTTTTGCCCCAGCATTGGCAGCCAGATCCCAGGCAGCCACCCCTTCAGTGTTCAGCACCCCTCAAGAGTCATCCCTTTTCCTTGATCACATTCTTTGCAGCTCATAACCCATTGGATTGCCTCCCTCCTCCAAGCCAGGCTGCTATTTTCAGCTTTGACACTGAGATCATGATCCTTCTCTAGACCCTCAGCAGGGATGGAACGCATGACCTCTGGATCTGAAAGCACAAATCACCACAGTCTCTGAGGAAGAAGCCAGCTGAAGTTTCACTGGTTATTTCTTGCATAAGCCTCTGCTCAGGGGCTGGCCACTATTGGGAGACAGAGACCTACACTGCACGTGCATATATTATGCATGTATGTGAGTCCGTCATGTGAGTATATGGAGCTAACCCACATGCTTAGAGTTACTCACATGCTTAGATCACTGTGGTGGCTGCTGGAGCACCTATCCACGGGAAGGGTAGCCCATGCAGGACCGTACGTAGATGCTTGACTCCTCTGTGCAGGCATACAGGATGGGCTATGAACTGGTTCAAGATAGGCAAGCCAACAAAGGGCGGGGAAGGGAAACTGAGGCACAGTGGGGGGAAGGCTTGCCCATGGTCATGCAGCAGGTTGGTAGCACAAACCTGTCCTGCCTCTTGGTCCCTCGAGCACTTTCACCCAGACTTTGAATGTCAGGCTGGTGAGGAGTTTTCGGACAGTGTAACTACCATCAGTCCGAGTGTCTTAATTCACTTGTTTATTGGCACGCCTCCAGCACTCAGGACTTGTAGTGCCAGGCAGATACTCTGGAAAGGGCTGAGCAGCCTCAGAGCCATTGGCTTCAGTACCTCCCAGCACATGGGACCTCGCTAATTAACTACAGGGATGTTTAAAAGTATCAAACTATTGCTCTGACATAGGGTGAGGGACATGTACTGAGGCTCAGAGAAAGTAATTGATTTTCCTAGCCTTGTTTTGCAGATGGGGAAACTGAGGCCTGGGAAGGTTAAGTGATTTGCCCAAGGTCATGCAGCTAGTCAGGTGTAGAAACTCTGGACCTCTTGAGTTACACTCATTCTTACAGATCAGGCTGCTTCCCAGTCCTGGTGTGGTAATGGGGTAGGAATTGTCTTTTCTGTTTGTATAGCACCTAGCACAATGGGTCCTGGTCCATGCAGAGAAATTAATTTATTAAGAAAATAGCAGGATTCAAAAAAGAGCTGGATAAGTTCATGGAGGATAGGGCCATCAATGGCTATTAGCCAGGATGGGCAGGGATGGTGTCCCTAATCTCTGTTGGCCAGAAACTGGGAATGAGTGACAGGGGATGGATCACTTGATGATTCCCTGTTCTGTTCATTCCCTCTGGAGCACCTGGCACTGGCTACTATTGAAAGATAGGATAATGGGCTAGATGGATTGTTAGTCTGACCCAGTATGGCCGTTCTTATGTTGATTAAAAGAGTGACTGCTTGGGATATGTGGCTGTGACTGTTACGACTTTTGGGGTATGTGCCTTTGTAGCCAGGTGTCTTTGTTTTCCAGAAACCAAAACCAACCTGATCCATTGAGTCTGAATGCCTTTTTGTTTTAGAGCGAGGGGAAACAAGAAAGAACAAAAATAAAGTCTGTGAGAGAGAGAGCACGCATGGGGTGCATGTCTCCTGTTACATGCTGCTTTGGAACAAAACACACAATGGCAGCTGCCTCCAGTAGACTCTGAGAAATTTAAAGGTGCAGCACAGAAAAAAAAAATCATGACAGTTTGATGGCTAAATACAGTAGAGTACAATCCCTGTTGGGAGTTAGAAATTCCTGGGAATGGCTTAGCCGCCTGACGGCGCTGCTCTTTCCTAACTGCTGATGTCACACTTAGAACATGGGGCCGAGGAGTAGGGCATAAGGCTGAGGCAGAACAGTGGGCCCCCGTGCATTGCAGTTGGCTAGCTTCATGTTGGGGGTTGGGCTTGTCAAAACTCCTAGTCTCAGAGCCTCCATGGTACGTAGGCCCTTAATTTCTACTGAAATCAATGAGAGTTAGGAACCGGCATATGCTGGAGGATCTGGGCCCTGGTGACTGGCTGGACCCCCATGACTGGATCAGGCTCTGAGCAGAGGGAGGACCAACATGTCAGAAGTGGCAGGAAGATGAGCCCATGAGGAGTTCTTAGCTTGTCAGCTGTTTGTACAGCCCCTAGCACGATGTGGTGCTGGTCCATAACAGGTTCTTAGACACAACCACAATACAAAGAATGAACTATAATTGTAATCACAAGGACCTCGGCTGGGAGGAGTAGCTTGTTTTTGCATCTGAAGTGGGTTTTAGCCCACGAAAGCTTATGCCCAAATAAATGTGTCAGTCTCTAAGTTGCCACAAGGACTCCTCGTTGTTTTTGATTTTATGAGGCTCTTTTCTGGACTCTCAGGATGCCTCCCTGGTATAATTCCACAGGGGAGTTAGGCACCAAGATGAAACAGGGGGTGCATGTGGAAGAAAAGTTCTTGGCTGGCCCTCAGCTTCTCGTCCTCTGGCCGGGCGGCAGGAAGCTGGGGCGCCCGCAAAGCCCCGAGGCCCTGTTTTTAAAATAAATAAATAAATAAAAGCGTCTTTCCACTCGAATGACGTGATTAGGCCGGGAGTTGTCAATATCCCGGCACAAAAACGCTGACGTGGGGGAGTCAATCAGCTTGGTGCGGCGTTGTAATATCTCATTTTATCCGCGCCACGCTTTATTAAATTCTCATAAACCTGTCAATGGGGAGAGACATCATTTCACTTTACCCCATTAGCTCCACACAATGACGTCGGAGAATGGAGACGAGGTGGGGATGAAAATGTGGAGGGTGGGGGAGAAATTAACAACCTCCCCCCACACACACATCCCCGACCACAGCCAAATGTGCCTCCACCACGAGATTGTAATAACGGCAGCGCCCAGGGAAGGTAATTGAATTAAGTGGCTTTTGTTAATGGTTTTAAGATTTCAAAGTGTAAATAATAGTTAGGGCTCTTTAATGGGACTTTGGTTTTAGGGAGCTGCAGAAATGCTTTGCTTATGTCAAGCTGTTTTGTTACTTCCTCAGCGTCATGCCTGCAAAGCATATTTGGCAGTTTTAAAGCTGAGTGTGTTTATCATCTCTCCTTTCTAACTTCAAGCCGGAGCTTAATTCGGGAGCATTTGCATGAGCCCTTCTTAGTCAGCCTCCTATCAGTTCTTCTCCCTGCCAGCAATGAAGTATTAGTTCTCTGGAGCTGCTTGGGAGAACTTCTTCACCGAGGGAGTTACGCTACTCAAAAGGCCCCCGTCTAATGCCCAGCCGGTGTCCTCAATTGCTGCCCCTTCCCCAGATCTGGAGCAGGGCCTGATTCTGTGCCACTGAAACCCACGGCGTTACGCCAGGGTTCAGGGAGGATGAGCCAGGGGATTTAAAGTGACTTTCAGGGGAGCGCCTTCCGCTTAAAATATTAGTGGCTTTTCATTTAGGAACCTATCAAAGAGAAGGAATAGAGGCTGATTTAGAACGGCCTAACCCAGATAGGGCTAAACAAGAAGTGTTACCTTATGCTGCAGGGTAGGACATTTGTAGCCCTGTGCTTCTGCAGAGGGCTCTCAAGGCACTGCTAATTAATTAAGTTAATGAGCTGTATCGCCAAGAAAAGTATTCATCTGAACAGAACGGGGGACTTGCAATTTATTCAGATTCACTTAAAAAAAAAAGTAATTAACAGGGAGTTAAGGTTGCCCAATACTGCCCCATCCCCTTCCAGAGTGCAGGGTGGCTACATTTAAACCTCTAAAACCCAGGCGTTACAGTAAAACCACCCACTCCACCCCATAACCTTAACTCTGCCCCCTTGGAACTGGCAATGGCACTGGGAATAAACAGAGCCTGCAGCTCCATTCTTGCTTGGGAGCACAGCTCCTGACCCTGCTGCTGCTGGTGCTGTCGTGTTGTCCCGTCCCCCATGTCCTCTCTACACTCTCTGGGATACTTGCTTGGTCTCAGAGGGAGGAAGGGGCTGTTGGAGGCTAAGCAGGACTGGGCAGGGGGCATGGAAGGGGCAAAGCTGAGAACCTGGCCTGCAATCCCTGACTGGAGCAACAGAAGAATTGGCTTGTAAACAGTAAGCTAGTCTTAACCTTCAGTAGAGTTACTGCCCCACTCGTAAAAGGGGTGTGGGATAAGGGGGGAGTTTTCAGTGTAACTGTATGTGAAGGGATTCAAGGCCATTTGAAATAACGGGCATTTGTGGGTAGTGAGGACTGGTTCAGAGTGAACAGTGTGAGGTGGGTGTTGGGAGTGAATGACTAGCGGGAGGCGGATGCTCCTGGCCTGGGAAAGTGAGTCCTCTGCCATGTTCCCCTGTGGAAAAGGGTACAGGTCACATCCAGAAACCCCAGACATGCCTAGGGCCATCAATTCGGAGGCTCTGTGTGTCCACCGCAGCTATGCTCTCTTGCCTGACCTGGGTTCTAGTCTCAGGGTTGCTTCTCTGGTTGCTTCCAAGCTGTGGTAAAAATCTGGACATTCCTGGGATTCTCATGTCAAGGGCAAAATTTCAGCTACCCCTCTAATGCTAGTGCAGTATAGTGCCCAGATTGTACAGATCACCAACTGTTTCAGCCATGCCCACCTGGGCTTTGCCACCTTCTCATCTGCTGGCTGGGATGATTTAGTTGGGATTGGTCCTGCTTTGAGGAGGGGGTTGGACTAGATGACCTCCTGAGGTCCCTTCCAACCTTGAGATTCTATGACTCTAGCCGGCATTTTATATTATTGGAAACAAGCACAGTGACCGGAGGGCAAATGGCCAGCTATTTACTTTGCCATGAAACACATCTGGGTCACCTGAACACTATTCACTAAATAATGATGTTGTGAATCTGCTTAGCCAGGCCCCTTGAGACACTGTCTCTTAGAATCATAGATCCCAGGCCAGAAGGAACCAGTGTGATCAGCTAGTCTGACCCCCCATAGAACATAGGCCAGAGAACCGCCCCCAGGTAATTCCTAGAGCAGAGCTTTTAGAAAACCATCCAATCTTCACTGAACAATTGTCAGTGATGGAGAAATCACCACAACCCTTAGTAAATTGTTCCAGTGGTTAATTACTCGCACCTGATTTCCAGTCTGAATTTCTCTAACTTCACCTTCCAGCCCTTGGATCATGTTACACCCCTCTCTGCTAGAAAGAGCCCATTATTAAAGATTTGTTCCCCATGTAGATACTTGTAGACCAGTTGTTCTCAACCTATTTATCATTGTGGGCTGCATATGTGGCCCACAATGTGTTACCTGGGCCGCAGATTGAGAACCACAATGTCCCTCACTGAACTTCCCTCACAAACCCCTATGCCCAGGACCTCCAGCCCAAAGACCCCTCCACAGGCAGCCCCGGACTCCCTCCATACATGGCCAGTTGGTGACCTGGACCCCGTGGGGCCGATTGGCAGCCCCGGACTGCTGTCAATCGGGCTAGGCAGTGACCCTGACCCTGGACCCCCGCTGTGTGGGGCAGGCAGGCCCCTGCCGCCCACCCAGGCCTTGAAAACCACTGTTATAGACTGTAATCAAGTCACATCCTTAATCTTCTCTTTGTTAAAATAAGTAGATTGAGCTCCTAGAGTCTATCACTGTATGGCAGGTTTTCTAATCCTTCGATCATTCTCCTGGCTCTTCACTGAACCCCTCCCCAATTTATCAACATCCTTCTTGAACTGTGGGCTCCAGAAGTGGATCCAGTGTTCCAGGAGCAGTTGCATTTGCTCAGCACAGAGATTAAACAAAGGGTTCCGAGTCCATTGTCTGCAGAGTGAATCACTCTTTATCCCACGGCTAGGGATTTGCTTTTCTGTGGTTATTTCCACCCCTGGAAATGGTTTTTCCACCTGGGTAATTTTGGTTGAAACTAAATAGCAGAAATCCTATTCCGCAGGCCAAGCCCGCACAAGCTTCGGAGAAAGACCCCAAAGCACAAGTAGTCAACAGTGATTTGTAAGGCTTAAATAACAGGTTACAATTACCGATTATCCCAGCCTTAAAATGTAAAAAATAAATACATTTAGGGAAAAAATAGTCCAATGTCTCCATTCATACTTACTTGTCCAAAATGATGCCTGAGCTTTGTTTATTTCCTGTATTGCTATTATGTATAACAGAGCTGGGATGCAGCCATATCCTTCCTTTCTTACCTCCTTACAGTGCAACATGTTTGCATATGTGATTTCATGCTAGCAGGTACAACATCAAAGCAGCCCTTTCCCCCTGCAGAACCTTCTAGTTCTCTTACTCACCCCTTATCACCACAGTATTTGTGCACCTCACTGTTTTTGAAAGATACTTGCTGTCCCACACCCCTGTGAAAGGGGGAAATGCTTGTTTGAATAGATTGGGAACTATGCCATGTAAAGACTAATTAAGTGGTACAGAATAGTGAGACAGGAGCAGGATTTAAACCCAAATCTTCTATAGCATAGAGGAACAGCCTAACCACTGGACCAACTAGCCTTCACTAATAAAAAGCTTGCTTCCTACTAACTTTCCCCAGTGCTGAGTTGCTCTCTTAGCGGCACGCCTGTCTAGAACTTCCCAGCATGCTGTTCTGGAACTGTCCCTTTAAATTGGGCAGAGCTAGGGAGCTGCATCCATAAAGTGGCCATTTTGCATCTACCAGCCACAAGTGCTATCTCGCTCCCTTGCAGCTGGTAAGACCCTGTTATGTTTTTCCTTTTTGGCTGATGAGATGTCCTTTCCCCCAACAGTAACATTTAGCATGTGAGAGACTTGGGCATTTTCCCCTTTCATTGAAATTCTGGAATTGAATGGGATTGTAGTTATGGAACTGTGTGTCCTTTTGTCTCTTGTGTCCTGCACCTTTCAGTTTCTTAGCACTCTCCCTGTATGCTAGACAGTTCATCAGCCATTTTGTTCTTGTAGCTCAGGACAGATTGCCAGAGGAGGTAAACACACTACACTCTGCCTCTCTCATGGAGACTTTACTTGTGTTCTTTCTTGTTTGAAACTTTTTGCAGTGAGGCCTTTGACTGCTTTGAGATGACACTTGGCTCTGCAGGGAAACTGCTGTTTTCCCAAGATATTGTGAAAATCTGATATTTTGGGTGAAGGAAAACAGCACAACATTTCCCCAAAATGTTGTCCATGGTTCCACAGATCCCTCCTGTCCCATCCTCTTGCAGGTGACCAGTGCCCATCTGGTACAGGAGAACTGCAAAATTCTGGGGAAAGGACATCCTCTTCTTATAAGTTTGGAAAGCATGTAACACATTTTGGACATGACTTCAATGCGTAACAGAAAGGGAATGGCTACACAGGGACAGTTTCACAGCCCTTGCAAAGCCAGGGATCATGTCTTTCAATGAGCCAGAGGGAAACTTTTAGCTTAAGGGCCAAAGCTGCAAGCCCTTCACTGGATTGATGAGTGGAGCTCTCAGGTCCTGATTCTCTGCTGCCTTGCACCATGTGTAGCCTTTATAGTAAGGCCCAGATTCTCATAGGTATTTAAGTGCTTAACCTCCATAGGATTTAGGTGCCTAAATATCTTTGAAGATCTGGGTCTCAGCCCCTTCCAGAGTTGGACTCTGTGAAATAAAAGACCTGACAACTTCCTAGATTCCTCATCCCCATATTGGCTACAGAGAGCAGAGATGGAGGCAGTTCTTTTGGCTACCCGGTGCCTCTTCCGCTCGAGCCCCTGTTCCCCATGCTGTTGAGAATGTGCCCTGACAACAGATGCCCGGCATGGCAGTTGGTTGGTGCCAGGGAAATAGGGCAGATTTTGTAACTGGAATGAAAAATGCTTGGATTAAGGGGGAAGAAAAATACTTTGTGTCCTCCGATGAAATATCATCTGGGGGGCGGGTGTGCTGAGCAGCACCTCCTAATCCAACTATATAGCAGCCAGGAAGAGCTTTACACAACCATTGAGCTGGGTGAGGATTATTTAATGCTCAGAGATCCATTAAATAATTGAGTGGGCTGTGATAAGACCTAGGCAAGGCTAGTGCAGCAGATAAAGTGCAGGTTGTTTTTCATTGACATTAGAAGGTGCCTCTGATGCGGGTGACATTTGCACTGTGTTCTTCGGCGAGGCTTAGCATGAGTCGATGAGGGACAATACAGCAAACAAAGCAGTTTAAATATAAATGTTGCTTGCACCAGATTAAGTGATTGCATTTAACAGCATCAGGCAGGCCAGGAGGGGATATTAAGGCCCTGATTCAGCAAAGCATTTTTATTCCAGGGCAGTATTTCAGCACAGGACTTAAATGGAACGTCAGTGTGAATTTAAGTGTTGTCTGGATCAGGAGCTCTAAACATTTAGGCCCTGCTCCTGCTCCCATGGGAGTCAATGCCAAAAATTCCACTGGCAGTAAGATTAATTAGGACCTTTCGTATGTGATGGTTTGTTGGCTCAGCCAGCAAATTAGCAAAGGGAGTGTAATGCAATGTGGCAACACTCAGGTTGGGGGGGTTCTGCAATGATAGTGTGTTGTGAGGTTCTGTGTTTTATTTCCCCTCAGTTCCCCACCAGTCCAGACCACATGTTTGAGTCTCGTGGCTATTTTCTAGCTTCAGGCATTGCATACTCTGCCTAGGCTCTGAAAATCCCAGCTGGGCTCTTTCTATCATTCTCCATTAACAACATGCTGCAGTGGGATCTTCTTAGTTAAGAGTCTGGTTGATGATGCAGGAGGCAGAATAGAATCTGGCTCTCCCTCCTGCAGTGTAGACACGAATCGTAGACTCATAGACTAACAGGGCTGGAAGAGACCTCAGGAGATCAGCCAATCCAACCCCCTGCTCAAAGCAGGACCAACACCCACTAACTCAAACGTGGCATAAATGCAGTTCAGTGTGAGGATCATTAACCTATGGCAGTGGTATGGGCTTTCCTCTCTCCACAGTGTAGTCTGGGGAGTCTGTTGTACTTATTTTATCCAGTTCCATTCTCACCTCAAGTGATTTGATCTTCAGTAACTCAATAGGAATCAGAGTCTTTTGATCTGAAGAACCCCAGACTTCAGAGAGCCGGGTTTGAAATCCTAGATCTGAATTTTGTAGTTCCAGCCTGTCTCTAACCTTGGGCTTTGTGACCAGCTGAGATTGTGCACATTGCCCTTTAGGGCCTCTCTGTCCTGTGAGTTTCTTCTGTGACATGTGAGGAAAAGTGGAAAATCAAATCGCTGCCAAACGGCCATTAGCCGATTTAAAAACAACTTGTCTCACACTCTGTTTAAAAGCGTTTCAGAGGGAGGGACTAACCCTGCCAGGCTGGAGAAGGAGAGTCCAGATAAGGGGCAGAGGGTAGAAAATGACATCATATCGTCTCCTCTCAATTATTCTCCTAGCTCAGAATATCCCTTGATTACATATTGCCCATGTGGGGTCACATTTAGAGGGAGCACCATCTAGCAGTGAGAACAGAAGACTTGGCATCTCCTCTTCACCTGGACAGTCTCCTATAGCCAAGAAGATTCCCTGGGGGTTGATCTGTATCTGTGGCCCTCATGACATGGCTCTTTGGGACAGTATCGTCCTTTTGTTCTGTGATTGTACAGCACCTAGCACCAGGGAGTCCTGGCATGTGACTAGGGCTCTAACAATAAATAATAAAAAATAATAATACTAAAAATAATCTTAGCCATTGTATCCACCAGCTTTCCTCATATTATTATTATTTACTATTATTATTATCATTATTTTATTTATTTATTTCCTCTTTGTATTATGGTAGTGCCTGGGGTCCCCCACTGAGATCAAAGCTCCATGATGCCAGGTGCTGTACGTACATACAGCGAGAGTCACCCCTTTCCTGGCGAGCTTGCAATCGAAATAGACAAGAAAAAACACCGGCGGGTTAGTGATGTAACTCACAAGCAGAGTGAACAGTGGGGTGGTCTGCAGGTGTTCTGCTGCCACTGGAGTGATCTAAAGGTGCTGGAGGTTGATGGGCCTATTGTCTTCAGTCAGTCCAGCACCCAGAAAAAGAGTCTGGTAGCCTCAGGACAGAATCCCCTTTATAGTCAGCCACCTCTCAGCTCTTCTGTGCCACCCGAGAACTGTAATCTGGTTGGGAACAGACTCTCCTAACGCTAACGCTCCTCCATAAGTGAGATGGTCAGAAATGGGGTGGGCCTGGGGATGATTTATAAGCCACATTTATTTTATCATAATAATTACTCCTCCCTTCTTTGCTCTTTTTTGATCTCTCTGTCTCTCTGGTTTTCATTTTGCCCGTCAAGGCCATTTTTTTTTTTCACCTTGTTCAAGTCATATGTTTTGGGTTCATGGGCCTGGTGTTCGCTGGGGAAATTAAACTGGTCCAATAGTCAGTTAGAAAAGATGACCTTGGAGGAAGTTTGATGCAATAGCCAGTTAGAGCTAAACTGGTTCAGTCTGAAGCAGTTTAGAGCCAGTGTGGATGCAGTCAACCTGAAACAGTTCAACTAGTTCTCTACCCACTGTCCCATAATGCACTGCTGGCCTTTCACAATCTCCTGGGAACTGAGCCAGGAACAGTGGGATAGGCGTCCAGAAGGCATTGTGGCTGAAAGTTGTTTAAGGACTGCGCTCGTGTGGACATGAGCTAAAACTCAAACCGGTCAGCAGGGCTAGCTTAGACGCACCAAACCATTTGTGGCAGCCAGTTTAGTTCTCTAGTGTAGACATGGCTGTGCTGTTTGAGTGTGTTCAGCAGAGGCAAAGCAAGTCCCTCCCTCAAGTAAATGTGGTAGATTATTGACATTTGATTTTTATTCCTTTTGTAGGGTTTCACTGGAAAAAAACCACAGCAAAACCCCAAGCTGTTCACCTCTGGGATGCGCTATAGGATTCCTTAGAGGAGGCAAAGCCTTCTGTTTAATCAGGTCTGGCATGAAAGGAGTTAATAAGATAATCTCCAGGCCCTCTAACACAAAGTGAAAGTGAGTTTTCTGATCCATAAAGGATCAGTCTGTAGGAAACCCCATCAGACTCCTTAGCGTGAAATTACACAGCAGCAGGGGGCTACAGTCCTTCTACTGTACAACATTAAAGAGATGAATTAGAACTTGACATTCATGTGTTTAATATGCCTATTCCTGGCATTATCCAGCCCAGACCAATCACAATCAAGGACTGGTGGTCACTGGGTCTATGAGGGTACTTAGGTTTGCTTATTCGCTTGCTGTCTCCATCCAATCTATCTAGCCGTCCTATCTAATCTCCCGATGTTTTGAACTGGAAAACACAGCACCTCGTGCTTGTATCTCACAGCAATTGATTCCTCTGAATAATGGTAGCTGCTTTGTCATTGCACAGATAAATCCCAAGGACTTTCTATGAAAAAGGTAGAAAATTCCATGAAAATGTGAATTTCACTATTTAGGAAAGAAAGTAGGAAGAATCTTTGATTAGGATATTTGCTGTTATATAAACATTAAAGTACAGCTCTCCACACTGAACTCATGGAAAGTGAGCTGGTCAGTCTGCAGCCGGGATATTTTCCAAAAAATTCTCTCTGGTTTTAAACCGGTTTAGCTAAACTGGTTTCAAAACTGGTTGGAGCTGCGGTATAGACGAGGCTTAGATGGCCTGAACCGCTTTTGCAGAACCATCACAAGTAAAAATGATTAGGATACCCAGACCTGGTCTATGCTACAGCTCCAACTGGTTTAAAACTAGAGCTGGTCAAAAAGTGCTTAGTTGCTTTATTTCCCTTATGGAACATTTTGATGAAAACAAAATAAAAACATCATTTTCATTTAAATTTTCCATGGATAAGTTTAATTTATGTATTTATTTTTTTGCTGAAATTTGAATGCTGAAAAGTTTGACTAGAAATTGAAATATTTCAGTTTTGGGCCAAAATAGTTTGGTTTTCCTGCTTTCTCTAAAAAACCAAGTGTTTCCAGGGAAAGCGGATCCTTTTCACACAAACATTTGTTTAGTTGAAAACCCAGTTTTCTACTGGAAAAAACATTTTGACTGAATTTTTTGCCCACTCTTATTTAAAGCCAGTTTCAACTGATTTGGTTTAAAAACTGGCTAGAATTTTTGGGGGAAGTTCCCACCATATAGACAGACTTTGTCAATGAGAAGGTGAACTCTTGTAGGAACTTGCTTTGCAAGGACAGATGTTACTAAGAGCTTAATCCCAATGGCTTCAAGAAACGTGCAGGGCAGTTCATGCAGGATTGGCTCTTGAGACGTTATCTACATTAGATCAGTGGTTCTCAACTACCCCTGGGGGTACACAGAGGTCTTCCAGGGGGTACACCAACTCATCTAGATATTTGGCTAGTTTTACAACAGCCCACATAAAAAGCACTAGCAATGTCAGTACAAACTAAAATTTCATACAGACAATGACTTGTTCATACTGCTCTATATACTGTACACTGAAATATAAGTACAATATTTATATTCCAATTGACTTATTTATAATTATATGGTAAAAATGAGAAAGTAAGCAATTTTTCACTAATAGCTGCAACCCTTTGGTACTTTTATGTGTGATTTTGTAAACAAGTAGTTTTTAAGTGAGGTGGAACTTGGGGGTACACTGTATCCCTTTCACAAGTGAAGTGGTTCAGGCACCAGCTGGTGCGTTCACACTAGTCATGATGAATTGCTTTAAGTTTTGGCCCCCAACAGTTGTCCCCACGCTCTTTTAGTTGCAATAGTCTCTGCATACCTACCCCACAAGTCCTGGCTCAGCTCCCAGAAGCAATGCATCCTGGGAGATTTCAAAAGGCAACAAGTGCATTATGGGACAGTATCAGGTGGACTAGTCTGCCCCTTTCAGCTTCTCTGTGTCTGTGTTCACACAAGCCTAGTTCAGGATGAACCGTTTAACCCTAAACCAGCTGTTAAACTCGCTGGAAAATTGTCTGTTTGACTGTTTATTGGGCCATTCGTAGACAGTGGGGATGTGCGGATGCAAATGTCCCGGGAGCTCTCCGGGTGCTCTCATAGGTTTAATTTCCCTAGAGCAGACCATGCCACATAGCTCTGCTAGCATGTGAACTGTAGATTGTGTGCCTCGTGATACCATATATACCATGCATCTGAGGAAGTGGGTATTCACCCATGAAAGCTCATGCTCCAAAACGTCTGTTAGTCTATAAGGTGCCACAGGATTCTTTGCTGCTTTTACATATATACCTTGAAAGATTAGATATAAGCAGGTAGAGCAAGAGGATAAGGAATATGAGAGAGGAGGCACTCAGACTTTTTTTTTTTTTTCCAGCATCAAACTCTGTGGAGGCCTCTTTCTATTTAAATTTAAAATACAGTGTCTGTCTCTACGGTTGAAGGTATATACTGAAGTCAAAATGCAGACTGATGTTCTCACTCTTGTTTGTACGCCTAAGGAGGGGCAGGTTAAAGCTTAGTAATTTGGGGGGAGGGACAGCTCAGTGATTTGAGCATTTGGCCTGCTAAACCCAGGGTTGTGAGGGTTTTTTTTATTATTATTAAAAATGGAGATATCCCTATCTCCTAGAACTGGAAGGGACCCTAAAGGGTCACTGAGTCCAGCCCCCTGCCTTCACTAGCAGGACTAAGTACTGATTTTGCCCAGATCCCTAAATGTCCCCCTTAAGGATTGAACTCACAACCCTGGGTTTAGCAGGCCAATGCTCAAACCATTGCGCTAGCCCTTGAGGGAGCCATTTGAGGATTGGTCCTGCTTTGAGCAGCAGGTTAGACTGGATGACCTCCTGAGCTCCCTTCTAACCTTGATATTCTATGAATCAGTGAATAATCCATCTCTGTGTGGGTAACAGCTTATTACCCAGAGTTGTCCTCACTGTCTCTGGGTAGGTCACACTGGTTAGAGTCACCATCTCTCTGGGTACTCCAGGAATGCTCACATGCCCACCAGCCTGCCACAGTTTGATGGCATTCCGAGCTGTATCGTTTCAGGGACTGTTGTCAAACACTTGGCAACATACTCCTGGCTAGATACTAGGATAAACACATCCACACTCTTCATGGGTTGGGCATGTCCTTCATTTCAGGGCTCAAGTGAATTCTCCTGAAATAAGAGTGTGGTGCAATGCATGACGGAATAGCTATAATGGTGTCAATAAAGCAGCATTTTGCTGGGGAACAAGAAATGAAACAAGCAGAAAGTATAAGAATAAGAGGCTAGAAGGTCACGTTTGCATGCTTGATGCCTCAACTTTTGGAAGCATGTGCTCTACCTACAGAAGACATTTAAGAGTTCAGTTGAATCTGTGTTCCATTAGCTTTTAAGTGACTGGAGGACTTAATGGTAAATTAAACATTAGTGGGAACAATACATCAAGCAGAGTGAATGTTTATTGGCGTCCAGGCATTGCTGAGCTTTCTGATCCTTCTGTCCTCTTTGTGGTGCAGAGATGAGACGTGCCCTTCTGCATTCAAGGTTCTGCGGAGAGAAAAACAAACAAACCAAAAACAAATCAGTGCGAAGGTGATTTAGAGCTCAACCATTTTGTGATAAAGCTGCCCAGACTAAAAAAAAAAAAAAAAAAAAGAGTGACAAATTTTAAATGCTTTTGGCTTTTGTCTTCAATTAAATTAGAGGCCACCCCTGAGTATAGAGTTTCAAGTTGGGGTGGCAGTTTCTAAAGAAAGGAATTTCCATTATTGTGTTGGAAACACTTACTTAATCCTGCTGATCTGCCCGAGATTTTCACAACCACTAGGGCTCTGGATTCCATTATTAATCATGGAAAACATTTTGGTCAACCTGAGTAAGAAGGAGCCGCGGCGGCTGTGGATCCCATAGGGAAAGTACCATTAACCAGTAGCTGGGAGGAGCTCCTTGTTAATGTGTCATTAATATGTCTGTCAGAGATAGATAGGAGTGCATCAGAAGGCTGCTTTGGTGGCTGCTTATGCTATTTCTTCTATCAAGAAGCACAAGACTGGGAGGGACCTCTGGGGTCATCAGGTCCAGTCCCCTACTGTTTCAGGCAACCTTATCCTATAATCCCGTTCATGATTCATCAAACTCCATTGTATAATGAGTTAGGGTGTCCTCACGCTCCTATTGGGAGGCTGTTCCCAAGCCTCACTCCTCTGATGGTAGTAAATCTTCTAATTTCCAGTCATGGCCAGTTTAGGGCTTGTCCACACTTGAAATGCTACAGTGGCACGGCTTCAACGTTGTAGGGCTTCGGTATAGATGCTACCTACACTGACAGGAGGGGGTTCCATCTTCCTGAGAGGTGGTAACTAGGTTTACAGAATTCTTCCATTGACTGGGTGCTGTTTACACTGGCGGTTAAGTCGTCTTAACTACGCAGCTCAGCAATGTGGATTTGTCCCACCCCTGGGACATGTAGTTAAGCCAACTTAATTTTCTAGTGTAGACCAGGCCTCTTGTACAATCAGCCGTCCATTCTCCTGATCATCCTAGGAGCTCCTCTCTGTGCCTGTTCTTACAGCCTCTCCTGGGTTGTCAATCTGACCTCACTCCTGCATCTACTTCTGTAGTAATCTTCCAAAACACCGCAGTTTAGCATAATGCTACTGCAGTGTCTGAAGTGCTTATTAAGAGCTGATCAAGATTTTTTGTTTGCAAAATTCTCCATCCCACCCCTTTTTAATAAAAAACAAAATATTGAAAAAATGGTTCAGCTCTATAGTGGGTTGAAAAATGAGGGGAAATTAATGGAACTGCCATTAAAATATGCTTTTTTAATTTCATCATTTCAACTTTAATCTGTTGTACTCACTACAGCTCTTGAATTTCACTTTAGTATCCTTAATAAGGTTGGTATGGAATTCACTTTGAATATTTAAGAAGGAAACACTGAACCAAATCACACCCTGTGGCCCTTCTGCCATATTAAGTTTGTTGCAGAATAATTTGGTATTGTCTAGTTGCCGAAGAATTCCAAGTGCAAACTTGCATCATCTGATGCAAATCAGGGTGCTTGGCTGTCAAACCCTTGTAAAGGTTGCTTAGGACCAAATGGCAAATGGTAGAATGTCTGTGCTGTATTGTATCAGAGGGTAGCCGTGTTAGTCTGGATCTGTAAAAGCAGCAAAGAATCCTGTGGCACCTTATAGACTAACAGACGTTTTGGAGCATGAGCTTTCGTGGGTGAATACCCACTTCCTCAGAGACATGCATCTGAGGAAGTGGGTATTCACCCACGAAAGCTCATGCTCCAAAACGTCTGTTAGTCTATAAGGTGCCACAGGATTCTTTGCTGCTTGTGCTGTATTGTGATGAAAGCTTTTTTCTCATTGCATGAGAATAGTTCTTGGAATTTGAAGCAGCATCAGTCCCAGCTTTCTCTGGAAGTAGCATTATAAATATGAAGCGTGTTAAATAGAAGGAATCGACTGCAGCAGGAATGTGAAAATGTAAATGGAATATTCCTGTTAAGGAAAAACTTTTGTAGGCAAATGCGAACCATCTGGACTGTACAAGCAATTTGTGGCGATGCCATGTCCTCCATCCAGAGTTCTGCAAAAGCAAATGAAAGTTGTGGTGTAAACTCAAAGAAAGGAACAGATTTCTGTTCTCTGATGGGCTCATCCGGCAGATCAAAGGACCTGATTCAGCTGCAATTGAAGTCAATGGAGAGACTCCAGGAAACAGAGTCCAGAGGACAGCTACAAAAATGATAAAACCTCACCTCTGAGGAGAGTTAAAAAAAAATCAGGCATGGTTAGTCCTGAGAAGAGAAAACTAAGGAGGGACCTGATAACAGTCTTCAAATATGTTAAGGGCTGTTATAAAGAGGACAATGATCAAATGTTCTGAATGTCCTCTGAAGGCAGGATAAGAAGCAATGGGCTTCATCTGCAGCAAGGGAGACTTAGGTTAGATATTAAGAAAATCTTTCTAACTATCAGGGTCATTAAGCTCTGAACTAGGTTTCTGAGGGAGAACATAACATAAGAACATCAGTACTGGGTCATACCAAAGGTCTATCCAGCCCAGTATCCTGTCTACCGACAGTGGCCAATGCAAGGTGCCCCAGAGGGAGTGAACCTAACAGGTAATGATCAAATGATCTCTCTCCTGCCATCCATCTCCATCCTCTGACAAACAGAGGCTAGGGACAGCATTCCTCACCCATCCTGGCTAATAGGCATTAATGGACTTAACCTCCATGAATTTATCCAGTTCTCTTTTAAACGCTGTTAAAATGCTGTTTTAAACGGGATTGTGGAATCCCCATCATTGGAGGATTTTAAGAACAGGTTGGACCTGGCAGGAGCAGTCTAGGTTTCCTTGGTACTGCCTCAGTGCTGGGGAGTGCACTAGATGACCACTTGAGGTCCCTTCCATGCTTGGATTTTGTATGAGTCTGTTACACAGGCCATAACTTCTGGTTGAACGAGAGCCTCTCTTTTAGAAAGACATCCAGTCTGCCGCACTGAATTCCCCTGGCATTTACAACTGGATACAGGATTCGTCTCTGCTGCCCTGCACTCGGATCATGCTCTGCACTGTTGAACAGCTGCCACGTTCCGTCCCAGTGATGAGTGGAATGAGCCTGGTACAAAACCAAATCCTTCTCTTAGCTTCCAGAGGGATTTCTCAGCCCATCAATGAGAGTTAGTTTTCCTATTACTCAGTGAACACCCTGGCTGCAGGAGGACTTTGGGAGCCTGTGGCAATAGCTGGGGCGGGGGGTGGCTTGCAGGCATGAAGCACTCTACACAGATCTCACAAGATCTATAGTTGTAGGGTCAGAACTCCTTGCTGGTTCCCTCTTTCCCAAAAATGCTCATTAAGCAGCAGCTCTGTGTGTCCAGACTTGCAGTTTCCTGTCCCCTGTGAATAAACAGCAAAGAATCATGGGATTTTTCAGGATAAGAGGCCCTATATAATTGCAAGAACATTATAATTAGCCTGTGTGGGCACTAGGATGCAAGCTCCCCTATGCAGATTTCAACTTAGTCTTGGGCGGTTAAAGGAGAAAGCTGCTACGTTAATCCACTGGGCAACAGCATCTCTCTTCCACATGGCTGGAACGAGCTGGTGTTTTTGGTTAAACCCTAGAGCCTCCGTGGTTTTCCCCCAATTTTCACTGAAGCAGAAACATGTAAGGTGAGCAAACATGGCCCCTAAACAACAAGAAGAGGCTCGGTATGGGTGAAAGTGTGTGGATAACCTCAGGTTTTCCAAGGGCAACATCTTAACAACTCACTGACAAATTCCACTCAAAGCAAGTTAAGCATGTTTCAAAGGCCATGCTGCAAATGAATGACCAGGAAGGACCTTTCCCCAACTCTCCACACTGGCTTCCCATGGAATATTGAATCAGGTCTTGGTCCTTGTCTTTAAGGCATTCAGAGAGCTGGGTCCAGCATGTCTAAAAGATAGAATCAGAGAACCTAGGCCTGGAAGGGACTGCCAGAGGTCTCTAGTCCAGTCCCCTGCACTTATGGCAGGACTAAGTATTATCTAGACCATCCTTCGCCATCCCTGACAGACCCAGATCACCTGAAGCTCTGAGGTGATATTGTGGTCAACAGCTCTGCTCCTCCGGCACAATGGAACTTTCTACTATAAAGTAAAAGCTTGACTGGGCAGGAGACAGACTTTTCTTGGGGCTTTCTGTTGTGTCCTGGAGGTCAAATTGGATGATCACAATAACCCCTTCTGGCCTTATAATGAGGTATGGTACCGAGTAGCTGTTGCCCTATTTCCTCTTGTGTTGGAGTACCATGTTTGATCATCCTCCATTTTGTTTTTAATTATCACCTTTATACTCCCAGCCATGGCTATTGTCACATAGGGTTCTTCTGGAATCTCCATCTCTCCTGATCTAGGGCAATTTCACCTTTGCACTGAGCTCAAACTCTCTTTTCTATTTTCTTCCCACCTCTGTATCTTGGACTGCTGATTCTTTTCAGTCTCAGCTTTTAAAAACCTGTTAAAATTGTGGTTTTAACCTGAAAAAGTAGGCTGTGAAAAGGACATCATGGGGCTCCATGTCTGTTATTTCTCAGTGCCTATCAGATAAAAATCAGTCAGCTAGAAACTGATCTGGGGTTTTTGAACCTGGAATTTACAGACCTAAAAGCGGGCTGGATGGCAAATTTAAATGCTGTTCGTGGCCTCACGCAGTGGTTCATTCCCCAAAAATGTTGCTGAGTGGGTGACAACTGAGTGGCATAAGCGAGTTCTTACGTTACAAGGCTTTTTGGGGCAGGACACCTGATTTTGTATGTTTATATACAGTGATGTGCACTATGGGTCCTTATTCCGGCTGGAGCTTCTGGAGCTGCGGCTTTTGTGGTTAAGGCACTGGATTGGAACTCATGACATCTAGGTTCAGTTCTGAGCTATGCAACAGACATCTGTGTGATCTTGGGCAGATGATTTAATATTCCTGGGCCTCAGATCCATGTCTGTAAACTATTCTTCCTTTATCGTCTCTGTTTCGATTGTGGAAGTTCTTTGGGGCACGGATTGCCTTTTACTAAGTGGATATACAGCGCCTCGCACCACAGGGCACTGATCTCAACTGGGGGCCCTTTAGGCGCTATTGTAATAGACATAACATAACGCTGAGCAGGTCTGGATGCCTGATCTTCAGAGTGCAGGAGAGAGTCCTAAAACCTTTGGAATGCAATCAGAAAAAAATGCAAGGAGGTAGGCGATGTCTTTCCACCAGCCCCTCTTTCTCCTGCTGTGTGAACCTACTGTAGATTTCTGAATCCCCTTTGATGTTTATCTCCCTAGTAATTCTATTTGGGGGATTTGCTAAAGCGACAGTTAGAAGAATAAATACGGCATGGAATTGGGAGGCCGAGTGGCAAAAAGAATGTTGGAAACAGGATTAGGATCATATTCTACCAGTGTTTGTCAGGTTGTGAATAAGGCTAAAGTTCCTTATTGGCCCAGGGTGGCTGGACTCTTTTGTCCCAGTTGGGATTTCTCCTGCCCCTCCTCGCCCTCCCCTTCACATAAAGCTTTCAGTGTAATGATGAAAGAATAATCATTGCCCTGAATGGGGAGATGTGATATTGGAAATTCCATCCGATGGAGCAGGAGAGATGATGCTCAGATATACAGCAGAGTTAGGCAGGGAGTTCTGGGTAGCGGACATGGGGGGCCCCCCGTTGCTCAAAAATAGGTCAGAAAAGGCTATGCTGAGGTATTCAAAGGAGTACCAGTTTTACAGCACCAACTTCGATTGGTCAGACTGGTCACGTGGTGGCATTTGTTTAATTTGAAAATATTTTAATTTTCCCAAAGTTTCTTATTTGGAAAACGACAACGTTCCAGAACAGCAGAACATTTTGGAAACCAAAACATTGGTTGTGTTTGCAAACCGCCAATGGAATGCAAATACTTTTGAAAGTTTAGAAATTCTGGTGATTTTTTGAGGGGCAGGGGTGGGAGGAGGAGTGGGACTCACCTCTACATAACAATAATAAACATATTGGATATGCTGGTCTGTAATGTTCAAACTGGATGAAATCTACACAGGAAATATTCAGGTGCTAGCCTCAGAAAGCTAAGATCATAGGGAATCTCAGCTGTTCCACCTGTAAATTTCAAAGCTTTGGTTTAGTTATGAACCTGATAGCAGCAAAGATTTGTTGGATCCTTTCTTCATAAGGTCAGGACCAGTATTAGCACCTTTCTAAACCATCTGGATAAACAGAAAGGCCCTTTATTTGCTCTATGTTAAACATACACAACCTATCTGAAAATGGGAGAGCAGCTGAGGTGTAATCAACAATCTTTCAAAGAGGAGGAGGTTGGAAAGTGCTTTCTTCAGGGCATAGTATGTACCAGTAGAAATTAGGTAGAGAGAGAGAAATGGATAAAAATACTCAAACCCTTTGAAGGGAAACTGCACATTTTTTTTTCATCCTATAATTTAGATTTTTCATTTAAGTTTGATGAAATCTACATGAAACGAATAGAAATATTTTCATGAATTTTGTTTTAAAATTTCAGTGACAACAGTTTATGGGGTACGTTAATAATAATTTAAAAACAAAATTCGCGCAAGCACCAGAAACCCCAGGGCCAGCAGCGCTGCATTAGTGCATCAGAAACAGAAACTCATTGTTGCCATCTCTTACAATATTTTGATGTCAAGTACCAGAAGGGTAGTCATGTTAGTCTGGATCTATAAAAATAACGAGGAGTCTGGTGGCACCTTAAAGTCTAATAGATTTGTTTGGGCATAAGCTTTTGTGGGTAAAAAACCCCACTACTTCAGATGCAATATTTTGGTGATTTTCTTAAAGCCCCAGCTCCTGGAAGCTTTTGAACATGTGAGAATCTCAGCTTTTGTTAAAAAAAAAAAAAAAATTTCTAGCCCTCATGGTTGTAGCAAAAAGATAGAAAGCGTGACCTGAGTGTAATCTAAAGGCTCAAAACCAGAAGGCAGAGAAAAAGAACACCACATTTATTATTTATTAAAAATATCATGATTTTTAAGCAAATCTCATGATTTTTAGGGCCTGACTTGTGATTAGGACTGGGAACTGACACTACCTAGAACCGGGAAATGAAACTCACTGATCTGGTTTCCCTGCCCAAGCAGAGTGAAATGCAGGAAAATTAAACAGGCAGCAAAAATAATGAAATATACATTCGATTTTTAAAGTTCTTTCTTTTTTTTTTGCCCATGGGTTTATTTTTAGTAACCACAAGCAACAATTTTTCTTTCAAAAGCCGAGGCCACATTCTGCAGCCTTTTATGCCATTCTTATCTATTTCACTCGGAGTTTGGCCTTAAATAAGGCTTAGGTCATGATTTTTATTTTGACAGTGTCTCTTTATGTCCAATATTCATACTTCGTAGTATTTTAATTTGTAGTACAGTGACCTCTGTGATGATCAGACCCCATTGTGTAACGTAGTGCACACGCGCAAGTAATAAGAGGCAACACGATTACAAACTACATAGACAAAATGGACAAAAGGAAGTACTGTTACATCCACTGTGCAGACAGGGAATGTCGACACGGCACTAAAAAACCCCACAGCACTGAGTCTCAGAGCCCAGGTCAATTGATGTGGGAAAGCAATAATTATTCCTGTAAATATTTTGAAGTTGATGGAGTTAACAGCAAGAATGAATTTGTCCTTTTAGCACTTTGTATCAACAAAATATGCACTACTGTCTTTTTGTTCTGTAGAATCACAGAATATCTGGATTGGAAGAGACCTCAGGAGGTCATCTAGTCCAACCCCCTGCTCAAAGCAGGACCAACACCAACTAAATCATCCCAGCCAGGGGTTTGTCAAGCCTGACCTTAAAAACCTCTGAGGAAGGAGATTCCACCACCTCCCTAGGGAACCCATTCCAGTGCTTCACCACCCTCCTAGTGAAATAGTGTTTCCTAATATCCAACCTAGACCTCCCCCACTGCAACTTGAGACCATTGCTCCTTGTTCTGTCATCTGCTGCCACTGAGAACAGCCGAGCTCCATCCTCTTTGTAACCCCCTTTCCGGTAGTTGAAGGCTGCTATCAAATCCCCCCGCCCCCTTCTCTTCTGCAGACTAAATAACCCCAGTGCCCTCAGCATCTCCTCATAAGTCATGTGTCCCAACCCCCTGATCATTTTCGTTGCCCTCCGCTAGACTCTCTCCAATTTGTCCTCATCCCTTCTGTACTGGGGGGGGGGTGTCCAAAACTGGAGGCATGTACAGCACCTAGCACAATAGGGCTCTGACTGGGGCTTCTGTGTGATGATATGGCTCTGTCCACTGTCATGGTGACGTGTAGAGCACAGGCAAGTGTAGCTACATGCCACAGTGAAAGGTTCTGGCAAAGGGGAGTAGCTGGACACTACACTGCTAAAAATAGTGGTGTAGACTAGGAGGCACCGCTTGGGAATGCAGAGAGCTCGTGTAGGGTATATACCATGGGGGTTCGGGTGTGTAAGGCAGTCTCGTCTGCCCTCCTTGCCTGAGCTGTGCCTCACTTCTACACTGCTGTTTATATCCACACCAGCTGGGCGGGCAGCGTCTGCACTATACATACCGCCGTAAGTTTCGACCTTATAAAACCAATAATAATTGCAAAACTTGTATAGATCTTGTCTTTATTTTCTTCTTCTTGTACTCCTCTTTTACCCAATACTGATGCAATATAAAAGTTGGAATGAAGGTGTTTTCCAATAAGGGGGAAGCTACCTGAGTCAACTAGTTTTTTTAAAATACAGGGCGGGGAGAGGAACCTCTGCTCTTCTACGCCCACAATGGCTAACGAGGATAACAGCTTGTGGGGAAGTTTGCATAAACAACCAGCACAAGAATTAAATTATTAGATATTAAATTATTATTATCAAAATCTTTCCCGTTTGGTACAAATTAACATACTGTGAAACACTCTCCTTTCTCCAGGCCACAGAGTGTTCAAAGCAGCCGTCTCAGGGTACCAAACCAAAACAGCAAAGATCAATATTTCATTTCTCAACACCTGCCAATCCTCTTGAAGGATGCAGGATTCCAATGTGCTTGCAAATGGCTTTATATCATTTTAACTCCACCAAGGTCAGTGAGGTTTACTCACATAAGTAAAGTTGCTCCTGTGTTCAAAGCTAGGATCACACCCCTGGTTTGCAGAGTTGGCAAATAGCACGGCTGATTCTAAACACATGCTTAAACACGGTGCTATTTGCTCAAAAATCAGTAAAACAGAGTGCGTGATGTTAAGCAAAATAATAAATTGTGTGTTTTGGATTTTTAAAAAAATGTTTATTGTGCGAGGATTTATTCCGTTTGACAAACCATGCCATTTAGAATACAATAGTGGCATAATCACAGCCTGCGGCTGTCATTTTTCATGATAATGGGATACTTATTCATCTAAGGCAGGTACAAGTCTGTTGTTGGCCTTCATTTTACAAGATTACGTGTATTTCTGTCTTATTTGGAATAGGTGATATCTGACAGGAAGCAATTTTCCCCAGTTTGGGGGGGTCTTTGTATTAACTATTTGCTGGTGATACTTCTCCTCCAACTCTTGAGGTGGGTTTGGCCAGGAACCCAAAGACAAACATGAAAAAAAAATATTTGAACTGTTTCTATAGCATGACAATTTATTAGCTAAGCGTGACCGTGCAGGAATATTTCTGTGCATCCGACCTTTGGGTTGCCGTGTGCATTCTACTCCATCCTTAAAAAGAAACTGGTGCCCATTTTTGTTCAGCCTGAACCTTCACCAGATCAGAAGCACCGCAGTTACATTGCAAAAGGTATTGTTTGAAATTCTATTTGGCGTTTCTGAGCGGAAGTCTGATTCAGCAAAGCACTTCTGAGACAAAGAAGTGCACGTCCTTAAATGCTTAGCAAAACTGAGGTCCTAGTGCCACAGCCAGACAACTAGCTGAAAAGTAATGTAAAGCTGATTGAGAACGCCAATATTTTTCATGGTTTTTTTTTAATTTTGTTCCCCCTCCCCCACAGGTTTCCCATGGGAAAAAATTCAGTTCTTTGAAAATGCTCAAATGTCAGTTTCCAATTTTTTGGCAAAAAAATTAACCCAAATGGAATTTTTCTGCAAAAATTGTTGCCTGAAAACCTATTTTTGGTTTAAAAAAGATTTAGATGAAAATAATGCCTATTAATGCTCATTATTTGTGACTGGTGGCCATTCTGCGGTTCCCTGTGAAACACATCACTCTCCACTCTTCCTATCCCTTCTTCCTTCCTCTCATTCCTCTCATTCCCTTTCCTCTATCTAATTCTGCCTATCTGGACTTTGAGATTATTATTTCTTTGTATTATAGGCTGTGCCTAGAGATCCAGCCAAGATCATGGGCCCATCGTCTTAGGTACTGTGCAGAGACATAAGAACAGACAGTCTCTGCCCAGATTTTACGGTGTAAATACATAAGACACATGAAGGCTGGGAGAAAAGAAGGGTTACTAACCTAATTTTACAGGTGGGGAACTGGGACATAGAAAGATTAAGTGACTTGCTCAAGGTCACACAAGGAATCTGTGGCAGAGATGGGAATCGAAATCATGTCTGACGCAGCTTAGGCTGGTACTCCTATATCCTCGCACAGGACAAAAGATCTGTTCCCGCTGCATCTCTCTCCCATCCATGTGTTCCCTGCTTATGCTCAGAACAGTCTCCTTCCGCCTGTGTTATGTTAGGCTCTTCTTGTTCAATGTAAACATGTTCTGCTAGGAAAAAGTAAATGAAATGCATATACGTGCTCCTAGGCTTATATCTTCTGAATCCTTCCCCCCCCGCCCCCCGCCCCAACACACACACTTTGTAGCTACTGGCGCATTTGTGGCCCTACCCCTTCTGAGCTGTGGTTACAATGCTGAGCGTGTCAAGCGCTCTACCTAGCACTCCCTGGTTTGCTGCTACTGATGGAGGTTAACTGGTGTGTCACAATGGGGGTAGGGAAATGTGGGGAAAGACTCTAGCATAGGCACATCCAATGGGTAAAGGAAACCCAGGAAGCTCTATTCACAAAAGCCATGTTGTAGCGGGCTGATCAGCCCCTCCTGGCCGGAAAGGGTTAAAAGCCAGCCCTTGGAGAGGGCTGGGGCAGGGGGAAAATCTGGGCTGATTAGGGAAGCAGCCTCAGCTGTGGCCATGCCCCAATCAGGGCCCAGCTGACCCTTATAAGAGGGCAGTGGGCTAGGAGCAGACAGACACGCTCTTTCTCGCCTTTGGAGAGGGAGGGACTGGCTGCAGGATGCTGAGGAAGGGGCAGAGGGTGGAGCAGGGCTGGGGAAGGGCCAGGGAGCTGGGAGCTCCAGGCTGCAGGCTGAACTAAGGGCCCACTCAAGAGTAATAGGGTTTCAGAGAGGCAGCCCCCCTATAGGTAGAGGTAGCAGGTCCAAACTCAACCTTGCCTGTGATGAGTGGCTTATACTTCGGTCTGCCCCAGGGAGCGGGGGCTAGTTGGTGACTGGCAGTAGCCTACGACTGAGGCAAAGCGGGGATACGGGAGTGGGGAGACCCAGAGAAACTGTGGGAGTACTGCCTGGGGGCAGCACTCACAGAAAGGGGCACCGGGGTCCGGGAGGGACCCAGGGGCCAGAACAAGGCAAGACACCGGCTGACAGAGGGCACTCCAGAGGCTGGAGAGCTAATTTCCTGAGAGACCAGCAGGAGGTGCCACCGAGTGAGTCTGTGTGCAATTACACATGTGCACCAGCCATCCCCTACCATTGACCCCAGCCATCACTGTCTTGAAGGCTGGGATTGTCATGATTTTAACACTGCAGCCGCTACTCTCTCATTTTTAAAACGAGCTGGTTGAATAATGATCACAAAGAATTTATCACCTACAGGGTGGGTTTTATACTGCCACCCATCACCGCAGAACCCGAGCACGGAAAATCCATCACAACAGCAAAGCCCCTAGAATGACGATTTCCCCCAGTCAATCGTTATTTTTTGGAATGTGCTTTTCCACTATTCCCCCCATGCCAATGCTGATCGACTTCGGTTTAGGGTGGAAGATCCCGCAAACACTGTGAATGCGAAGATCCTCCAAACACCGTTACTCTGTAGCAACTTGGGCCATTGCTATTGGTTGTATTTCAGTAGCATCTAAAAGCCTCAGTCCGTTGTGATGGGAGCTGTACAGACACAGAATAAAGAGACCGTACCATTGGAATGCTTTTTTACATAGAGGATACTGAGCAGTATTGGCTACAGTGATGCTCCAGTTCCTGCCTAAGGTTGTGTCAGGCATTGCTATGATTGGTATAGAAGGGCCTGATCCAGAGCCCATTGAACTCAATGGAAGATCCCTGTTGATTTTGATGGGCTTTGGATTGGGACTAGCGATCTTCACCTGTTGGAAGGGAGGGAGGCTGTCCAATGCTTAGGCTACTCGCTTGGGACTCGGGAGACATGGGTTCAATTCCTGACCCATTGTTGTACAGACAAAACTGCACAGGATCTTTTCAGGAGGCAAGACAAAGATACCACATTTATTATGATAACAATTTGATTTATGGCTAATAACTGATATCTTAATTCTTATACATACACATTATACCTAATACGTACACACACACACACATCCATCAGATGTTCTGCAGCTGCTGCAAAGTTACCAGTCCTGAAGATAGCTTAAGTTCATAGCTTGATTTTGTAGCTTGGGTTCGTAGCTTGTGGCAGCTAACTGGCCAGGAAAGCCAGGCACAAGGACAAGCTGGATCTCTGTTGGGCAGGCATTGATGTCCTTCCATGTTGGCAGCAGAATGTTACCCAGAGTCTCTCATCTCACCCTTCTTTTTTATAGGCTTTTAGTTTGGATTCAAAGTCTATAGGTCTTGCTGTGTCACGCTGCCTCTGAGTTTGGATTGATCACCCATCAATTGCAGGCGTGACTTTCAGCCTTGAACCTGGCTTTGATCTTCCTTCTGTTGTTCTGTTGTCCTTTTCTTTTTAGGGTGGATGCTTCTTACTTTGTTTAGGGCTGTTTAGGTCTTCAGCTGTTGGTATTTGAACTTTATCTCATCAGGACAGGCTGGGGCTGGAGGTTGATTCCATCATCCATACATACCTCATTCACACATCTAAACTAAACTAATAAGATTACATCAAGATTTGCAAAAATGAAGTTTGGAGGAAGCTTTTACAAAATGGAGTGAGTGTTTTAAAATGGGGTTTGAATTACAATATGGAACAGAAGTTACAGTGTAGGCAAGTGTAGTGTGGATGGTGAACAGAAGTTACATTAATAAATTAAAAACAATTTCATTTATCAGTTCTACACCATCACCGACCTTCTTCTGTGCCTTGAGCAAGTCCCTTAGTGTCTCTGCACCTCAGTTCCCCATCTGTGCAATGGGGACAATCAGCCCTGTCTCCTGGGGGGGCTGTGGAGGCAAATACATTAAAGATGCTCAAATACAGTGGTAATGCGGGGAGGGTGTGAGTACTTTAGACAGACAGAATTAGCAAAGAGTTCTGTGTGCCACGCAGGGGTGAGCCAAACCTGGTTTACCCAGCAGCCAAGTACAGGCAGAATGGAGCATTAAAAGGGGATAATCTCTGGTCTCTGGTAGGAGCCATTCATTCAGTTCACAACACTTGTGTGTTTGTCATGGCGGTCCTGTGTTACCCTCTGTAACCCCACCCTTCCACGAGTTAGCCATTTTAACATGCAGCAGATTCGTACAGGATGCAGGCTCAGAGCTGAGGCTTTATTAGTGTAATTATACATGTCATGTGATGATCAAGTCCATATAGGCTGCTCATGAAATAAAATCCCTCGCTCCACGCCTTATCTGAGGGGTTTCAGTTTGAGAGGGGTTTAGTCACAACAACAGAAGAGGGCAGAGACATGGAGTCCAATTCTCCTTGCCCTCCAGTTTGTTTACACCCCTGTAGCTGAGAGGAGAACCAAGCCTGCTTTGTCTAACGGCTAAGGGTTCTGTGTCCTGCCTGCGGTCTATGGAGCCCTGACTCCGGCACTGCTCTGACAGAGGTTAGCGGGAGTTGGGCTTGCGCATCCGAACACCTCCCTTGAAGACCATGGTAGTCTTCCCATTGACTGGGGCCTTGAGTGAGGGCTGCAAGATTCGTCCCCATGGTAGCGAGGCATCTCCTGGTCTGTACTATAAAGGCAGATGGTGGGACGATCACCATCTGCTAGGACCCTACGTTCCAGCAGGAGCAGGCAGACAGTTACAAGTCAGGCCCTGATTCTGCCAGGCACAGAATATCACCACCTCACCCTCACCTCTGGGGGAGCAGAGGGCGCTCAGCAGGCTCAGGCCCCTTGGTGACCCCAGGAGAAGGTTCCAGAAATAATCTGGCAGCTAGAGGGAACTGAATTAATGAGAGAGACAGGGGAGTTAAACCAATGAGGCCTTCAAACCAGGTTACAAGGGCCAAAAATCCTACATGTGCACCATGACTATTAGCCCAAATGCAGGACTGCAGCCAGGGATATAAACAACAAACGAGGTGAGCAGCGACCCAAGCCCTAATGGTCTGGCACCCATATGAAAGACCACTTTTCCTCCTCAACTCCCACCACAGCTGGTGAGATCCACTGAGATGCTCTGGCTGCTGGTCCAGGCCACATACCCATTTAGGGCCAGCTTTGGGATGTTGTCAGCTGAGGGCTTGAGCAGAACCCGGGCCACCGGAAACCTGTGCACGGCCATCTTCAGAAGGGAACACAACACCTAAAGGGTATTTAGGGTAAATGAGGCTCTAACGTATTTATTTCAGTTACTGGTTATCATCAAGGCGTAGGAGCTTCCAGTCACATCAAAGGGGAATGGATTTTATGAAGTGAACTCTGGCTTAGGTGAATTTAGCTTAGGTGAAATTGTTGTTAAATTGAAATTCTTAGGCAGAATGAAATACCTAGGGCAGTTTTTTCCTATTGCTCTCAACGGAAGCTGCTGGGGAGCACTGAGCAGTTTTGAAAATCAGGCCCCACTTTTGTGCACTCGAGAACTTGTGAAAATCTTGACCTTTCCCTAATTCATTTGGCCAGAGTTATAACAACACAGTTGTGTGAGGCAAAAAAGACAAGCTCCCTGGGAGATTAAAGCAAGCAAGCAGACAACATTGGGGAATTGTGTCTGAAATCAAAAGCACATCTCTGATCTCTGTTTAAACAGGTTAGAGAAGCTTGGCTGAGATAGGGCTGCCTAAAAATAATACCTCTGACACCTTTGGGGGGATTTGTGTCTTAAAGCAAAACTAATTCTCTCTCCCTTCTGCTTCACTGGTTCTTCAACCCTTTGTTATTCACTAATTTAATTTAATTTTTTTTTTTTTGGTCCTACTTCAGAAACATTCCTGCTTGGGTAGTAGGTTCCAACATGGGGCTAGTGGGGTGGGAATTAAGGAGTTACTGTGGATTCAGGAATGTGTCATGTTTCACCACAGAGCAGAATGCCTTTCTTTAAGGTGGCTGTTGTGGGGATCTTAGGCAAACACGCTAGGAGAGTTTGGGAGATGTGAGGAGAGATCTTCATGGAGCTGTAATGTTTCCTGACTCTCCAGTGCTAAGCTGGTCTCAGGCATCGCAATGATCCTGCCCTGCCGTACACAGGTCTGTCCCCAGTAGATGGCCAGGATAAGCTTGGCATCCCTGGCGGGCTCTGAAAGGTGAACTCACGTTAGTTTGTACAATGGCGAGTTGGCACGTTCCAATTTTATTTCTGCAAAAAAATTGTTGAATGACATGAATTCCAGTGGAGATTTTCTCTCCCCCTCCCAGAATATTTCAGTGAAAATGAAAAGCAGATTTTGATTTTGAATTTTTTTCAACAAAAATTGAGAATTTGGACTAAAGACGTTTGTTTTAATTGTTATTAACCTGAAACCACATTTTAAAACAAACAAACAAACAAAAAATTAGGTGAAAAATTTCAACCTGCTACTTAATACTTAAAAAAACATGTACAAACATGCAACTCCTGCCACAGGCACAAGGAGTCCCCGCTACTGTAGTAATCCTCTCAGCCTCTCTGTGAGGTGGGGAAGTGCTATTGTCCCCATTTTATAGTTAGGGAAACTGAGGCAGAAAAGTTAAGTGACTTGACTAAGATCACTTAGTAGGTGGGTGAGGTTCTGTGGTCTACAGTGTTCATGAGGTCAAACTAGAAGATCATGATGGTCCCTTCTGGCCTTGGTCTATGAGTCTATTATGGTTACGTTGCTGAGATCACATGGGCAAAGGCTAGTGTGCAGCTTGGAGGAGCACTTTTAAAAAATAAATTCAGTATTTTTGTTTGATGACAATGTAGCTACAGAAATGAGCCGCCTTATTTATATTTCAGAAGCAACTTCAGGCCCCAACTGAGACCAGGGCCCCATTGTGGCAGGTACATAATAAGAGTTACTTTCTGCCCACAGAATTTACAGTCTAATTAGGCAAGATGGACAAAAGATAGAGCTGGAGACTAAGGACATGGCTTGTCACATGTCAGATGAGGAGGTAAAATGGAACTAGAACTCAGAGTCTTTTGAGTTTCAGTCCTGTGTCTTATCCGTCACCTCACACTGCTTTTCCAGCGATGGAGTGGGAATGCCCTGGCATATGAACTCTGGAAGAACAGTCTATGTTGTGAGAGGCAGTGTGGTCCACTGGCTACAGAACTCTACTGGGAGTCAGGAGACCACTGGCTCTGCCACTGGCTTACTGGGTGGCCCTTGGCAAGTCACTTCATCACTCTGTGCCTCAGTTTTCCTACCAGTAAAATGGGAATAAAAATACTTCTGCTTTGAGATCAATGAAGAAAAAGTGCTATTTAAGAGCTTATTATTTTTACTATGGAGTGGAGTGATAAAAAACCCGTAGAGGAGGTTGTGGATGGGATTTACCATAATCAATGAACCTGTATTTGTGTTTTACATTGATTAATGTTAAACTACCTGGGTTTCCCTTTCACATAATAGAGTGGGAAGACTTTTTCCTGATTTTACCATTCTGATTCCTGTAAGGAAAAGCTTCAAAATATAGACTCATAGATTCATAGACTCTAGGACTGGAAGGGACCTCGAGAGGTCATCGAGTCCAGTCCCCTGCCCTCATGGCAGGACCAAATACTGTCTAGACCATCCCTAATAGACATTTATCTAACCTACTCTTAAATATCTCCAGAGATGGAGATTCCACAACTTCCCTAGGCAATCTATTCCAGTGTTTGACTACCCTGACAGTTAGGAACTTTTTCCTAATGTCCAGCCTAAATCTCCCTTGCTGCAGTTTAAGCTTAAGCTATGGAGGAAGCTTTAGTCCCCGAGGAAACTGAAACCCTGAGCAGAATCACACTTCCTATTGGTTGTTTAGCACTGTTATTTTTTCCTCCAACACCCCATCCTCCCTGTTTATTGAGCCTAATAAAGACAGGATGTGTTGGTAACGAATTACAGCTGAAGGGAATCTCTTTGCCCTGCTACTGAACTGGGCGGCAAAGGTATCTCCCAGGCAGCTGGCAAGCTCTCTGTCCCTCCCTTGGTGAACTGGCTTTGTTTCAAACCCAGACATACCCGTTAAGGGATGGGTGAAGAGGAAGGTGCCACCAATCAAGGGCAAGCCTCAGAGCTGCACTGGTAACACTAGAGAGACTAAGGCCTGTATACACAGACTCATGCAAGTTTCAGAGGGTAGCCGTGTTAGTCTGGATCTGTAAAAGCAGCAGAGAGTCCTGTGGCACCTGATAGACTAACAGAGAGATAGGTCTGTTAGTCTATAAGGTGCCACAGGACTCTTTGCTGCTTTCATGCAAGTTTATGCAGCTTCATTGGACTCAATGAGATTAATTGTGTGATTCAAGTTAAGCTCATGTGTCAGTTCTTTGCAGGACCAAGACCTTAGCCTCTAAGCTGATAAGCCCAGTCTAGGTAGGATGTGTTCTTACCCTTCCATAGTCAGCTCCTCCCTCCCCTTCTCTACAGTCTTGCCACTACTAATGCGAGAGTCTTCTCCCATGCAACTCCTGCCACAGGCATAAGGAGTACTCACTATAGGGAAGATTGCAGATTAGGCCTTGAAACTGTAAAGTAGGAGTGTTTGTCTAGAGTCATTAAGGAGACATTACCCTAAGGGCATTTCTCTAGAAGTAGAACTGATATCAGGATTCATATCAGGTGACTTCATAAAGCTGAGCAACAAGAGTGTTTTTATAACACCATCACAGACCCCCCCCCCTTAAAAAAAACCAGGCAGCGAGGGGCACAGCTGAACCCTGACCATAATGGGGTGTATATTGAAAAGTGCCAAACTGGTGCCTAAGTCCCTTCATGAATCTGGCTAACTCCCATAGATATCAATTGAAATTAGGTGCTAAATTCCTGTATGGATCTGGACCTAAGTGATCTAGGTGCTTATGTTCCAGACACCTAAATCACTTAGTCACTTTTGAAAAATGTACACATTGAATTTATTAATGTAGGGTGAAATTCTCTGACTTGTGTAATGCAGGACGTCAGAGTAGATGATTGTATAATGGTCCCTTTAGCATTAATCTATGAAAATATAGACAACTCCAGCATCTAATAGGATCTCATTTTCTTTCCTTATTTTGAATAATATTAAGGGTAGTTGGCATAGATTTTTTTTTTTTTTTTACAGTTAGTGCAAATGGGAAATTTTTTTAATCAGGTGCAGATAATGAAGTTGAAACATGATGTATGGAGGGCAACCTGGGAACAAACAATAATCAGTAGCATGAAGCTCCCCTAGACATTCTTAGAAGTAAAGCAACACACAACAAAAAATTGAATTACATTGAGGAGCAACAATGCGGTAAACACTTGATGTGAATCTTAGTCAGGAGTGCATTTTTATGAGCGTTTGAAATATATATATGTGTATTTATTTGCATTGATGTGTTTATATGGCTTTACATATCAACCTAGACAGGAAAAATTGAATAAAATGTCAGGTCTGGGAAATGAGGAGATTATGAAAAGCAGATTTAATTCGGCACCGTTTTTTGATGTTTGTGGCACATTTCATCGTGTTGCCGGAGACACCCAATTACACAGTTTGAAGAGTGAACAGCAAATGGGGTATCCATGGGAGAATATTAACTGTGGTCGAGTATTTTTTAATTCTCCTTTCCTTCAGCAAATATTATGTATGCGTTATGGAAATGGATCAAAATACCACATAGGCTCTTATTACTGAGCTCTGAATCTCTCTCAAATAGTCTGATTTTAACTCTGGCATTATATTTTTCTGGAACAGACCCGTCAGTAATTTTAGGGGACGGCTTTCCTGGCCTAAGCACCAGGTATGATTTCCTGGAACTATGGATTCCAGGCTCAGTAGGAGTTGATTGAGACTTTGGCCTTACATAAACAGAGGCCCTATCAGAGGGACCCCATCACAGTGCAGTTGTTCCGCCACCAGGTTCCATCACGATCAAAATAGGAGTCGGAACCTGTATGTCTCTCAACAGCCATGCTGAAACCATGGATTGACCAAGACGTTCGCCCCCTACCAGGGAAATGGTTACAGTCTATCTGTACTTCTGCTTTCTAGTGTGTTCTACTTGAGTAGGTTGACCACATGTCCCGGTAGTAGGGGCTTTGTCTTATATATACAACTTCACCACCACCCCCAAAAAAAGTGTCCCGATTTTTCACACTTGCTCTTTGGTCACCCTATACCTGGGGCAGGGGACAACTGTGTTATAGTTAGAGTTGCTTGTGAATTGTTCAACCTTTTTTTTGTTGGAAAATGCCAATTGGTCAAGACTGAAACCTTTTTTTGCAAAAAGGTCTGTTTAGAAAAAAAAGTTTTCCTTGATGACCTTGGGCGAGTTGCATCACCTTTCTCTGCCTCAGTTTCCCCATATATAAAATAGAGATAATGATCCTGACCTATATAAAACCCTTTGAGATCTATGGCTGAAAATGCTGTAGGAGCTAGCTAGTAATTATTTATTATAACATAATTTTTTTGCATTTCTTTGCCAAAATTTCAATATCTTTTTTTTTCAAAATGTTTTGAAAATGAGGACAAAGATATTTGTGAAAGTTTGGTCTTTTTTTTTTTAATTCAACAATAAAGTTTAGTTGAAAACTTGAATGTTGGTAAATTTAGTCAGAAAAAGTTTGGAAAAATGAGTCTTTCCATTGAATTAATTGGGCATTGGATTAGGTTTTTTAACTCACAAATATGGTAGGTGTGGCACTGCTCGCTGCACACCATCTGTACATTTTTCACTGGCTAGATAGATTGGTCTCCTTGTCCAAATGAAGCCAGTGTTAGATAGCAGAGAAAGAATTTTATAAATATTTCTTCATCACTTCCCTGAGACTTGCCACCAACCATCATTTGTCATTCTTTGGGCTAAGCCGTGACTTTGCCTGGAACAAGAAAAAGCGCTTTGTTTTGCTGCCCTAGGAACAGGTTCCTCCTTTACTCTGAGAGGCAAGGCCACTGAACCAGCCGTGTACCTGGTGTAGCCTAAATGCGTTGGCACAATAAAGCTTTGTTGTCATTCAGCTGAAGAGGCCTTGGTACATATGACCCCAGCGTATTAAAAACAGTGATTCTGAGGCATGGTAGCTGGAAATTACCAGTTAGGTTGGTGTGATGGGATGTACCCGCCCTTAAAGACTAAAGGCTGGGACAGAAGACCCTGTCCCAGGGATGTTGGTGTTAGCAAGAGCTCAGGAGCTGCCCGAAACTGGAAGAGAAGAGGTGTTCCTGGGCAAAGGGGTAGTGGGATCGGAATACCATTTTGGCACTTAAAGAGAAACTGAAATGGTACCCACCGTACAGCGTGACATGGCATGCCACCTCTTAGAACTGGGTGCGTGGAAGGAAGAAAGGCAGAGCTGGAATGCTAGGCTTCTGCTTGATAGAATCAAGGCTCTGTAGTCAACCAGCATGGTGGAGATGGGCCCAAGCTATGGGGCTGCTAGAATGTTTGGGACACTGAGGACTATTTTGAATTACTTTGGGCTACTGACTCAGTTTCCAGGGATGGCTGATGACTATCCTGAGAGAGACCCACCAGCAGCTCCCCGCCCCCATGCCCAGCTCACCTCCACCTCCTCCCCTGAACGTGCCGCATGCCCGCTGTTTCCCCCTAGCTCCCAGCACTTGCACCATGAAACAGCTGTTTCCCGTGGCTGGGAGGGAGGGGGGAGAAGGGGGAACATGGTGTGCTCGGGAAAGAGGCAGGGCCAGGGCGGGGATTTGAGGAAGGGGTCCAATAGGGGCAGGGAGGGGGCGGAGTTGGGGTGGGGACTTTAGGGAAGGGGTTGGAATCTGGGCAAGGCAGGGGCAGGGACAGGGTGGAGTCAGAGCGGGGTTGGGGCTGGGGGGGAAGGCTGGTGCCTATGATGATGGGGATTCCACAACCTCCCTAGGCAATTTGTGCCAGGGCTTAACCACCCTGACAGGAAGTTTTTTCCTAATGTCCAACCTAAACCACCCTTGCTGCAATTTAAGCCTATTGCTTCTTGTCCTATCCTCAGAGGGTAAAGAGAACAATTTTTCTCCCTCCTCCTTGTAACAACCTTGGCATAATAGTGATGATATTCAGCCAAAATCGCCACAAAGTTGGTGCAAAACAATTCAGGCTGCTTGCCATCTCTATTTCTGTCGATCCTCGCAAATCACTTTTACTGAATGACTTGAGAGGGGCAAAAAAAAGCTTTCCTTGCATTTTGTTTTTTTATTAGCGGAGTATGAAAACAGGCACTAACTATACAGAAAGCAAGACTGGCACAAGTGGTACACAGTATCATGCGGCAGCTTTTTCAAAATGAATATAAACTCTTGGTTTTTCTTTTAACTATCAGAATAAATAAATATCATACACATGTTTGGGTTTGCAGAGAGTGACTTCTAAAGCACAAATTGTTACACTACAGCTTAATTTTACAGCAGTTTGCACAGTACATAACTTTGATTTTTTTTTCCCCTTTAAAAGTCTTTGTTCCTTTGCAAGATATGTTTGACACACACATGGTTACACTTTGGAGCTAACTGGACAACTCTGATCAGTAGCCAAATGGGCCATCAATACTGTTGGAGAAGAAATACTAAAAAATTACTTTAAACTGCAAAGACACGTCTAAATTTCAGCAGCATACGGCAGCCCTTCGCAATAACTAGAAAGGTTATGAAGGGTATGGCCATGAATTGTACACCAAACATGAGATTAACTTCCTGTGGGGTTAACTGATGTCTTCATAAAACAATTTACAAGTGGCTGTCTCACTGGGTGCGTAGTAGATCAGCTAGGTTGGAAAGATGGTCTATTTTGAGTATACTTCAAATGTGTCATATTCTTAGGCCAGGTTTTGTTCTCAGTTACATAGATGTGAATCTGGCATTACTCCAGTGAAGGTCGTGGAATTACTCCAATTTTATACCAATACAAATGAGAGCAGAGTCTGGTTTCTCCTCCAGCTTTTATAAGTAATAACTGCTTTCGCTCCACGCAGCTCCTAGCAACCGATAAGATTTCACGCAAGTGGCCAATCCTGAATTTTGTCAACGCTTTTGGGCAGAAGTCAGCGCAGTTCCATTGGAGTCAATGGAGTTGCAATTCTTTTACAGGAGTGGAGAAGTTGGCCTCTTGTTTTTAAATCAAGATTGAAGCTGTCCCTTTGTGTACTGTGGGAAATCTAATGAATTGAGTGGCTCTGGTCATACGGTCAAGGACAAACCGGTGGATCTACAGAACATCTGTTGAATATACAGAATGTTAATTGTTACTGGGTTTGGTTTTGGATCTGATGGAGAATCCCTCCCAGTTGCTATAGTAGGATTCCTTCTCTCTTTCCCTATCAGTCTATCGGTGTGCTTTTGATTCAGGTGTGAACCTCAGTCACTTAAGAAATAAATAGCTGTTTAGATGCATCAAACAACACAGGCTTTTTGTCTCATTCCCCAGTAAATTGTAAGGAATGGCAAAGAGGCACACAAGGGGTAAAAAACCCGAATGCAGCTTGTATAACCAAAAGGAAAATTCTCTGAATTCACTAGTTTTGGCTGAATCTAATCTCACTGCACAGTTCTTATAATAGACCTATATAGCATAGTGGTTTTGGTTTCCTTCATAAAGGTTTGTTTAGACTTTTTGCACATTAAACCCCAAGGACCATCTTTTCGTTTCCACTCTTTGCTAAAAGCTCTGTCGTGTCAATGAGAGTCTGATACACAATGCTCCAGGGTAGAAAACAACCTCAAATTCCCCACTTATGTCCATGCCACTTGGGCGTTTCCTGATGCACAAGTTTGTTTGGCTGCTGTGGTTACAAGAACCTATAACAGGCAGAAATTCTTCAGAAGTTGATGTAACATTTGCGTTTTTTTTCAACCATCTGTAGACCTGGCTGAAATGTTTCATACTGGAAATTTTGAAGTTTTGGGGGGGAAAAAAAATGCAGACAAAATTTGCAACCCCTGCCCCTTTTAGTTCAAATTCAGGAATTTCAAAGTTTGCCTTTTCCCCTCCCAACCAGCACTAAAAGAACCTTCTATGGTAGCAGGCCTCACTCAGAATCAGCATTTCTTCTCTATGCAGCTAATTCTTTCTTAGAACACTCTCGTCCAGACTAACCCGCGGCATCGGCGGGTAAAAATCGATTGCTCGGGGATCGATATATCGCGTCTAGTCTGGACGCGGTGTATCGATCCCCGAGCGCGCTTACATCGATTCCGGAACTCCATCAATCCGAACGGAGTTCCGGAATCGACACGGAGAGCCGCGGACATCGATGCGGCGCCGTCCAGACTGGTGAGTACCTCGATTTTAGAAATTCGACTTCAGCTACGTTATTCTCGTAGCTGAAGTTGCGTATCTAAAATCGATTTTAATTCCTAGTCTGGACGTGGCCTAATAACAAAACTCCCACTGAATTCATTGGCCCCAGGACATTTTCCTTGCATAACAAGTCCATCAGTCTTACTGCAAACTCTTACTCCTACATTGTTTTAACCCTTTTGCTCAGTATTTTTCTCAAGTGGGATCTGATCCTAATTCACAGGATCGGCTTGTACTTGGAAAATCAATTATGAATGCAAAATTATAGGTTTTGGCCACATGTGGTGCGAAGGGAAGGTAATATGAGCAAAGCTGAGGGGTGCGGGGGTGAATCTCTTGCACATTGACACAGTCTCCCGGTACATATTCTTTTCATGGCCCATGTAAAATAGAAGTTGTGGAGATTCTGGAGGTCCTTGCCTGGTCGTCTGTAAGGAAGCCAACATGTTCATTCCAACATTTATGCGATGTGTTGTGTTTGGGGAATGTTCTTCTTCCATTCCGACTAATACATAACAATTAATTTTTGACAGTTTGCTGTGGACTACAGAACCCTGCTAAGTGAAACAACATTTCATTCAGTCCCAGAGTAGTGACGCTGTCAGGGTGATGGTGGGAGAGGCATAGAGTTTCTTTTCAGTGCACTAGTTCTGCTTGGAATACTAGAACAACAGCCTGAAAGCAAGATAAAGATAAAGCACCGTCTAACTTGGGAGATGCTATCTGCACTGATCATTACACTGTCTTTTTCTTAAATGACCTTTGGGCCTTATGTATCTGCACTATGTGTGATGTACACAATGTATATCACATCTAATGAGAACAAGTGACAAAAGGGGAAAAAATTGTGAACATTTAGAAATTTTGACCAGCTCTATGGCTGATTTAAAATGGTGGAGGTGAGTTAAAGAGGGAGAAATAGTTAAAAAAAAATTCATTGAAAGTTTTCCTCAGTTTTTGTTTTTGGAAATTCATCAAAACTTTGAAATTCAGACTAGCTTGGTTGGATGTAAGAGAAGATGGAACAAAGATACCAGATTTTGCCAAACCAAAAAGAGGGGTGATTTGGAACAGGGTTCTAATGGATTTGAATACCTAAAATTCCTGGGAACGGGATACACGATTTGTCTTCCCTATGTATTTATGGTTGCAGGCTACACTGACAAATTCAGCATAAACAGTCCTGGAAATAAACAAACATGTACCACATGGAAAGATTCCTCCTCAAAGAGTGATACAAGACTTGAAATTCTCTGCCCCTGGATCAGCTGCCTTTAGGATTAAAAGACCTGGAGTTTTAATGGAGTGACACAAGCATAGAAGGGAAGGAACTCAGCGGTCAGAACAGGACCTGTATCTTGCATACTAATTTTATCTCTGGAGATCAATGGGATTAGATATGTAACACAATGTGCATAAAGTTCAACGGATTGCTACACTGTGATTCTGGAAGGAATTTCCTCCTGAGGCAAGCTGAGAAGAACTGTAGGGAAGTTTCTGCTTCCTCTGGTGGATTGAGGGAAGTTAATTGTAGCGTCAGGTGCGTGTATCTGCCACACTCCATTTCCTGAGCTTGCTGACGGCTACAAGCAGAGGTCGGGCACTGATAGATTTTGATCCTTGTAATCTTCTATGGTGTGTTTCTATATCCCCTAGTGTAACACGATTAGTGTCCTGACCTGCAAAGGGATGTCACTGACTCCAGTCATACCATAGCAGAATTGAATGTCATGTCACTGAGGCCACCCTTCTCGATGTCTCACTCTATCACCCTTCCTGGGCAAAACTTAGCCTTGGGTGCTTAAAATGCTTTTCAATTGCTCTGCTGTATTAAAACCATCTTTTCGCCTGCCCACCATCATCCTTAGGGCTGTAGGAGATAGGGAGGAGAGGAAACAAACAGGTAATAAAATGAAAGCTCATATTTGGTGTCAATGGTTTTGGGTGGCAGGCACCCAAGTGCTATAAAATGTAAAGACTGGGATTTTCAAGAAGGCCTCAGGTAGAAGGTGTCAATATGGTTTGGGTTCTTTGCAGATCCTAGACAAAATACCCGTTGTTAGGGCTGCATCTTGCAGTATTGGTGACATGCGTAATCCTGTCAACCACTCGAGCCGAATGAACATTTTCCATCAAAACGTTTGACTGAACTGAAATGTACACAAACTTATTACCATGTTTGTTGAAAATGTGTCTTCAGTTTTTGTTGACATTTTTCAAAGAGGAGAAGAGAAATCATTTCCCAGCCAGGTCTGGTCACCACTGGAAACTCACCAAGAGAGACTTTTAGCAGAACAGCTTGAGAGAGACAGTTGTAGTCGAGCGGGTTGTATTCTTTTTTCCACATTTAGAGAAGTAAGTTGGCCATTATCCTCTGTGCTAGCGTAATCACATTGGTAATGGGACAGAGCTAGGCAAAACAGAAGTCAGTAAAAGCTTTTAATTCATCAGATATCCATGGTGTGTGTGTGTCTGTGTATATATATCACACACACACACACACAAGTCGCATAAGGGCCCTATTTTAGCTGGTGTAAACGGGCATAGTTCCATTAACAGTATCAGAGAGGCTCAGGCTAATGTATAATTTTGATTCAGATCTTCAACATCCCACTGGATTGCGGGATGTCTGGATCAGGGATTTTGGTTTGGCCTTCTCCCGAGAGGAATGGCTATTTGCAAAATTGAAATCTGCATCTGGGCTTGGATTTAAGTCATCTCCTAAGCTCAAGAGTGTTCAGATCTGGGTATTGGTTCAGGCCCACCTCTAGCCTATCCGTATTCATTCTCTGCTCAGTCAGTTTCTGAGACAAGCAGGGGAGCCCCCAGGGTTTGTGGTCTGAGGACAGAATTTGGCATGGAGACAGTTTTCCTAAACACAGCTTGAATTAATTACGGTTTTGATGAACCGCCACATAATGCAAATGGTGTATGAACACAGCAGGAGTTCATACCAACTTTTTATTGTTCTTTGTTGTCCAAGTTAGACCAAAATGCTTTTTTTACACATCATTTATAAATAGCAGAGTGTACACTTCAGTGAAGAACAAAGATGCAGCAACCTCAGTAAAAGTCTTGTGAATTTGACAAAATCTAGTGCTTTCATTTTTCCTTGCTCTCTAGCCAGCAGAGCCCAGTGGCAAATTCTTTGTCCTCTGTCTTCGAAGTGCTTTAAAAAAAAATAATTCCTACCGAGAGGAAGTGCTTTAACAGGAACCAACCCTGTACATCATCCCTGGTGTTTGTAGGATTGGTTTTAACGGAGAACTGGAGAAGATACGATAATGGCATTCAGAATCTTTTCTCTGAATTCCTCTTGCTAGACTCATTCAGAAGTCTGGCCAAAGAAGCACCTCCCGCTCAGAGCTTGCGGGGGGGTTTTTGGATTGTAATTTTGATTCTAGCTACTACAAGTATAAATCTGAAAGAAAGGGGGAGGGAGGAAAGACAGCAAAATGCTCCATAATTCTGCATAAGGCAACACAGACAGCAACACACAAGTGAAGGATGTTTTCAACAATAGAATCTATATACAGTATGAAACTGAGGGGGACTAGGTATTCCAGAGAACCAAACAAAGCAAAAATCACAGTCGGCACGTTATCACAGTATCAGCGAAAGAGGGATCTTTCTGGACATTACAGTTTTAACTCCTCGGCCCTCAGGAGAGTTTAACATCGAAGTACATGCCCTCTTTCCTTCCGTATTAAATACTTCAGTGGAAGTGGGGCCAGCAGCAGTACCTGACGTGAAAATGGAGCTAGTGAAGAAGTAAAGGATTTAAAGTATCCCCCGAAAGGGAGCACCTTGATCCAGGTGGAGAGGAGAGCTGTGCATTTTCAAAAGAGCCACACGTTTAGTGCCAGCGGAAGGTGCCTTCTCTTGCGGCTGACGGTAGGGTCGGGGTGCCCCTGCTGCCTTGCGGTCAGTTTGGTAAGGTATCGAGTCCGAGGGAGGCAGCATGCTGCTTTGCCCGGAGCCTTAGATTCTCAATACTTGTCGTTTTACTGTTCATGGTAGGGAGGGAGCTAGACGCCTGTAAGATGGGTGAAGACCAGACCTGCTGGGCATGGGAGAGTGACTGGTAATAAGACTGACAGTGGAGAGAGCTGAGGGGCGCCATGTTGACATTCATGCCCAAGTAGGGCATAGCAGTTGGGGTCCCCATTTCAAAGGAGGAGTAATGGACCAAGTTGTTAGTGGCGGCCATGTGCTGACGAAATTGCTCCTGGAGACGGAAGAGGCTCAGAGGCGAGGAGGAGTAGGAGTGAGTCTGAGACATGCCGCTGCTGGAGGAAGGCGTCACCGTGGCACTGATGGGAGAGTCTGCATTAGAAGACAAGAGGTAGGGAGCAGGGTTAGACATATGTGGCCGCTGAATAGAACTATCTCCCTAAGGAGGGTGGTGGCTGAGGAAGGCAGCTGATTTACAGAGAAGAAGGAAGGAGAGAGGTGCTGTGGACCTTTTATACAGAGTAAGTTCTCCAGAGCATGGACAGAATATGCAAATCACCTTGCACATCTGGGTGCTAATTAACCAGAAGCCAAATTGCAGCAAGGGTGTTGATGAATGAATTATCTGGACCAGCATTCCTGTAACTGCCTCCCCATATCCTTTCCAAGCAAGGCTCAGACAAGGCCGTGGAAAGCGAGAGAGTGGAACTATTATTGTGAAGACCCAAAAAGAATCAGAATGGAGAACTGATTTTTCCACAATGGCTGTTCAGAGGAGATCTTGTTTGCTGAGTCCATGGTGGAGAAACCCAAGCAAGCAAGATTGGGGCCCTATAATACTCATCCAAACAGCAGATTCAAGCCACCTTTTCTCAAAATACAAGAATGGGAGGAGTGCGAGGTTGGGGATGTCATTCAAGGAAATTAAAAAATGATCAAATTTAAATCTGATCAAAAAAGAAATATTTTTCCCACAGAAAGCACAAATTGGCCTGGGGAACTCATTGCCACAAGATATATCTGAAGCCGAGAGATAAACAGGCGTCCCAAAAGGACTGAACATTTAAAAACAATAATAATTATGAATAATAAATAATTTGGAAGAGGCATACACTCTCATGCTTCGTGTTAAGTCAATCTCTAACTGATGGACCTTGGAAGAAACTTGCCATGGGCAGATTCTTCTAGAGCTGCCCGCTGCAAGAGCTGGCCACCATCAGAGTCAAGATTAGATGGCTCACTAATTGGATACAGTCTGTCAATTTCTACATTCCCCAGTAAGGGCCACCTCTATCCTTGTGGCCTTCCACTTCATTCTTGAAGAGGGTTTGCGCGCGAGTAGGATGGATGTATTTGTTCTGTGTTTAGTGGAGAAATGCATTGGCCAAGCATGAGCAAACCTGTCACTGTCTTCTCTGGCGAGAATAGGCCTGGTTGTCTGTCTTTCAGGTTTTGTGGTATATTCCCAACAAGCTCTTGGAGGGCTAGGATTTGACCCCTTGTGACCCTTTGCAAGCCTTTACAGTCCATCAGGAGCGGAGATTCTGATTCCACACTATGAACTATTTATGTGCTAAACTTGTCAGTCATGTTTGCCCTACTGGGTCACATGCAACTGGCATCTACGTCATTAAAGTGTCTGGCGGATCTGGCTTGTGAGAGGGAGCCAGGTTTTTTAGCAAGTGTGTGATCCCCAGAGGGCATTTAGACTCTTATTCAATGGGGAAGTGTGCATCCAGTATGCCTGTTAATGGCATGCTGTCACTGAGCAGTGTTCTTCTGTTCTCATCTAATCTAATAGGGGGATCTCAGCCCTCTCTGCACTGGGACCCCATGTTACACAGAGGGCCTCCCTGCATCCTGTCTAGCCATAAAGAAAGGAAGAATTGTCATCACACACCTGGACCAGTTTGTTTCCCTCCCAGGGGATTGTGATTTCCCCCTTCCAGGCTGGGAGAAGCCCATGATTGAGGGCATATCATACTGTACTAGCCAATGCTCAGCCTCTGGCACCCATTCTGGCCCCGAGACCAGGCATCCACACGCGCACTGACCCTCACCTGCTTTCGGACTGGCTCTCTTGCAGTTCAGAGCCTTGTTCTCAGTGCCAGGACTTTTGTCCGCTTTGGACTCCTCCAAGGGGTTCTTAAAGTCCTCCTCTCTGTCCGTCTGGTCCTCTGCTGCGGACTCGCTGGCCGACTGCTCCGACAAGGTGAGGCTGAGCTCCGTGCTCACTTCGCTCGGCTGGCTCTGTGGCTTGTCTGCGTCCGGGGCGGAAGTCTGGCTTTCCAGCACAACCACGTCCGTCTTCCCCTCGCTGTGGCTCCCTTCTGAGTCCTTTTGCTTCTGCAGCTGCTCCTTCTGGAGGCTGCGCTGTTTCTTCCGGAATTTGGCTCTTCGGTTCTTAAACCAAACCTTGATCCCGCAAACAGCCACAGAGAGACAGGATAAAAACCCCAGTTAATGTAAAAATCAAGAAGTCAAATAGACTGGGATTTTGAAGAGAACTCAAGGTATGCAGGCACCCAAATTCCACTTGTATTTCAATGGCATTTGGGTGCCTAACCCCCTTAGGTGCTTTTAAAATCCCCAGATTTAATGCTGGTTCTTTAAGAAAACACAGCTGTCAAGAAAAAAAAATAAATCTGTAACCCACAGACCTGAGATATTAAATAGGTAGAGAGCACAATGTTCTGCTTGCTTTCTAAAAACAGCCTATATCATGTTAATTTGTACCAAAACCACATAGAAACAGTCAGAATAAGTCATATTATAGAGGACATACATATGCGTTAATTAGGGCCAACGCTTTAGATTATTTGACTTGATGATTAGCTGAGTGGACTTAAATAACAACAACCACCTCTTATGTAGCACTTTTCAGCTCAGTAGATCTCAGAGCTCTTTACAATGGAGGTCTAAAATCTTATCCCTGTTTTACAGATGGGGAAACTGAGGCACAGAGGGGGGAAGTGACTTGCACAAGGTCACCTGACAAGCCAGTGGCAGAGCTGGGAATGGAACTCACATGTCTTGAGTCTCAGTGCTCTGTACATTAGAATACTCTAAAGTCTCTAGACTGTAAGCTGTTTGGGGCATGAAGTATGTGTGTGCGCATCCGTGCATAGTAACTAGCAGTAATACCTTGATCCCTGAGTGTAGACTCTAAGGGTACGTCTACACTACCCTCTGGATTGGCAGGTAGAGATTGATCTATTGGGGATCGATTTGTCGAGTCTAGTGTAGATGCAATAAAATTGATCCTTGAGCGCTCGCCCGTCGACTCCGGTACTCCACTGCTGTGAGAGGCGTAAGCGGAGTCGACAGGGGAGCAGCAGCAGTCGATTCAGCGCCGTGCACATGCCGCGGTAAGTCGACCTAAATATGTTGACTTCAGCTACACTAGTCTTGTAGCTGAAGTTGTGTATCTTAGGTCAATCCCCAACCCCCATTGTAGACCAGGGCTCATTGCTGATGATAAATGATAAATTTTGCAATTTAACTGACTTCATTATGTATGTTGTAAACAAGCCCTCTCTGTGATGAATGCAGCTCTGTTGTGGTATTGTGGTGTTGTGTGACGGTACTGGGAACCAGGTCTCGAGTGGTACGTACCCTTGCTGGGCCAAATATGTATCATCTGTATGATGCAATGTCTCACATTAAGATATTTGGGCTAATCCTTTAAAGCTATACAGCAAGGTAGTATCTGGTATCACAGGACATTTGACTCCAGTATGTCAGGTCAGGTGGTGAAGGAAGTTTCCTTGGTGGGAATTGAACCAATAACCATTAGGAGCAAAGTCAAAGGTTCTTACTCTTAAGTTACAGGAAACTATCCAATCGCTAATACTAGTATAGTGTGTGTGTGTGTCCTTTTCAACATACTATCCCAATGTAACTCACTTTGGGAATAAGTTCAGGAGACAATCGGCTCAAGATTGTAATTCGTAGATTGCAAAGCCTGAAGGGACCATTGTGATCATCTAGTCTGATCTCATGTATAGCACAGCCTGCAGAACTTCATGCAAATAACTCCTAGAGCAGATCTTTGAGGAAAGCATCCAATCTTAGTTTAAAAATCAATGATAGCGAATCCACCACAACTTTTGGTAAATTGTTCCAATGGTTAATTACTCTTATCAAGAATTTAGGCCTTATTTAGTCGGACTGTGTCTACCTTCAACTTCCAGCCTTGGATCATGTTATATCTTTTTCTGCTAGACTGAAACCTCATGTCCCCTTCCCGTTTTTTCCAGTTAAGTCTGGCCTGCTATGTAGCTCCTTAAACCCATACTGAGCAGGCACCCATAATATCAGTGTCATGCAGCACATCAGTATTTGTAGGTGAAAAATTATTTTCCCATCCCACAAGAACTTGAGAGTTCGAAGAATATTTTTACCTCAAATTGGGACAAAAAGTCAAGCTCAAATTTTCATGAACAAAAAATAAATTCAGCTCAGGTCAGTCAAAATGAGGTTTTCTTTTGACAATTCTGTTTTTATTTTGATTTTATCCTTTCTATTTTCCTTTTTTTAAATGTAAGTTTCTCAAGAAGAGTAATGTTGATCCAAAATCCAGAACTTTAATTTTTTGTTGTTTTGAAAATGTCCCATTTTGACAATTTCTAAGCTCCTTTTTTAAAAAATTCAAACTGAGAAACTCCTCAAAAACCAACCACCTCCTTCAAATAATTTCAGTTCTGATTAACTGGCATTTTATACTGCAAAAAGTTTTGTGAAAAAATTCCTGACCAGCTCTACTTATTTGTTTCATTGGAGGAGAACAGAAACTGTTGGACCAGATGGTCTGAGATGTTATATATATTGACATTGTTGGGAGGGAACAGCTGGAATTACTTGTGCTCCCAGACCTCTGAGGATGCCAGAGAAACAGTCATATAAGTAAATAAATAAATAAGTAGACTTTTGTGGCCATTTCTAAGGTTTCCCCCAAAGAGAGTTTGAATCACAAATGAAAGCCAGGGCTACCCTCAGACAACACAAGCCCTCAAAAATGCGTGTGTGGATTCAGTTTCTGTTGCAGCTCCCTCAGTCTGACGCAAAGATTTAAGTCCATTTTTTGCTGCAGAGAAAACCCTCCTTCTTTGGTTACTATGAAACCATTTTGAAAGAACTACAGATCAAGCCAATCCAGTGGGCCCTCTTCCTATCTCTCTTAAATAGCCCTATTAAAGCAAGCAAGGTAGAACGCTCATACCTGTACTCTGGCTTCTGGTAGGTTGGTGCACATGGCCAGTCGCTCCCGCATCACCACATCTGGATAGTGAGTCTTCTGGAAAGTCTTCTCCAGGGCTTCTAGTTGTTGGGCGGTGAAGGCTGTGCGGCTTCTCCTCTGTTTGCGATGCTGGGATCCATAACGGGCCTCCAAAATGATGTCTTGAAATGTACAGCCGTTGGAAGACAAGAAAAGTGGCCAATTTAATTATTGGAATTTGCATGTTGACATCTGAAATCAGGCCCCAAACAAACAAGGAGGTGGGGATGGTGGCCTAAAGGTGGAGCAATTCTCTCAGTGGCCCTGTTCTTGTTCTCATTGAAGTCCAACTAGCTTCAATTCTGCAGTCAGGCTCTGTGTCAATTAATGGGGTGATGAGGTGTAACTCATAAAACAGCTGCCTCTGGTTTTGTTTTGGGTTTTTTTGAGGGTCCAACTGTTAGAAGGCACATTGCTGTCAGGATTAGAGGTCACTTTTTGGCTCCTGTTGTGTGTCTCATATAGCTTATCACAGTCCTCAAAACACTGAGCTGGAGAGGCAGACTTAAAGATCATGGGCTCTGATTCAGGAAAACACGTACACACATGCTTAGGTCCCATTGATTTCAATGCATAGGCTTAAGTGCTTTTCTTAAATAGGGATGCTTTAGTGAAAGTAGGCCTATACATTCCCGTCCTCTGAACTCTCCCCACATCAACTCATGTTCTTTGGCAGGGTAACAAGTCTGGTGGATAGAGGGGATGTGGTAGATGTGGTATATCTTGACTTTAGTAAGTCTTTTGATGTCTCACGTGACCTTCTCATAAACTAGGGAAATGCAACCTAGATGGAGTTACTATAAAGTGGGTGCAGAACTGGTTGGAAAACTGTTCCCAGAGTAGTTATCAGTGGTTCACACTCAAGCAGGAAGGGCATATCGAGTGGGGTCCTGCAGGGATCAGTTCTGGGTTCTGTTCTGTTCAATATCTTCATCAATGATTTAGCTAATGGCATAGAGAGGACACTTATCAAGTTTGTGAACGATACCAAGCTGGGAGGGGTTGCAAGTGCTTTGGAGGATAGGATTAAAATTCAAAATGATCTGGAGAAATGGTCTAAAGTGGGGTCGGCAATCTCTGGCACGCGGCTCGCCAGGGTAAGCACCCTGGTGACCCAGGCCAGTTTGTTTACCTGCCGCATCCACAGGTTCTGCCGATCGTGGCTCCCACTGGCCACGGTTTGCCGCTCCCAGCCAATATGGGCTGCGGAAAGTGGCATGGGCCGAGGGATGTGCTGGCCGTGGCTTCCCGCTGCCCCCATTGGCCTGGAGCGGCGAACCGTAGCCAATGGGAGCTGCGATCAGCCGAACCTATGGATGCAGCAGGTAAACAAACTTGCCCAACCCGCCAGGGTGCTTACCCTAGCGAGCTGTGTGCCACAGGTTGCCAAGCCCTGGTCTAAGGTAAATAGGGTGAAATTCAATAAGGACAAATGTAAAGTACTCCGCTTAGGGAGGAACAATCAGTTGCACGCATACAGAATGGGAAATGATTGCCTAGGAAGGAGTGTACTGTGGAAAGAGATCTGGGGGTCATAGTGGATGACAAATGAAATATGAGTCAACAGTGTAACGCTGTTGCAAAAAAAAAAAAAAAAAAAAAAAGCAAACATCATTCTGGGATGCATTAGCAGGAGTGTTGTAAGCAAGACACAAGAAGTAATTTTCTGCTTTACTCTGCACTGATTAGGCCTCAAGTGGAGTATTGTGTCCAGTTCTGGGTGCCACATTTCAGGAAAGATGTGGACAAATTGGAGAAAGTCCAGAGAAGAGCGACAAAAATGATTAAAGGTTTAGAAAACATGACCTGTGAGGGAAGACCTAAACAATTGGGTTTGTTTTGTCTTCTCTTCTCCAGACTGAGAGGGGACATGATAATAGTTTTAAAGTACATAACAGGCTGTTACAAAGAGGAGGGAGAAAACCTTAACCTCTGAGAATAGGACTAGAAGCAGTGGACTTAAATTGCAGCAAGGGCAGTTTATGTTGGACATTAGGAAAAACTTCCTATCTATCAGGATGATTAAGCACTGGAATAAATTGCCCAGGGAGGTTGTGGAATCTCCATCATTGGAGATTAAGAGCAGGTTGGACAAACACTTTGTCAGGGATGGTCTAGATCAGGGGTCGACACCCTTTCAGAAGTGCTGTGCCGAGTCTTCATTTATTCACTCTAATTTAAGGTTTCACGTGCCAGTAATACATTTAAACGTTTTTAGAAGGTCTCTTTCTATAAGTCTATAATATATAACTAAACTATTGTTGTATGTAAAGTAAATAAGGTTTTTAAAATGTTTAAGAAACTTCATTTAAAATGAAATTAAAATGCAGAGCCCCCCGGACCAGTGCCCAGGACCCAGGCATTGTGTGTGTCACTGAAAATCAGCTTGCGTGCTGCCTTCGGCACTCGTGCCATAGGTTGCCTTCCCCGGTCTAGATAATTACTCAGTCCTGCCATGAGTGCAGGGGACTGGACTAGATGACCTCACGAGGTCCCTTCCAGTCCTATGATTCTATGTCATAGAGGACATACAGGACCAACAGGGTGCTGATGGAGAAGATGTAACCCAGCTAATTGGACTCGATGCAAAAGATGGATCTTAAAGGGACCCCATGCCAACTTAGGTGTGACCCAAATTTGAGATTTTAATGGTTGTTTATAGAAGGCTGACAGTTTGCTAGACAATTTCAAGGACAAAAGAGGCTTAACTTTTATAACCTGGTCTCCTTTTTAGCATCCACGTTTTAGATGACTAGAGTAACTGTACAGAGAGAGAGCGAGACAGACCTGATCCTGAAGGGCTTACTTTTTAAATAGACAAAAAACACAAAGAATCGGAGGGGAAACTGAAATGACTTGCTGAAGTTCAGTGACAGAACCAGCTCTCCTGAGTACCAGTCTGGAGCCCTAGTCACTGACCACCCTTCCATTCCAGGCAGATGAGCTAGTTACATGTCTCAAAGATACAAATTATGCCTTCAGTTTATTTGTGCCCACAAAATTGGAGATGCCAAAAATGAAATACGGGCTGGAAAAAAATCAGGCCTCCCGATTCTGCCACTAAAAGCTCTCAATAAACAAGAGGGGTTTACGAAACTTCCTAGGAGCAAACCTGGTTTTAGGGTTGGTTTTTGAAAAGTCAATGAAAAACAGGCTGTTTTTATTTTCAGTTCTGTGGTGTTGTGAACCCAGACCCGACACTGTGGTAGCGCATGGGAAACGGACCTAAATGGCGCAGTAGCGATTCACCGTCTAAGATGAAGTGCAAAAGAAGTAAACGAAGAGCCCGAATGAGAAACGCATTTGATATTTCTTTTCCTGTTTAAATTCCAGCTTTAATAGTCTATGGCATCATTTTAATAGAGCTAAGAATGCAACTGTTCAGACAGAGAGGGAATGGACACACTAGAAAGCAAATTTTACAAAGCCAGAGTAAGGCTCTCTTGTTTTGCGGGCATTGCTTTTTATGTGAGCTTTTGTTGTAAGTCCCTTGGCATGAATGTAAACAATAAAACAAAGCCGGCTGTCAGGCCAATCCCAGAACCACACAGTTTGGTTCCAAATATGTTAGCTAACGAGCGTAGCAAATCAGCTTTGTGCTATTTGAATATTCCAGTTCCAAACTTCCAGCTGTTTCATTCTAGGCCAGATTCTACGATGCTTCCCCAAACTATTGCCAAAGAAAGAGTGGTTTTGGTGACCCAGGGAATGCTCAGTCAGGCTAAAAGTTTCCAGAAGAATACAAAACAAAGACCTCTGCATTCAAGGAAGCAATGAGTTATTAGATACTGGTAATACAGCCACTTTTGTAGGAGAAGGCAGGAAGTATCCTTTATGCATTCAGAAATAGCTCACACTGCTGCCTGGCTGCTTTCGTAAGGAAAGGAATATTCTTTCAGGACAAAAGATCCCTAAAATCATTTTTACAGTCCCATGGCACCTAGCTTCAATATATCAAGTATAAAAACCAAGGAGAGATTGTGGTTTAACATCTACTGGCTGGAATATTCCCAACATTCCACAGTGGAGGTTAAACCTGCCAGTTTCTCAGAGGTGGTGGTTCAAATATTTAATTTGGCTGCTAACAAGGATCTAGACAACAATTATTTCAATGCTTTAACTAGGTTTTCAGGTTCAGTTCAAGAAGGAGATCATGAATCGCAGGTGAGGCTCTTTGCAGTTACAATCTGAAACCTCTGTTTTCCAATGTAAGGTTGTTTGCTTTGGTGCTGGCTTATTCTGACTGTCCCTGGAAGGCAAGTGTGATCTATAACCATGCACTAAAAGAGGTTCAGTGGTAACAAAATGTGAACTAAGTAATCACGTTAGGAGCCTGCAGTATAAACTGAAGCCAGGTCTCCTTTGCTGCTCACTAGATTGGTGGAAGGTGTGTTTGGATCAGAAGAGGACAGCTTGATTAATTTACTGAAATTATCCAGATTTGTTAACAAAGAGAACCAAAGGTTAAGATAAAATAAGTAGTCAGAAACCAACTTGAATCTTTGCTCTGAGTAGTAGTGAAAGGAGTCTGAAAAGCTTCCCCCGGCCCCCACTGTTTTCAGCCACCCCTGTGTTTTCCTGCTTGTTTATGGCTCAGGCCAGATATGTAAAACCACAGCACATGAGTTCAGCTGTGTTTTTTTGGGATTTTCTGATCAGAAGCCTTCCAAGAGATCCTTATTCTGTGTCTTACAGTAGCATCTTGAGGCCCCCAAGTTCACTATGTGCTGTATAAACACCTAGTGAAACAGTCCCTGTCTCCAGCAGCTTACAAGCTAAGTAGACAAAGGGTAAGAGGTGAAACAGGCCCACAAAAGGGAAGGTGACTTGCCAAAGGTCACAGAATCAGGCCTCCTGACTCCCAGTCCTTTGCCCTCTTCAGGGATGAAAGTGGGCCGGTACGGTGTACCGGTTAGAAGCCGGTACCGACTTGTACCCAGCCAACATTAACATCCCTGCTCCTTTTGCCCCTCCCGCCAGGCCGCCAATGGGGGGACAAAAGGGGCAGCTGCCCCGGGGCTGCCAATTTAAAAGGGCCCAGGGCTCCCAACTGCCAGTACTATGGCAGCGGCTGGAGCCCCAGGCCCTTTTAAATTGTCGCTGGAACCCCAGGCAGTGCAGATTGGCTGGCTGGGGAAGGCTGACCCCCAGTCCCGCCCCTTCTGCCTGAGGCCCCGCCCCGCCCCTTCCAGGGGCTCAGAGCCAGGTCCCCGTACCGATAAGAATTTAATATTACTTTCACCCCTGGCCCTATTCCAGAGGTACTCAAACTTCCTTGCACCACGACCCTCTTTTGAGAACAACAATTTCTACACAACCCCAAGGGGCCTAAAGCATGAGCCCACCTGAGCCCCACCACTCCAGGCTGGGGGGCCAAAATCTGAGCCCTGCCCCCCTGGTTGGCAGGGCCAAAGCCTGAGCCCCATTGCTCCAGATGGGCGGGGCCAAAGCCCAAGGGCTTCAGCCCCAGGAGGGGAGCCTGAAACCCAACAGCCCCCCAGAGCTGAAGTCTTTGGGCTTTGGCCAAAGGCAGTGGGGCTCGGGTTTTGGTCCCTGGCCCCAGGAAGTCTAATATCAGCCCTAGTGGCCCCACTGTGGTGTCCCGACCCACAGTTTCAGAACTCCTGCCCTATAGACTAGACCACACCGCCCCCTGAGATATCTGTCCCTCAGTTATATGCTCAAGGACAGAGAAACACCCAGATGCTTATTCAAAGCTCTTGAGATTCATCTTCATCCAGACCCAGTTGATCAGTGAGTTCTGACAGTCAGCTGGAGATTGCCCAGTTTTACTTACCTCTTAGCAACTAATTTTTCATACGCTCTTGCAACACAGGTCAGGATACAGTTGCCCTCCAGCTGCTTCTCAGCAAGATCTGCCTTTCCAGGCCGAACCCGTTAGATTGTGAACTCCTGAGGGCAGGGCCCCCTAGCTACTGCCACATCAGGGTATTATTATTTCTGTCCATCCTTTATATTGCAGTCACCAGCGAGTGACCTCCAACGAGTCAGAGCCTGCATTGTGCACACACTACACAGTCCCTGGCCCACAGGGCACGGTTGTTTGCTGCCTCTGCTAACTCTGACCCACGCCTCCCGACCGTCATCTCGTCAAGCCAATAAGGGGGGTGTCTTGCACTGCTTAGCTCTCCTTTCAGTATTTCACAGTGCTGTCAGTCCATGCAGCACTTTACAAAGGCTAGATGGCGACATGGTCCCTTTTCCAAAGCTGTTACACTCTGACGTAGATGTGCCAAACCCTAGGGTGACAGATTGGGCAAGGGGTGCTCTGGAGGGATCCAGAGTAAAGTGCTGATGGGAGAAGAGGGTCTGCAGGACAGCAAGTCCAAGGTGGGACAAGGGCTTCAAGTGTAGAGAATAAGCAAGTATCTATGCCACTGGTTCACAAACTTGTTCTGCTGCTTGTGCAGAGAAATCCCCTGGCAGGCCGGGCCAGTTTGTGTATCTGCTGTGTCCACAGGTTCAGTCGATCGTGGCTCCCACTGGCCGCAATTTGCTGCTCCAGGCCAATGGGGGCTGCTAGAAGCAGCGGCCAGTATGTCCCTTGGCCTGTGCCACTTCCCGCAGTGAACCGTGGCCAGTGGGAGCCACGATTGGCTGAACCTGCGGATGTGGCAGGTAAACAAACTGGCTCAGCCCGCCAGGGGCTCTCTGCACAAGCGGTGGAACAAATTTGGGAACCACTGGTCTAAGCCCATCAGGAGAAATTCACCCCAGGGCAGAGGGCTGGTACAATGTCAGTGCACCACTCCAATCCCACATCAGCTCTGAAATAGGACATAGGTGGGGCACTGGCCCTCTGCCCAGCGTGAATTTCACTCGAAGGACTTAGTGGGTCTTTTGGAGGAGCCTAGTAGTTTGTTTGTATGTATGCATGGAGGTGAGTTGACTGCCAAGGTGTATCTGATCCAGCCATGTTTGTCTATGGGGATCTAAGAGTTTGCTATAGAACATTTCAGGCCTGTGTAAGGTTCCATACAGCAGCAGAGTCTCGCTCAGCGTTAGCCTAGACCACGTGTCCGGCTCAATGCAAAAAAATCCATTAATTGTTCTTACCAGCCAGTCTCTCTGCCAGCGTGAGGGCGTGCACCGAGGGTCTGTAGTCAGGGGCATGCTGGGCTTGTTGCGCCGCCTGCTGGTGAAGGTTGTACATGGCACTCAGAGAATTCATGGCATGAAGAGAGTAACCGTTCACTCCATAGTGCTGCATGGCGGCATACACCTAAAAACAACCAGGCAGAAAAGGCCTGGTTAGAAACTCATTCGTTACAATACAAAGGAGTTATTTAGGGGAAGTTCTGTGGCCTGCTACACAGGTGGGCAGATTAGACGATCTCTGTGGTCCCTGCTGGCCTCTCTGAACAGTCTGGTTAGTTAGATCCTTGGAAGCTTTGATGTGAAATAAAAATAATGCTCATGGGTCCCGATCCAAAGCCCACTGAATGAATGGCAAGACCCTTGAACTGCGGTGAGCTTCGGGACCTGAGACAGTAATACTGAGGTTAAAGTCAGCAATGAAAACAGAATACCAGCCCCGAGGCCTAGCTGCCACCTTAGGAAAAAGCATATGAATGTATTCCCCCCAAATAGTATTAAGAAATAAAAAGAACTTTTCCAAATGACATTTAAATGAAAGGCAAAAAAAAATTGTGTGTGTGAGAGAGAAACTTGTGGCAGAGTTGCTGATAATTGAGTGCATCTGGCATTTGGAGTGACTCTGTTTCCCCAATATCAAGGACATGGTTTGTAGACTATCCAAGCCCTGCTCCTCTGTTTTTTTTTCTGCTATTTTCTCATTGGGCAACCTCAAAAAAAGTCACTTTACCTTGATGTGCCTTAGTTTCTCCATCTGAAAAATGGGGCTAATACCAATCTCGCGGCAGTGTTGGGAGGTTGAATTAACTCGTATCTGTAAAGGAATTTGAATTCTTCTAACAGAAGGTGTTAAATGGAGATGAAATAGCAGTCACCAAATGAAGATGGAGAAGCTACAGTATCAGAGAGGCTGGGACAGTTCTGTTTTGGTTATTTACCAGGTTAAGATAGTGGCTCCCTGAGAGAGAAAACCGTGGAGCTAACATCAGGTGATGGAGGTCATGCTCAAGTCTCATTGACCTCAGCGGGAGTTTGAGGTCTGTAGCTGAAGGCAAAAACTGAGCCCAAATCTTATCTTTGCATAGATCTATTATGTCAAATAAATTAACCACTATAATTCAAAGAACAACAACTTGTTTCTTTAAATTTCACCTTTATCCCTAACAAGTTTTCATTTTTCCATGTAGAAGATTTATACCACCAAGGAAAGAATCTCAATACACAGGAGCGTGCGAATCTGCAGTCAAAGGTCTCATTGACTGAGGACTTCTGGAATGCAAATCTAAACCCAAACATACAAGGACTTCATAAGGCATCCATAGAACTTCCGTGCATCTGGAACCAGAAGTTGTATTGCTTTCTATGGGAGTTTGCAACAGGATAGGATGTTTATGGGATCTCCCCTAGGAGTCTTTCACTCATGACTAGAATCAAAGACCTATTCAGCTATCTAGTTCTTTCGCTGCATCAGTGCAGGAATGTTCCTTACCACAGAGATATTTCCATAAGTCCGAAATATTCTTGAGGCTTTATACAGTGTTGGAGTAATTTTGTGCAGTCATGAGACAAACTAAATCAGGACAGACAGGATTAACAATAAGTAGACTTTAAATATGCCTGTTTTTCCACAAAGCTCCATCCATGTTATCTCCATTGAAGGAAAGGCCTGTCTAATATGCTAGATGAGTTACTCCATAGAAACCTGATCCAAGATCTGCCATATCCTGTATCTAGCTTCAGCATGTGGTGTTAGAGCCTTCATACTGAGCAGTTCTAAATTCACTTCAAAGCTCTTCTTCAGTCTTATATTTGAAGAAAACTAGCTGGCAACTCAGCATATCTCCCACATCAGTCATGCTATATGGTAAGTTTCTCTCTTGCATAGACAGCGCACACAAAACCTATGTGCTATTTTAAGCCATCAAAATAGAGCTTAAGTGAGACTTAAATAGTGCAGAAGCCTTTTGCTGGTCTTCTGTATCTGGGGAAATTTTCTGGTAGTGTGCGCTAGTGAACATAGGGCCAGATTGTCAAGAACTCAGAACCAGAGTCTGGTGTAGGTAGCAGCATCATTGAGTGTTTGGCCCAGAGTCTTAGTTGGAGTGAAAATAAATAATAAGCCAGGTAGCTCCACTGAAGTCCGTAGAACCAAGACAATTTGCACCAGCTGTGGGATCTGACCTTGGGCAGCGTCTGCATTTGCTCATCCAACTTAACAGCTAGACCTGTGTTTACAAACAACTGTGAGCCAGGTTCATGATCTGCATAGGCAGTTTTCAGAACCAGAGCTTGGATCAGTTTATTTTCTAACGCAGTTTGTACACTGTTGGCTGTAACTTAGAATCCCATATAAACTGGTGCGTTTAGAAACCGTCACTGAAACGGAAATTCCCCCTGCAAGATAGAATTATCAGAGAGGATTATTCATGGAGGATAGGTTCATCAATGGCAATTAGCCAAGATGGGCAGGGATGCAACCCCATGCTCTGGCTGTCCCTAACCTCTTTTTGCCAGAAGCTGGGAGTGGACGACAGGAGATGGATCACTTGATGATTCCCTATTCTGTTCAGTCCCTCTGGGGCACCTGGATTGGTCACTGTCAGAAGATAGGATACTGGGCTAAATCGACCATTGGTCTGACCCAGTATGTCCGTTCTTATGGGAGACTCAATAAAAGGCCCACTTTTTCCAATGGGAAAGCATTTTCTTTGGTAAGCTTTCTATTTGTTTGGTTGTTAAAAGGCTTTCCTCTGTGTTAAACTCTTCGTGTTGGCCTGGAAGAAAAGGTGTACATTTGAAAAAGGAGATTCACGTTACTTTAACTATTTGTAAAACCAGTCAATAGATTGTTCCAGTTTTCTCAATAACTGTCTGGAATACTGCATTGACAGATGTAACGTCTTTGTTACCGTGCACAGTAAATACAGAGTGGTAGACAGAATAATATGAAAGAGCCAGCCGGGATATCAGTGTTCTATGTTCATAGTCTCCTTAATCTAGCAGATGTGAGTTAACTAAGATTGCACATAGACCCACTTTCGTTGTCATTTACCTCTATGCACATTCCGAAACGGAATAAATTAAATATTTAAAAGATTCCATACAGCAATTTTTTGTAAATTGAGAAGGCCATTCATCAAGCCACCGCTGGGTTTCACAAGCTGTCGAATTGTGCTTACATTGGTTAAAATAATCTTTATATTTCATTAAGCAACCAAATAAGCTGATCCTCCCCACCGGCTGTATAGATGGCTTTAATTTTCAAAATCTGCAAATGCATCTTTTATGTCTCTCTCTGGCTGGAGGGTCTGAGTAATAACCACAGCCAATTGGAGAATAAAAGCAGAGTTTGATTAGGTGTTACGTTGTGTAAATTAACGCCAGGCAGCAAAGGAGCGGATCCTAAGCTGTCATTGATTAAATGGGGCTTGGACCTTCATCTTCTCCTAAATAATAGGGTGTAGCTTTCCTTTCCTGTGCAACTCGTGTGTGCGTGCCACGGATGCCAAGTGGGGTCTGAGTCATGGAGAAAGGAAATAGGGACCGGAGGGGGGAGTTCATACAAATTAGTTGTCCTCAATGAGTGTAAACAGAATAGGGCCCAGCCATGCATTCCTTGTGCATCCAGAACAACCATTGGATTTCAGGGTTGGGACTTAAAAGTGCATCCTGCTGCTCTGTGTAGTGCATACGGCAGGGAACAGTGGGTTTCAATGGGGCTGTGCAGAGTAGTAGGGATTAGTAAAAAAGATGTCAAGGAAAGGCTGCCATTTACTTCCATCTGGCCTGGTCCAACTCTCTAGCTAACCGAGGATTGCAAGGTTCTCATTGCTCTCAGCTGGGGTTGACTCCCATCACTTTGCAGGATTGGGCCCTAAGTGTATGCTTTTTGTTGGCCTGATCCTTCAACCATTATTTACCCAAGTATCCCTTGCTCATGCAAATCATCCTTCTCAAGTCAATGGAATTACCAGTGTGAGTGGGAACAGTGGGTGAGCGACTATTACAGTAAGTGGTATGGTTTAACATAACTTCCCTGGGGTGTGGAACGCCAGATCTTGAGCTGGTGTAAATCAGTTTGGTTTTGTTTACACCAATTGAAGATGTAGCCCATATGCTTGTGTGAATGAGGAACTTTGGTAGGGCCCGAGTCTCAGGGGATATAAGCAGAGCTACACTGATTTACACTAGCCTGACACTATGGCCCTAAATATTTGTTCAATATGCCAGGGCCAAAATTCTCAATTTATGCTGAGTAGGCATTTGATGCAGGTATCCAGGGGCATAATTCTGTCCTAAGTACAAAATATGCAAAGGAAATACACAAATAATGTCTTGCGTCCTGGTTAAAGAGATTTGTTCTGGGTTGTTTTTGCTATTTTTTTTAAAAGTAACTTCCTGGGGGTTTTCTAATAAAAAAATAAAATGTCTACTTAAAAATGTAAATATACACTTCATAAATATTTCATATTGGTAAATACACACATTCTCACTGAGATGTTCCTGATAGTGTGAAGAAAAGCTAGAACTAAAGATTTATTACAGCACTGAAAAATTGGAGCATAGGAATATTTTGTATGCTTGCTTTAATTTGTCATTTGATTAAAGTGTCTCCATTGTAGTCTAAGTGAGCAAGCCAAATTTAAATTTAACTTACATGAAACTGACAAAGCAAAGTCCATTTAAAAAAAAACAAAAAAACCACACACTCCTTCCAGCCTGCGAATCCAATTTCCCTGCGTAGATAAAAGTTCAGACTTTCGCTTGAGGTTCGAATGGGAAAATAAATTGATCGAAAAAGCTATTGCAGAACAGGCTTCTTGTGAGGACCCTCTATTCTGATATAAAACTTGCTCTGTTTGGAAATAATTACTCCACTTTGGAAACAACTAATTATTCCAGAACAGTGTGATTTTTATTCCAGAAGAGAACATCCCCATTTGGAGCTATTCTGCAACAGCTTTTCTGGTCCGTTTCCTCATGCAGATAAGCCCTGCGGAAGGAGAACCCTTATCACACATCCTAAAGTTAGATGGGAAAGATGGTCTTGGGATTAAGGCACAGTGCTCTGAGATGAGCGTTCTGAGTGGTGCGGGGGTCTTGTAGCAGTCACTTTGCTTCTATGCCTCAGTTTCCCTTCTTTGAAAGGGTATAATCAATACTTCCCCACCTCACAGTGGTGCTGCAGAGCTTAATCCATTGATAATTTGCCAGCTCCTCAGATACTACAGTGATTTGTGCCATGGTAATGCCTATTTAGTGAGGGCTAAAAAAGTTACATTTTGATGCTAATGGATCAATGGCAGAAATAATTCCAGAGCCATAGGTGGACTAGTATTTCATTAGTGGTGAAAGCATCTCAGGTGCGTTCTTTTGTAAGGAGAGGAGGTTAACCAGGACCAAAACACACTTAGGTCTTTCTAGGTTCAAAATTAACAGGTTGGGTTGCACCTCTGAGCAAAATGCAGTCTGCAGAATTGTAAAAGCTAGTGCTAACTGTGACAGCGCTTTATGGAGCACAAGCAGAAGCAATTGAGCACAATCTACACCAGCTGGATTTTCCTAGTGCTCTTCAAAGGTAGCCTGTGTGTATATTGCACTGAAGTATAATATTCTTGGGCTCCTGGGAGGAAAGGCTGCAGTTTCCTAGCCAGATGGGGATGATCATTAAAAACACGCAGCCACCTCCCAGCAAAGCAAAGGGCTCTTGGCTCCTGTTGCTATGGGGAGAATCCAGGAGCAGCCTACACAATCCCTCAGGTTCGGGACATCACTAAAGGCACAGGTAATTTAGATCCGTCATCTGTCTGTTCCAAAGCCCACTGGAGTCAGGGAAAAGATTCCACTGGGTGAGATCCTCTGGGTATTTATACCATGCTCCTCACTCCAGTATCTGATAACCTAGCCACCTGCCACTGCAAAAGCCCAGCGACTTCAACGGGAGATCCAGGCACAGAATGATGGCAGGGCCTACAGTGCAATTACAATCAGAAGAGTCACAGTTTAAAATGTGCTCCTTCTTCCACAACAGAACTGCTCCAGGTGTGTGAGGAGAGCTATGTTTGCTTAATGCAGTGACAAAAGATAAGCTATTGATGGGTTTTTTAATTATTTTTTTTAGCAGCATAACCTCTGCAACCATCAGAGATGGAGTCTAGCCTGGCTTGTGCCTAGTCGACAGAATTCTTAACTGAAATAAAAGATGGTATCTCCATATTAATATCACTTTTGTCACAACTGCAGCCAATCAATAAGGTGTACTGAAAATAAAATGATGGCAAGAAATGGAAATATTTACCCATTTTTTATTAGCTTTGCCTTTTTTAGGGTACAACCACACTAAGTCAGGGAGACAAATAGCAAATCTCTCTGCTTATGCTTATCTGACAAAATATGCAAAAAGGCACATTCTAACCCCAGATATGAGGCTTTGTACGTCTCTGGTGCTGAATGCATTACATGTCTAGGGAGCTATAAATAAATGTCCCTTGCAAGACGTTTTCCACAATTTCTTCGTTTATTGCTTAAATCTTTAAGATCCAGATGGTCCAAAATTCACATCATATAATAAACAGTAAGTCTTCAATCAGTTTTGTTGCTCTTGTGAGAATGTGTTGAATGTCTAAGGAAACTTTTTTTTTTTGCAGTGGATGTAGTATAAATAACTATTTGAAATATTGCAACACCATCATTTTCCTCATTCAGCTTTCCAAGAGAGTGAGGGTCATGCATCATAAAAATGAAATTCAAAGAATTTTGTTAAAATACTGGAATAAAGGTGTTGTTGAGGACAGCTCTCGATATTGAAGGACTCCAGTCTGATTTACCTGCAATATTTTTACACCTGTGTAATTAGAGGGACCTAAACTGAGTTACTGTCCCAGTTTGCACAGACATGAATGATCCCAGAATTCAGCTTCATCTGTTCAGCTAAGTGTAAACCCACAGAAAAGAAAAACAGATTTCTACATGGATTTTTGTAAATTCTATTCAAACTTCTTGCTGATTCAGATCTAACCACCGCATCTGTTCCCTCCCTCCTCCCCCTCCCCACCTTCATTTCCAAGGTCTCTTAAAACTATGACAATATTTTAAGAAAAAATGAGATCTTGAAGCATTTTAGTGAGTGAAATTGAATTATTTGCATATAGGTCCAGTACAATAGTCTCTTGTACATAAATACATGGAATAAAATATTAGGCAGATTTTCATTATATTGTCCAGTAGTTTTGAGAACTATGATTAAGGAATATCATAACAAGTATATTTATAATGATAATCTTTTTCACTCTAAGTATCACACCAGGATCTCCAGAGGTATCATAAATGTTGCACAAACCTCAATACCCTTATGTGGTAGGGAACTCTGATTATATTGATTTTACAAATTCACATGCTGGGGTACAAAGGAATGAGAACTTGCACAAGGTCACCCAACCAGGGTTTGCCAGCCTTTGCGATTTTATCATGGCTCTTATGATACGTGGCATTTTTCCTCAAAGCCCCAGCTCCTGAAGTCATGTGACTATGGGAGACTCTCCACTTTCATTTAAAGAAGTGAGTTTCTAGTATTCCCAGAGAAAGAGAAACATGAAAGTGTGGTCCAAGGCAAATAAAAAGAACCTGCAAATATAATTTTTAAAAATCTTGATTTTTAAGCCAATCTCCTGATTCTGGGGGCCCCGACTACTGATTTTCAAATGCTTAAGTTTGGCAATACTGCTCGGCAAGTTACTTGGGACTAGAGCTCAAGCGTTGTCTTGACATCTAGTCTCTCTCTTATTTTGAGCACACTAGTTGTCAACTGAATATTTCAATCTTGTGTTTACAGATACAGGAAATTTGTGTAAATATATATGTTATGGCTCTCTTTCTTTTTCCTTATTCTTACCCTAAAAATGAAACCACATAATTGGGAAAATGTGCCCATATAGTTGCAATCTTATCTGAAGCTCTTACATACTTAGTCAAAGTAGCAAGAGTTCCTTATCTACCAAAGGAAGTTAAAAGCTTTAGGAACTTTACTTTGGATCCAAACTGAGGCTATGTCTACACTGCCACAGATCGCTGCTGCAGTGATTAATGCACCAGGGGGTCGATTTTAGTGGGTCTAGTGAAGACCTGCTAAATCAATGGCAGAATGCTCTCTAGTCGACCCTGGTACTCCACTGGGAACAAATTAAGTCGACAGGAGAGAGTCTCTCATCATGGACACTGCAGTAAGTCAACCTAAGCCACGTCGACTCCAGCTATGTTATTGCAGCTTTTTGCTTTGCAATATGACATTGGCTCACAACTGTGGCTTTTATTAGCGTTAAAGCACCAAGCAATCAAGTGACTGTCAATTTACAAGCAGTTTAGATGTGTAACCTGACAGTTTATATGCAAAAATAAATAAAATAAAAATCAAAGAATCCATCAACATGTTTCTGGCTAGCAGTTCACAAGTCTTGTTTGCACAGGTTTGTCTGGCTGAAGCCTACCACTCCATTTGTTTATGTAAAATGGACTTATTTTAAAGGCTAATGACATGACTTTTCTGAAAAGTGGCAGGTGGGGTTTTCAAAACTGCATAAATAGGTGGACCTAGACCTTTTCAAAGCCTGCAGTTCTATATGGCTGCTGGCATCCAGCATGAGAAAAGTTGTGGCTAATTCTGTCTGTAAAGTAGTTGTGGCTGCAGCGTGTTTGACTCCTATTAAATGGGAGATCATGCCTCAGTGTTAGCTCAGGGTTTGATCCTCTGAGATGTCATCCTGATCTTGGTGGGAGCTGAGAACACCTTGCTGTGATCAGCACCATACAGAATTGGGCCCATGGACACTTGCCACTAGAGAAGCTGGGTGCCCCTGTTTGTCTATTTCTGTGCCAAAAGGTGGCTTTAGGTGCAAGGAGTTAGTCATCCTGCTTGAAGCTACGGCCCCTATTTGGAATAAGATGCCTCCTTGGAGAAAAAAATCCTCAGTGCTGCAGACCTGGGGCTCTGATCTTGCAATCGGCTCTGTAGCCCCGTTGATTCATTGCTTTAAAGTGGAAGTGGTAGCACTCTTTTTACAGTTCACATAGATGCTGGAACTAGGGGGGCTGCCACACCCCTTGGCTTGAAGTGGTTTCTGTTAGCTACAGGCTTTACAGTTTGATTCAATGGCTCTTGGCATCCCCACTATGCAAATTGTTCCAGCACCTCTGGACTTGTTCGTAATGTCGGCAAATTATTTTTGAGTTGGACCTTATGAGGATGAATTCTTGGAAATCTGGGCATCGGAATTCAGTCTATGCATGTTTTAAATGTATAGCTTTCCAATGTACAGTTTCCCCTTATGTTTTGATTAGAAATCTTGTGCACAAACAATAACACACCCATAGCTAAAGCATTTTTTTAAAACATTGCTTGTTTTCTAGATCTCACGAAGATCTAAGGAATAAGCCAGTTTTGAAGAAATCTAGTTTAGAAGCGGAGAACTTAATGAGCATAGAAAGATTTTTTTTTTCCTCATAGATGTTCACCAGAATAATAGGTCTACAACTTCTAATAATGAGGATGCAATGCACAATGGACTTTTCTGTTAGGTGTCTGTGCTCATACTAAAGCTGGTTTGGATGAATGGGATACCATTAAGTGTTTTAACTTATTCAAAACTTGCAAAGATCAGCCAAATACCAGGTTATCTAGGGAGGTTGCGGAATCCCCTTCTTTGAAGGCTTTTTAAGGTCAGGTTAAACAAACACCTGTTGGGGTGGTCTAGGTATAATCCTGCCTCAGGGCAGAGATGGGCAAGATACCTCCTGAGGTCTCTTCCAGCCCTACATTTCTAGGACTGTCCAACAACACTTACAACTCCGGGACATTGTAATATCCCAGGAGGAGAAGCTTTTGTATGGAACTTCTTTCCTGACCTTTCAGTACTTGATTTCACAATCTTGGCATTGGATTAATGCTAGTTTCCCTCTTGCCCATGGAATAATCTTTAAGCCTTTGCTGCTGCAGTGAATACTCAATGACTGGTTCAGGAGGGAGGAAAATTATTGTGGCTGTTTGTGTGACCTTAATTATGGGATCAATACTTTAAATAATAGTAACATGGAAATAGAGCAGATGGAGATAACTGTAGCTTCATCTAATGCTTCCCATTCCTCTAAGCACTCAGATGCTGTGATGAATGCAATATAAGAATCTAGCATAGGTGGGTAAATTCTACCCATCAACAGGCAATTTAAAATGTAAGAAGTAATGTATACCAGGCATGATAGCCCTGTGTCAGTCATATCTTACAAGGAGATGCACAGTGCTTCTTTCTCCTTAACTGACACGTTTACCCTGTTCACTTTAGCACCTCCGAAACTGGAGACAGAATAAACCCATGAGACCATCCTTATCACTGCAGCATGGCTGCTTCCAGAGTTTTGTACAATTTAATTTTAAAAGACTTAAAACAATGGGGTTTTTACATCACTCTCTTTGGGAGACTATTCCAGGGCCCAATAGACTAATCTGTTAGGATCTTTTTCCCCTCTCCACCCCCATGCCATCCTATTATTCTACCTTGTACTTTATAGTGTCTTTTAGAACATCCTAAAGGATTCCTGTATGCATCTTCCAAATACTAAGAGAGTAAAACTAAGTAAAAGAATAAAATTTATCAGCCATATTCTTCTCCATACTTGTAACTCATGACACCAAGTCTTATGGAAGATGCATTGCTGTACAATCTGCAATAGTGGTTTTATAGAGCCAGATCCAACACGCACTGAGGTCAATGGAAAGATTTCAGTGCACTTTGGATCAGGCCCACAGTAAAAAAGAGTTTGGATTAACTCAGAATAAACCCAACAGTTAAATTCATGTAATAAATAGGTAATTGCTTTTAAAAAATTGCAGTATTGAACTTCTTGAATTAGTTTTTTAGATCCACATTTTTCTCTTTTTATAGAAACTCACAAAGAGGAATGGTTCTTTTCTCCTCTGTAGCTTCACAATATTGGAATCTAGTGGGTCTCTCAGAAAAGTAGGTCAGCCTTAGCAACCACTATATAATGATGAAAAACATTTTGGCTTATTTCAGTATCTTAATTTTTATCTGCATTTTCTGTACAACCAGGTCTCTCGTGATTTTGTTTTTAAAGTATTTAATGATGTCGCTGTGACTGTTCTCATGTCACTCACTATGATTTTTTTTGACATCTAAGTCCATCATTTAAAATAAAATGAATAATATATATAGACTCCTGAACTAATCAGTGAGTATTCACCTAAGTAGGCACCTAAATAAGTGTCTTCATTTTAAAGAAGTCCCCACTGTCTCAGAATCCTGTTGAAATCAATGGAAGCTGCAGGCACCTACCACCTTTGAAAAATTGAGCTATTTTTATTGAGGAGCTTAAATATGGATTTAGGAGTTCATGCAACCAGATTTCACACAACCAGATTTGAAAAGTTTGGCCTAACACTATTCATGCAGTTATTTTTTTTTTTTTTTTTTTTTTGCAGCTTGTTTTAGCTTTGATCTCTCTGATCTCCATCCAAAAGACAAAACTGAAACTGAGAGAGGTCCCCATTCAGGTCTGGTGTCTCTTGAGCTAGTTCACCCTCTTTGCTATGCTGCATTTGGTGTTTAGGAAAGAGATTGCTGGTTTTGGGAACAAAATCCATTGTAATCATCCGACGGCTACAAAACCAAACACTGTGCAAAACTTGCCTGGGCCATCCTGCCTTTGTCCCTTTCTCTGGACCTGAAGAGGGGGAGCCTCTTCTAACTTTTGGTTCTGTTCCTTTATGACACAGATAGTGGGGTTGATGCCCAGGAAAGAGAGATGCATACTGCCATATGAAATGGACAAAGATCCGGCTTCCTGCTGACTGTGGAAAGATTCGTCAGAGCACTATAGCACGTACCAGTTGACTCCAGAATGGTAAGGAGAGCTTCTTATAGGGATACTTGAAGATTTATTTAGATTGATTAGATAGGCTGGGAAAGAGCTGCTTTGCATATACTCCAGGCATCTCTGACCATGTAAAAAGACCAGCACAAATCATTTTCCAACTGCAGCTGTACAATTTAATACAACCCCCTACACCCGATCAAGAAGGTGACTTGAAACTCAAATTCATCCCCCCCCATAGTTTTTCCACCCTTACATTTCCAGTTATTTAAGTGCCTTGAGGGCAGGGAGGGAAGAGGAGCTGTGAGATGTGTCCTGAAGGTCAGAGAGATGCAGAGCCTTGATCCTTCTTTCACACAAGGAAGAATCAAGAGTAACTCCATTGAAATCAACCAAGTGACACTGGTAGAAAGCTAATGTAAGGACAATCACACCCCCAATGCCTCAAGTACTTTTGTCATAACAGTAACCTTCATTTAGATCAGGGCTGTGAGTGCAGTTAAGTGGAAATAAGAACACAAGAACGGCCATACTGGATCAGACCAATGGTTCATCTAGCCCAGTATTCTGTCTTCCAATAATGGCTGGTGCCAGGTGCTTCAGAGGGAATGAACAGAACAAAGCAATTATCAAGTGATCCATCCCCTATTGTCTAGTTCCAGGTTCTGGCAGTTCGAGGTTTAGGGACACCATGAGCATGGGGTTGCAACCCTGACCATCTTGGCAAACAGCCATTGATGGACCTCTCCTCTATGAATTTATCTAGATATTTTTTGGAACCCAGTTAGACTTTTGGCCTTCACAACATCCCCTGGCAATGAGTTCCAGAGGTTGTCTGTGTGTTATGTGATGACGTGCTTCTTTTTGTTAGTTTTAAACCTGCAACCTAGTAATTTCATTGGATGACCCCTGGTTCTTATGTCATGTGAAAGTGTAAATAACACTTCCCTATTCACTTTCTTCACACCAGTCATGATTTTATAGACCTCTGTCATATTCCCCCTTAGCCACCGGTCTCTTTTCTAAGCTGACCAGTCTTTTTCCATCTCTCCACAGATAGAAGTTGTTCCATCCCCCCTAAACATTTTTGCTGCTCTTTTCTGCACCTTTTCTCCATTCTAATGCATCTTTTTTGAGTTGAGGTTGATAAAAGACACCTTTCGTTTGAACTCTGCTTGCAGTGGAGGCATGAAGCCAGATTCTGTGTTCGCGTTACATGTAGAGTGACTCCCCTGGGTGCACTGGCATAAATGGAAGCAGAATCTGCCCCTAGAACTGCATAGATCAGGGGGAAACGAAAAAACGGTTCTCCTGAAAGTTTGGTTATCATTACAAGTTTGGAAGCTGCTACCAAATTCTGGTATCATACCATTAAAGGTGCTGATGCAGGCAAACTGTCCAGCATGCATACGGCACTTAAGCACATGCTTAACTTTAAGCATGTGCTTTAGTCCCATTGACTGCATGCTCCAGGCTGGGGAATGGTTTCAAGAGGATTGAAGTATGCCTGCTTACCTGCTGTCCCAGACAAGGACTCAAAATCAGTTAAATCTCCACTAAAATCAATGTAGTGCAAAAAAGGTGAAAGTAAGATCAGACTCAGGCCCTGGGCATTTAAACTGCCCATTTCTTCCCTTACCTGTGATGGTGGCACAGTTTAAAATCTGGAGGGAGTGACACTAAAAATAACCTCAAGGAAGGAATTTTTTTAAATTCAAGAGCAAATTGGTGAGGTGAAATCCAGAAGCGGAACACCTTTGACAATCCAGTGCAGTATTTCTAGTGATAAGGAGTCAGATTACAGCAAACTAACCTGCAAGGGATTGTCCCAATAGCCATCTCTTCTGTGTACAGGATCTGGGGCTATTTGCTGTTGACTTGGGCTGTCCGCCTGAAATGACTTCACCCAAAGCTAAGGAGGATCCCAGGTAGGCAAGTGACTTGGAAGGTTTGTTCTTGCAGTTTTGCTTGATATTTATTCTACTTCTTCTGGCTCTGTTTGCATCAGGCCTCTCAAACCAGAAACCCCCCTTGCAAGCAATTCCCCCAAGCCCTTTCCATGATGATTGATCTCAAAACAGATTTATTTCCTCATTTGCTTTGTGCTGCCAGCAGAAGGAGGAGGAAAGAGAGAAGGGGGAGAACCCACCCTCAACCCCTGCCTTAGGGGAAGCTAGAGGCTACTTCCAGACAAAACTGTTATCCATTAACATCCAATTATCACTTGGTCCAAGCCATTAATTATAAATCAGCCTCCTAATTGGGATAATTAGCTCTCTGCTTCTTAATGTAGTGTGACTGATGCGTTTGGAAAGAGTGTAATCACTCCATTTGTTTAGCATGAGGAGAACAAATCCAACTCTCATGGTTTAATTTTAGCCTTATCCTCCTCCTCATCAGCATTAAAAGCTCTTTACGGCCCTATTAATTGTTTGGGAACGGTGCTTTTGAGGGGCACATGCCACTTCTCTGTGGAGAAACCCCTTCGAGACACTCGTTTTAAGAGATCGGTTTCAAATGCTTTTTAAAAGCGCAGTTCTGCTCGTGGGCAGAGTCAAGCTGGTTTGTTTGTTCTTTGAGCAAAAGGGGGTTGTATTTTCTGTCTCTTCTGTATTTGTCCTGCTCTGTTTTGTCGAGGCTCCATTTATTTTGTCTACTCTCCGTTTAATTCTTTGCTTTTCATTTGCATTTGCAAAAGAAAATAGACTTCGCAATGCATCATAGCTCCTCCTTACCTTTAATTTCCGGGAATGTTCTTTTTTAGTTAGAATAACGAATTTTAAAATAAAAATAGTGGGTTGACAGCAGCATATTTGACAATTATCTGTAAACCTTTCCACAAAAAAAAGAGTTTGGGAGACATTTAAGTGTGTGCTACAAGTGTGCTTGCTCTGAAGGTATTTCTAAAAGATTCGTAATGATGAACCGCAAAAGAGAGTGGTTGTTTCTGAGTTTTTTTTAAATCCCTAAATGAATCAAGGCTGTTTTCAGTCTATGCCAAAAGAAAGATGATTCCTGTGCATACACTGCCGCTAATTTAGAAGGAGAAACTAGCCATGAAGCAATGTCCCAAATGCACATTTTTTTTAATTTAAAAATAAATGAGCAGCACTGTCATTGTGGGCAGTTTTCGTTGTCCTCTTGTGGCTTCCTAAACACTGTTTCCATAATGTCTCAGAAAATCGTTTACAGGAACCAAAAAAAAAAAAACAACTTTTCCATGACTTGATGTTTCATTAATGAGGGCTGCTCAGAGAACCGACTATAGCTGGGGGGCATGATTAGATATTTATTACTGTCATTTACATGGAAAACTTGAGGAGCCAACCAAGTGGAACAGAAGGGGATTTATTAATTATTATTATTAAACAATAGAAGCCAGTTCAAAGATCGGGAACGTGTCCTAATGTTGTTTCACAGCAGAAGTGTGTGTGTGTGTGTGTGTGTGTGTGTGTGTGTGTGTGTGTTTTCTGAAGAGGTGGGCAAAAAGGTGCTTCCACTTCAGAGGTGTAATCAGATTAGAATAAAACTTTGAGCGCTAACCCTCAAACTGTCAAGTAATTATTTTTCCCACCCTCCGGTCACCACACACTTTGTCCTGAATTTAGTGAAACAAGGAAAAGTTTTCTGCCCAGATTTGCATTCCCTAAAATGAAAGTGAAATGCTGATGGGGGAAATGCATTTAGCCCAAAACAGTCTGCTGAGTTTAAATGAAGATACCATTCGCAGTTCAGTCCGCGTTCCGCTTTCTCCTTCTCCCAAGGTGTGGTTTTGTTTTTTTTTTGAAGTTGTTAACAGTGTCAGAAGTTCACCTCACCCGGGGCAATGGCTTGGGAACTTTTTTGGGGGGGATTTTGTTTTAAATATTATCTATATAGTTTCTTAACTGAACTAAACTACACAGATATAATCAATCACTCCAGAGAATTAAAAGTGAATATTAATTACACCCAGGAAGACCTGAAGAATTTAAAACGGTAAAATAAAGTCTCCTGTTCCATGTTAAGGAAAAAAAAGTGAATCTATGAGACTTAAGTGAAATAGTTTTTAAATGATATTCCATATAAGTGTGTGTAGATCTATTTCACATACACTTCCGATCATTTTATACACACACAGATTTTCGTCTTATTTCCAAATCGATCCCAACAGAAACGCGTACAGAATGATAGATGAAAAGAGGGGTAGCTGGAGAAAGCTTAAGTCCGTCCACGCTGCTGTGTATTTGTGTCTAAATACAGATGGGATATTTTCGGCTGCACTGTCCAAAAGCGCTCCAAAATGTTTAGCTAGAGTAATGAACCCATCGCTGTAAGATAGGAATATGTTGATAAGGAGAGGCTTTTCCTCTTGAAAGAGGATTCCTTTACATCAGAAATACCAACATAACGTTTTTACACAAAAACAGCAAACGCATTGGTCTTTGCCTCGTAATTTCGCATCGCTTTGAAGAGTTATAATACCCTACGGCATTGGGCAGAGGTTTCTGCTCTACGTGGAGGACTTATATAGTTTTCCCACCTGATCTGGGTGCGTCAGAGGGAGGCTGCAAAGTTGTTCGCTTTAAGCTAGTTTTTTTTATAAGTCCTGCAAATATCGAATTAAAAACAGAACTCGGGACCTTTTCTGTGCGGGGCCGCGAAGTTCCCTGGCAATAGGCATCCAGACCGGCTTGGTCGCTCTCTTTATTCATAATCGTTTCACATCGATTAATAATTATATCACTTAAGTGGGAAAGCCCTTGATTCCAACTATTCTCACTTCAAGCAGCTGTCAGCCGCAGGCCTGCGTGCAGGCTGCCCTTCAGAGGCACAGCCGATTCCGACTTGTGTCTGTTTCTGAAGCTAGCAAAAGTTTTCGAGAGTCCGCTCTCCTCCACAAGCAGCTTCTCGTTCAGGACAAGGGCACGGAGAACAGGATTTGTATCCGGATAGCTCATTTAGAAAAAGGAGAGGCGTGTGTGTTACCTACTGCATTGTCCTTTCTGTACCCCATCCTCTCATCCCCCTCCCCAGGACCTGAGGACCCCATTGCCTGGTCCAATTTGGTGGTTAAGGAAATTGACACAGTTACTTTCGATGCTCACGTTTGCAGGTGCTGTAACGTGTTTTGTAATCACACGCGTGTGACGATGCGCTGTGTAAGGGGAGAGACGTGTATCTCACACACACACCACGTATCTGCATTAAGCACGTGTGCTGATGAATGGGAGGGTGTAAATAGCCGATTGCCTAGACAGAAGGTACTTGGCTAAACATTTACTTCCCTGCCTAAGAAGTGGCGATGAATGGATGCCTGTCCCTCTGCCTTCATCCTTCTTCCTCCCTCCCCTATCTGTTATGCCATGGCCCGAGGGAAGACTTTGGCTGAGACGTATGAGATCTTTTGCGGTAAAATATGCATGCGGATCCCCATTTGGCTCGCCGGATAATGGAGGTGCAAATAGGTTTCGACTGCTGAGCCCTTCATTTATTAACTGCGCCTGACAACGCACGTCCTGAGTTTATACACTTCCTAAGTGGGCTTCTCGGAGTCTTGTCTTTACCCTCCCAGCTCTAGTTCTGCGTTAGAAAACAGGGAGCGAGAGAGCAGTTCTTTGCCTTCGGGTCTCACTATAAGCTCAGTAATATTTAAAAGGCACGGGGAGGGGAGGGAAATTCGGTGTTAAACTTCTGATCAGTTTGGGCTCCGTTTTGGTTTATACTCTAATGCCAGATGCACAATCCGAATTTTCACTCCCATTCGGATGCGCGCCTGGCAGAAGAGACCTGTCCTAACCACTGCTGAACTTTAGTGACAGTGGTGTCAGCCCCTTTTCTTGTGCAAAGGGCTTTTGTCTCTTCCCAGAATCTGATTTTTGCCTCCGGCTCTCTCTCTCTCTGTCTCACCAGGCTGTTTGGCTTATTAAACATCATTATGTAAATGGCGTGAAATTTACAGTCTCCTACTTTGATTCCCACAAATGAAGAGATGCGTTGTTAGCTGTGTGTGCCCTTGGGCAAAAAAGAAAACCTGAGAAAGAGGAAAGAGAGAGACTCGAAAAAGGAAGCGAGCGGTAAAAGAAAAGGTGTGTTTACACAGCCAAGCCCAAACCTAAACCAACCTCTTTTCCTTTTCTAATTGTGTTTCTGGGGCGCTCAAGAGGGAGCTGCCAGAACAGGATTGACAGAAGTTCGGAGATTGGAAATGAAGCATTAAAATCCATGTCTGTGACCTGCTTTCTTACATGTGGTGTAACCTACCCTTTAGCTCAACGAATCAGTGGGTCTGAATTTTAGTCACGTAGCCATCTGCTGAAAGTTACATTTTTAAAACTGCAAGATTTTTTTAAAACAACAACAACTCACCACCTGTATTCTGGAGTAAACTAATACATTCCAAATAAAGCAAAACCAGAATAAAACTCTTTCGAAGGAGAAGAGTTAAGAGCGTCCACAACAATCGGCAACCAGATGGCACAGGATTCTGATGGAACTCGACTTGTGAGAGTGTTTTCCCCTGTTTCCTCAGTCACACATCTACATTTCATTTGCTTCCTTCAAAGGATTCGTTAGGGCATCAAATACACCCGGCATCAAATACACCCGGCAGGGATTGAAGCGTCTACAAGGAGACAAAAAACCCTCTGCACTTAAAATGTGCCCTAAAACTTTGTGACTAGAAAGAAGCAGCTCTGTAACGCCCCTTAAGCCTTCTGCAAAGTGCCTCGCCCCAGACAAAACTTTCTGCGCTTATTGATCGCCTATAGCGGCCAAACCAGGCGTGCTAGGTATGGGGAAGCCTACTGCTAACGTGAATTTTCTCGAAGGAGATCGGAAAGCGTCTTACCTTTCGAATCTTGTCCTAGGATCTCTTCAGTGGAAACGGTCAAGCGGCGGCTGTAACGTCTCACTCCGGAGTGTAGCCAGAAACCGGATTCGGAGCGAAAGGGGTTGAGACGGCGGAGTGCTGACTTCAGAGCAGGACTCGGAGCACTTTACCGTCCCTGCCTCCCCCTTCCCTCTGTTCTCCTGCCTTGTTCCCAAGTTGTCTCAGGGTCCAGCGAAGCTGCCATCTACTGGGAGGAGAGGATTGAGGAAGGATTTTTAAAAGGAGCTTCACACAGACCTAGCAGCTACCCTGCAAGATTTTCAATGGTCCTCCACCCTGTCAATCAAACCAGGGCTTGCTGCTACATTTCTGTCTGCTCCCCCCCACCCAGTTTTGTTTTTTTTAATAAGACTTCTTACCAGTCATTTACTCCAAGTCTAGTCAGGTGTAAACACCTAATTAAATCACTGGGAGATAATGAGAAGCCAGTCGTGGGAGGAGGGGAGACGATTCTATCCTGGCTATAGGAATTGAGAGCTGGATGCGATGAATCTGGGGCATAGATTTGATTTGGGGTGGGGAAGGTGAGTACATATTTATAAACATGCCTACACAAACACTCCCCCACCCCTTGGCTGAGATTAGGCATCAGGAGGACACTAAGGTAGACTCCTGCTTTATGGGGAAAATCCAAACCCTCATAATGCCCTCGGATAGAGTGACCAGATGTCCTGATGTTATAGGGACAGTCCCGATTTTTGAGTCATTTTCTTATATAGGCTCCTATTACTCCCCACTCTTTGCCCGATTTTTCACATTTGCTGTCTGGTCACCTTACCCTCGGACATGAATAAAAGGGCCGCTTTGGTGTCTTTCCTCACGAGATCTCAGTGGAAACCAAACTTCTAAATTTCAGTGAATACATCTGTCTTATTCCCCACACCGCAAAGACATTGATTGGCCAGATCTGTGCTAAAAAAATAAGCCAGGCCGACCTAGCTATACAGGCTCTGGGGTGTAAATATGTTTGTGTTGTACCACGGGCCCGGTTCTGTCCTCACCCGCAGCTTCCCACTGATCTGTGTCCAAGCGGGAAGGTGTATCGCTGAGATTTCCTAGAAGTACCACGCCATGTACCAGTGCAACTTTCAGTTGTTCTTTGCCCTTGTGGGGAACCCTGCAGCCCTAACCCAGGGAAGTTAGAGGTGGTGCAGGTTTGTGTCTATCGTGGTTAGTCTGGGTCTATTAGAAACATTGTCAGTGTTTTAGTTGTTTTAAAACATTCTCTCTTGCGAAAGAAAACAAAGAGGATCCGGCGGGGGTGGGGGAATGAACGAAGCCCCTTCCCTTATTGTGGAAAGACCTCCCAGGAGCACACTGCAAGCCAGGTAAGGATGAGGGAATGTGTGGTGAATTGCAGACCACTTCAGTACAGCTCCCTGCTTAAGGGAAAGAAGCCACAACCAGACTGAGAGAGATCTGGTTTTCACAAATCATCAGTCCAAAGAGAGGAACAAGAGGGAGGAAAAATAAATGAAACAGGAGAAGCTAAGTGCCTGGATGTGAAGGGAATGAATATTAATATTTTCTCCCTATGCTTTTTACTTCCATTTCCCCCCCTGAACACTCCTGTACTTAAACTTTGCAGGTATCTTCCAGGCTGGCTGCAGTCTGAAGGCAGCTCAGGGCTAGTTATTTGGCCGAGTTGACTAACTGGAGCGTTCGTTTTATTTGCTTTTCAGCTTTGTCATGCCTTTGCAGCAGCACAGAGCAGTTTAAAGCCTTTAGAGGGATTGCTAATAGGTGCTAGGGTACTTGCCTTTAGATTCTCTCCCAGCCCAGAAGGATTTAGGATGGGATTGAGGAGACAAGACGCCATTTCAGGCTCCAAAACACCCTGTCTTAAAATGACTGCGGGTAAGAGGATTAAAACAATAATACCCTTCTCTTCTTGAAGGGTTTTTTCCCCCCCCCTCCCTTCTATAGAAAAGATTTTTTCTCCCAGAGCAAAACCGTTTAGGCAAGGCAATTAAGGGAACAAGAAAGAAGGGGTGTGTGGGGCAGGGGAGGGAAGTACCTTTTAATTTAAAGTTTGCATATTTTGTACACGTTCTGCCCCAAAAGACGGGAGAGGGGACGAATCTGAAAGTGTTTGTATGTGCAGGGCCGCAGAATACCCAAGGGGTCATTTTTTGCCGAGGATTGGGGAAAGCGAGTGACTGTCCCAGAAGGAGGGGAAAAATCTATTTAAATATATTCGCATACAACCTGTGCTGGAAGAGGGCAGGAGATGAAGGAGGAATAAAGGCAAAGCAAACCTCAGCCCGAGGTGGTGCGTGGGATAGTTGAGTTTCGCGTGTGCCCCCCCACCCCGATTTCCAACTTGTGGGGTGTGCGTGCGCGCGTGCAAAGAATACAGGGTAGGGTCCGCATGCCTCTCATGCAGTTTTGTAGAGGACCCCCCCACCACCTTCCCGTAGCGTTGACTCTTACATTTTCCTCCCTGGCCAGGCAGACTCCGATTGCGAAATGAAATGGGGACACTTGGAAGGGTACCCAAGAGCCTAATCAATTTCATGTAAATTTCACCCTTTCCTACACGTGGCCCCTAGAAAGCATCCCCGTAGTCTTTGCATCTGGCAAACAGTTTTTTTTTTCCAGCAAAAGAGAACCGAAACACAGGGTGTTTTGCTGTTTTTGTTGCTATTATTAATGATCTCCAGCTCCTGTGCTTTAAACCGATTCGTTTACAAAATGAGACAGAGGGTTTTGTTTAAAGTGCTTAGCACCCCTAATGTTCGATGAAGGTGTCATAAAGCTCAGGAACTACGCTTATACCCCCTCACCCTTAAAAAAAAAATAAGGTAGCGTTTAGATAGTCGATCTTTAAATTCTAGGATGAAAACTACCAAGGATTCTCCCGGGTTTTTAAATCACACTCTCCTCTAAACTCGAGTGAATTAAAATTAGTTCATAAAATGCACTCGAAATGGCATCGGCGGAGCAGAAACGATATGATACTCCCCAATCAATCGTTTTCTTCAAAAGGACACACAAACTCGCCATAACCCTCTCCCCCTTCCTCCACACCAGCTCCAAGAAAATCCTGGGTGGAGGAACTTTTGGTTGTCTGGAGACCCGTAGTTAATGGGAGTTGTGCCAGCTGGATCTAGGAGTTGGGAAGATACTGTTCTCCCCGTCTTTCCCAAACCACCTTCTCTCCTGGGCATAACAGCCCCTGGGAAGTTTGTAACAACTTACTCCTCTTCTTTATTTGGTGTCATCCCCTTGCTCCTCCTGTCACTGAATATTGAGGGTGAGGAGGGGAGCCCACGACACATTTTTAATCGGTGGTGGCAGAACTGTTGCATACAGCTCAGAATAATAATGCCCAGTTCCCAATTCTCCCTGCATATGATCCCCGATATTCTCTCTCCCTATCAACCGAGGTCCTGACAAAAGGATATTTTTAGCTGGCTTTAAGTTTTTTCTTGCAGAAGAAATGACAAAAGGGTAACCGAAAAAGAAGCATCTTCCAATTGTGGACGTGCGACGTCACAAATCAAACGAACAGATTTCTGCTTGTAACCCAACCTTTACAATTAACTAGCTCAATTTAATTCTTTGGGTATTTAGCCAAACGATATATTTAGCATATACTGGAAGGAGTAACTTGATTAAATAGTTCTTCCAGGCTATTTTGTCCTAACAACTGATCTATTGCCTTTATTCCCCGCTTTAATGTATAGATGCGGGCAATATATCAACACACAAATAAACCTGTAAGAGAGTTATACTGAAAATAGACACAGTTTGCCTCTAAAACATTGGTAGATTGTAGATCGCTAGGGACGCGATTTATACAAGAAAGAAGAACACGATGTCAGAAATACTTCCTGTTCGTTTTGAAAAATGAGTTAATTTTGTTGGAACACTTGGTAAAACATTTTTTCCCTGTCGATTCTTCCTTCCCCTTTTATTTACCCAGGGGAAATAAGTTGCTCTAAAAAGTTGCAGTTTAAAGTCCATGAGACAGAATTTTTGTTTTTCTTGGGGAAAAAATATACATCTACATTTCAAGCATTGTTAAAAAAAATAGGGAGTGGAGCAGATACTGCAAATGTTCATTTACAGTGTTTTCATCTGCAACCCAAAGTGATTTTTCTATCTACACACACACACACACACACACCCACACCCAAACGCTATTGATCTTATGCTTGAGAGAGAAAAAAAATCTATTCATTCACCAGTTAGAAATAATATTTTATTAATATTAACTGGAATATTTTGGTTAACTGGGTCTAGTAATTGAAAAATCCTCACCCTTCAAGACTATTCCTTACATCTTTGCTAAGTGATTACAGACCTTGGTGGGGAGGGGGAGTTTGTGTGTGTGTAAATATTAATCCGCATCCACCTGAATAGCTGGAAGTTAAGTACAACTGATTCTTTTCATTTTAAAACTTCTACATTTAAAGTTTCAGTGGAGTAAGCACTGCATGAGGTTGGAGGATATTTATGTGCTTTTCTCCCATTTTATTTGTACATTAATTTTGACATAAGTTCCATATTTCTTGATGGTGTTTTTTTTTTAGTCCAGCAAATATAAAAATCGTATGTTGAAGAGAAAATTATTTTGTGTTACTGGTTCAGCATCAGCTGGAAAAAAGCACCCCAAGTTGTTCAAGATTTAAACAATTCCTGCATTAAACACACACAAATAACTCGTTCTCTCTCTCTCTTCCATAGTTTTGGTAAATTATTTGCATCCTAATTAGGAGAGCAAGAGGTTCTAAATATATACAGAAATTAATTTGTAGATTGCCAAAGTTATTTTTTTGTCTAACCCCTTGGAATATGGGCTCTGCAGAAACCTGCAAACAACTGAAAGCTCTCTCTCCCTGCGTCTATGGCAAGTACAGTTCAAAATGATTTATAGTCATCTCAAATTATAATGGTAACAAGGTCTTAAAATAGCTACTTAACCAAATCAAGGCCACTTCTTTTGGTTTTGTTTTGTTTTTCGGTATGGGGCATCTTTTTTTGGTTTGAACTGTTCCAGACATTGTCCAGTACTTTGTCCTCTATGCCAACTGCATTCGTGTGAGACTGAAAGGGGATTAACTTGTGAACTTTTAAAAATCAGAACTTAAATGAGAGGCAAATCTAGGCCACAGCTTATTGTGGGAACCGTTTCTTAAGCAATTAAAGCGAGAAGAAATTCCTCTCAGCCTTTTTCCTTAAAGCAGCTTTCTGAAGGATTTAAGGAGGACTAATGTCCAGTCCATCAAGAAAGATTTAAACTGCACAGTGATATAGAAAATCTCCACTTGCTGTTATTTAAAGGGGCACTATCACCATTTCCATAAGACCCTTCACATTGTTTCTTTAATCTTGTTTATAAACTTAAACAGATTTAAAAAAGTTTTTTTCCCCTCTGCCTCTTCCCCCCCCCCCATGAATTCATTGAAAATATATTCCATGCAGTATTTGAAAGAGACCTAAACAGGCTCACTTTTAAGGATTTTCTGTTACTAAAATGTCTCAAGCCGTAGCTGCTGTATTTCTTCTTTTGCTGTTGGAGGCTTGGAGGAAAGTCCAAGATTAGTGGAGGGGGAGAGAATTTGTATTTTGCAAGGGTCCACACTGCCATAAAAGTTCCTAATTTGGAGAGAGGGAGCACACAAAACCTCTTTAAACAAAAAAAAAATGGCTCCCCAATACAGCCATGCACCCTCAACTCTCATACCACGTTTGCTCCACCTTGAGTGGGTTCCAAATATTTAATGTGAACTGATTTTTTTAAAATAAAAGCCCCATGCCAGGTCAGATTTAGTCCATTTATTTCCCCCTACCAATGAGCCCCATGGGGATCACTGGAGTTTGGAGCCTGTACTGTCCCTCTGCTAAATCCTATGTCCTTGACATCATTCTGTACCTATTATCTGCTTGATGCTGGATTCTACACAGTCCCACAGAAGTGAGCAAGGCTCCTCTGCCCTATTCCTAAAATCTGGACTATGTAGCACTGTGGGAAACACCTACTAACCTTATTCCAGCCAACTAGTTCCCCCTTAAGCTTTTTTGCCTTTTTTTTTCTTCATGTGAACACCTTGGAGTCACCAAACCTTGGGTGCTTATAGCTAATTAATAGCCCTAATGATATTTTTCCAACTCCATGAATACATTATGTTTGCAATCCAAAAAGGCTTTAGCCTCTGTGCCTCTATTCAAGGGTACTTCAACATCTGCTCATTTAAGGGCAATTAATCATTTTGATATATGGTTTAAAATTGACTGCTTCCAAGGGACTTTTTTGACAAGAATAACAAAGCAATTTGCCAGGAGCCATCTTCTGGACATGTTATTAGCAAAGCCTTCATCTTAAAGATTTTTTTTTTTTTCAAATCAGATTTAGGTACCTGCTTTAAAGGGACCACCCCCTTTCTCTTCCTTTTTAACGCATCTTTGGAGTCTTCTCAATTCCTTTTATTCGTGACAAGAGATCTCTCTCCACTTGAACCTCTCTACAGAAAGTTTATACCTTGATTGCAATGTCACATCTTTTATAATTTTGATCCTCCGGCACAAGGTGAGCTGAATGTCATGAAACATGGAGAAAGCTTGATTCCCTCCCACCCCCTTCTTTCTTACTTTTCTGCTTTTGCTTAATTACAGAAGTTTGGCTATTTTTATGTTTTCAGCTAAATCTTGCATTATTATTATTTAAAAAAAATTGAATTGTGGGCCCAATCCTGCTCCCAATTGAAGTCAAGAGGATTTTTGCCATTAGCTTCAGTTTGTAACAGAAATAAGCTGTTTTCTACTGTACCCCATTATTTCAGATATACCAAGAGTATTAGGAGAAACCAGGCAAAAAGATCAATTTTTTTCAGCCTCTGGTTCCTGGTAAGGAGGCTAGCAGAAAGAATGCAAAGGGAAGTCTGTAGCGTGGATGGAATATAAAGTTTGGTTACAACAAGTCGATGATATTATTTGTGTGTAGGTCTGTGTGTGTGTGTTATGGTAGTGCTCAGAGGCCTCAGTCAAGATTAGGGCCCCATTTGTGTTTGGAGCTGTACAACCACATAGTGGAAAAACAATCCCTACCCTGAAGTGCTTTACATAGACAAGCCAGATCAAGGGGAATGAGAAGAACAGAAAGGTGAAGTGACTTGTTTAAGATGCTCTAAACCAGAACACCGTGACACCTCTTTCCCCCAGCTATATTTATCAGTGATACAAACCCATGAGTACCATTACATGCAATATATCCCTGCTGATCTGCACACGTGACCTGGGGGGAAATGTTACTTAAGGAGCTAAACTCTATCCTTTTTTTCACTTATGGTGTCATCTACCAACAACTAGCTTGCAATGGGCAATGGAAGTCCAGATCTGAATCCTCTCAGCTCACTCGGAGAAATACACAAATAAAAAAGATTCAATGTGTATTTATTTTCTTTAGGATAGTTTTCACACTTGATGGATCTCAAGAACTCCTAAATGTTAATTTAGAGTGTGATCCAAAGCCTGTTGTAATCTTGGCATTGACCTCAATGTCTTCTGGATAAGACCTTTGGTGAACATTTGCCAATTTTAGCTGCTCTTCAGATCTCTACAGTGTATTTATGGAAACATCCATATTTTCTTATATTAAAGAGAGCTTGTCAAAAAATAGGTTTCTCCCATAGACAAATTCAGTTTTCATTGGATATTGGCATACCAAAAAAATTCAGTGGAAAACTGAAATATTTTGATTTAAACTAGGGCTGTTGATTAATCACAGTTAACTCACATGATTAGCTCAAAAAATTAATTGTGACTAATCACACTGTTAAACAATAGAATACCAATTTAAATTTATTAAATATTTTTGGATGTTTTTCTACATTTTCAAGTATACTGTTTTCTATTGCAACACAGAATACAAAGTGTACAGTGCTCACTTCATATTATTTTTTATGACAAATTATTTGCACTGTAAAATGATAAACAAAAGAAATAGTATTTTTCAGTTCATCTCATACAAGTACTTTAGTGGAATCTCTTTATCCTGAAAGTGCAACTTACAAATGTAGATTTTTTTTTTATATAACTGCACTCAAAAACAAAACATTGTAAAACTTTAGAGCCTACAAAGTTTAGAGCCTCAGTCCTACTTGTTGTTCAGCCAATCACTAAGACAAACAAATTTGTTTACATTTACAGGAGATATTGCTGCCTGTTTCTTATTTACAATGTCACCTGAAAGTAAGAACAGGCATTCGTTGCAAGGTATTTATGGGCCACATATGCTAAACATTTGTATGCCCCTTTATGCTTCGGCCACCATTCCAGAGGACATGCTTCCATGCTGATGATGCTCATTAAAAAAATAATTCATTAATTAAATTTGTGTCTGAACTCCTTGGGGGAGAATTGTATGTCTCCTGTTCTGCTTTACCCTCATTCTGCCATATATTTCATGTTATAGCAGTCTTAGATGATAACCCAGCACATGTTTATTTTAAGAACACTTTCACAGCAGATTTGTCAAAACACAAAGACGGTACCAATGTGAGATTTCTAAAAATAGCTACTGCACTTGACTCAAGGTTTAAGAATCCGAAGTGCCTTCCAAAATCTGAGAGGGACGAGGTGTGGAACTAGGGTGACCAGATGTCCTGATTTTATAGGGACAGTCCCCATTTTGGGGTCTTTTTCTTATATAGGCTCCTATTACCCCCCACCCCTTGTCCCGATTTTTCACATTTATTGTCTGGTCACCCTTTGTGGAACATGCCTTCAGAAGTCTTAAAAGAGCAACACTGATGCAGAAACTACAGAACCCAAACCACCAAAAAGGAAAATCAACCTTCTGCTGGTGGCATCTGACTCAGATGATGAAAATGAACGTGCATTGGTCTGCACTGCTTTGGATCATTATCGAGCAGAACCCGTCAACAGCATGGACACATGGCCTCTGGAATGGTGGTTGAAGCATGAAGGGACATATGCATCTTTAACATATCTGGCATGTCAATATCTTGCAGTGCTGGCTACAACAGTGCCATGCAAATGCACGTTCTCACTTTCAGGTGACATTGTAAACAAGAAGCAGGCAGCATTATCTCCTGCAAATGTAAACAAACTTGTTTGTCTGAGCTATTGGATGAACAAGAAGTAGGACTGAGTGGACTTGTAGGCTTTCAAGTTTTACATTGTTTTATTTTTGAATGCAGTTTTTTTTGTACATAATTCTACATTTGTAAGTTCAACTTTTATGATAGAGATTGTACTCCACTACTTGTATTGGGTGAATTGAAAAATACTATTTCCTTTGTTTTTTTACCATGCAAATATTTGTAATAAAAAATAAATATAAAGAGAACACTGTACATTTTGTATTCTGTGCTGTAATTGAAATCAATATATTTGAAAATGTAGAAAGCATCCAAAAATATTTAAATAAATAGTATTCTATTATTGTTTAACAGTATGATCAATTGTGTGATTAATCATGATTAATTTTTTAAATCACTTGATAGCCCTAATTTAAATATGCTGCTGTGGTGCATCATGGGAGTTGTAGTTTGGTTGCCACAAGCTTCCACTCTCCTCTATAAGTTGGGATCTCTGGTCGGACTACATCTCTCACGATGTACTGTGCTCTCCCCTCTTGGTGCATCATGGGAGTTGCTGGCCATGATGCAGTAGGGGATGTATAAGGCAACTGAACTGAAACTCCCATGAGGCATATTGGCAACATTTCCAAAGGGATCCGTTTCAGTTTTGGGCCATTTAGGATTTTTGACCAAAAAAAATCATAATTTTCCACAGGAAGCAGATGCTTTTTGTGAAGAATTTTATTTGGTCAGAAAACTAATTTTATGTTGAGAAACAGCGTAGATGGAATATTTTTGACCAACCCTAGTATTAAACATCAGTCATGCCATAGCTCAATCGGACTTGTGCGTATGAGTAAAGTTAAGCATGTGCTTTGCTGAACAGGGATGGATTTAAGAGCATTCTGAAGTACTTTCCTGAACTGGTGTCTGAATGACTAGTCCCAGTGGTGGAGAACTTTGTTTGAAATTCACTCGTGGATTAATTTAGAGGAAAATAAACCTTTATGGCTTCACATCTCTTCTACTTAAACTCACAGTGAACAAATCCATATACCTGCCTTCCTAAGATTCCTTTATGGCATGGTCTTCCCTGTGATTTCCATATTCTCTTTGCTCATTGGAAACACTGTGGGATGCTGGCTAGCTTGTGAAAAGCATTTCATTGCTGGAAAATGATCCAGCCATTTCTTTTAAAGGTTGGTAGCTATACACGTGGGTGATGATTTAGATTTTGTTATTTGCGCATTGCAGAGACTTATCGAAAGAAAAGAGGCTGCAGAAGTATCCAGGAATGAGAGTATTTCTAGGCACTGCTTTCCTAGTTCCTGGGGTGAAATAAAATATTCCAGTTTCTTCTGTGTTCTATCACTTATGCGCTGAAGGAAAAATAACCCTTGATGCTCAATTTTTTCTGTCTCCTTCGCTTCTCCTAACTCAGTTTTGTAAAATTCAATAGCAAAGGATTTCAGAGTCTCCCACTTGTCTTTCCTTTTGCGGCTCTGCCACTTGGTTTAGTTCCTGTTGCAGTTGACTTATGTTTACTGTATTCTAGCAGTATTGATCAGCTTCTCTCAGTTTGGAAAGGTCGTCTTGTGGTTCAGGTACTCGAATGAGACTCAGGGGATCTGGGTTGAATTCCCAGCTCTGCCACAGATTCCCTGACTGACCTTGGGCAAGCCATGTGAGCTCCGTGCCTCAGTTTCCCATCTGCAGAAGTGCTGCCCTGTCACACTGGCAGGGCATGAGGAGAGATTCATTCATTCACAGCTTCCTGCGTATAAAGCCGACACACTCGCACATCTATGTTAGATGCAAAAGTTTTGAACTGGCTATCAAGCCTGAATCAAGGACCTCATACGAAGGGCAGTGAACTCAATGGACAAAACTCCCATTGATTTCACTGGCCTTTGGTTCAGGCTCCAAATGAGTATGGCACTAACAGCATCTTTTAATTCACTGAATGTTTTGCCATATTCACCATGCACCAGAAAAGCCACCATGTTCAAGTCACCAGCACTGCAGAAACGATGCACTAGGTCTTAGGTTCTAGAACTTCACCTGTCCCTGTGATTTCCATTCATTTTTTGTGAAGAAATGAACAACATTCAGAGAGAACATTTGACAGTCCTCATTCATTCCCATGTTAAGGAATTTAGGAAAGGGATTGTTATTTTGTTGGTTGGCATGGATTTTCTCTTCATATGTGAATATACTACAGTCCCTATTACAATAGGATCTTGATCCTAACTGAGGCCTTTAAATACTACTGAAATACAAATATATAGAGAGAAGTCCCCTGGAAATCTTTAGATTTTCAAGTAGCATCGTCATCAGAGGACTGCTAATATTTTGTAGTTGGAAATAGTCCATCACAGTGGTTTAGAGAGACAAAGCAAGTGAGGAAATATCTTTTATTGGACCAACTTCTGTCAGATTGTTGTAATAAGCCACAAATCCCACTGAAGACCATGATTTGTAGTGTCTAGCAAAGTTTATGGTTTATTACAATCACCTGTAACCCAGTAACTCCCCTTTTTGTCCTTTGACTACAGGAGAGTTAATGGATTAACCACCTTGAAGGGGCCCTTAGAATAGGTGCTAACTATTTTTGCCAAACTATCTGTTCTGCCTTGTATTAAGATATGACACTCGGAGGACCTTTCCCAAACACGAGGAAGAGCTCTGCATAGCTCAAAAGCTTGTCTCTTTCAACAACAGAAGTCATTGCCTCCTCCGCCTGGTCTCTCTCTAATCCTGGGATTGGCACACCGACAACATCACTGCATATCACAAGGGTTCTTAACCTTTGCTATTGCTGGTGCTTATCTGGCCTGCATTTCCATAATATCTGAGTGCCTTATAATCCATGATGAATTTATCCTCGCTACACCCCAGTGTAGGTTTGTTGGCCTATTTTAAAGAAGGGGATCTGAAGCACAGGGAGAGCAGTGAACTGAACTCTGGTCTCCCAAGGCACAGGCTAGTGTCCTAACTAGGGTGACCAGATGTCCTGATTTTATAGGGACAGTCCCAATTTTTGGGTCTTTTTCTTATATAGACTTCTATTACCCCCACCCCATCCCTATTTTTCACACTTGCTTTCTGGTCACCCTAGCCCTAACCATTACACCATACTTCCTCTCCTTTTTCCATCCCAGGACTCCCTCCAGCACAAGTAGCTAGTATCTAACCTGACTGCCTTCCCACGTAGTAATGTGGGAAGAGTAGGGTGGTTTTGACTCTCCGGTTGAGAACCTATGGTCCGTTATGTTTTACCCCTCTGCAGAGCTGGTAGTGAAAATGGCAAGGCATCTCTGCTTCCCATGAATATGAACCCAACACCATATAGCTGAGGCTTGACAAAGACCTGACTGGGATGATTTAGTTAGTGTTGGTCTTGCTTTGAGCATGGGATTGTACTAGATCAGGAGTCGGCAACCTTTCAGAAGTGCTGTGCCGAGTCTTCATTTATTCACTCTAATTTAAGATTTTGTGTGCCGGTAGTACATTTTAACATTTTTAGAAGCTCTCTTTCTATAAGTCTATAATATATAACTAAACTATTGTTGTATGTAAAGGTAAATAAAGTTTTTAAAATGTTTAAGAAACTTCATTTAACATTAAATTAAAATGCAGAGCCCCTCGGACCGGTGGCCAGGACCCGGGCAGTGTAGTGCCACTGAAAATCAGCTTGTGTGCTGCCTTCAGCACCTGTGCCATAGGTTGCCTACCCCTGCACTAGATGACCTCCTGGGGCCTTTTCCAACCTTAATCTTCTATGATTCTACCCCATCCTGCCCCACTGAAGTCAATGGGAGTTTTGTCATTGGCTTCAGTGGGACAAAAAGCTGTCCCTTAACCAACATATCAAGACTGGACTTATCCATCTCACTCCAATATCTTTACGGAACAGTTTGGACCAAATCCTGGTCTCTTCAGTCTCACTGGGAGTTTTGCCTTTGACTTCAGTGCTGCTGGTAGGATCAAATTCTGCTCTGGGAAGCTAGAGTAATTTCACGGCAACCAATGGAATTGATCTGCATTCACTCCGGTATCATTGAGAGTTGAATCAGACCCTAGAGTAACTGGCACTCAGCTGCATGACTTGCAGAGTGTTGCGATGTTTTCAGTTGGGCTGTACGTAGGCCGTAGTGTGAAATAATGGATATGTTTCCTTTGGGTCAAACCCACTTCACACACACGGCTTTCAGGAGGAGAAGTATGGGAACATGGGTGGACTAGGGAAGAGGAAATTGAGGTGGTTAGCAGCTGCAGTTCTTGTGTTCACTTGGAGCTGCTGGGTCCTCCCTTGGCCACCACTGCTACAGTCTACACTGGTTTCCCTAGGGTTAGCTTGGAGACCCTGATAGGGTCTGACACAGTTTCCCTGGTATGGCTCCTAGATCTCCCCTAATGTGGTTCATGATTTGTGCTGAGAGCCTCTGCATCATGCATATATTTCAATCTTTGGTGCTTGATTTTGTCCCCATTGAAGTCAGTGAGTGTTTTGACATTGGCACCGAGTGCAATCAGAATTGGGCCCTTGGTGTATTAATTTATGACCCAGCAGCACTTGCAAAACAAAACCCTAAAGTACCAATCTCCATAAAGCCTGCGCTACTGAAGTTTCTTTCTATGAGGGTTTAAAAAACAAACAAACAAAAAACTAACTTTATGTAGGTAATGCGTGACATGAAATATGTTGAGTCAATATATTAGTAGAAAAGATTTGTCATCTCTCTCTTTCTCTCAGCTGCATATAACTCTATCTCCAGACTAATATAGTATAAAATATATTTTACAAGAGTTTTACCTACAGGTGACTTGCTCTTTATTACTGGATGTGAGCAAAATCAATACTTTTGTAACTAGAAGATCATTTATTTTGCTTTCTGAAACATTTTTCAACAGTGGGAGTACAGCTAAGCCCTGCAAAGCTATGATTAAAAATTATAGACTCTACTTTTTCCAGCCTCTCCTACCTCCTAACCCACTGTTAACTCAAATATATGTGAGTTTTCAAACCTAGACCAACATACCATATAGTCAAGGCCGACATTATCTATAGAAATAATTTTTTATACTTGTGATAATTTCAGAGGGGGAATCAACTTAATATAAATGTAGCTGTCAACATTTGGAATATGAACACATTCTGATTCAGTACGAAACACATGTCTACAATTCCACACTGGGGACGAATCAAAAATTGCTGCTGACTGATAATGCATTTCTAAAGCCATTCAGCTCTTGATGGAGTCAATGAGACCACTGTGCCAGTTGGGTTTTTACCTTCTGATTTCTTTTGAAGGTCGTCCGATGCAAAAGAGACTTTAGATGACATGATGGACTTTTAGGAGGTTAATCATCAAGTCACACCACCCCAGTTTCTTGGAACCATCTATTTAAAAAAAAAAAGTCACAAGATTTATACAGGATAAAGGAAAGATTCTTTTTCTAAATCAAGATGAGTTTGCTATCTCGGATTTATAATTCTTTCTGCAATAGCCAGAGCTGGTACAAAGCTTAATCAATCATAGATAATCTTAGGGAGATGAAGTGTACATGTATTATGTAGTGTTTGGAAGGGAAAAATCCAAATACATAAGAGAAAGGTCAGTTGAAAATGCTTCAGTCTTTTGGTGCAATAAACTATTCATAGCTTGATGCAAAGTCTGCTTGGAAAGAAAGCCATTTGCCTTCAGATGCATGTGAAAGAAGAAATAAATGGCATCTGTATTCCACATTAGCACTGGGTTTTATTCACTGTCATAGTCGACTTATGCCAACAATTGTTAGAACAACAGGTAACAATATGTAATTATGACAGATGGGAATATAGGCGGACTGCGTGATTCATAACAGATGAAAGCACTTTATTAGCAGAGATGTTAGTGAGAACTGCGTGACCTACACCACGAAGGCAGCTCCATCTATCCACAGCAACAGCATTCAGACTCTAGTAGCGGAAAAGAAAAATCAGCCCCCAGCGAAGAACAGCTAGCTAGAGATGAGCCCAGGCATTACATAGATGATGCTAGGTAGGAAGAAGGAAGTCCTCCACCCCCATGCTATTGAGCACATCTGCATCTGAGAGTATACAGCCTTGGGGTCCTTTTGGAGTCTACAGTACTATTAGATATTTAACTAGCCACAGTGGCATAAAATACCCATCGGGCCAAAAGACTGAACCCCATCCTATTGGACACAGACCTGGTCATGGTGATCCATGCATTCATGACCTCCAGGCTTGCTTAATGCAGCATATAGTTGGGATGAAACCATTGCCCCCATGGAAAAGTCCAAGTGCTGCCAATCTGAGCAGCCCCTTCTGCTTAGCTTCACATGTCATCCTGAGCACATCAACGTTTCGACATTTCCAAACAGATTTTTTTTAAGAATTTCCATTCCATGGAAAATATTGAAATTTCAATTTTTTGTCCTGTTTTGGGATGAACACAGTTGTTGAAATGTCCAAGTTTCTGGTGGAAATTCTGAATTTTCCTCACCTCTAACTGCTGTTATTTCTATTTTAAAGTATGTGGAAAGTGCAGAGATAAAACGGTGATGGGAAGAGTTAAGAATGTTTAGAATAGAACAATGAGTGTGACAAGTTTAATTAACATGGTCATCCAATCAGATAAAGGTTGGAGTATGAGCTTTGTTAATTAGAGCTCACTGAGGGATCTGACTATCCGTCTGTCATCAGTTTGAAGAAGTCTGGCTCTATTAATGTCACACCAGCCACCTGTGTCTATGGCTTTTCTCAAGTGTTGGTTGTACCAATATCCATTGTACCAATATCCATTTTACCCAGACAGCTCACCACAGCCCTTGTAGCTACAAGGGCTGTGGTGAGCTGTCTGGGTAAAATGGATATTGGTCATTGCTGCAGAGCTCATCAAGATGATAGACTCAAAGAACTCAATCTATTTATCTTAATTCAAGGTGACTTGATCATGGTCTATGGATAGCTACATGGGGAACAACTATTTAATCATGGGCTCTTCAGTCTAACAGAGGAAGGTCTAACACAATCCAGGGGCTGGAAGTTGAAGCTAAACAAATTCAGACTGGAAATACGGTGTAAAGTTTTGACAGTGAGAGTAATTAACCATTGAAACAATTTACCAAGGATCATGGTTAATTCTCCATCACTGACCATTTAAAAATCCAGATTGGATGTTTTTCTAAAAAATCTGTTCTCGGAATTATTTTGGGGTAGTTCTCTGGAGTGTGATATACAAGAAGTCAAACTAGAGGATCACAATGGCCTTGGAATCTATGAATCTATGATGGTGGATAGACTTAGTCTTCATTTGGTTTGAATATAGTAATTACTGTGATTCTTTTATTGGGGTAACACATACAGGCCAAAGTCATGGACTTGGTGCTGTACAAACACAGCGCAAAAATACAGTTCCTACCCTAAAGAGCTTGCAATCAAAGAGGTTGTCTACTGTAGAAGATTTTGCTATGTGAATTATACCGGCAAAACTATCTGCTGTGGACAACTCCTTTGACTGTAAGCTCTTTAGAGCAGTGGACTTCAAGTGGTATTGGTATGAAAGACCTCATATTGTTGTAGTGTAGTTCCATTCAGGAAAAGGAATAAGACGTACAGGCACCTTTATACCAGTGTAACTGTGTCCACTCTGTGAGTTGCACTGGCATAACTATATCAGTGGAAATTCTCACCCCAACTGACATAGTTGTATTGGTAAAGCTCTTAAGTATAGTGTGACCAAATGCAGCCTTGTATTCACACCCTACACACAGCTGCAATGATCTTTGTACAACCAGCCACAAATTACCACCCCAGTAGGGCAAGGCAGGCAAAGGAAGGGAACTGTGACTTCCTGAGTGCTTTTTGGGGCAGTGCAGTTAAATACACAGACCATAGTCAAGGGCAGCAATATTGGTGCATCCTGACCTAAGCTTCCCCAAAGGTCTTGCATGTAGTCAGGACTGGGCTCCTCTCTGCTATTTGCACATGGTCTATGGTACAATTCAGTTCACTATTATTATTATTTACTGAGTATTTGTAGTGCTGCAGTAGACGTCCTAGTTATGAACCAGGAGGGATGCCATTGTGCTAAACTCAAAACCAATTTTTAAAACAGTCTACGGACCCTTAACTGTGGCGTTCATTGTTCAGGCTACTTCTTGATGGATCCAGACACCTTCAGAGTCGCTGGCTTCCTGTACAAACCACATTCAAAATGAGACTTTGTCACATGATAATAGTCTTTCTTTCTTTCTTTTTTCCTCAGGAATTAATTCACAAGGAGAAGACTGACAAACTTCCAAGCAGTGGAGATCAGACATTTCCCTGCAAAAAGGCATTTTCTCAGCTTGAATACAAGAACTAGGTGTATGGAGTTTCAACCACTTTTCCCTCAAGGAACCGATTTTAAATATAAAGTAAGGGGAGGCACATAATTTACAGTTGCCTCAGGATGGAAATAACTTGCATGTCAACAGTGTTTTAGGAATTCTGTAGGTTTCTCCTCCCTCTCTCTACCACTCAGTCTGGTTTTTTACAGTGTACTGTAGGAACATGGGTAAGTCACGCAGGGCAGGTGGAGCTGTAGAGTGTCCAGGGTGCGTTCAAATCGTGGGTGTTTCCGTTTTTTGGGTACCCAACCTGAAAGGAGCCTGATTTTCAGAGATACGGTGATCAGGCCATTTTGAAAATCAAGCTCCATTAGTGGGGCCTCCAAAAATTGGAGACACTTTAGATCCCTAGTCACATATCTGAAAATTTATGCTCCTATGTATAACAAACAAGGCCACCCATGGATATGTGAGGCAGAGAGGCCTCTGCGTAGGATCAGTGTTGTGTTGTAGCAACTTGGCATGTTGTTTTGGTTCCTTTATTATTAGTGTTGTATTATTTTATTTATTATTTAAAGCACTTTTATAAGAAAATTGTTTGGATTCTTCTGGCTGTTTCCTCCGAATGCTGCTCTTCCCCCCTACTTCTGAAAAAAAAAAAACGATTATACTTTTATATACAGCATACATTTAAAAAACAGCTCAAAGTTACATTTGACCTTGTCCTTCTGTACTGCCAGCGCTTTCTTGCCGCTGTGGGAGCTCAGCAAGCCGCATGGCTACACGACCGTTTTATGACACAGAGATGTGCATGAATTCCAACAGATCGACCTGTGAATCAAACTGAACAGGGTCTATTCCCACCTTGCTATGCTGGCCCATAACTCTTTGTGATGTAGAGGATGGAGTCATACACAGTGCTGAGGTGGGGAGGGGGGAGAAGAGACACAGCCCCCCTGCCCCAAACACACACTTGACATTTGCCTGGAAATCCGTTTCACAAAACCCTTGATTACAAAAAAGATTTTTTTTTCTTGATGGCTCATAAATGGAATGTGCATCCTTCCCACCTGGAGAATAAAAACAAAATTATTTGGAGAACATCACCCCAAATAATGGAAGGACTTTGTCCCACCTGTAAGAAGGCAGTAATGTTGCTCAGTTTGTTTTGTGTCCCGAGTCCCACTGGGAATGTAGTTAATATTCTGACAGATGCCACAGCTACCTGGGAGGAAGAGGTGATGCCCTGACTATGATGAAATAAGGAGAGGCTAATCTGAAACCTGGGCAGTGTACAGGGGAGAAGAAAGGGAATGGGTTTTTCAAAGACTGATATGCAAGGGGAAGGACTCAGAGTGTGCCCAGATCCCATCATCCTAGGCTCCACCTCCCTGGATGGAGCATTGCATGCTGGGATCTGTAGTTTCTCTGCAGTGAAGTCTGGGCAAGAACTTTTTTACACAGGGACTCCCCGGTGGAAGAATTTTGAAAAGCTGCTGGAGAGGAAGAACCATTTCCGCTTCTTCCCAAGGCCATGCGGTCTAGCAATTTAGGCATAGGATTGTGGGAATTGGGTTAGACCGTGGATCCATTCTGTCCAGGATCCTGTCTCAGACATGGGCTAGCACCTGTTGCTTCAGACAAACGTGCAAGGAGCCCTGCAGTTAGGGTGACCAGGTATCGGATTTCGACTGGAACACCCAGTAGAAAAGGGACCTTGGCGGCTCCGGTCAGCATCGCCAACCAGGCTGTTAAAAGCCCGTTTGACGGTGCTGCAGAGCTAAGGCAAGCTAGTCCCTACCTGTCCTGGCACCGTGCTGCACCCTGGAAGGAGCCAGCAGGTCCAGCTCCTAGGCCAGAGGTGGCGGGGGGCACAGGGCTCTGTGTTCTGCCCCTGCCCCCAGCACCAGCTCCGCACTCCCATTGGTCGGAAACCGGTGCCTGTGGTGCCTGAGGGCAAGTCCTGGAGCAATGGGTTCCACAAACTTGTGTTTTGTGAAAAAGTATTTCCTTCTATCAGTTTTTAACTGGCCATCTTTCCATTTATTGAATGTCCTTTTGCTCTTGGGTTATGAAGTGAGGGGAAGAGAAGTTTCTTATCTATCTTCTCTAGACCGTTCATTATTTTGTAGACATTTTTATCATGTCTTTGTTTGTTTTGTTTTCTTTTCCCCTACTGGGCTGCATTGACAGGAGGCCAGAGTAGGTGATCACAATAGTTCCTCTTGGCTTTTAGATCTATGTGTCTATGGATGTGTCTCCTCTCTCAGGGAAACAATTCCAGTCTTTTCAAACTCTCTTCATTGGAGAGTTCTTACTTTGCACATATGGGTGGGTAGCACTTTAAAGACATCACAGCTGACTGCTCACTGACGTTAGATAAAAGTCACTTCCCCAGTAGCGATACCTTTAAAAAAACAAAAGCGGAGAGGAAAATGCACTTATGCCCTGGAGCCTTTGGAGGGAGAAATGAGACGTGTCTCTGATCATCTAGGCTGTCTGCAAAACTGTGTTCAGAGCTGAGGCCCTGATCCTGTAAAGACTTCTTCACGTGCTTAACTTTACGCAGGTGAGTAGACCCCTTGGGTGGAATCCTGGCTTCCGTGCAGTCAGTGGGAGTTTTGCCAGAGACTGCAAGAGAACCAGGATTTCACCCATTGACTTCTGTGTAGCTAGTCACGTGTGCAAAGTGAAGCCTGGATATACGTCTTGGCCAGACTGGGGCCTTGGATAGCTAGGGCAGAGATCTTTCCTGCCTTGTAATTTAGGGAACCATTTACACCTATGCAAAGAGGGTATGGAAGTGTTACCGAGTCAGCTTGGAGTTGTCTCACACAGGTCTAAGTAAAAGCAGCAAAGAATCCTGTGGCACCTTATAGACTAACAGACGTTTTGGAGCATGAGCTTTCGTGGGTGAATACCCACTTCGTCAGATGCATGTATTCACCCACGAAAGCTCATGCTCCAAAACGTCTGTTAGTCTATAAGGTGCCACAGGATTCTTTGCTGCTTTTACAGATCCAGACTAACACGGCTACCCCTCTGATACTTGACAGGTCTAAGTAACTCCCCGAGATGCAAGACAGAGGAGAATTAGTGTATTTGGCTGCTATGTCTGTTAATCAACCATTCTTGTCTCCCTGTATTAGAATTTGCCATGGCTGGTGCTCAGTGACACTGCACCTTCCATTTCATCAGTCAGCACCTATAACTTTTCAGTTGACATGATTAGATGGCACAGGGTCTTGGTGGTTCCCCAGCCTGCTGCGTTGTTCTGCACCAGCAGTGCCCGAGCCACGCTGGGGTCTTGCAGTTCGTTTACTCTCTTTGCTCCAAGCCAGTCTTTTAGGGAGGAAAGTGAGTCCGGGAAATGGTGGTTCTTGCCACCTTGAAATCAACCCCCTTCAGCTCTGCCATCCAGCATTCCCACTGGAAGTCTTGGAAATCTTGCATTCACGATGTGTCCGGCGACGTTTGTATCAGTGGATTTAAACTTTGGATTTGTGTGACCGAGGAATCCCAATTCTCTTGCCTGCGTACCCCCGTCTCGGCCTCTCCCCCCTTCCTTCTCTGGGCTGTGAAACAGCACAAGGAGACTCTTTGTACGCTCCTAATCCTGAAGCAACACAGCTTTAGCAACATCCAGGGATAAAAGCTCCATCAAACCACAACTTTATGGGGGCAAATCTCCTCTAATCCCTCGCTTTAGCTAAACAAAGCTTCTTGCCCTAATCCGCTATCGCTTTAAAAAAAAAAGCTCAGATTTTGTTTTTAGTAAGAAGATGATCCAAAGGACTAATTTTGAGAGAGACTAACCAACTCTGACAGCCTTTAAAATAGACGACGAGAAAATAGATGCAAACTTCCCTCTCAATTCAAGGTTTTTCAGGCTATGCAATAAGAAAAATATCAAGGGTTTAACTGCTTTCCCTTAAGCTCACTCTTATTATATTAAATGCTCTGGCCAACTCAGATTCAAATCGCCAGGCCTAAATGCCATTTGATCTTTAAAAGGAGTGTAAAAAGTGTGCATATTATCCCCAGCAAGGCAGTCCAAGGAAAATCAATTATCATAAACAAGGATTATATTACACACACCGTCAATATCGAAAAACAAACACAATGCCGATAATAAGCTATTGAAGCCTCTTTCATTGGAAGTAGCTTTTGATTGCATTAAAAGATAATTCTGTATTAATGTTTTTTTGGGGGGTGGGTGGGTGAGGTGTGAGAGGTAGGGATGGGTAAACCAGCTTACAAATACTGATTTGTAATTTCTACCCCAAATTTGAACCGTTTCCCAGCTTTGGTTTGCAGGGGGAAAAGTTTGGCTACTTTTTTTGTCTGGTGGTTTAAATTTTTGTGCTGCTTGTTCGACTGGGAGTGAAAATACCACGATAGTGGATGAATCACTAGATGTCTTTAGAGTACAATGCGGGTCCTGTTTATTTTGACAGGCGTCAGTCTGTCTAACCAATGTATAGGGTGCCCATCACCATAGTCCATAGGTCCATATAATACTTTATAATAAGGCAAACACCCAGTGGACGATGCTCTCTTCTTCCCTGGATTTAGCTGTATCAACCTGAGTTTGAGGGGCCTTTTTTGTTCTCGTAGTGCTCAGATTACTCAGGGCAGACCTGTGATGGAATTATAAGTCAATGGCATAATTCAGTCCCTGCATCTCCTTTGTTCCAAGGGAGAAGGAACCTGTACCAGCACTTTTCCTGGCACAGCTTGCTTCCCTCTTCACTCCAGCTGAGCTGCACTGCCAGGATGGGGAAATAGTGGCATCTCAAATTGTTCTCCTGATGAAGGGAGCCTACACAGAGAAATGAGGGTGATTCTTCTGCCTTTTGCTTTGCTGCACCGTGTAGATTTTGTCAGAAAATACCATTTTTATACCTCGGGACGTTCTGACATTTCAAAGTTTGTTTTGTTCCGGATGGGAATGAAAAGTCAAAATTTTGCAACGGAAATTCTGTTTTGATCATGTGGAATTGTTTCATTTTGCTCCTGTCAAAATGTGAGCATCGAATAGAAAATATTCAATCAAACGCCTGTGTTGGATATTAAGCGAAAGATAGAAAATGGAACATTAAAACCAATATGTTGATACAATATAAAAGTCCAAGCAAAATGAAATATGTGAAAACGGTTTGACCTCAACAAAATGGAAGGAGAAGATTGAGACAATTTGTTTGGATGCTTTCCCATGGAAAACGTTGTCATAACGGAGGTGGTCCCGTGAAATGTTTCAATTTGAGAAAAGTATATTTGCCAGTGGAAAACCACTCTGTCAAAAAAAAAAAAAAAAAAGTGACCAGTGTTAGCACAAAGCCAGCTCACAAGTGAGCCTTTGAAGTTTTGTTTGTTACCATCTTCTCATCACTATTTGCATCAGCTGGGAACAAATGCCTTTTGTCCATTGGGCTGGCTGTGGGAAAATCTTTTTCCCTCGTGATGCACACCCTCAAGCTTTAGAGGCCTGTATATTCATAAATTTGAGTTGAATATCTTGCATTGGTGTATTACATGGACTTAGACATCCATCCAGAGGCAGCTGATCAATGTTTATAACAAGGAATGATATTTAGTATGGACACCAGGATGCAGTGGAAATCTTGCAGGAAAGCTTTGCTCTAGACTAAAGAGATATGTATAATCTTTGGCTAAACTCCAGATAGGCCCCAGCCTTCCTATGCTTATCCAAACTGAATGGAACCCTTTGTAGTTCATCCATCACTGGTGTGTGTGTGTGTGTGTGAACCTGGTAAACACTATTTGTAAATGAAAATCTCCAAAGTCCATATCCTTTTATACTAAAAGTTTCCCTTCCTCATTGACCTGTGGCCAGAGGTGACTCCTGATTTGAATAGCAAACAGTAGCTTTTCCTTCCTACAACACAGTGGCAATGCTTTTTTCTTGCAATGAATGGTGGTATCGTTCTGCAGAACCATACTGCTCTGGCCCTGCAGTGTTCACCCAGTCCCTTACGCCTGAAAAGCTCTCTGATGATATTGGAGTGGACCCAGGCCATAACAGATTTTAGCAAGGGCCTACCAGGGCCCCTGGCTCATAAGAAGGCACCAAGCCTGCTCAGTTTCTCTACAAGTAGATTATAATCAGCCATAGCTTCTTGGGTGGTGGCGTTGCCTTCCAAAGGTCTTGTGCAGAGCACTGGTTTTGAGAAGCATCCTTCACTTTTGCTGGTGCAGTTCCTCGCTTTTAGATGTCTAACTACCTGAATGAGACCGCAACTTATGCTGTCACATGTCTGTGTTCCATGGATTGTGCTTTCTGTATAACTGCAGGAACAACTATTGGTTGGCCAACAAAATCAGGTGGGCCGGTCCTTTTAAAAGACAATGGACTGATTTTCAAAAGAGCTGAGGGCACCTCTAGCTCCCCTTGTCTTTAGCAGGAGCTGTAATTGTCCGGCGCCCCTTGAAAAGTAAGCTCCATGTTTTCAGCCTTCATCTTGGATGAATGTCTGCAGGAATGGCTGAAAAGAACAATTTGTTGGGGTTTAGAAATGCTCTGCACCCCCCTTTTAGAACCTTGGCAGTAAAAGAAGGTCCCAGGATATCATGTGGAACAGCCTGGTATACTAACTCCCTTCCTTCAGCAAGCCATTGATACTTTGTAACCACCAGCCTTTTTAGCATTCTTCCACTGGAGCAGGACAATGGGAAAAGCACCTTCATTTGGATTGTGTTAATGAAGTCGAACAAGCACCAGGAAATTTGCATTGGGAGCTCTGTTTTAAGGGCTTGATTAACAAAAAAAAATTTGTTGGCAAAAGCTTATTCCAATAAAAAGCATCTGGTGGACTGAAGGCAACCCCCTTGTTTTCACAAATTAGAAGAGTGTGAGAGCTGTGAATTATGGAGCTAGGTTTGAACCTGAATCTGACCTCCATTGATCATTGAGGAGGGGATCAGATCCAGTGATGCAGTTGGGCTAGTTACCGATAATTGATCTGGCCTGTTCATTGGCTAATAAGCCACAAAAGAAATGCATTCTTGCCAACCCTTGCAATATTTGGGGTTGTTCTTAAAGTTCCAGCTCCTGGAGTCATGTGATTATGTGAGACTCTCTCCTTTCATTTCTAGCCCTCACAGTTGTAAAGCAAAGACTGAAAATATGACCCGGCCTGAAGATTTAGAAACCAGGAAGCAAACAGAACGCAGAATGTATATTTGTAAAAATCACATGGCTTTTAAGCCAGTCTCATGATTTTGGGGGGCCTGAATCATGATTTTTTTAATATTTGGTGTTGGCGGTATTGGAACCGCTACTCAAATGGTAGCCTCACTCCAGCATAGTTATCTGTGAAACTATTTGATTAAGGGGATGAGATTAATAGCAACATATCATAGGGTACATCAGCACAGTAAAATAATCCCTGTGGCACAGAGTCTCAGAACCAGAATCAACTGACCCAGGCTTGTGAGGTTCATGCTGCAGGGCACATGTTCCCTCTGGGGCTGGAGCCAAGCCTCTCATACCAGGCAAGGGGGGTTGGGATTCAGAACCCAGGCTCCAGCCTAAGCAGCAAAGTCTGCACGGCTCCATAGCACGAGTCCTGCAAGCCCGAGGCAGGTGGCCTGGGTCTGAGGCTCACTGGTGCAGTGTGTTTCTTGCAGTGTAGGCATACTCCTTGGTTTCCTTGTGACACCGGAGATTAAATGGATACAGGCCTCTCTGTATTTCCCACAGCTGAGGCCTTTGGTTCCAATCTTCCTTTTGCAGGATACCTGTAAGTCCAGTTGAAATGAATAATAATAATAATAACACTTAGCTCTTATTATCCAGAGATTTCAAAACAGTTTACAAAGGAAGTGAGTATCACCATCCCTCATTTTACAGTGGGGGAAACTGAGGCACAGAGTGTGACTTGTCCCAGGTCACCCAGCGGCAGAACGGAGACTAGCACCCAGGTCTCCTGGGTCCCAAGCTGGTGTTTCATCCACTACGCCACACTGCCTTGCTGGCTCCCTAACTTAATGGGAACAGAGGGTACTCAACAGCTCTCAGGATCAGGCCTGTGGAGGGACAAAGAGTCTCTGCCTGTGTATGCAGAAAGCTGGGGAAACGGTGAAAGACTTTTAGAACCCAGCAAGAAATGTTCATTTTGAGAAGAGATGAACTACTGTCTGATGGTTAAAGCTCGGGACTCGGGTGAAGGAGTGCTGAGTGCAGGTCTCGGCTCCACCACAAATTGGAGAAGTGTCCGCAAAAGTGCCTAGCCTCAGTGTACCCAGCTGTAAACTGGGGAGGATGATATTAACCTACCTAGTTCTGTTTATCACTCTGAGCTCTTTGGTTAGAAATAGTTATAGGAATGTAAAATATTATCTATCTCTATAGATATTAGCAGGCTATATAAGAGCTAGGTAGGCATCATTATAGTGGACCACCAGGCCTGCTTAGTGAAAGTTTAAATGAGCTTTCTGTTTAAAGCACGACACTTGAAAATACTCCAAAATCCATACGGCATTGTTATCTTGGACTGATTGAAATGCGCAGCCAGGACAGTGGTGCACATGAGAGCAAATGAAATGTGGTAGGTCCAGCATTCACAAGGAGGAAACCCAACAATGCATCAGTATTTATCTTATTGCCTGGGTACCTAATAATAATACCTAGCTCTCTTATAGCACGGTTCACCCATCGCTTTCCAAGAGCTTTACAAGTGAGCGCAATGTCATTATCTGCATTTTGTAGATGGAGAAACTGAGTCACGGGGGGGAAGGGCTTGCCGTAGGTCACTCAGAAGGGCAGTAGCAGAGCTGGGAATTAAGCATATATATTCTGGAATTGGATCCAGTGCTTTATTCACTGGTTTCCCTTGCGTCTCTAGTTTAGGATTTTCCACGGTGCGCATGATGTCGGATGTTAAGCTCCATCTCACAAGAATAGAAAAGTACGAGCAAGAATTGTAAAAACACATAGCGTGCCAGCATTGATGCTGAAGCTGAAGAACCTGCTGGAAGGAAATAAAAGTCGTTGACAAATAGATATTTTTATTTTGTTGTATTTCTCTTTCTCTGATAAGGCAGGAGAGCCGGGGGGCGGGAGGGTGGAATCCCATGATTGCAAAATACCTTCAGTCGAGTTCTCCCTCTTCCTGACAGCTCAGTTCCAGCCACAAGAGCCTTAATGATTTTTTTTTTGGCCATGATGCCATCGGGGCAAGTAGGCGCCCTCAGAGAGAGCGTGAGCTTTCAGCAGACTGAAACAGTAAGTAGACAGCTGAAATGTACCTTTGAACTCGGGCAGGGAAAGATATTTTGCAGCACACGTCCATTTCAGGCACCTTTCCACCCATAGTGGGTTGTTGAACATTGCCTCCCCCATTTGGAGACGCCAGCCTTGTCAATGCAGCGCTGGTAGGAAGCAGACGGCACAAAGCCCATCACTGCGGTTGGCACTTAGGGTGGCACCAGAAAGAGGATGGAGATCTGAACTGGGCAGGGAGACAGAACTCCCTTCTCGTCCTCAGAGGTGATCCCTGCTGCTCAGCACAGAGGCGCCTTGCCAGGAGGGGGAAAGCGCTCCTGGCTACCTATGCTGTGTTTGTTCTGTGGATAAATAAAGGATCTCTCTCTCCCAGGGCTGCCAATCCAGCACAAGTCATTTTTGAAAGGCCTTTGTATAGGGAGATAGTTGGGTTTTCCGAAGTTGGCAACTGTTTTCTTAGTACATTCATTCTTCATGTATCTAAGGACAAGCTATATTCTGATTCAGGTCTGAGACCACTCAAAGAGCAGGATTTAAATGAGTAACTGATTTCAGATCCAATAGAGCCTTGTGTGGTGGTTTGGAGGAGCGGGAGAGACACCTGGATTCTGCTCCCAGTTCTGCTGTCGGCTTGCAGTTTGTTCTGCCTCAGTTTCCCCATCTGCACACCGGGAATTGTCTACTGCATACTGCTTGGTTAGCTCACGGCAGTGGTGGGAGGGTGGCACTGACCCCCATTGTGGAACACACCATGGTGGTAGCTCCCAAACACAGCAGATCCCATGCATCGGCTGTGGGTTTCCGGCACTCCCCTCCTTCGCCCCACCACACCCCCGCGCCTTCTGCAGCCAGCAGCAGACCTAAAATGCAGGTCCTCACCCCAGCACAGGGTTGGGGGCACAGAAACATAACACAGACCCAGGCTGAGGTCTGTCAGGCCTGTTCCCCCCAACCCCCCATATCACCCAATCTCTTCACAATCACATACTGCCGGACGAGCAGAGAGCTCTCCTCAACGTCTAGGGGCAGGGAAGGGAGGCAGCTGAGTCCCTTTCTATCTCCCCTCCATAAGCGTATCTCATAGATCCAGGGATATCCACCTTGCCATCCATATCACAGCTTCTATCCTTGTATATTCCATACAGCTAGGAAGCAACAGCATCATCTAGAGCAGGAGTGGGCAAACTATGGCCCAGGGGCCACATCCAGCCCTTCAAACATTTTAATTCGGCCCTTGAGCTCCTGCTGGAGAGCGGAGTCTGGGGCTTGCCCTGCTCTGGCGCTCCAGCCAGGGAGTGGAGTTGGTGGTTTGCCCTGCTCTGTGCATGCCGTGGCTCCATGTAGCTCCAGGAAGCAGGGCCATGTCTCCCTGCTCTGGCTCCTACATGTAGGGGCAGCCAGGGGTCTCTGCACATTGTACCTGCCCCAAGCGCTACGCCTGCAGCTCCCATTGACTGGGGCAGTGCCTGCAGATGGGGCAGCCTGTAGAGCCACCTGGCCTCGCCTCAACCTAGGAGCCAGAGGGGCGACATGCCGCTGCTTCCAGGAGCTGCTCGAGGTAAGCGCTGCGTGAAGCCTGCATCCTGACTCCTTCCCATGCTCCTGTCCCAGTCCTGATCCCCCTCCCGCCCTCCGAACCTCTCAGTCTCAGCTCGGAGAACCCTCTTGCACTCCGAACCCCTCATCTCGAGCCCCACCCCAGAGCCCGCACCCCCAGCCAGAGCCCTCACCCACCCCCCAAACCCTTGCCCCAGCCTGGAGCCCCATCCCACACCTTGAACTCCGCATTTCTGGCCCCAGAGCCCGCACCCCCAGCCAGAGCCTTAACCCCTCCTGAACCCCAACCCCCAATTTCTTGAGCATTCATGGCCTGCCATACAATTTCCATACCTGCATGTGACCCTCAGGCCAAAACATTTGCCCACCCTTGGTCTAGAGGATAGGGCTCTGGATGAGGAGCCAGGAGACTTGGCTTCTTTTCCTTGCTTTTTCCCTGTCCTGCTGTGTGACCTCAAGCAAGATGCTTTCCCTTCTCCCTGCCTGTGTTTTCAGACTCACCCCTTGTCGGTCACTTGTATTTCCAGTTTTAAGCTCTTGCAGCCGTGTGTGGGTGCAGTACCTAGCATCATCGTCTCTAACTGGGATACTAGGCGGTGCCATAATCCAAATAACAGAAAATAAGAAATGCCTGGGCTACGCATTCTGTTGCAAAGATACGATCTGTTACAACCATCTGGCTAAGATCTGTTAGCATTTATTACCCATTGTATGTTACTCTTTTGCCTGGCACTAATGCGGACTTCTGTTATCATGCATAGCTGATCATACTAAACCAATTAGGTGGAAGAGTTGATGACAGGTTCCCCTTTCATCTGCTGCCGTTTCGATTGTAGAAGTTGACTGTGGTGCTTCTCCTAGACGTTGATCCCAGAAACACCTCGACGGCGGTTGCTAATCTGGTTAAAATATTTACAAGTCTCTTTCTCTTTCCCCTTTCCCATTACGGTTGGCTAGGCAGGGATTTCTTAGAAGTACACAAGTCCACCACTGTTTTAGTGGTGGGTTGGTATTATTCTCATATTCTACCTACACAATGGATGACAGATAAAAGGAGCTTCCAGACCCAAGCTTGCCAACTTGACTTTTCTTAGGCAGTATTAAGTTGCATTTAAAATCGGTATGATGCATTCCCATCCCTGCCCCGGAGCATACAGTAGAGCAAAAAGTAACTATACCTGAACACAGGTTAGGGTAATGAAACTTTCTGGTGTATTAATATTTACGATGCAGTAGCCGCAGATAAAAATAGTGAGTCTATATTAAAACACACTCATATTGTTCCCAGTCCAGCTCCAACTGAAGTTAATGGCAAAACTACCACTGACTTCCATGGCCTAGGATCAGTGTAATTTATGTCAATTTCCTATATAGGCAGTGTGGTCTAATGAGTACTGGTGTTGACTGGGCCTCAGGACTCCTGGATTCTGTTCCTGGGTTTCTTCCTAAACTTACTGTTTGATAAAGGATGAGTCACTTACCCTTTCTGTGCCTCAGTTTCCCTAAACTAGGGATGATAATATCCAGGGCAAATACTGAGGGACAATTTTTGCATATTCATTCCAGTTTTTACATGAATTTGCATGGCAGGGTTTGCATCCTATTTTTTGTATTTTATTAATAGGCCTAATCCAAACCCCATGAAGTCAATGGGACTCTTTCCAGTAGTTTTTGGATCGTACCATCTATGAACATAGTACTTAGATCAGTGATACTCAGACCTCAGAAGTTCGGGAGACAAATTAGTGATCACCATTACCCCAAATAGACACAGTAGTGTGAATTCATTGTTTCATTTACTATAGTACTATATATTCATATTTAAACAGTATGAGGGTGAAATAGTGTGTGTGTGTGTGTGTGTGCATATATAACATTCTCACAGTAAATTAGTTAATAATTTAGTGCAATAACTTAATCGGTTAATAATGTAATAAAAACATCCCGATTGGTTAATAACTGTGTTTGATTAATAATCACATAATGTTTTAATATCATGTGCTGCAAAGAGCCGTAGGAGACACATTAAAGAGACACTTCTGTCTCTTGAGTCTTGGTCTGAGTATTACTGATTTTGAGAGAGCTTCACCACTCTCTAAGTAACACTTACAGAAAACCACCATCTGATAATGGCTAGGCAGGTTAGATGGCTAGAAACCGCACGATAGAACTGATAGATGGCTAGAACCAGTCTTATATGATTTATGTGGCCAGTAAGAATTAAGCAACATGGATCAAAGAGCAAGCCACAGAATAGAGCTGGCCAGAGGACAACAATTCCATTTCCTGTCAGCCTTGAGGTTTCAAAATTTGTTTTCATTCCTCACTGGAATGGCAACAAAACCATTTTCATGAATCAGAATTGTCTCAAAACATCCATTTTCAGATAGCAAAGGTCAGGTTTTTGGATTGTAAAGGTCAGATTTTCAATATCTCTCTGGTCAAAAGTGACCAGAGACCCCAGAACCTTAGAAACCTTCTAGTCAAAAACTTTGTCAAAACTGATATGTCTCCCCAAAATATTTTGGCTGAAAAGACATTTAATCAAAAATGTTCCAACCAACTCTAGCACAAAGCAAACAAGATTCATGAAAAATTGTACTGAACAACAAATAAACCTGAGAAAATTCTTCAAAGGGAGAAAGACCAAATTGATCGAATACAACATTTGCTTTGAATTACTTTCTCAGCACATGCACCAATTCTGACGGTGCTCCAAGGCTCAAGCACCCACCGAAAAAAAATAGGGGGTGCTCAGCACCAGTAGGGCTGAATTAATCTTTTGCAGACCCTGGCACCCGGACCGCAGTCCTTCCCACTCCAACCACACTCCGCCTGAAGCCCCACCCTCACTCCACCTGCACTACAACCCGAGGCCACACCTAATACTCTGCCCTGAGGCCCCGCCCACTGCTAGGCCTCATCCCCCTGAGGTCCCGCCTGCCACTCAGATGATGTTCATTCGTCCATCATTGTCGATGAAGGCCTCAACAACTCATTCATTCGATGACTGGGATCTGTGCGTCCGAAGATGACTGATCAGTCCGATTCGGGCATGGAATGGCCGGTCACACGTCGGGCAGACATATGATGGCACTGTGGATGATGTGCGGGCAACTCTTGACTTGCGCAGCTCACACTTTCTTTCAGCCTCAGCAGTACGCCTCGCCTCAGAGGTATTACTGCCTGTGTGAATGAGGCGGCGCCATGCTGGAGGGTTCAGTGCGAGGGTTTCCCATGCGGCGGTGTTGATCTCGAGGGACTTCAGAGAGGTCTTCAGCGTGTCTTTGAACTGCTTCTTTTGTCCTCCATGGGAGCGCTTTCCCTGGGTGAGTTCTCCGTAGAAGAGTTGTTTAGGAATGCGTTCGTCTGACATTCTCATGACATGTCCGGCCCATCTGGTCTGGGCTCTCATCAGCAGTGTGTGAACTGACAGCAGACTGGCTCTGGTAAGGACTTCAGTATCGGGCACTTTGTCCTGCCATCTGATTTTTAGAAGCTTTCGCAGACAGGAAATGTGGAAGTGATTGAGCCTTCGTGCATGACTCCGATAGACAGTCCATGTCTCGCAGGCGTACAGCAGAGTTAGAAGCACCACTGCTTGGTAGACCTTCAGCTTCGTTGGTAGGCTGATCCCTTAACGTTCCCAGATGTTGGAGCGCAATCGGCCAAATGCAGAGCTGGCTTTAGCAGTTCTGCAATTTACTTCATCGTCGATTGACACTGCTCGGGAAAGGGTACTGCCCAGGTACGTGAAGTGGTCCACTGCCTGAAGTCTCTGTCCATTTACAGTGATGGATGGTTCTGAGTACGGAGCATGGGGAGTTGGCTGGTGCATGACCTCAGTCTTCTTGATATTAATGGGGAGACTGAAGTTGTAGCATGCAGATGAAAACTTGTCCATACTGGCTTGCATTTCTGGCTCTGTACTAGCATTCAGAGGACAATCATCAGCAAAGAGAAAGTCTCGAAGTACAGTTTCCTTCACCTTGGTGATGGCACACAGTCGCCTCAGATTGAATAGTTTCCCATCAGTTCTGTACTTCGGGCCTACTCCTTCAGTGCAGTGTTGAAAGGCATCAGTCAGAGTGGCAGAGAATATCATGCTGAACAAAGTGGGTGCTAAAACACAGCCTTGCTTGACGCCGTTGGTGACTGGGAAGGCCTCAGATGTTTCACCGTCATCCAGGACACGAGCCATCATTCTGTGATGAAATTGACTTACCATTCGTATGAATCTGTCTGGACAGCCGAATTTCGACATGATCCTCCACAGACCCTGGCGACTGACAGAGTCGAACGCTTTCATGAGGTCTACAAAAGTTGTGTAGAGTTCACGACTCTGCTCTTGACACTCCTCCTGTAGCTGACGCGCAGCGAAGATCATGTCAATAGTCCCACGTCCCTTGCGGAAGCCACACTGTGATTCTGGTAGTAACCCATGCAAGAGCTTTCCCCACTGTAGAGAGCAGCGAGATTCCACGGTGATTGGCAAATACTTGGCGATTGCCCTTCCGCTTATAGAGGTGCACGATGGACGCGTCTCTAAATTCCTGTGGAATGGATCCCTGCTTCCAGAAGGACTGAAACAGCTCAGTGAGTTTCCGTAGCAGCACGGGTCCACCGACTTTGTACACCTCTGCTGGTATGGCATCTGACCCTGGGGCTTTGCCACTTGACAGCTGGTTGATGGCTTTCTTCACTTCATCCTCTTCTGGTGAAGCATCCATGGAGTCATTGACTGCAACCTGGGGCATCTTGTCAATGGCCTCATCATTGATGACTGAGGGGCAGTTGAGAACTGCTTCAAAATGTTCAGCCCATCTCTGGAGAATCTGCGCCTTCTCTGTAAGGAGTACAGTGCCATCAGAGTTCAGGACGGGAAAGCTCCCAGAAGACTGTGGACCATAGAGTGTGTTGAGGGCTTCATAGAACTGCTTATAGTCATTCCTGTCCACGTATGCCTGTATTTCATCTGCTTTGGCGCTCAGCCACAAGTCCTGCATTTTGTGCAGTTGGTTCTGTACTGTTCTGTGAGCGTTGATAAAGGCAGTCGTCTTTGCCACTGAGGATGGGCCGTTCTGATATGCATGATGCAGGCGGTGCTTCTCAGCAAGTAGGGCCTGGATTTCTGCATCATTTTCATCAAACCAGTCTTGCCGCCTGCATGTGGAGGGCCCCAATACCTTCGATGCAGCTGTATGGACAGTGTTGCGGAATCGCTCCCAGTCTTTCTCAGCGTCATCCTCAATACGAAGATCAGCAAGCTCATTCTCTAGGTCTTCCGCTAGATTTTCAGTGATGTGGCTGTTCTTCAGCTTTGACATGTTGATCCTTTTGAGAGCCTTACAGCCTTGTGGTCGTCTCTTCGGTATTCATTTTGGATACTATGAGCCTGTGATCCGTCCAACAGTCAGCGCCGCATATAGCTTTTGTAACCCTGACATCTTGTCTGTCCCTTCTCCTGATGATGACATAGTCGATCAGATGCCAGTGCTTGGAACGGGGATGCATCCATGAAGGCCTGTTACAGGTAGGGAGGCGGAAGACCGTATTGGTGTTCAGAAGGTCATGTGCTGCACAAGTTTTCAGCAGTAACAGGCTATTGCTGTTACACTTTCCCACTCCATTTTTCTGAATGACTCCTTCCCAGGCTGCGGCATTACATCCAACTTTTGCGTTAAAATCACCAAGCAGGATCAACTTGTCTGTGCTGTGCACTGATGATAGCAGAGCATCTAGTTCTTCATAGAATTTATCCTTCACATCCTCTGGGTTGGTCATTGTGGGAGTGTATGCGCTGATCAAAGTAGCTTGTTTTCCTTTTTGAAGCGGAAGCTGCATTGTCATGAGTTGGTCATTCACACCCTTGGGGGGACTGGCAAGTTTCCGAACAAGATGATTCTTGATGGCGAAGCCAACTCCAGATTCGCGATGCTCATCACTGCCACGGTCACTCCAGAAGAATGTATAGCCTCCGCCTGACTGGGACAGCTGTCCTTCATTAGCAAGGAGAGTTTCGCTAAGGGCTGCAATGTCAATGTTGTAGCGTGCGAGCTCTCTGGCAACAAGCGCTGTTCTTCTCTCTAGTCTGTCTGCCGTGATGTTGTCCAGTAGCGTGCGCACATTCCATGTGCCAATGGTGATCGGTGTCACTCTAAGTTTTGTTTTTGTTCGACCGCTTTTATGGGATCCCCGCCAGCCGTGGTATGCTGGCCAGGGTAAGGTGAAGCAGGCAATGTTTTGGGCACCCACCTTTTCTAGCCCCCTCCTCATTCTACGGAGGTGAGCAGTGCAATCCTGAATAGGGCTGCTCAGTCGCTCAAGAAGACGCCGAGCTCCACTGCTGCTTCAGTCAGTGAGGAACGACTGTTATATCTGAGCCGCCTATGTGCAGGTCCGCGGCTACAGCTCCCAGTGTATCCACACCTGCTGCTTCGTTGCTCACCCATCGCCACAGGACTTGATATGATATGATGTTGAGACTTGCACGTGAATTGGATTAAAGTGAGGGAGAGTTGCGCGATGTCAACCTCACTCTCTCTTCCCAGTTCCTATCTGTATCCAGTGGCAGGACAAGAGTCGAGACGGCTGGAGATAGGGCAGGGTGCAGTGGATGACCAGGACACCTACGTGTCTTGTCGTGCTCTTGAGCATTCCACAACACTTGCTGTCACCACCTTGGGGTGTACGGGGTTGTCGGGGAGGGGTAGTACCTCTGATGGGGGAGCAGTCATACTCCTAGGAGTAGCTCATCCACTTTGGTCCCCACTGGACACCCAGTGCTCACCTGTGGCTCCAAGTAGCTGTCAGCATGCGACAGTGGCCAGACCCCGGAAACCGTCTCCACTGGCAGGCTAAACCAAGTGAGGGTAGCCGATAAGTCTGAGACCCTTGGTGAGTTAGGGCCTGTCTACCCATTGCATGCGAAGACTGGATCCGGCTGACTGAGGGAAAAAAACCTGCCACTCACATGACAGGGAGGGCAAAGAGCGGACCACCCACCAGGAAAAACAAAAGTTGACGCCTGTGTGTCTCGTGTCTAGTATGTACCTACTCCCAGGAGTAACATTTAACAGTAATTTTATATTTTTAGTAATGAGTTGGAAGAAAAGATAAAATCATCACTGATACTTTGCAAATGATACCGAAGTTGGAATGTTGCTAAATAATGAAGAGGAGAGGTCACTGATACAGAGCAAAATGGATCACTTGTTAAGCAATGCCAGCAAACAATACATGTTATAATATGGCTAAGTGTATATGTGACCCTGGGAACCCAGCAGAGGGCCTCCTACACTATAATTCACATGAGGTCTGATACACTCATTGCCCCAACACACTATTGTCATAATACATATCTCAAAGGGGTCATGTATGATATCCTATGTAAACTCGTGATATGCTGGTTCCGAAAATCATTGTGTGATGTCTGTATGGGCTGCGGACAAAGAGTGATAGATATGTGCTGGAAATATGTTCTTCAAATGTGTTTGGGAGGCAGGGCACAAGTCCACCATGCCCTAGACAAAACAATGTATATTCATCTGTTTGACTGGCTTAATTGCAAACAGAAGAAAATGAAAGTACATTTACATATAAGGTAAACAAAGTCATCAGGCTACACAAGCAGGGGAGAAGACCATTTAACAACCACACTGGGGGGGACAGAATCTGCACCCCAGGGAGCCTTCCTGGCTGGGAGGCAGATACATTGGACTTTGGGGAACATCAGGGGAGCAGAGAGAAATTAGTTATTTATCAGTGAGGGGACATAAAGGGCCTGTGAAAGTTGGGTCCTCTTGTCCTGGAAGACAAGAGCTGCTGGAAACTTGATGCAAGTGAGAAACCTGCTTACACAAAGATTGTAACATGATAAAATTAAATGTTAGTAGCTAGAAAGAGTGGTGTTTTTTGGTTTTGTTTTGGGGTTTTTTTGCTTATAACCAGACCTTTCTCTGTTATCCATGCTTAGTATCATCTAAATCTCTGTCCTTTGGTAATAAACTTTCCCTTGTTTTATTACTCAGCGCTGTGTATTAAAGGGGAACATGAGTTTTCAGCTTAACTAACAGGTGTGTGTGTGCTCTGTCTCTTTGGAGGCAGTGAACGTAATCACTTCAGTGAGAGGGACTGGACCCAGCAGGGAGATGTCTTTGGGGAACATGGGAACTGGGGTGTACTGATTGTTACTTGCAAGACAAGGTTTGGACAGGCAGAGTCTTGAAGAGTTTGCTGGCAAGGCAGACAGACTGGTGTGTCCGGAAGCTGACATGCAGATTAGCAGCAGCAAAGCTCTTGCTTGCTGAGATAGGGAGAGGTAACTCAGTGGCTTGCACTTCTGGGTGTCTGGAGCAAGACTTCGCAGCATACTTCTAGGAACAGAGAATGTAGGACATCCTCACAGGGTGGGAGACTCTATGCTGGGAAGCAGTGACCGTGAAAAAGATCTGGGAGTCATGGTGGCTAATCAGCAGAACATGAGCTCTCAATGTGACACTGTGGCCAAAATGGCTAATGCAATCCTGGGACACATAAACAGGGGAATCTTGAGTAGGAGTGAAAACATTATTTTATGTCTGTATTTGGCACTGGTGCAACCACTGCTGGAATGCTGCATCCAGTTCTGGTGGCCACAGTTCAGGAATGATGATGATAAATTGGAGAGGGTTCAGGGAAGAGCCACAAGAATGATTAAAGGATTAGAAAACCTGCTTTTTAGCAATAGATTCCAGGAGCTCAATCTATTTCGCTTAACAGAGAGAAGCTTAAGGGGCGGGTACCTACATGGGGGAACAAATATTTGATATGGGCTCTTCAGTCTAGCAGGGAAAGGTCTAACATAATCCAGTGGCTGGAAGTTGAAGCGAGACATATTCAGACTAGGAATAAGGTGTATCTTTTTGCAGGGAGGGTAATTAACCATTGGATCAATTTACCCAGAGCTGTGGTGGATTCTTCATCACCGACGATTTGTAAATCAATATTTGAAGTTTTTCTCTAAGATCTGCTCTAAGAATTATCTTGGGGAAGTTCTCTGGCCTGTGTTATGCAGGAGATCAGCCCGGATAGTCAACGTAGTTCCTTCTGGCCTTGGAATCTATGCATGTGGTGAGGATTCATTAACGGTGCTACATTCAGATTAAAAAGACATGAACCTAAACCCCACACTTCTGTATGAAAATTAAACATCTATTGTTGTAATAATAATAATAAAAATAATTAATAAATAGTTAATAGTACCTAGCTCTTATATAACCTATCTCCTAAGATTTCTACCACTAAGCCATAGATTTTAAGGCCAGAAGAGGCCATTTTGATAATCTAAGTCTGACCTCCTGTATAGTCCAGGTCAGAGAATTTCATCCAGTAATGCCTGTATCGAGCCACTAACCTGTGGTTGAGCTAGAGTTTAGTTTTAGGAAGATGTCCAGACTTCAAGTGATGGAAAATCCACCACCCACTTGGAAGAGGTTAGGGAAACAATTTATGTTGTAGAAGTTTTTCAGTTTACATTGTGCATTTGTCAGTGTTTTGACCCGCAATGTTTACAACTCCAGCTGAACAATGATGTCTTATCTAAAAGCTTCCAGTGTACTGGGGCCTTGGAAAGGTGAGTTTCTCATAATGTAGTATAACAGGAGATATAACTTAGTATTGTTACCTCCATGCATGCAAATAGTGGCTATCTCCAACTGCTCCTTCTCCTGGGGCTTACTAAAATGCACTATATTTAATAAGAGTTAATCCCTCTGACGCAGTTGCTGGTCTTGCCTTTTGGAATTGGATTAAGATTGATGCACCATAAAGAGTTTTTAATGCCAACAAACCTAACGTGTTATAGGATGTGGATGTTGTAAACATGGTGCAGATGCTATTAATATAATAGCCTTAGGTCTCTGCCCTAGGAAGAGCTGAACAATGTCCTCTCACCCAATTTAACTACACAGGACACTAAGGCAGGGACAAAAATAGATGAGATGGGAAATAATAGTGTATGCTGGTTTTCTGTCATTATCTCAAATGCACAATGGATGAACATCCAAGCAGAGTCAGTGCCCATAATGTGGCCTGTCTGAGATTCCGCTTCAACTTCGCAGCCCAATGCTGCATTCGCTGAAAGTCGAGGGAAATTTTACTACTGATGAGAATGGAAAAGAGTTGGGTATTTAATGTTGTTTCAGGGTAATATACATCCATCCCCTCCCCCACCATTGTATTTGTGTTGTTAGGAGTAGCAGTGTGCACTAAAGTGTTCTGTTTCCATGTGTGGCTTGCAAATCAAATCCTCTGCGTCTAAAAGAACAGCTTTCTATTGTCAGATTAAGGAAAATGATAGCGAGAAAGGATTAAGGTGAAGGCTGCTTGAGAGAGAGCATAGTGTGAGCGCCTCTTATCTAGCAGGCTGGAGAAGCTCTAGGATCAAAAGGGTTGCTGTGTCTGTGTACCAGGCAGAGTGTTTAGATATTTAAAGGTGCATTACACCAAAACAAAACTATTCATACTAGATTGGTGGGGTGTGATAGGAAACTTTTTTCCCACCTTGTGAAAATTTTGGAACATTTTCCTATCCCAAATTGGAATAAAATGTCAACATCTCAAAAATGTTTGGAATTCAAATGAGTTCAAGTCAATCAAACTATTTTGTCTAGATTATTTCAACACATTTTGTTTCAATTTTGACCATTTTTTTACTGATTAGTTTAAACTTTGAAATGAAAAGTTGTTTTGAGAGCGAAAACCAGAAATTTTTCATTTCAAACATTTCCAAATGAAATATTTTGACAATTTCAATTTTTTTTCAGATTGAAAAATTTGTTGAAATCTGACCCTTTTGCCACAAAATGTTTCAATTGAAACAAATCGACATTTTCCAGTGAAAAACACTTTGTTGAAAAATTCCCAACCAGCTCTGATTCACGTATACCACAGGCATTTACTTTATCCTTTTGGTGCCTTTATGATGATTTATCCTTTTTTTTAACATTGCCCCAAAATGAAGAAAATGAAATACCCTAAAACAGATGCCCTTCCCTGCTTCCAGCAAAACATATACATAATTTGAAACACTGCTTTAAACCATAGGAATACATTAAAGGTAACACTGTTTCAGACCTGTTTTAAACAGTGTACACTTGGCTACATCTCCATAAACCAGGATTTATAAAAAAATGTTTCAATGAGCTGCCCACTGCTCTCTGCTGGGTGGAATGGGAATGACTCAACTGCGTGTCTGTGTACTGCTAACTGCGGGGTCTTCACGGCTCATACCCTAATAACCACCTTTTCTCCCCTTTTTTTAACCAACTCCAGTAGTAACAATCATGAATATTTCATGTGTCATGGGCTGCATAATAACATGAAAGGTCTCTGTGTTTCTAAAACTAAATGGACTCTTTATTAAGGGAATTATATGCAGAGGTGCTGCAACCACAGCTAGCATTCCAGCCATGTGCATGCAGACTGTCTTCCTGGGGCCCCCTCTAAACTCTTCCCTCCTGCAACTTGTGCTCTTCTCTCCAAGTTCCATGCAGGTGGCCCCAATAACATCCTTTTATAGTTGTTGTTATATGTTTTTAAGACTTCCCCCACCTTCCTACAATAGTCCAAAAGACCCTATCTATGGTGACCAGACAGCAAATGTGAAAAACTGGGACAAGGGTGGGGGGTAATAGGCACCTATATAAGACAAAGCCCCACATATCGGGACTGTTCCTATAAAATCGAGACATCTTTGTCACCCTAACCCTATCCAAGAGAAAAACAAACAAACAAAAGTCCATTTCAACTAGTATTGGCAGGTTCATTTCCAGTAGTTAAAAGGTTTATTTCATTTCCAGGAAGCAAAAAGCACTTTCCTGAAATTAGCATGAGTCGTATCATGGTGGCACCCAGAGGCCGCAGCTGAGATCAGGACCCCATTGTGTTAAGTGCTGTACGCATGTAGTAAGAAGCAGTCCCTGTCCCAAAGAGCCTGCAGTCCCAATAGACAAGACAGGCAGTAGGTGGGAGGAAGGAAGTGTTGCTGTCTCTGTTTTACAGATGGGGAACTGAGGCACAAAGAGATGAAGTGATACCCAAGGTCACACAGTCTCTAAGGCAGCGTTGGGAATTCAGCCAAGACCTTCTGCATCCCAGTGTAGTGCCTTGACCAGAATACAGCCCTTCCTCTCTCCAAGCTTCTATCCATGGTTCCCAGACATCCAATCTGTTATGTTAATCCCAGAACAAACTGCAAATACTGGGGATTATAGCACTTCCCTACCTCAAAGGTCTGTTGGGAGGATAAATACAGTAAAGATTATTAAGTGCCCAGCTGCTACAGTTATGGGGGCCTTATAAGTGCCTAAAACAGGTCCTGCAAGTGCATAACAACATTCAGGAGAGAAGTCCTGTTGACTTACATTGGACAGCTCATAAAACTAAAGTACTGTGTGTGCATAAGTGGTTGCAAGTCTGCAATAAATAAATAGCTTTTCTGAATAAATTCGGAATAAATTCAGTTTTATTTTAACCCCTGTCCCCTCAATTTAATGTCTCGTGCAGAGTTCAGTACTTTGTTGAGGCTAAACAAATAATGGATGCTGTGCATCTGATTATTATGGCTGGTTGAAATTTGGAATAAGCATTGAGATTGCAAAATTAGGAAAAATCAAAGAGGGAAACGGTCAATAAAATGTTCTCAGGTTTCCTTCTGTTCTTTGTTCTTTTAAACCAATGATAGAGCTGGTCAGAATGTTCCAGATTTCAGAATTGGAAAGACTGGGAATTTTGAGAACCATTAGAAACAAAGAACAACCAACCAAAATTCACAAATTCCCTCCTCCCATTTTTTTCAACCAGCGTTACGTATTATCCGTTACATTTGTAAATTGAAGACAACGAGGGGCTAACTACAACTGTGCAAATGATACTGCTGGAACCCAATTGAGTCGTACCCACAATCAGGCTGAGTTTAACATTTTAGTGGGATTGTAAGAAGTAAGCCTAGGATGATGAACATTTAAAGCCCTTGCTCTTCTGCAGTCTCCCCACCCCCCATAGACCCATCCATTCCCAGGCCAGAAGGGATCACTGTGATGTAGTCTGACCTCCTGCAAAACACACACCATAGAACTGTCCCAAAACAGTTCCTAGAGCAGATCTTTCAGAAAAGCATCTGATCTTGATTTAAAAATCATCACCGATGGAGAATCCCCCATGACCCTGGGTAAGTTGTTCTGATGGTTCATTCCTCTCACTGTGAAAAATGTGTGCCCTTATTTCCAGTCTGTTAAAAGAGCCCTTCTTCCCATCTGGCCCATTTGCTCAGGTTTTGTTTTTTTGATTTTTGTTTTTTTAACATTTGGAGCCAAATTTGGCCCTGTGAGCTATAATATTTGGAGCCTAAAATAAAATTTGTTTGGGGTTGGGAGAGTAGGTGGACCTTTGCCCTTAATCTTATCCAGACTGACTTGTCCAAACCCTAAATTATCCCTTTCACAGTATTAAACTTTCCCATAAAGTCTCTTTCGAGGAGCAGTGAGCAGCAGGGTCACATTTCACATACAGGGTAGTATTTTAAAATGCCATGCAAGACCCTAGCAACAAACTCTGGGTGGGGTGAAATGGATGGGGGGAATTTACATGCGTCTCCTACTAAAGGTTTACCAACACACCCGTGCAATAATAACTAACATTCAAGAGGACTGGAGCTTCAGCTGGGGTACGCTGATGTAGCTCCACTGGCCTAGGAGCTAGGCTGCTGCACACCAAGTAAGGATTCTTGACCAATATATTTCCCCTTACTCTTAGATGCTATTTCTAATATCCTTTGTTTTTCAATGCAAGAGGGAGGGAAAGCTGTTTGCTTAGCCCTGTGCTGGCTGGCCATTCATTCAAATGTGGAGTTTGAAATTGCAGCCAGATGCCTATAGTCTTGGATCAATATCTTATCACGCTTCCCGCGTTGCACCTATCAATGGACTTTGCAGACAGTCCCGGATCATAACTTGGGGGGAAGATTATTGACATGAGCAGCTGCTGCTCTGTGGTGACATTCGGAAACCAGCGTAAACAGACCCCGAGGACTCAGCCCTGACATAAAAAACAACGTGATGGATAGTCCAGGGTGACCACTGGCTCCACTGGCTGGAGGACAAGAGGAAAAAAAAAACCAGGACAAGCAATCCGCAACCAACCTAGGAAGATTACTGCCATAAAAGCAATGCTGGAAGGGGCTAGTTATCAAGTGGAAAACAAGAAAGTACAACCAGCTCCCCAGTCACCAGATTTAGGGGGCTCTGGTTGGAAGGTTGACACTCCTGTGGGCCATTAGAGCCGAAGCAGAAATGGATGCAGTAATCCAAAACATATTGAGTCTCTAGGTTACCATGAAATATAATGCAGGAAGAAATGAATTATTTTCAAAGGGAAGCTGTAGAAAGCACATATAGATTTTTTTTTATTGGAACTGTGTTATCAACAGCCTCTCTTAATAGTCGAAAACAGCTTCTTTTGTTTTTTACAGCGTTTTAAAGATCCCTGTGGACATAGCTGTAGGGGTAGGAGGCAGAGGGGTGGGGGCAGACGTCAAGGGAGAATAGATTGAGCAAGAGCAATGCTGGCTTCTTTTTGTCTTTATCAACAATTTGGCTGCAATGTTAATGGAACTGCATTCCTGCTTAGAAATGGTCGCGTGTCTCCATAACGCTGCACTGAATCATTCTTTAAAACTAGACGTGAGCCTGGCGTCGAAAATCTCCAGGTGCTGGATAGCTGGACCTAGTTCTTGATCTGAATGTTTGGCCTTTATCGTTGCAATGAGATGAAACCCAAACGCCAGACATAAATGACTTTTGGGTTGTTCCGTGTCCCCAGAACTGAGCCCGGATGTTGCTGCTTGAGCTCATCTCTGGTTTAAATGCCTTCATTTGCTTTTTTGCTTGTTGCGAGTTTTCACCTGCTAATGACACAGAAAGAGTGTACAGGAAGGCCAGTAAATGAGAATAACGTGTGAGAGTGTTTGGGTGCTTAAAAGGAGCATTTCCAAATCCAGGCAGATAGAAATTCTATTGACTTGAATAGCTCCGTGACATTCACTGGGGGTTGGGCCCTGTTCCCCTATTTGTGTGTTGCGGTGCTTGCTCGTAGGAAAGGTGTATACACATACTCTATTGTCATATCACCACAAATCATCCAAATATCATGGTCCCAGTACTCCCCTGTCCTTGAGAGACTCTCTGCACAGAGACAGCCTATGAGGAGGGCAACGGAGGATAAGCCCTGTCTGTGATATTGATCCCCGTCAATATCAGCTTACGCCAGTTCTCCTATCACACTGCAGCCTCCAGAAGAGCCCATGCTGCCACGGAGATAGTGGGATGATAGGAAGCTGGGAGCACAGAAAGAGTCAATAGAGACCAGGACATCAAAGGTATTCAGGTGCCTAACTCCCATGGGAGTTGGGTGCTGTCACATTCTGGAGTGCAAATAAGACCAGTGATGGGTTGTGTCACTGTGTGCCTTCTAACCCTAAGTGCTTCAAAGGGCTCTGCTGCTGTGATTCTCTTGTCTGGATGCTCCCAGCCAGCATACAAGCCCACTTTGAGTGTCTGTCGGCTAAACAGCTCTGATTCCTGCTTGTTCCCTCCAGCCACAGCTTTGGTTACACCTGGCAAGGTGACCCCAACAAACTCACAGTCCCAGATTTTCCCCAAACGGTGTGGTCTGCAATGTCCAGCCCTGTCCTGGACCATTGAGATGTCAAGTTTGCTTGTTCTTTTAAGGGTACAATATCCTGCCACTTGCCATGTTAACTGGAGTGAACCTTCATTTGAAATCAAACACAGCACTGAGTGGGCATAAATAACTGTTGCCAAAAGGGGATAGGAATTTACACGAGTTCAAGAATAAAGGACAGAGTCAGAAGAAATGGCTACAAGCCAAATACGAATGAAACACACTTTGTAGAGGTTAAGACTTAACAAAACAAGCTACTGGCTTTGTTTAAGGCAGTGTCCTTACCAGTCTTCCTGCCAGCAAGATGGCTGACCACTCCCCCGCTGGCCATGGTCTCCCACAAAGTCCAAAGTGCTTGGTTCCTTTGTCTGCTGAAGTGAAAGATAACTTGGGGTTCTTCACCCCTTTCTTTATAGTCCAGAACAGGTGCCTATATACCTTTGGGGATCTGGACCCAGACCTCTAATGGCTCTCCTGAGAGCCACAGTTTCCTTGGGCCGAAACGTTTGCTTGGTCACAGTGCATTAAAGCAGGATCTGTTGGAATCACAAACACTGGGCTAGATTCAGTCTCATTTGAGCCCTGTTGTGAAGGGACAAGTGATATCTAGGCCTGAAGCCAGAGGTTGCCCTGCCTCTTTCTGAGAGGGAGTGATGAAGCAGAAACACCGCAAGCCTAAACTCATTGTTTTTTCCAGCACCAAGTGTGGGAATATCCCCTGGGCCGTCAGTTGCAGTACTGTTAGGTTAGCACCACGTTCCTCCCAACATTTCAATTGGCTAAAGCGGGATACAGCAAGTGCCACTTAAATTTGGCCTGTCTGTCTCCCGGCAGATGGAGATAGGGGGACAGCCGGGTCAAACATGAGTGGGCCTGCAACCCTGCGTTCCAGGTCACAATGCCACTTAGTTTGGGGTCCCTATCAAATGGAGATCCTAGGGCAAACTGCCCGTTCCCCTCCCTTGCGCAGGAAGCCCTAATTGAGGGAAATGTTCACTTTAACTTGGACAGGGGGCTTTGGGAGCGGGGGTCAAAGTGGGACAGTCCCATGAAACCTGGGACTTTTGGGAGGTCTGGCACCATGCAGGAAATTCAAGCCATGGTCTGCGTATGGCCCTTTGGAAGGGATGCTAATAAGCAGCAGTGTTGCCAAGTCTCGTGATTTTATCATGGGTCTGCAATCTTTGGTGTTTTTCCTCAAAGTCCCAGCTCCTGGAGTCATGGGAATACATGAGAATCTCAGCTTTGATAAAAAAAAGGAAGTTTATGGCCCTTATGGCTTCACAGGAAGGCTTGCAAAGGTAACCCTGAGTTCATCCTAATAGCTCAGAAACCAGAATGCAAATAAAAACCATTATTTTTTTTTAATATAAAACTCATGATTTTTAGGCCAATCTTCTGATTGTTGCTTGATTTTGAATACTTGGGGTTGGCAATACTGAAGCAGAGACAGGCACTCATAATTTTCCCATTCCGGAAGGGTGACCTGACGCTATAGCTTCAGTCATAAGGATTTTATTTCAGATTATGAGAGAACAAATTTTTTTTAAAAGTACGACCAAGGAGAGAGAGCACAGTGTGAAGGTGCTTACCAGCTACACCAGGCTACATTTGCATGGAGAATGGTGGCTGCCTTCAGCAGAGTCTCTAGAAATGTAAAGGTTCTGTACACAGAAAACAACAAAACCCAGTTACGTAATGACATACTGCAAGCCACAACATTCAGATCATTTCAGTGAACAGAAAATTTCAATAACAGCTTTGAGAATGATGTGATTAAAATTTAAATGAAAAGTTTTCCCCCAGATTTTTCTTTCTTTCTTTCTTTCTTTCTTTCTTTCTTTCTTTCTTTCTTTCTTTCTTATCTCTGTAGTCTCTATGTACCATCACTGCATCTAGCGGCTCAGTGTAAGAAATTATAGATCCTGCTTCAACATTAAAAAGAAAGAAAAGAAAAAAGAAGAACTTTACCTTAAAGGTTTGGCTTAACGTGCTTCCAAGGTTAAAACCAACATAATGGCAGAATCTACTGGAATCACAAATACTGGGTCAGATCAAGTTTCACATAAGCCCTTTTGTGAAGAGTTAATTGGTGCTTAGCCCGGACCCAGGCTCAGGAGTGAATTTCACCCAGTGTGCACAGATATGGTACAAAATAATTCCAAAGGACTCAATAAACAACGCACTACTGATTAATTAATATTTTATTTATTATGAAATCATAAATAGGTGCCCGTCCCAGGTTATGTGCGCCCTGGTGTAAATCAATTGCATTAAAACAAACCTTAAATACCATGAACTGCTTTTCCTAGCATAGCACATGCCAGTAAATAACATAACTCTCACCCAGAAAACTGCTTCCACCCCTTCTTTAAATGCCTAAGACAAAAGATGGGCCTTGCTGCATTGAGGCTAACAGAGCTATGATCTGGCAGGCTAGGTGGAGGAGCAATCTCCAGAGACAAGATCTCATGAAGCAACCTCATCGCTATCTCAGGATTGGCCAGAAGGCAAAAAATTCAGTGGGCAAAGTTCTGTAGAAAACAGGGAGTGCTGTGCAAAAAGAGACCATATAACCACGGCATCTTCCTGAAGAGAGAATTGCCTGGGTTTCTGCAGCAGGATGTGTATCCTGAGTAACAGAAGCTGTGACGTGGAATGCTCTGGAATTTTTTTCTTGAATGCCAGTTTTCCGATCTCCTGGAAGCTTTGGGGAGAATGGCACAGATTTATACGCCGTACATTTCCACAGCTCTGACTCTCAGCGCAGTCCTGCATGGGCGTCCTTTACTTCAGTATGAAATGTAACTGAGATTGCCCTCTAGGAGCTATTTGAAATGGCTTGTGATGATGTAAAAACAATTAGGCAAAGCATATTTTTGTTTATGCCCTCCCCCACCCGATCACTTATCAGAGAGTTTTAGAACTCCCTGGCCAGCCATGTTATTAAAATGTCACACTTGGAGCCAGGACCAAACGAATCTCACAGGGTAGATTCAAGTCTCTGTTGCCCCGAGGCTGACGAGGGGGTGGAGAAAGGGGAGATGAATAGAGGAGAGAAAAAGCCAGAATAATGTGACATGGGTGTATGACAAGTTCAAACCCTCTGGAAGTCAGCTGGAGTTTTTCCATTGGCTTCAAAAAGCTTTGGATCAGGCCATAAACTCATTTACTCCCCCGCACCTACTCAACCCCATGATAAATAAAACCTGGGCATTGTCATTAAAAATATTTCCAGGATCAGCACTGGCATCGGAATCAGTGTTTTGCAGCATGATGCCATCAGCTAGAGTAATTTGACAGATGACCTAAGCACTGTGCGGCAAACGCACATCTCTGAATTGGAGGCTGAGGTTGTGGGGTATGTTTAAGACCTGATCTGAATTGTTCTGTTTTCCAGGCTTACTGGTGGCTGGCTGCACTCTGGAGTACATGAGAACCAGCCTCTGAAAAGCATGGTGTATGTAGGATTTGGAAAAGGGTGGAAAAACAAGGGTTTAATTCTACCACCTGTACTCCAGTGGACTAATGGCTTATGTCATAACATGTTCCATCGTTAAACAATGAATGCAGATTGCATTGTTTGTTGTCTTAATTGTAAGAACTTCCTGGGAAATGGTTTTCCCATGCAGCAAAAATTTTGGGAATTCAAAAATTTTTACCCTCTGAAATCAAGCCGAAAAGTTGCAACCTCAAAATGTTCACAAAAACAACAACAACAAAAAAAGTTAAAAATATTGATTTGGGTCAATCAGAGCATTCCATTTCGATTCCAACCTTTTAATCCTTTCTTGGCTTTGTTTTCAGTCTAATTAGCTTGCATGTTGAAACAAAAAGCTATTCTGGATCGGAAACTCTTTTTCAACATGGTTTTGAGTTGGGGGGATTCCTTGAAACCTGTTTCACAAACAGCTTTTGGTTTCCACAAATTGGCGCCTTTTAGCGAAAAGCAAATTCCCGACCAGCTCCATCAATTGCCTTTTGGAATAGTCCTGTGTGGTATTTGTGTCCACGGAGGTCCGAATGTTTAGCCATTGGGCTGCAGTGCAGGGAAAGATACTTCCGAGTCCTGGCCCTGGGCAAAGTGGGTAGAAAGAAGTGCAGTGGGAAAATGACATGAGCCATCTGGGAGGAAGAAGACTGGGGATGTTAGCAAATGCATGGAGACGTAAGGGAAATTATTCTGTGTTTATACCGCACCTAGCACAACGGAGTCTTGCTTCATAACTGGGGCTCCTTCCCATTACCATAATATGCCTAATAAACAACAGCACAACAGGGTCCTGGTCCATGACCAGGTTGCCTTGGCATTACCATAATACACCTTATAAAGAACCCAGCCCAATGAGGGTGCTGGTCCATGACGGGCTCCTTGGTGTTACTGTAATGCAAACAACAGTAATAATATTTAGTTAGAGCAGCCCTAGAGCAGAACCTCAGCTGCTGTATGGGCACAGCCCTGTTGTGGCAACTCCGCCCGTTTACATCAGCTGGACATCTGGCTCAAGGCGCAGCCTGCTGGCAGGAGTGAACTTCTGATATAGGGCCTGGGCCTGGGAGGTAGTGAGGTACCACTAACTGCTGCCAGAACAGAGCCTTAGAGCCTATGGAGCACTGTGAGTAGAGTGCTGCATATTGTAGAAATTAGATGGGTAAGGTCGACTCGTCCGTCCCTTTCTGGAAACAGGGTGGTTGATCCCTAGAGGACGTTAGTGTTTGGCCAGGCTAGAGATTGTGTCCCAGGTGATTCGTATATCTTGGGAGATGAAGTTGCAGACTCATAGCAATGCTGTCATGTTCCCTGTCCCCTCCTACCACCCAAAACGACGCCAGTTATATCAGTGAATCAAATTTCTGCAAAGAGCCGTGAACCTGAGCAGTGGAATACTCTGATTATAGGCAGACATACACAATGCCAACTTCCCTCCTCACTCCCCACCCCGCACACACACCTCTTTGTCAGCTTAACGAGCCAAACAAGCTGCATGCAAACAAGGGCAGGCAGGGAGGGGGAATTGTGTATTTAATCACTGAAGAAAAGGGCTGGTGATGTTTAGTACACATGGCCTGTCCTTGGGAAATTGTAGCCGGAGGGTAACAAAGTGTCCGGCTCCTCATCTGGCAGGGAATAGACTAGAGGCTGCCTTCCTCAGTCATTTCAAATAAATCTCAGTTACTGATACAAAAGGCTCTCGGGAGGTCATTGATAACCCTCAGTATGAAACCCAAACATGACCGCTACCTCCTGCTGGGGAAGGAGCAGGCTTAGAAGGGGTTAATTAGAAGGATAATGAGCTAACAAGGCTTCATTTCTGTTCAATGGCTCAATGAGGAATTCATTAGAGGGGCTTAATCTAACTGAACAATTCCAAGGTTTAGAGAGATTGGCCATTGATTGGCTACTGGGCTATTTATTTGGGGGTTTTCACTAGGCAGAAGGTCTCCTTTATTTATATTTTAAGGCCATTACTGGATGGATTGCGAGCAACAGCATGTTCAAGGCTGGATTTAAAAATCATAGCAATAAGCAGGAGAAGAAATATAGGATGAGATCTTCTACCCCAGTAGAAGTTTAGCCCAAAGGGTATGTCTATACTTCAATAAAACACTCACCACGGGGTCCCACAGCCTGGGCTCCAGCCGGATCCTGAACACTTACGCTGCAGTTTTACAGCCCCCACCATCCTGAGTCACTGACACGGGCCAGCCAGGGGTGTTTCATTGCAGTGTAGACAAGCCCAAAGAGTTTACAATTCAAATACAGCACACAAGTAACTGAAAACTCACCGCGGAAGCAGAAAGCAAGCTACAGGAGAGCTAGGGCCAGATCCTAGGAGGTTTTTAGGTGCCTAACTCCCACTCATTTCAAAGTCACAAAGGTATCAACCCCCCAAACTTCCTTTGAAATCAATGGGAGGTAGGTGCCCAAATTACTTTGTGGATCTGGGCCTGAGTGGCTCCTGCAAAGTGTTGAATATCCTGGTCTCTAGCATTTGCAGATCACACGCTCAGGCTTTTTGCTGGCTGTCGGTTGAATTGATAAAACAGGCGCAATTTACAAGCCTGTTTCTGCCGTCTGCCGTCTGTAGCCAGGCAGGTCAATGGGCACTGGGGACATTCACCCCTTGAAGGATACTGTCCTATGGAGGCAGGGAAAGACCGGTAACAAATCAGTGGTGACCACCTGTGTAACTGGGAATGAATTATCTACAGATAAATGTTTCCTCCTTGGCACAGTATTTTCATCCTAATTTCTCTCTGCCTTGGCTATTATTTTACTGTATAATCACACTGCTGTAACAGACGAGCTGAGGAGTTAATGTTTGGCTGTAGTTTTGGGCTTGAATTGGAGGCTGAATCGGGGCTAGATTTTGGATCTGGCTGGGCTGAAATCTCTTGAGCTGTTCTTCTGAGATTTTAGCCTCCCAGGGCAGAAATCGAATGACAATTGACAGCCTTGCAAGAATTCTTGTGCCATTTCAGCTACATTTCAAACAGAGCAAGAAAATACTTCCCTTCTGTTTTGGATCTAGTCCAGAACCAAAACAGACATGGGTTGAAATATGAACTTTGGGTTTTAGATGATTATTTAACACGGAGTCTGTTTCTTTAACTATGTAAAGCAAGTTGGGTTACATTGTGTATAAAAATGGCTATATTAGATTGTTGCATTGTAGGAAAAACCTATAGTATTCATAGAGTTTAAGGCCAGCTCAGACCATTAGATCATCTAGTCTGATCTATATATTACAGGCTATTACATTTCACCCACTTACCCTATACTGAGGCCAATATATTGTGTTTGACTAAAGCATCTACTCGGATCCAGTTTTGATCTGACATCAGGAAGAGATGGAAAATCCACTACTTCCCTTGGCAGTTTATTCCACTGGTTAATCCCCCTCACTGTTAAAAAAAACAAAATATTGTGTCTAATTTCTAATTTGGATTTCTCTGGTTTAAGCTTCCAGCCATTGGTTCTTGTTCTGCCTTTCTCTGCTCAATTAAAGAGCGTTAAAGATGCATGTGCTTAGTGCCGGGGGGGTTCAAAGGAGTTGAAGGCACTTAGCTCTCAATCAAACAAATAAATAAATGAATTAATCAAATAAAGGTGCATTTGAAAACATAAAAGACCAGAATCTGATCTGACTAGCACCTTTGTCAATTGGGATGAACCCCACTGAAGTCAATGAGCCAGAGCTGAGAATTGGAGCTGGTAGGTTTACACCAGTAAATGAGGCCAGAATTGGGCCTCTAATCTTGGAAGCAGTTTATTAGAATCATATTATATTTTAGAAGGTGACATTAGATTACTGGGCCTAAAAAACCCCCACACCAGTGACACAGTAAGTGTGCGCTACAGTGTATTAGCTGACAAAGCCTAAATTGTTCTTTAATATTCCGAAAGCTGGTGTTAAGCACAATAACAATGATTTTCGCTTTCAATAGGAATCTGACCTCTTGTTTGCCCTCTGCCCTGACCCCAGTCTCTCACTGCAACCGGTCTTGTGGAGCACCAGTTCCCTGCAGCTTCATGCCCCCTTGAAATTATGATCATTAAAAATGTTTTCCTTTGGATTTTCTCCTTCTGATGATTCCTTTCCCTTGCACTTCTTTTCCACCCGGATGTATCTCTTGATTTTCCATCTCATCTACGTTTCCAGTGGATTCTGTTGTTCTTTTGGTGGATAATTGGAAATTGTAGTACACTGTCGTCTCACCTTTCATTCAGTGTTATGCTGGACGTGTGATGCTTTTCTTCATGGAAAAGAGAGGCTGTGTTCTCTAGTGGTTAAAACAAAGTGCCATTTGTTCTGCCATTTGTTTGCAGGCTGACTTGGGCAAGTATTTAACCTTGCTCTGCCTCTATTTCCCATCTGTAAAATGGGGAGAATCATAGACTCATAAAACTGGAAGGGACCTCAAGAGGTCATCTAGTCCAGTCCCCTGCACTCATGGCAGGACTAAATATTATCTAAACTGTCCCTAACAGGTGTTTTTCTAACCTGCTCTTAAAAATCCCTGATGATACTTGCCTACCTGATGGTGATGTTGTGAGGTTTCATTTGATAATTACAGTAACATAAGAACAAGGGGTCATTTTATGAAATGGGAAGACAGTTTGATGAAAGCAAATATTTTATCACACAATACATTGCTGAACGGTGGATCTCATTGCCACTGGAAGTCTTTGAGGTTAAGAACTTAGCAAGATTCAAAGTGGGATTGGACCTTTATGTGGATAAAAAGAATATTCCCTGTTCTAATAGCTAATATTGACACACATTTTGGAAGGGGTATAAGGCCTCATGCTTCAGGGTTTAACCAATCTGTAACTATTAGGGGTTAGGACAAGATCTTCATTGGAAGCGGATTACCCCATATCTGCCCACTGCAGGGTTCTTACATTTTCCTCTGAAGCAGCTGGTGCGAGCCACTGTGAGAGACAAGATGGACCCCGGGTCTGATCTAGTATGTCAATTCTTATGGCTCTGTGATTGTAAAGCAAAGTATTATGGAGAAAATTTTCAAATGTACAAAGAGCAATTAGGCATCCAATTCCTATGGAAAATCAATGGGAGATAGGTCCTTAACTCCTGTCTGTGCCTTTGAAAATCTCCCCCAGCAACATCACTGTTTTTTTCCAGGAGCAGCCTGACTTTATACATTTAGGGGGAAAAAATTTCCCAGCAATTTAGGGCTCCTGATTGCTGTCCGTGATAAGGTTGACTCTCTGTCCAGAATGCTTGTGACCTTAGAGGGTTTAAACAGCAGTGATAGAACCAAGTTAGATCTGGAACTGGATCCACAGTTGAAGTTTCCCAAATTCAAGTAAACCAGCATCCTTGTTTGACCTGTTACCGAAACAGGTCTGAGTGCAAAGTTTGGATTCTGGAGTTGGACTTCCCCAAAACTTCAGGCCGCCAGCCCCATCTCTAACTAAGACAAGTCAAAATCTCTTTGGCAACTGTTTGCGAACAATTTGGAGGCTGACGATCACAAAAGCTCCGAATTCAGGAATGCAGAAGTGTCCTAGTCTGACAGCAACCCAAGCCAGGAGAATGAGACAGCCCCTACAATGAAAAATCAACAGCAAGTACTTGTACCTTTTTCTTTACTGCGGAGCGAGGGCCTGATGCCAGACAGCTTTCTCCATTGCTGTGGGCTCCATTTTGTGCCTACAAACAGTTCTGAGTGTGACTGTTACCACCTAGAGATCGAACAACCTGAAAGTGCCCACTGCGCAGCTGCTGAGCCCTCTGAGTGGGCCATATTGTGATATCAAAATTTAAGGAGAACTCCCCATCAAAATCATGGGGAATCATGGCCATTTTCACCACTAAACTAGCAGTTAAGGGCAGAAGGATGGTCTTGGGGTTGACTCTGGATTCAGACCCAAGAGATCTGAGTTCTATTTCTGACTTTGCCACAGACTCCCGGAGTGACCTTGGGCAAGTCACTTAGTCTCCCTTGGGCTATGTCTAGTGGTGTGGTTCTCAGCTGGTGTAGACATACCCTCTCTAGCTCTCATTGGGACAGCTAGTCCCTACTGCCATTCATGCTCTCGAAGAACTAGTGCAATTATGTCTGTGTGAGCTGGGAATCACACCTCTAGCTCCAAGCGTAGACATAGCTTTAGTTCCTGATACGTCAAATATTGATTCTTCCTTTTCCCCACTCATCTGTTTAGACTGCAAGCTCTTTGGGGCAGGGTTTGTCTCAATATATATGCGCTGTGCCTACAACGATAGGCCTCAGATCTCAGGTGAGGTCTCTAGTGCTACTGTACTAGAAATAACAGCTGTGTGTAACATCATTACGCTTTGATTTAACATGGCCATCCGCTTTATTTGTTTATAATACTCATTTGCCTTTTACAAAAGTGGGTGCTGGGTTTTTGAAGAGGGCTGGTCGAATGATACAAAGAGTGCCTTGCAAATACAGGTAATGGATTCATTGGACGTTTTTTGTGGGCTTGTGTGTTTCATTGTTCGCAAGTACTGAGATGACAACCAGTTTATTCATGATGATTGTCACAGAGCCCCCAAAATTTCACACATGCTCATAGCTGATTATCCAACTGAAAAAAAAAATTTCTTTTTTCTCTTCTCTTCTCGATAGATTCTTCCACGTGCTCATCATTGTACAGTTGTATCCGAGCACCTGCCAGTCATGAATAAGCAATGCCACTGGCATCTGTCATGTGTTGTCTGTTTGGGTTGTTCAGTTTAAAGAGTTTTAGCCTCCAACCAGGGAGCGCAGATGACATTATGTGACGCAGGTATTATATAACACACCGTGATTAGCTGAAGCAAACCGTTCGCAAACAAAGCACAGGCTCAGATTTGTTTGCATAATTTATTCAGCAAATACTTATAACTGGAAATGAGGAGTGGCAGCCAGGAATCTGCAAACAGAAAAATGGATTAAATTCACCTGTTAATTTATTTGTGATTGAGCCAGCAAACAGCTCTCTGGTCACGCGTGGCAACTTTGCGAGCTACTGAAGGAAAAAGAGAACTCTCCCAGATTTTACTGTCACTGGTATTTGACCTCTTAAACTTAATCTTTCATTCACGTTCTCCTAAGTAGGAAGCTATATAATATCACTATTACAATGTTTGTTGGGAAAATGAGCCAGACATGTTAACTGTGCTGGCTGTGCCGTGAAATCAGTGCATGAATCTGTGCTTGGATAGCATTTTAATTTCCTTGATCAGGAAACTTTGCAGTGCCTTTCCCACACACCCGAACATGTTTATTAGCTAGTTGTACGGTGTGGGAATCTTTTAAAGCAGGGTCTATGTTTGTAACTTGGATCATCCCCTTTTATCCTTTGCAGTTTGGTTTTATTGACTTGCTTTTTTTCAGAGAAACAGTTTAAAAAGAGGGAAAAAAAGTGCTTTTGCCCTGCATTGTTCTATGAAAGCATCTCCCCTCAGCCCTCACCTTCTGTTCAGATGCCCCCAGCCTGCGAATAGAGAACAGTAGATTTGTGTTCTCTAGGCTCCAGATGGGGCTCCTTTCTTCCTCTTCTGTAAGTTAATGGCGTCTTGCTGAGACCAACTGGGCATGTAGAGATTTGGGCAAAACTCACAGCGGTGGTCTCATAACCTCAACGTTCCACGGCCTCATCCCAACATGACAGCCAGCCCCTCTTGGAGGACATAGATGGCTGTAATGTGGTGCCAAAGGGTACATGAAGGGTTACATTGATTACAGGGCGGATGGATTTGTTTATCAATTGTTAAATAAATGAAGATTATCCTAGACCACCAGCAGGCAAAGGTGCTCAAGAAAGACCCTTTATCCTGGCATTCAGAGGAGACAAGATCCCATTTGGCTGATTTATATGGTTCTGCCGCTGAATCAGTAATGAAAGAAAAACCTGTTTTGATCATCAGAAAGATTCTTTTTTTTTTTTTCATTTATTTAAACTGGGTCCACCTCTCTTCAGTATTGCAAGTTTATGGGACAGATCCACAGTGGGTGTAAATCAGTGTACCACCACTGAAGTGAATGGAGTTCTGCTGATTTACGCCAGCTGAGAATCTGGCCTAATTACTTAACAGCCAAAAATTGTTGTACCGCCACTATACATGACTACAGCTGCCTACAGGATAGAGTTGAGGCCAAAACTGGCCACTGATGATTTGTGCAATGGATATAAACCCTCATGCTTCAGGGCAGAAGCAAACCTCTAAATACTGGTGGTCAGGAAGAAATATTCCCTGCAGACAGGTTATTCCATAATTCCATTACAACTTTCCTCTGAAACAGGGGCACTGGCAAGTGTCGGAGACAGAAACTGGACTAGATGGACCATAGGTCTGATACAGTTTTGCAATTCCCATATTCCTCAGATGTAAGGTGTTGTTGGAGTGCTAGGAGCCGGCACAGAAAGGAGTGTTTTGCAGATCTGCAAAATCTTCATAGAGCTTTAGTGAGCTGTTGAACAGTCTCCAAGGGAAGTGACAGAATTTATTATTATTATTTTTTTATTATCACAGTAACACCTAGATAAGTGGTTCTCAGCCTATTTACCATTGTGAGTCGCATATGCATCTCTCTGTATTATGTAGGCCACACCCACGCAATATATATACTACCGGTATGGCCCTAAGGATGTCACATGGGCCGCAGCGGTATGCTGATTGGGCCACAAGCGGCCCGCGGGTTGTCAACCCCCGATCTAGAGCTTCTAAACAAGGTCAGTGCCCCATTGTGCTAGGTGCGGTATATATATAGAGTATGGGGTAGTTCCTGCCCCAGATTGCTTTCAGCCTAAATAGACAAGACTGAAAAAAGGTGTGAGGGGAAGTGATTTGCCTGAGGTGACATGACAGGTTGGTGTTAGAGCTGGGAATAACACTCAGGTCTCCTGACTCCCAGTCTAATACCTTATCCTCTAGGCTATGCTACCTTACTTAGAACAGCAGTAGGTACATTAGGAAACACCCCTGCATTGACTGGGCTGGAATAGAGACTTAATAGATTTTTCTCTCTCTCTCTTTAATTTCTTTGATTCTGTGAGGAAACCCACCAAATCCCTATTTGGGGATTTTGCTAATTCACTCGCAAGCAGCCAAATTACCACCCTATGGACAAAGTATTGTAGAGACTGATTATCAAGAGAGAACATTCCACTGCCACTGTACCGGGGAAGTGCTGTCGGGTTTCATGAACAAAGATTTTTAAGAGCAGCCAAGGATGAAAATTCATCCCATTAGTGGCAGGAAAATATCTTCCCTGGAAACTCAGCGAAAGAATCAAGAAACAAGGCAAACGGCTCTATGAAGAGAACCACAAATAACTGCAAAGACTGTAGAGCGCATGCCAGGGAAACAGGACCTACTGAGCTTTACTTCATTCAGGTCTGCCCAAGACTCATGTGGCTGGCGGCAAGCTGCGTGAGAGGAGGCCACAAGAAGGGTGACTAGCAATGGCCTTGATTCCTAAGCTGGCTTCTCTGCTGCTCATGCTGGAGGTGAAAATTGTCCTACTCAACCAATCAGAATGCTCAGGTCCCAGTGTTGCAAATTCCAATTGAACATCTTCAGAGGCTACCAGTGTTCATCTGGTACCTGCTGCCATTTTGCAGCACTCAGATATGTCCGACATATGAGCATACATCAGCCACTCTCAGGACATCTAGCATACATGGGGCAGGAAAGGGGTTAAAAAAGGCGAGAATGAAAAAGCAATTATGAGGCCCATCATTTATAATCTACCGCAGCTCCTACTGAACGCCCTTGTTCGTACATTTACTAGATATTTTACGATCCTTTTAAGGAGCTTTCCCATACGTAAAGTGGCACCATATCCCTATTTGCTAAATCTGACCTCCAGGCTACCTGTGCTTAATGGAGCAGACGGCCAGCAAATTAGATCCAGTAATTGAGCGTTTTCAGAGCAGCTGTTGTCAGGTACCACCTGTTCTTAAAGAAGGTTAAGAGAAAGTAACTTTGAGCCTGATTTTGCCTTTGGATACTCCTGTGAATTATACATTGAAATCATGGGAGAATTTCATGCATGAGTCTTGTTCTTAATAAGGGACTTTCATACTGAAGAAAACTCTTAAATTAGAGGTGAACCTAAAAGATCTCTGTGTCTCTCTCTCAAGGGTTTGCCACAAATTCTCTCACGTCATTTCATCCATCAAAGTCATAACGCTGTGTCTATGATCCCATAACCATATCTGTGACAACACAGTGGTAGGTCACAAACAAAACTGACTGACATCACCCCAGGAGCTGCTGAAGGAGGAGATCCTGGGGAGTGGGCGAAATCCCGAGCGAAGCCACGAGACTCTGAAAGACGGACCAAGAGGGGAGCTCAGCATGCAAATGACTTTTTGTATAAATGTTCTTGTTTCAAGTTTCTTCAGGTGCAAAATCTCCCTGTTTGACAGCCCATCAATCACATCCGGGGGCACTATCAATAAAGCTGCCTCTGTATTTTCCTTGGGTTTGAAGAAAGAAAAAAATCCAGCGGTTAATATAAAATTAACTCTCTTCAGGGCCGCCCAGAGGGGCAGGCAAGAGGGGCAATTAGCCCCAGGCCCCGGGCTCCGCAGGGGCCCCCATGAGAGTTTTTCGGAGCCCCTGGAGCAAGGTCCTTCACTTGCTCCAGGGGGCCCGGAAAACTCTTGCGGGGCCGGGCCCCAGAGCTTCTTCCGCTCCCGGTCTTTGCCGGCGGGGGGGTACTTCTGCTCCGGGGGGGAGGACCCCCCGCCATCGCATTACCGCCGAAGCGGGACCTGCCGCTGAAGTGCAACCCGGTCTTCGGCAGTAATTCGGCAGCGGGGGGCCCTTCTGTTCCGGGACCCGCCGCCGAAGTGCCCCGAAGACCCGCGGCGGGGGTCCCCCGCCACCGAATTACCGCCGAAGAGCGGGCTGCACTTCGGCGGTGGGTCCCGCTTCAGCGGTAATTTGCCGGCGGGGTGCCCTGGCCACGGGTCTTCGGGGCACTTCGGCGGCGGGTCCCGGAACGGAAGGACCCCCCGCCGCCGAACAGGGCCGGCTCTAGAATTTCGCCGCATGGGGGGTGCCCTGCTGCTTGCCAGTCCCACGGCTCCAGTGGACCTCCCACAGGCATGCCTGCGGGAGGTCCACCGGAGCCGTCTGCCACCCATGGCCCCAGGCCCCTGGAATCCTCTGGGCGGCCCTGACTCTCTTACATTAAACAAATCATTATAGGAGTCTTATTTTTTAACCATGATGGCACGAATTTACATTTCCTTGTAAGGCACACATATATTAGTCCAAATTTAGCCCTTGTGTGTGTTAGATGGATGCCTCTCTGTTAGCATCTCTGGGGATGCACCTGTTTATCCTTGGGGGAATTTGATTCCTCGTTCCTAATGCCATTTGACAACTGCACACTGGGAAGTGGTGCAGTGGGAATCACAAACTGGCAAGCCACTGCATCTCAGCAACCAATAGATTCCCAGATTTCAAGGCTAAAGGGACCACTATGATCATCTACTCTGATTTCCTGCATAATGTAACCCAGTGATTTGTGCAGCTGGTCCAATCACTTGTTGGTTGAGCTAGAAAGACATCTAGTGGTGGAGAATTTACCACGATCTTTAGTAATCTGTTCCAATGGCTAGTTACCCTCAGACGTGCGTTTTATTTCCAGTTTGAACTTTATTGATTTCAAATTCCAACCACTGGATCTTGCTTTGCCTTTGTCTGCTAGATTGAATCACTGGTATCAGATAGCTTCTCCCTGTGTGGGTAATTATACACCAGGATCAAGTCTCTAGACCCTGGTCTACACTAGCAGGGGGGTAGACCTAAGATAGGCAACTTCAGCTGCATGGATAGTGTAGCTGAAGTCGGTGTATTTGATCAACTTACGCGGTCGTGAGGGCGGTAACGAGTTGGCCGCTGCCGCTCCCCCATCGACTCCGCTTCTGCCTCTCATGAGCTGGAGTTCTGGAGTCGACAGGGACCGTGATCGGGGATCGATTTGATCGCGTCTACACTAAACACAATAAATCGACCCCCGATAGATTGATCACTACCTGTTCCAAATGCAGTGTGAAAGCAGAGGGGATAGGGTCCAAGCCTTTGTCTACACAGATCTTGCTCTTAAAATTTCCCATCAGTGCAGATCACCTGGTGGTAGCAACAGCGTATAGAGAAGTTTGGCATTTTTACCTGTACGGTTATATGAAGCTATTGCCATTTATATCAGCTGAAGATCTAGCCCCTGTTTCTTCCCTGTCTCTTTTGCTCATGCAAAGAATGCAGGATGCGATCCCAATGGCTTGTTGTTTAAGTGTCTTTCCTTCCATTTCTCCCCTGCCAAACATTTTCTCCACAAGTTATGAAGAGTGGGATGGGTTCTCTCTCTCTCCCTCTCTTAGTCTTCTGGCTACATTGGCGCGGGCATATAGGGGAGATCTTTTCAGGTCACGTGTTTCCTCGGAGCTCAGTGTAACCTTCCTCTACGCCTCATCTTTCCAAAGCTCTTAATGCAGAATCCTTCCCCCCGCCCCCCACTGTGTCAAAAGCTTTCTCCGAGTTGATGAATCCATGCACAGTGGTAGGTTATATTCATTTGTCTTCTTCTCCAGTTCATTTATCACAATGAGTGCTCTGTTGTAGAGAGTCCTCCTGGAAAGCCTGTTTATTCTCCTGGCTGGCTGAAACGCAGCATTTCAATCAGTTGCTTGCTTATTACCGCTACCTAGCTGGAAAATCTAGACAGTACACAGAAGGGCGGAGAGGTCTTCCTTTGTCACTCTTCTCGTGTGGAAGAATGATAATAGCATTTTCATGTCTCTCCCACCGCATGCTGCGAACAGTTTTGCCATGGCTTTTATTTCCCCACGGCAACTGGAAACTTCCAATTGTCATGCTCTTGATAGGAAGGCTTCACTTTGCTACTCACCTGTGAATAGTATAGCGTCGGTTCTGTCCTCTATTTCCTTCGCTCTGGATAGTGTGGGGCGAAGGGAAGCAAATATCTTTAGGCTTTGAGGGGTCTGCTTGCATAGTAATAAACCGTTTCACTTCTTGGGAGCCCTCTGAAGATCTCAAAGCACGTTACTACCATTAATTAAAGCCCTCTGTACATTGGGGATTTGAGCCAGATGCCTGTGAAAGTCTCTGTGAAGACAGGCAAGACCATGATTTGACCTGGTGCAGTTTACTCTGGTTTCAAGCAGTGGTTTTGTCTGTCTACATGAAGTGTTTTCATTGGTGCTGCCTGGCCCTTTTCACTGGCCTTGATCCAATATGGCGACCCCTCTGAATTATGGGCTCCATTGCAAGAACATCAAGGTGTCTAATCAGTTATGTACAAATATCTTAGAGGACTGACTTAAAAAAACATATGCAGTACAGATCTCACGGTGCTACAAGTGTATAATACCTGACTCTGTATCAGTTCTACCAGCAGTGAAAGCAGAGGGGACTGCTATGCCATTTGTACGTTTTCCTTAGCATATGAAACAAATGGACCCCACATGGGTGGATTCATCTGTGGGTTTATCATTCTTTTGACAGGTAATTTTCTCCGTGGTGCATCTAGCTGAGACTTTTGCAAACCACCTATCTATGGGTAAAATAATGTAGTTCTACCATTTGGTTCAAGGAGCAAGCCTTTGGGATTTGTTTACTTGCTGTTTTGTCCTCTTCCAAACCCCTTGCTTGGTCAGATTATTTATGAGATGCAGTATATGTAGTGGACCGTTGGCTAGAATATCTTGATATCTGGGCATGATCATCACACATATTATTATTTGGTTCAATATTGCCTATGGGCCCCAATCAGGGATCAGGGCTGTATTGTGTTAGACACTCACATAACAAAAAGATAGTGCTTGCCTCAGAGAACTTACATTCTAAGGGCTCATCGTCACTGCAAAGTTAACTCGAGTTACGTCACGGAGTTTAGGGGAGTCAAGGCCCTGCACCCCCGGCTTCCTGCGATTCACCGTGACTCTCAGCCAGCCAGTAAATCAGAAGGTTTATTTAGATGACAGGAACACAGTCCAAGAAAGGTCTTGCAGGTATAGACAACAGGACCCCCTCAATTAGGTCCATCTTGGGGGGCCCGAGGGAGGCCAGAGCCCCATCTGGGCTCCCCTCCATTTTCCCAGCCAGCTCCAAACTGAAACTCTCCAGTTCCCTCTCCCTTTGTCTCTTTCCTGGGCCAGGAAGTCACCTGATCTCTTTGTTCTCCAACACTTTCGGTTGGCACCTTTGCAGGGGAGGGTCCCAGGCTATCAGTTGCCAGGAGACAGGGTGTTGGCCATTCTCTGTGCAGACTCTTGCCCACGCCTGCCCTCTCAGGCTCTGCAACAATCGCACACACTTATCCCACCACCTAGATACTTAAGAAATGCATAGGGGAAATAGAGGCAATCACACAGTATTCAGAGAAAATATTAAGAACTTTCCCACCTCGTCACAGGTTACAACTGAAGTTTTGGCCCTAACTCCACTCACAAAAACTCTTCACTTGAGTGGTGCTTTCAACCCAAGCTGGCTGGCTCTAGAAGGGTGAGCTCAAGTGAGGACAACTCACTAGCTGCTACCATGACTGCTCTGTAACGTGAACACAGGCTAGCCCCACTTGAATGCTGCTAGTCCTCCAGTACCTTCCCATGAATCTCTTTGTGTGCTGTGACAGGACAGACAAGTTCTACAGTTCACTGGGAGAGAATTCATAGGGCGGCTCAGCTCACTGGAACACTAAGAACCAGAGAATGTGCCCCCAGAAGTCTTAGCACCTCATATGGGTGAGTGCAGTGCCTGTGTGGACACAACAGGCTCAGTGTTATATTACCGTGTGATCACAATCACTTGAGCTAGGTTAACTTGAGAGGGGTAGCAAGAGTGTAGGTAACTTGAGTTAACTTTGCAGTGAAAACACACCCTAAGTGTAAAGTCTCCTTTAGTACTATATCTCCTCCAGCATAGATTTTACTTTTCTTGTTCCTCGTGAACATTGTGTTAGGAGTAAGAGATAATCTGTGGAGGATTTGGTATCAGATGCAGATAAGAATATGTATAACTATAGGATTAGATTCTCCTCTCATTTACACTGAGACTTATTCCTAATCTCCACCCAAATAAGTGGAGAGGCCGAGGTGGTTGAATAGTAATCGTCAAATCCATTATTCAGTTTTTCTTTTTTGTTTTGTATTTATATGTGGGCTGGTTAAAAATTTTCCATCAAAACCTTTTTTTTTTTTTTTTTTTTTTACAGAATATGAGGGTTTAGGCAAATCAAAAATTTTCATGGAAGGTGTCCACTTTTCCTGAAAATTATCAGTTTCTTATTGTGAAACAGAAAATTATCAGCCCAAAACTCTAATCTGGGTTGTTTTGGGTTTTGTTTTTTGGCGGTTTTTGTCCAAAAAGTTTTTTTTTTCTTCAAAAAATTTTACATTTTCAGGGTGGGGGAAATTCAGAGAATGGGAGATGTAGTCCAGCTAAGGGTGTTTGGCCCATAGTGGATAATGGGACCCTGAGAAACCCAAACTACAACTCCCATCAGGGATCATGGCAGTATTTCCATATTAAAATATTTTGGTTTCCACTTGAAAATGTTCAACTTTTGGCTGAAATATTTTGCTTTTCAATTCTTTGCCAAGAAGTACAACTTTTCCATGAAACAATTTTGATTAATTTATTTATGTATTTATCAAAAATTTCCACTGAAAAAAGTTCATTTTTCAGCCATCTCTAGTGGTAACGAGCCAGCAGAGATTTTCTGGATTTTGATTTTTTTCATAAAATTTTTCATCATAATTTCAACGAAACAAGTGGATTATTTTTTCACATTTGTTTTTCAGAAGTTTACCCAGTTTTTTTCATTGCAATTGCAATGTAAAATGTCATTTCCTTAACAAAAGGGATGACTTATTTTTGTGTGAGATATTTGCAATCTGCCCCCTCTATTTTTTGACCAGTTCTAATGATAACCTGTTTGGTGGAAGGGAATTGCAGTTTTTAGCTGTTCTCCTTGTTGTTATTAGTATTATTTATTATTGATTGAATCATTTAGGAAGGACCATAGTGATATGTAATATGAGTAGAACTTGTTGAAATATTGCTAACTACCTTTTTTTCAATAATGTTGTAAAAATTGTTAGCAACATTCATGATTTTTATGTGCTTTTGTAAAATTTTCTATGTATTTTTAATGATACAGTTATCATATATTTTCATTTACCAAAATCTCAGTTTTCAAGAAGTAAAAATTTTCAAAACTATGAAGTTGTTATAAACAATTATTGACATTTTTGTTTACAGAGAACCTGGTTTTCGGCAACCAAAAATATTGATAAGCATCTTGATTAAGAAAAATAATGAAAAATTTCGTAAAAAATAAAAATAGGTCCATTTAAACCCATGTGAAGTGGTCACAGCACTGTTATTTTTAGACCAGAAGAAATATGTAGAAAAATTGCAGAACATTTTCAATATTTCCTGTGAATTATTTTTTTCAAAATTTCAACATTTTTCAAAATTTTGATTGTTATTTAGGCTGGTAGAAAAACAGTAACAAATTTTGCAAATTTTTCTTGAAATTTTTTAGAAATGAAAATTTTCAACAATCTAAATATTTCTATTTTTTTACATTAAAATTTTTTTTTCAACCTGATCTAGTGATGACAGTATGTGCCAAGTGTATTGTTTCATCTCTCCCTGACCATTCCAATAATCCTAGCCATTTCATTATGTATTGTAAAAAAGTGAAGGTTTAAATATTTGAACCACAATTAGAGAGTTAGAGAAAGAGTCATAAGCCAGTTTCTCAGCTCATGAACTGACGGGAGCTCAGCCGATTTGCACCAGCTCAAGTTTTGGTCACATATATGTTTTCAAAAATCAAATTTCCTCCCTATGGTAATTAATAGTACCTCTGTTTACAAAAGAAAGAAGGAAAGAAAGAAATTAAAGAATGTAACGTATTTTTCATACCAATGTAGAATATTTCCTTTTAGTGTTTTGCTCAACTTATAAAATGAGGGCCTGATTCACTGGTGGCCTGCAACTTCTGTTCATAGACTCATAGACTCACAGGTCAGAAGGGACCAATATGATCATCTAGTCTGACCTCCTGCACAAGGCAGGCCACAGAACCACACCCATCCAATTTTATAACAACCCCTAACCCAGGACCGAGTTATTGAAATCCTCAAAATTGGTTTGAAGACCTCAAGCTGCAGAGAATCCACCAGCAAGCGACCCGTGCCCCACGCTGCAGGGGAAGGCGAAAAACCTCCAGGGCCCCTGCCAATCCGCCCTGGAGGAAAATTCCTTCCCGACCCCAAATATGGCGATCAGCTAAACCCTGAGCATGTGGGCAAGACTCACCAGCCAGCACCCAAGAAGGAATTCTCTGCAGTAACTCAGTTCCCATTCCATCCAACATCTCCCTGCAGATCATTGAGCAGACCTATCTGGTGGTAATCCAAGATCAATTGCCCAAATTAACGATCCTATCATAACATCCCCTCCATATATTTATCAAGCTTTGTCTTAAAGCCAGAAAAGTCTTTTGCCCCTACTACTTCCCTCGGAAGGCTGTTCCAGAACTTCACTCCCCTAATGGTTAGAAACCTTCGTCTAATTTCAAGTCTAAACTTCCTAATATCCAATTTATACCCATTCGTCCTCGTGCCTACATTAGTACTAAACTTAAATAATTCCTCTCCCTCCCTAACGTTAACCCCCCTGATATATTTATATAGAGCAAGCATATCCCCCCGTAGCCTTCTTTTGACCAGGCTAAACAAGCCAAGCTCTTTGAGTCTCCTTTCATAAGGCAGTTTTTCCATTCCTCGGATCATCCTTGTAGCCCGTCTCTGAACCTGCTCCAGTTTGAATTCATCCTTCTTGAACATGGGACACCAGAACTGCACACAGTATTCCAGATGGGGTCTCACCAACGCCTTATATAACAGTACTAACACCTCCTTATCCTTGCAGGAAATACCCCGCCTGATGCATCCCAAAATCGCATTTGCTTTTTTAACAGCCGTATCACATTGGCGACTCATAGTCATCCTGCTATCAACCAGTACCCCAAGGTCCTTCTCCTCCTCCGTCGCTTCCAACTGATGCGCCCCCAACGTATAGCCAAAATTCTTATTATTAATTCCTAAGTGCATGACCTTGCACTTTTCACTATTGTATTTCATCCTATTTCTATTACTCCAGTTTACAAGGTGGTTCAGATCTTCCTGAATAGTATCCCTGTCCTTCTCCGTGTTAGCAATACCCCCCAGCTTTGTGTCATCCGCAAACTTTATTAGCACATTCCCGCTCTTTGTGCCAAGGTCAGTAATAAAAAGGTTAAATAAGATTGGTCCCAAAACTGATCCTTGAGGGACTCCACTAGTGACCTCCTTCCAGCCTGACAGTTCACCTTTCAATACGACCCGCTGGAGTCTCCCCTTTAACCAGTTCCTTATCCACCTTACAACTTTCATATTCATCCCCATCTTTTCCAATTTAACTAACAGTTCCCCGTGTGGAACCGTGTCGAACGCCTTACTGAAATCTAGGTAAATTATATCTACCGCATTTCCTTTATCTAAGTAATCCGTCACCTTCTCAAAGAAGGAGACCAGATTGGTTTGACACGATCTACCTTTAGTAAATCCGTGTTGCAATTCGTCCCAATTACCATTGACCTCTATGTCCTTAACTACTCTCTCCCTTAAAATTTTTTCCAAGACCTTACATACTACAGACGTCAAGCTAACAGGCCTATAATTACCCGGATCACTTTTATTCCCTTTCTTAAAAATAGGAACTACATTAGCAATCCTCCAGTCATACGGCACAACCCCCGAGTTTATCGATTGCTTAAAAATTCTCGCTAACGGGCTCGCAATTTCACGCACCAGTTCCTTTAATATCCTCGGATGGAGATTGTCCGGGCCCTCCGACTTCGTCCCATTGAGCTGTTCAAGTACGGTCTCTACCTCAGTTGCAGTAATATCCACTTCCATATCCACATTCCTGTTTATCATCCCTCCATCATCGCTAGATTCCTCACTAGTCTTATTAAAAACTGAGGCAAAGTACTTGTTTAGATCTTGGGCCATGCCTAGGTTATCCTTAACCTCTATTCCATCCTCAGTGTATAGCGGCCCCACTTCTTCTTTCTTTGTTTTCTTCTTATTTATGTGGCTGTAGAACCTTTTACTATTGGTTTTGATTCCCTTTGCAAGGTCCAGTTCAATGCGGCTTTTAGCCTTCCTCACTTTATCCCTACATGTTCTGACCTCACCAAGGTAGCTTTCCTTACTGATCCTGCCTTTCTTCCACTCCCTGTAAGCTTTCTGCTTTTGTCTAATCCCCTCTCTGAGTTGCTTGCTCATCCAGTTTGGCCTACAACTCCTGCCCATGGTTTTTTCCCCCTTTCTTGGGATGCAGGCTTCCGACAGTCTCCGCAGCTGCGACTTAAAGTAATTCCAGGCCTCCTCCGCATTTAAATCCACTAATTCCTCCATCCAATCCACTTCCCTAACTAATTTCCTTAACTCTTTAAAATTAGCCCTCGAGAAGTTGAAAACCCTAATCCCAGAAGTTGTCATTTAATACCAACATAAAGTGGTGTAAAACACTAGCAGATCAGACCATTAGCGTTTTGCACCCACTTTGCACTGGGGGAAGTGACTGCAAAAGGTGCAAAAGAAATCAGCTGAGTTGACCAGTTGGTTTCAGTTTTGTTTACACATTTATGGTGGGAGTCACCAGATGGTGATGTTACATATAACCTGTTTTTTTAGTGCTCAAGCAGTGTACAATCTTTGGGAAATAATGCTGTGCTAGTTTTGTGTTGCAGTTTCTTTTGGTGCTAGCAGAGGGCTTTGCTCTCAGTCTTAATCTCTCTAACTAGAGACAATTTTGGGGGTAGAGCTGCTACCTGGGCATTGGTGTTTGGGCTGAGATTACTAAAGGAGAGGCTTGCCTGAAAGCTGTTTGTGACCACCACTGTTCAAGGGCTGGTGTATATAGTGTAAGTAAACAAGTTACGCTAAGGGTATGTCTATACTACCCGCCGGAACGGTGGGCAGCGATCTATCCAGTGGGGGTCGATTTATCATGTCTAGTCAAGACGCGATAAATCAACCCCCAGTTCTCTCCCGTCGACTTCTGTACTCCACCGCCACGAGAGGCGCAGGCAGAGTCGACGGGGGAGCAGCAGCAGTCGATTCACTTCAATGAAAACACCGCAGTGAGTAGATCTAAGTACGTCTATTTCAGCTACGTTATTCACGTAGCTGAAGTTGCATAACTGAGATCGATTTCCGCCCCCCCCCCACACACACACAGTGTAGACCAGGCTTAAGAAAATGCAGACGCTCCACATCACTGATATTTCTTCCAGTGGGAACAGCCCAGCGAGGTCCTGACATCTACTACAGCTTGCCACAAGAACAATGCTAAGGCCTGCTCCACATTAGAGAAATGTGCAGCAACTTTAACTGCTCTGATATAGTTTCCTCTGGGTTTAAATTAGAGAGCAAGCCCGATTTTAAGGGTTTATACCAATGCAACTAGACTGATCTGGCTAATTTCTCCAATGTGGCCATGGACTCAGATCGCTTTAAATTCAGCTACCCTATCTCTGTGCTGCACCGTTAGGGTTGCAACCCTGCAGGGGAAGGTTTTATTTGTGTTTTAAAATGTTTCCCACTGGGATTTCAGAAGAGTGGGGTTTGACCAGGATTAGGGGTTTGTAAAAGCAGATTGCCAGCACACCCTAAATTTGGGAGCATGCTGGAGCAGGGCAGGTGCTGGTGCAATCTAGACATGTAACCGGACGCAAGAGTGCAAATGGACTCTGCTAAGAAAACGGAGCCTTTCAATCATCACCTGACTTTCCCCTCTGGCTTTTGTCTCATGAGTATGTCCAGCTGGGTCTGAAAATAGTTGAAAGCTTTCTCTCCCCGCAGGCCTGCATGGGTCAGTTCCCTAGTCCGAAACCTGCAGGTAATGGGCCTTATAAAGAAATAGTGTATTAATGAATTGGAAAGCAAAAGAAGAAAAAGATTCATCTAGACAAATAACATCGGCTAACTGCCTCTTTCTTTCAGCAATGCCTCTGATCCACTGCCGCTTGCAAGGAAGCCTTGTGTGATGGCTGCTTGTCCAGGAAGGTTGCTTTGCTGCTGCTTATCATGTTCACCAGGTGTAATAGTAATATTTCCCATTTTACATGAGGCCTTCCGTGCAAAGCAGCTCAGGAATTTGTACTGTACCATATAGGTGCAGAACCACCAAAATGCAGCCACTTATAGGGGGGCAGGGCAGCAACTAACGGTTTCACAAACACAGACATTGGCCCCTCCTGCCCTTAATCTGCCCTCTCTCACTCCACCCTGGTGTACATCCCATGCCAAAGCTTGTGAAAGCAGGTCCCCTGTGGCTTTTGCACAGCCACTAGATATGACTACAGCTGCCTCTAGGCTAGAGTTGGGGCCAAAACTGGTCACCAAGGATTTGTGGAATGGACATAAACCCTCATGCTTCAGGGCAGAAGCAAACCTCTAAACACTGGCAGTCAGGAAGAAATATTCCCCACAGACAGGTTATTCCATAATTCCATTACAAGGCTCCCTGCATCTTCCTCTGAAGCAGGTGGGACTGGCGAGTGTCGGAGACAGAAACTGGACTAATTTGGCAATTCCTATGTTCCTCAGATGTAAGGTGTTAGAAGAGTGCAATCTATTATATCAATAGCTATGTTTGCCAAAGCGAAAAGAAGTCCCTAAAACAAGTGTGGATCAATTAACATAAAAACAGTTTAATAGATCGATAGTGTTTAAAGCCAGAAGGGCTTGTGAGATCAACTAGTCTGACCTCCTGTATAACACGAGCCAGAGATTTCATCCAGTTACCCCTGTGTTGAGCCCAATAATTGTGTCTGTCTAAGCAAAACTTGTGTTTGGCTAAAGCATCTCTTGCAGAAAGGCACCCAGTGCTGATCTGAAGACACGAAGACATGAAGAATCCACCACGTCCCTTGGTAGTTTATTCCAATGTTAATCATCCTTACTGCTAAAAATGTATGATTTATTTCTAATGTGAATTTCCAGCCACTGGTGGTTCTTCTACCTTCCTCCATTGGATTAAAGAGCCCATTAGCGCCTGGTATTTTCTCCCCATGAAGGTACTGAAGCACCATAATCAACTCACCTCTGCATCTTCTTTCTGATAAGCTAAACAGACTGCGCTCTTTAAGTCTCTTACTGAGGCATTTTCTCCAGCCTTTGAGTCATTTTGTGGCTCTGTTTTACAACCTCTCCAATTTTTCAACATCCTTTTTAAAGGGCATCAGAACTGGATGCAGTATTCCCAGTATAGCTCTCACCGATGCCAAATACAAAGGCAAAATCCCCTCCTGGCTCCTACTCCCTGATCGCCTGTTTATACATCCGAGGATCAGATTTTCTATTTTTTGCCCAGCATCACCTGGGGTGCTCATGTTGATTTGCTTGTCCCCTGTGACCCCTGAATCCTTTTTGGGGTCATTGCTGTACAGGAGGCAGTCCTCCAGTCTGCAGGCATGGCCTGCATTCCTTGTTCCAAGCTAAGTTCTACCAGATCTATTTCAAATTCAGTCACCGGATGGTTATGACTTGTTAGAATGCAAGTGTCGGAAATGGAATCATCACCCCTGACTCTTCCCTCTACAACTTTAGGCAGATAGATTCCTCCTCAATTCAATTTATTTTTATGCAGTGTCTTTAATACACCGTCTCCCCAAACGCTTTAGCAGATAGAACTCGAATAATGAGATAACGCTTTACAGAACTGCGTGCGGTGGCTGTCGGACGGGCAGTAAGGGGAAGCAATATACGGAGATAGACCATAGAGTAAAAGACGGCGACAGCTGTAATTTAGAAGCAGCGATAATATAAACAAGCATTCAGGCAGACTATTATTGTGAGCAGCAAACCGATGGGTCCAAGGAAAGGCTGGTAGCTAGGTGTGCTTTAAAGGAAGGAATTATGGAGACATTTAAATTAAGGGAGTATAGGCTCAGAAGGAGTGAATTCTAGATGGATATTTCCGGATGGCTGGATCAGTGTATGTGTTTTTACAGAGCCTAGTAGAATGGGTTCCTAGTCCATGACAGAGGGTCCTAGAAGCTACAATATTACATATAATAAATAACAGTGCAATAGTATGTAACATGGCCCTGATCCAGCAAAGCACTTAAGCATGTCAGTGGATTCCAGTGGCAGTGCCCAGATGTTTACAATCATGAATGTCATGTGCTTAAGTGCCCTGCTGCACTGGGACTTATGGGCTTAATCAGTGAGACCCCCATCCATTGGCTTTGCTGAGATCAGGCAGCTGACGTCTCAAGACGGGACAACTCCAGGCAGTAGGAACCGGAATCAGGAGATCAGAGGGAGAGAATGGAACAAACCTGCTGAGAGTTTTCCATCCAAGGAAGTCAACTTTTAACTGAATTTGGAAGCAGATTGGGAGCTACCAGACATGGAGGAGGTTTGGGTGTGATAGGACATAGAGAGGAATTCGGTACAGTGTTGTTAAAGATATTCACTCAAATCCTTTTCGGTGCAAGTTTGGTCCATTATTGTAAAACCGTGTGTGTAGTGGTTAGACCAAGCCTGTGGGATAGCTCAGTGGTTTGAGCATTGGCTCCCTGAACCCAGAGTTGTGAGTTCAATCCTTGAGGGAGCCATTTAGGGATCTGGGGCAAAAATCTGCCTGGGGATTTGCCCTGCTTTGAGCAGGGGATTGGACTAGATGATCTCCTGAGAGTCCCTTCCAACCCTGCTATTCTATGATTCTACTCCCAGTCCCACGAATGACTTGCTCAGTGACCTGGGGCAAATCACACCCCCATCTCTCTATGGCTCAAACTCTCCATCCATGAAGTATTAATACTTGCACCACTTTTGTAAAGTGCTTTGGGATCCTTGGATGGAAGGCCCGACAGCGTGTGAGTGCAAAGCTTCGCTAGTCATAGGTGCACCCTAATACAGGGTTTCTCAGCCTCTGGGTCATGACCCAAAATTGGGTTGTCAGAATGTGTCGAAGGCCCTGGGAAGGGGAGGTGCAGAGCCCCTCACCCCACACCCACCCCCCAGCAGTGGCTCCACAGCTCTGGTCCCATGGGGCTGGCTCCATGTCTGGCAACCTGGTGCATGGGGTCACAGTGGTACTCAGGTTTGTCCCAGGCACCCCTCCGTCATGCTGATGGGGGCCCTGCTGGGTCACATTTGGGTAAGTGGTATGGCAACCCCATGCACCAGGTCACAATGCCTCTCTTGCAAATTTGTCCTGGCCAGCCTCCTCTTCAGAGGGCCTGGGTAAAACCTGAGCAGCACTGTGACCCTGGAGGTCACAACATCTGGAGCAGGTAGCTGAGCCCAGCCAGCCCCATAGAATAGGAGCCGCCGCTATGGTGCACTTCTTTGGTTCTTATTAAGTCAATGTGCATGTTATATTTTGTGGGTAAGAAATATTAGTAAGTCAGATTTTTTTTGTGCACAAAAGCTATTTACTGGGTCCTGATGCAAGGCCATGGTATCCACCTCTCTTACACACCCTCCAGCAAGGGGCCATGAAGCACCTGGTACACCCCCTCACACAACCCCACTCTCTCCATTACAATTCATAAACCTGCTCCACTTTTACTTCCTTTCTTAAAACCTGCATCTGTCCCAATGCCTGCAAAGTTCCCTTATCTGACATTGGGTTAGGCTAGTGGCAAGCTGCCACTTTGTTTTGTGGTTACCTCACCTTTCCTTGATATGTTCAGTTCACCTGTTGGATCCTGTCTGATTTTTGGACCATATGTTCCCTTGGTTAAACTTACCTGTACAACCTCGGGCACAACAGGGCCCTGTTTGGGGTTCCTGGGTGAAAACTGTAGTAAATAATAACAAGACTGCGCAGGAGACAGATCCTCTCAGCTGTTTGTGGAAGGGAATGCTTTGCAGGAATGCAACTATTTATCTAAGTTCGGGACCTCAACAATCCTCATTGTAGTAACTGAGCACCTGCCAATCTTTAATGTATCTATCCTCACAACACCCTGGTGAGGTAGGGCAGTGCTATTATTCCTGTTTTGCAGATGGGGAGACTGAGGCAGAAATCAGCAAAGGGACTTGCCCAGGGTCGCACAAGAAGTCTATGGCAGAGCAGGGAATTTAATGTAGGTTATCTGAGCCTAACATCCTAACCACTGGATCACCCTTCCTGCAATGCTGCCAGCCAAGAGTAAAGATTTCGCTGCTAAAAAGAGGTGAAGCCAAGAGGCTGCTGCTCAGAATACAGCGTCAAGTGTCTGCAACAGAACGAGAGTAACCAATGAACCAGGACGCTGCTTCTCTAAACTTGGCTGTGAGAATCCAGTTGCTTCTGCAAACTCTATTACAGCATCGCAACAGGAGAAAATAATGCCAGGAGTTCTTCAGATCAGCTCTGCAGGAATCAAACCAATTACCTTGTGGTACAGAAAGGGTATGAAAAAAACCAACAAAAAAACCCACCACAACGCCAATGTGATTTCAGTTATAAATCTCAGCCCGGCATCAATACAAATCCAGCTCACCGGCTGCTTCATTCAACGGCCCCACTTCATTGTCGTAGCCACCAAAGGGGAGGTGAGCTGAGGGTCCATCACCTAGAGGCTGGGTCTGAGCAGGAGCGGGTTGGAAGTGAGTTTGCACGGGGGAGCTTTTTTGTTGTTTCCTGTGGAGTGAGGGATTTGGGGGCAGAAAGGGTAACCCTGCAGTGAATGAATGTTACATTCTAGTCCCTTCTGTGCCCAGCCACAGAAGATCTGAGTCTGCTAAGGCCCCAGCTAGACAGGTCTTGCCTTTTAACCTTAAGCTTCAGCAGTTCATCCTTTTAGCTCTGGGCTTTCCAGATTCAGTCTTTGGCGTGCCGGCCAACCAACTACCACATAAGCACAGAGACTGGTTGCTGGTTATCCCCCAGGTGGTGAGGCTAGAGAATGGTTGGAACCATGGTTCCAGCCTCCTATGAATTATCCAGTGGCGATGACTGGATTCACTGCCAGGGAAATTTTCTGTAACTCTGAAAGAGGTGGAATGATATGCTGCTTTTGCAGCGCTCCAGAATGCCTCTGGCCTGCCTTCTGTAGCAAGGTAGCGCCTCCTGCCCCTGCCAATGCAGGGCTGCTCCTAAATGACACAATCCAGCCCCTAAATATTTGTCTTAAATATGCTAGCATTTTAAGCAATAACCCAAATCAAAATCGAGCTGGATGATCCACAAAACTAAAGTGTGGGTCTGATGTTCGAACCCCTCCAAACCGGGGATGTAGCCGATCGAGGCCTCAGGTCTCCCCTCCTCTGGGAGCTGTGAAGTTTGGGTCTGAATTCCAGCTCCTTGGTTCCAAAGGTCAGCTATAAGAGCTTGGTTCGGGCCTCACATCTTAAAAAAAAAAAAAAAAAAGAGGAGGAAGAAGAAAAAAGCCCAGTAAGGAAATGTGAATTTTGATTATATTTCTTATAATGAGTTTTGAAAAGATTTGGAGCCGAATTAAAAATAAGAAAAAGCCAGGGAGATAAATGACCCTTATATTAAATTCAATTGGCTTTCGTGCAATTTGTTGCATAGCGAAGCCTCGTTAATACATTTCGCAGAACGCTGGGCCATTTGTCATCTGAATCTCGCCTCTTGGAAACAACTTCTCTCCCCTCTTCCGTTACTTTGCTCAAACATTCAGCCTCTTCGGGCCCGATCCTCAGCTGGTGCCAATTGCGTTGACCTCAACGGAGCGATATCAATTGACATCGGGTGGGGATCTGTCCCATTGACTTCAATGGAGCGATGCTCATTTACATCAGCTGAGAATCTGCCCATTGACTGCAATGGGGTGATGGCAGTAAACACTAGCTGTGGGTGTGTCCCAGTAACTCCAGTGGGGTGACACCGATATACGCCAGGTGGGAATCCGGCCCTTTATTTAATGTAATCCTTCAAAAGTCCGTATGTACTTCAATGAACATGTCCCTTATATATGTTAAGGGCCCTAATCCATTTCAGAAAGCCCACTTACATATTAGTGTTATAGTATTATTCACATTTATTGGCTTTTATTTGTCTCAGGCCTGCTTCTCTGTACAAGGGAAAAGCTTTATTTCTGTTGCATTTTCATAATTTCGTTTTCCTCTTTGCTCTGACATGTGTTGCCCATAAGCTATTAAAACTCTTTCTCCAGGGGTATGTTCCTCCCCGTCCCCACCCCTCTCCATCTGATATTCACAACTTCATTCTGGCTGGATCAATGGCTGCAAATTTGCTTTATGACAAACTGTGATGGATCAGAAAGGGCCTCAACGTAGGGCGAAGCCTGCTAAAGTCAAGAGCACCTGCCACGTTTGTTAAAGACCTCATTGACCTCTGACCCCAGGGTTGCTTTGGTATTGATTTTTTAGGGTCTGGGCTCAATTGCACTGGAAGTAGAGTCATATAGAACAGCATGCTCGGTAGGGGGACGGGAGCTCCATAATAGGAACAGATCGATGGGGAATGATTTAGAACCGAGGGACCTCAAGGCTTTGGCGTGAAAGTTAAGCAATAATCGAGTCTGCGGACTCTTGCTAAACAGTCCTGCAGAAGGCTCTGGCAAACTTACGTGATACAAAGGAAAGGACTAGCCGGGAAGCCTGGAGAAACAAGCCAGCTTCTTGCTCCTTCAAATGGCTCGTGCAGATCAGGGTTGGTTTCTGTGGGGGGGACGCCAAGGCCATCGTTAATCTTCAGCTCTCTGCTGTCAAAACCATTTCACTAAATACTGCGTTTTTAGAAGAATGGGCCACATCCTTCGCTGGGGTAAATTGGCATCGCTGCACTGAAGTCGAGGGTGCAGTGCAGCTTTACCTTAGCTGAGCAATAACGCAAGAAATGTAAAGTGCTAAAGTCTAAGGCGCTGTGGAGTGACTGCTGTTATGCTATCCACTAGGCCAGCCCAGATTCACCCAGGGGTCACTGAGGGCAGTAGTTGCATGTGGTCATCGGTTAACATAGATTCACTGGCCAGAGATTGCAAAGTAGGGATGGGCAGGCCACATGGGGTTCAAGGTTTGGATGGGTTTCCAAGTCCATTATTTTAAAGCATCTGCATTTCATCTGAAAGGTTTCTCTTTCCTAGCTAAATGGAAACCTGTGCCGGTAATTAGGGGCCGAAGAACCTGGTATAGGGCTTTGTAATCTCTGCAGCAGGGACCATCTTTTTGTGCTTTGTTACTACAGTACTAGCACAATGGAGTCCTGGTACATAACTGGAGTGCACAAGCGCTTCCACAGCACAAATAAATAATCATAATAATGATGATAAGTGTTGTAACCCAATGGGGAGGACACTTCAGTGGGATTCAGGTGACTTGGATTCTAGTCCCAGCTCTGCCTCTAGGCTGCTGGGTGATCATAGCAGCTCCATGCCTCAGTTTCCCCATCTATAAAATGGGAGTAATGTTACTTCCCTCCTTTGTAAAGCACATTGAGGGCTCTGGATGAAAAGCATTATGTAAGAGCGAGGTATTGTTACTGGAGCTGAGAGAATGATTGATTGTTTTGGGTTAGTTGGCTGAACCACTTCTGGTTGGCTCACTACTGGAATTCTTCAGTTTTTCTTCCTGAAACAAAAAAACAGATGTTTTGTTTGTTTTGGATCGAACAAAACACTTTGACCCAAAACAATTTTTTTAAAGGTTTCTTTTTGGTTGTGTTTCATTTTCAAGTGTATTTTCCACTTTTAAAAATAAATAAATAAATAAATCTAGGAAATTTTTAAACAAAATATCGGTTTGGCCCAAATTCACGAATAGTTTTGGTCGAGTCAGAACTGCATTTTGTGGCCAATGAACTATTTGCCCAAAAAATTCTGTCCAGCTCTAATTATTATATGAATTGTTCTCTCCCTCCTTCCACTTTGCCCTATTTTGTCATTGGAATGTCTTTTCTCTCTGTTCCTTTTTGCTGCACACAATATTCACAGGGAAACGGTAGGGAAACAGACTTCAGATCCTTCTTCCCTAAAGTGCAAATCACTCTGGTCAAATAAAGGAGAATCTCCATTAGCTGTCAGCAGTATAAGACATATGACATACAGTTGAGCAGCTCTGATTCCATCCACTAGAGGGAAGTGTGGTACACGGTCCAGTGTATGGCCACACCACTCTAGCTAGTTCATAAATATGGGTCCAAGTCAGTATGGAAATTTCTCATGGAAGATTTTACTTTGCACATCGAATGAGAATCTGTAACTCCTGAGCAGAGGTTCTCAAACCGTTGGTCAGGACCCCGAAGTTGGTCACAAGCCTGTTTTAATGGGATCACCTGGCGTTAGACTTGCTGGGCTCGGGGCCAAGGTGGAAGCTCAAACCCCTCTGCCCAGAGCCAAAGCTGAAGCCCAAGGGCTTCATCTCTGAGTGGCAGGGCTCAGGTTACAGACCCCCTGCCCCACACCTGGGGTTGAAACCCTTGGGCTTCAGCTTTGGCCCCCCACCTGGGGTGGTGGAGCTCAGGCTTTGGCTTTCTCCCCTCCTCCAGGGTTCTGGAACTCAAGGGGGCTCAGGCTTCAATCCTGGGGTTGCTGCGCAATGAAGTTTGAGAACCTCTTCTCTAGATATTTCTGCCTGTTATCACATACGATATGCTGCCATGTATCACCTCACATAAGATCCATAGAGGGGCCGGGATCTGCCTGCAAGGAGCTGGTTGCAAGATCAGGCCCTTAGAGGGTAACATCTTGACTTCCTTGTTAGAAACGCTCTAAGCAAAAAGCAAAGGGGCCTTTTCTGCTTGGAGAAAATGCAGGTCATTTTTTTCTCTAGTGGAGAAACTAGGCCTGGTTCTAATTAATCAATCACTATTTCCTAATAGCAGAATCTCCTTCTCTCTCCAGCCTGCATGCTTCCCAGAGACTATGAAATGAGGAATAGGGAGAAAAGCACAGCACCAGCCTTCTCCAAAGAGAAGGCATCCTTGTACGTCTGGTCAGAGTCTGTCCACAGTTTCTATCGCTTAGCCCTTCCGTGCAGGTGATTGTGGCAAACCATGCACCTGGGGAGAGCCTGAGTGCCAGTCATATGGAAGTGCTGCCACCAAAGGGTTAATATTGCCCTTTCAGAGCTAATTTGTCCCAATGCCCTTAGGCACTGATTTCCTCTCTACACCGGAGGTGCTCGGAAGAGGAACTGCTGTGACCAAGTAGCTTCACTTGCCAGCCACACTGAGGCAGGATTCCGACGTAAATTGAAGGCAGGAATCACCCGTGTTGATCTGTCCTAGGCATGCAATACTGTCTGGAAACAAAGCCTCCTCCTCGAGGTTTCCCATGTCATTCACTGCCAGCGAACGATTCGCCTCGTGGCAGCAATGACTGGGGACCATCAGTGTAAGGTACATCTTAATGGCCAGATCTTCACACAGTGCACAATCCACCTGTGGAACTCCTTGCCAGAGGACGTTGTGAAGGCCAAGACTATAACAGGCTTCAAAAAAGAACTAAATAAGCTTATGGAGAATGGATCCATCAATGGCTATTAGACAGGATGGGCAGGGATGGTGTCCCTATTTGCCAGAAGCTGGGAATGGGCAACAGGGGATGGATCATTTGACCATTATCTGTTCTGTTCATTTCCTCTGGGGCACCTGGCATTGGCCACTGTCAGAAGACAGGATACTGGGCTAGATGGACCTTTGGTCTGACCCAGTATGGCCATTCTTATGTTCCTGGAGCCCAGAGCACAGCGTTTGTGCTGCCAGTGGTCGGCAGAGTTTGAAGGATTTCCCCCGGTGAACACACAAGATTCTCTCATGCTGTAAACGGGTGATAGCGATTCATCCTGAACATCTCAGGTAATCGGGAAAAATGTCACTTGTGTCTCTTTAGATGTCAGTGTGGGGCAGGGTCCGTTTCTTACTCTGTGTATAAACAGCCCCCAGCCCAACAATGAGCTAGATGCTAAAGTAATACCAGTAAGCACAACCATATACAGAGGTTTAGAGCAGAAGATAAGGTGCATCCTTAGGAATCCAAATGAGAAATGCAGTAAATAAATCATTGTTCTGGACTGTCTCAGTGATGGACAGTATTTTGGAAAAATCAGTGAATTCTTAATGCTCTGGCAACTAGGTGCAGCTTCTGCTATTAAACCTTTGCTGAGAGATGGGAAGAAGCAGTCAGGGTTTTTTGGTGAAGCTTATAAAGTGTGGGGATTAGCAAGGTGTGATTACAGCACTCCCACTGTATATTAAGTGTTTGAAACAATATGTAGGCAGGCAGTGTGTGGCATGCATTATGGTTCGGTGTCACAGTTGACATTTTTAATATCCATTATTCAAAGATTGATTCCATGCCTGACTATCAAACCGCATCCAGCCACAAAGTGGGAGTAAACACACAGCAAAATTGTCATCTTCTAAGAGCTTTACAAACATTAACGAATTCATCCTACCCAGCCCCTATCTCGGGGAGTCAGGTAAGTGCTATTATTCCTGTGCTACAAATGGCGGAAGCCATAACAAGCGGCTCTTAGTGGCAGAACTGGGATAAGAACGCAGTTTGGACTATGGGGGTGCGAATAGCAGGGTGCACCTTTATTGGTGTGAAAAGGTACCTAATTCGTGCTCGTGTAGTTCTCTTCAAACAGGTACCTTTAAATTCATGCCTACAGCGGGGGAGTTACAGTAGAGCGCTTTAGCGCATGCTGGAATTAACACCTCCGTAGTCGGAAGACCACTAGGCGGACCACATCACTCACTCAGCTTTGGAAAGGTTCTTCTATTTAGTACAGAAAACTGGAAACACAACATTTGCCAGAAAAAAATTGGAAAAATGTCCAAGTGATTTGCATTCTGTGGGGTTTGAAAAGGAACATTTCTTCCACTTGTTCAATACTTTTTGCCAGCATTTGTATAAAACGTTTCCTTTTAGAAAATGTTTATTTTTAAATTTTTCCCTTTTCTCCCCTTTTTTCCATTTTCGCTCCCAAAAAAGAGATGGGAAAAGGTAAAATGAGAGGGAGGGAAGGAAAAACCATAAACTGGGGGAGGGAACCCAAGGAAATGAGAAAAAAAGGACCATATTTTTCACTTTCCATTTTCGATGGGAAAAAATATGAAAATTTCCAAAAGATCAACATTTGCTGGGAAAATGCTCAGTTTAGAAAAAGGGCCCTTTTTTTCAATGAAAAAGGAAATTTGAAAAATGCTGACCAGCTGTGCTGTTTACATAGATGGTTGTGGCATCATTATATGAGTAGTAAAGGATGAGAGCTGCTCTTTTCCATTCTGTCCTAGTCTATTCTGGTTCCTATACTGTTCTCATCCCCATAGTATCTGAGGTTATGTCTACACTGCAGCTCCGTGTAGATGTACTCGGATTAGCTTTGATGTAACGAGCTCAGATAACAATGGCAATGAAGGGATGGCAGCAGGGGCTAGCTGCTAGAGTGTACACCCAGGATCCCGCGTGGGCTTTGGCAGCCAATGCTGCCGCTGCGTCACTAGTATTGGTACTCACGCTAGCTCAGATATGTCTGCATGTGCTACAGTCACGCCTCTGATTGTCGTGTAGACGTACCCTCAGTGCCTTTTGTACCATTTCTTCTGCTCCTGATTAGAAGCCAGGGGTCGTCCTTCCGGCCCCCCCTCCGTGACATCTTCCATGCTGCCCTGCATGCTTGGAACTCCCTTCCCAGAATGTCACAGCCCCTTCTAGGATCTGGCTCCTGCCTACAAAAAATGAGTGATAATAATTAACAGAAAACCCAACCAGACCATCAATATACCTGCCAGGCTTATTGGAAAACGGCCCGTTCTTATTCATGGCACCTTTGTCATCCCTCTGCCATTTCCCCCTGGTGATTTGTGACCCTCGCTTGTTGCCTCTCTCTGAATTTAAGTCTTGAGGCCCAACAGGGGTGAACCCAGAGCCCATATAGATCTCCATTGAAGTCCACAGGTGTCCCTTCCCTATGCACAGAGCTCATTTCAGGATCAGTCTTTAATTGTAAGCTCTTATGGGCAGAAATTGTTTCTTGTACGTGAGAAGCCCCTGGCATGGGCAGATAGCAATAAATAACAAGGATGACCATTGGAATAGCCATTTGGAGTCGAGCTATGACCACGTAAACAAGTCATATAAGCCAGGGCCATATTTATAATCTGTGCGTGGGGAGAGGGGGCTCCCAATTGCTCCTACAAGCTGGTATGGAGCCGCACAGTATCACTGTGTGGGTCGAATATCAGACAGAGTCTGAATTAACACAGCGACGAAGAGAAGCTACCACAGACTCTAGGCAAAGGGGCAGGTGACTCAAGAGCATCGAAATAGGGGCTGGGGCCAAGTTCACACCTGGTGTGATTCCATTAATCTCACTGGGTTTATGCCAGTTATCAGTTTGGGCCCTGGTCTTTTTGTTGTTGTTGTACTAGTACCCTTTGGTATTCACAGAACCCCAGCTGCAGACTATTTCTGAATGCAGATAATGAGCCTCGTTCATCTCTAGTGTAACTCTGTCTCCGATGGAGTTACACCAGGTTTTTATTTGTCCCCGTGTAATTACCAATCTGATCCTGATCTGACACTAATTTTACACCGGGGAAACCCAATTGATTTCAGTTTTACTTCTGATTTATGCCAGTGTCACTAAGAGCAAGAGATGGGTTCTATATCTCTTGGTACAGGCTCAGTTCACCACCATGTTACTCCATTTTTACGCCACCATAGAACTGGAGTGAATCAGGCCCGTTGTATTTAAATATCATTGGTCTCTTAGAATAAGTAACACATGGCTTCTACCATGTGTCCTCGCGCATGCTAGGTCCGAGATTCCATTTCAGCTGAAAAAGAATGTTAAGGTTCTCTTCACTCCCTGCCCCCCCCCACACCACCCCACACTGGAAAGGAACCTGCCCCTTTAAGAAAGGCTTGAGCTTAATCTATTTCCAGCGTACAAGAGATCAGCGAGGGATTGCGGGGACCCTTCCACTGACACAAATCTACATAATCGTTTTAAAATTCTCACCATTTCTTCCGATTATTCTCTTTCTGTCACTTTAGGAAGCTCTAAAACTGATTTTCTCTCCGTAATCTTCCAGTATTGCTTAGCACTCAAATCTCTAATATTTTAAGAAGATTATTTCATTTATAATTGATTGAGTGTATTTGCAAGATTGCTACTTCAAAGATGTTGTGCTTTAAATGACTCAGGTACAGTATTACTAAGTTTTCCCTCCTTCCCTCACCCCCAAAAAGTTTTGCATCCTTCATGCGCACTGTATGCATTTATATTTATATCATCAACATGATGACTAGCTCAAAAAGATCTCCAAGGAAGGAAGCCAATGCTAGCTTCAATCATTGATTCAGGCTTGGTTTTCCATTCAAAAACCAGGTTACTTTGTCATCTGGTAGCAAGTCGAAACTGGGCAACCTTTGGTGTGGTCATGATCTCTGTGGGAGAAGCTGTTTGTTTGGGTGGGAAGGGGTTTGTAACAACTGCAGGGAATAAAGATCAGAGATCTGATAGTTCAGCTAATGCTGTTAACCTGGGGACATATTAGGCCAGATTGTGAGATATGCCCATTTGCGTCAGCTGAGGATCTATAATTTGGAGTCCAACTGGTTGTTCTGTCATTGTGCTGGTGCCTACATTTTGCACTTAGCAGCGTCCAGGCTAAAATATGAGTAGGAGTTTCTTAAGAGGAGAAGTGTCACATGGTGGTTACAGCAGGGCCTGGGAATCAAGGCTCCTGGGTAATTCCCAATTCTACCCTTGACTCAGTGTGTGACCTAGTGTGAGTCACTTAATCACACCGTGCATCAGTTTACAGGTCTGAATAAAAAAAAGCTGGCATGTGACACACCCCATCCTAGTGTAAAATGAAGTTACAGGTGCCTTGCCCAGCCTGACCCAGGGTCCTTCCAACAGAACCCCAACACTTTCCATGACATTCTTATTCAATCCACAGCCCACTGAAGCCAGTGGAAAGACTCCCCTTGGTTTCAGCTGGCTTTGGATCACAGTCCAAATGAATTTGCTTCTGTCACTCAAGAGCACATGAACAGATTTGATTCACAGGACTGAGAAGACCCACAAAACAGACACACCCTTCAGTATTTCAGGGCTGGCTCTGGATACGTTCGCAAGCTTCTACATTAATTAGAGTTGGTCGTGTTCTACGACACCTTAGAGCAACAATAGCAGGCTGGCAACCCTTGAAATAGTCAATTTCAGCCTTAGGTATTAGGTAAAGGTTCTGCATACAAAACCCTTTTGAAACGCTTCCATTTTGATAAGAAGGATGAGTAAGATCTTGCTACAGCTGATTGTTGAGAACTTTCTACCTGAGCAAATAGGTAGATTGAAAAGCAGCATCGCTTCCAAGTTGCCACATCATGAACACTCTTAAAAGTGTGCTCCCCCCGAAAGTCCTCACACCCCAAATAAAGAATACAAGCCAAAGCCAGCCATTGCATGACACATGGATTTCTCAGTTCTCAGGTCCTTTCTGAAACGTTGAGACAAGCAATTGTTGTTGACTACCTACCTATTAGCAATGAGAAGTCAGGTTGTTAAAGTCAAAGCTTCGGGATACATTTTAGGTCTGGAAAAGACTGAAGCAACACAATGTCAGAGTCATTTCAGGTTTCTTTCAGGAAATGGAATTTCAAGGATGATTACCTGCCAGAAGAGGGATAATGCATTGTCTGAATAATCAAACCTCTTCTGAGATCATGAAACAAGCAACACTTGAAAAAGACATGGAAACAGGCTTCCTTAAATCCAGTTCAGGGATTTGGAATCCCCACTAAACGCTTAATTAATTTTTGATTAGCCTGAGAACCCATTAAACAGACTGATTCTTCTAGCTTTGTAAGTAATGGGAGCATGCTGCTTTAATTAAATTAATACTAAGAGATCTTCATTTTCAAATCCTTATGTTGGTTATTTGAGAAAAATCATTTCATTCCCTTCCCTAAGAGGTTTACCATGTTCTTTTAGTCAAGTGCAGCTCAAATATCTTTTCCTGTTCTGTTTGTGGTGCTGAACTCACACCCAGAGTCAGATACACTGAGGCGCTGAATGCATTGATGCCTATGGGAGTTGAGAATGCTTAGCACCTCTTGGGGTCAGGACCCTACTCAGTGCTTATGTGATTCACTTTCCTAAGCCAATGGCCCAGGTGGCTTAATTGAGATTCAGTGTTTGGTAGCCTAACTCAGGTTCTCAGCCTTTTCCACCCTGTGACCCTCTCCCCACCCAGCTCCTCCCTAGCTAGGACTCTCTTCTCATTTAGCAATAGGACAAGAATTAGGGTGGTTGCAACAGCTTGACATCTGTTCTTGATTCAGATCTAGGGAAGTGATTATTCCCCTCTATTCAGCACTGGTGAGGCCACAGCTGGAGTATTGCATCCAGTTTTGGGCCCCCCACTACAGATAGGATGTGGACAAATTGGAGAGAGTCCAGCAGAGGGCAACAAAAATTATTAGGGGGCTGGGGCACATGACTTACTGAGGGAACTGGGGTTATTTAGTCTGCAGAAGAGAAGAGTGAGGGGATATTTGATAGTTGCTTTCAACTACCTGAAGGGGGTTCCCAAGGGGATGGAGCTCGGCTGTTCTCAGTGGTGGCAGAACAAGGAGCAATGGTCTCAAGTTGCAGTGGGGAAGGTCTAGGTTGGATATTAGGAAACACTATTTCATTAGGAGGGAGGTGAAGCACTGGAATGGGTTACCTAGGGAGGTGGTGGAATCTCCATCCTTAGAGGTTTTTATGGCCCAGCTAGACAGAGCCCTGGCTGGGATGATTTAGTTGGTGTTGGTCCTGCTTTGAGCATGGGATTGGACTAGATGACCTCCTGAGGTCTCTTCCAACCCAAATATTCTATGATTCTATGATTCCTCAGGTGGAGAGCTCATGGTACACCTGACCTGAAGTTCCAGGGCTAGGAGAATTTAATAGTACTGTAGCTTTTTTGCCTTTTGTTTCCAACCCAGAGGCATTTTCTCCATTTTTCTTTGAAAATCAAAGGTGCTTTTCAACCTGTGCATCTGCTGTCATGTCACGGCTAACCAAGGTAGAGAAGGTTAAGGGTTGACTTGATTGCAGTCTATAAGTACCCACATGAGGAACAAATATTTCATAATGGGCTCATCAGTCTAGCAGAGAAAGGTCTAACATGACATAATGGCTGGATATTGAATCTAGACAAATTCAGACTAAATGAGGCATACGTTTGTAACAGTGAGAGTAATTAACCATTGGAACAATTCACCAAGGATCGTGGTGGATTCTCTGTCACTGGCAATTTTAAAACCAAGATTGGATGTTTTTCTAAAAGATCTGCTGTTGGGATTATTGTGGGGAAGTTCTCTGGCCTGTGCTCTAGAGGGGGTCAGAATGGCTGATCAGGACAGTCCCGTCTGGTCTTGGAATCTATGAAAGCTTAGAATTTCCTAGAATATGCTGGAGTCTCCCTCTCCTTTAAAGCAAGACTGGACATCTTTCTAGATGATCTGCTTTGGTTCATCTAGGAATTACGTGCTTGATGCTGGAATGGCTCGGGGAGATTCTCTGGCCTGTGTTATGCAGGAGATCTGACTAGGTGATCAGAATGGTCCCTTGAAATCCACCACTTCAAATTCAGCTGGTGCACAGAATGGACACGTGGTCTTTTCAATAATTACTTTTGAAGATGGACTTGAGCCAAGGCCCAGAGCCTCGACGATATTAACTCCTATTGAAATGCCTGCGTACCTTTGAGGATCTGGGTCCAAAACCTCACCCTCTTATTTTTGTCATCTGAACCCAGACCCAAATCTGAATTTGCAATCAACCTCTATTGCTATAATAAGCCAAATCAGCCCTGGCTGGTTTCCAGCTTCCTTGGACTTTGTAATGGGTGTGGGTTGGTCAAAATCCGGATTGGGAGCCTGGTTCACCCTTCACACCAGCTTCACCCCAGTTCAGATCCATTGACTTCAACAGAGTCACTCGTGGGTGAGATCAGAATCTGGCCCCCGAACACTGGGACTCAGCTTCTTTGCTCCTGGTGAGAGGGTCTAGGACAGTTAGATGTCCTGCTGTCTGTCTCAAGATGCTACCAGTCAGTTTGTCCTGTGGGTCTGAAGACATTGGCAGCCCACCATATATACACGTGCACTAACATAGGCCAACAGTCATCAGCAAAGATATTCTGCCAGTCACAGGGGTTTTACCCAGAGGCACTCTTTTCTTGACGCTACAGAACAACGTAACATTCGTTATCATTTCATAACCAGGGACCTTGTCTCATAGTCTGTATTTTTCCCCCCTCCCTTCTTCTCCTTTAAGCTTCTTTCACTTGGCAAAAGAAGAAACAGCTTTTCAAAAATAGCTCATGCCAGGACGCCTCGCAGACGCACCGTACAAAGTGCTCCGTAACAAAGATAGAGCAAAGCCCCGCACATGGGCCATCTATATCCCTACGTGGCCTCCATGTGTTTTCTGTTTGCCAATCAGGCCTCGCCTTGCCAGCTTGCTTAGATGCCCAGGGTGCAGCGGCTTAGAGGAATAAGCAATAGCAGATGCTTTGACTCTCCCTAGGTCTGTTGCATCAAAACATTTAATTGGAAGTGGGTGAAACTTCACTTTAATCCTCCAGTAGGGGCTGGGGGGGGGTTGCCTTTAACCGCAAACCAACAGACCCCTAAGACTGATGGCATATGGATCCCCATCTGTGTTACTAATTAGCAAGTCACCTTTCCACAGTCAGATTCTGCCTAGGATTTTGTTTACGAGCTCCTTGGTGAATGCGGTAATTAAAAAGGATCCAGTGAGATGAGCCTGCGTAACAGTCACTTCCCTTCCTTCTGAAAGCCCCTCCCCCCTTTCCAATGTCCCACCTCTAGTTAGGAACTGTTAGCAGCTGTTTTGGATACAGAGCATTAAGCACTACAATGCTGTTAATGTGCCTTCTGGGTCTTGCCAGATCCAGCCTTTCAGGAGGCAGATTAATTCCAACTCCCAGGATCATAATAAATTAATTTTTATTAGAGAAAGGGGGCTGATCGCCCTAGCTACAGGGAGATTTAAGCCATCCAGAGGCTGTCTGATGGCATTCAGGTTTTTTTTTTAAAAAAAGCAGAGGTGGGAGGATATAAAAGGCATGTCAGAATTCAGTAATGCTGGGAGGAGGATGGGGGAACTGAGTGCAGGAGGGCAATAAAAATAGGTTGAGAAATTGAGGGGTTTCATATCTTGTCAAACAACTAGCCCAGTGTTAAATGAATCGGAGGGCAGGGGGGATTTTGCCTTCTTCACGGCTGACAGTTAACTCACTTTCTTCCTCCCAATGCTAAGATGCAAGCTAGGTTCCTTCTTTGCTCATATGGGCCATGTGACTGCCTCCTTTCTGGGAGATTTAAAAACCTCCTGGACCCATGAAATAATCTATCATCTTCTCTGAGCCCTCCCTTACTAATAATTTGCTTCTTCATGAGACCGCTAACTGAGGCAGAGGCAGAAGAAGTGCTAAAATTATCTCAGTGCTAGGTCATGCACTGAGAGCTTGCACAAGGCCTCCTCGTCACATGAGACCTACTGAAACCCTAGACCTTGTACAGGCCATCATCAGAGGGTGAATTTCATCCTATGGCCACAAAAGCTAGGCAGGGGCCTTTCTGTTCCCTGCTGCCATTTGCTTTCTGGGCCAAAGCTAGCAAACACATTGACTAATAGTGCTTTGCAAATCTATAGTGTCTTCCATGCGAAGCTCTCAAAGTGTTTCGCAGGCATGTTGAGAATGAAAATTGAAATATTTTTGGTTCTGGCTCATCCCTCCAGGAAGGGTTAGATGCCCATCATCTGAGGCCAGGAGCGTTAGATTTTAGATTTTAGACGTGCTGTACGTTTGCTCCTCCCTTGACTTCAGTCGGTCTTGCCTCTCAATTTTAAAACAATGCAAGTATTGGAATGGCCAGCTCTGCCCTGCTCTGTGGGTGAGATTAATGCCAGTCGTTGAATCAGCAAACCTGGGAGTTAGGACACTGGGTTTCTATTCCTGGTTTTGCCACTGACTTGATTCCTTGGGTAGGTCATTTAGGGTCTGATATTAGAGGCGCTGAATGCTTGCAACTCACAGGAAACTTGCCCCAACATCACAAGACTTCCCCAGTCCTTTCTATAGATGACACTGGATGGAATAAGGGCCGCATAATGACATTTATCATCATGTATGGAATTTCCACTCATGCAAATAGTTCCTCCCACGGATTGGAGGGCAAGATAGACCCCCTGATCACAGATCCCTTTTCAAATAAAAAATGGCATTGGGTCTCTATGGCAAAACTTTGTAACAGTGTGAACATGTGAGAGAGAAACACAGAAATACTAACCATAGCCACTTCAGCTGGTGATCAACGCTCCAATCAAATCACATGCACATGCCAAAAATCTCACCCAGAATAACCATAGCATCATATGGTTCTTGAAAGTATTGGCTTTCACCCTCAGAGGTGTGAACATTCTGTCTCCTATAGTCACAACCCCTCACCCCCATTGGCTCGTGACTTTAACAGGTGTCTCCTCCATGGCAGCATGAGCCAGATGTGCCAGAGGTCTTTAGAGAAGCTGGGATGTCTCTTTATTAGCACAGGACAGGAACCACACAGACAAAATGATACTGATATTTTATATGCTGGTTTGCTCTCATTTCCAGTCCCATTCACACAGCGCTGTTAGCCCGTTCTGAAATGCATATGTGATTTGTGAAAACTAGGTTATGGGTCAGTAAGTGGACCAGTCACACCCAGGACTTATCTCTTGCAACTTCCAGGGCAGCACTTTTCACATCTTTTGCTTCCGTTTTCATTTTATGGCTCTGTCTTGTTGACTTTCATAGTTTGCTGAGTACGGTGATCCCGGTTTTCCTTTGCAGAATCACTTAAAGAAATGTGTAGTGTCTTGTTTGCTGTATTGCCCAAAGGATCCAAGAGGCCTTTGGATACAGAGTAGGCTTTTTGCCAAGCTGGAGTAGGTTAGATTTTCAAATCTAGCAGACTCGGGAGTATTAACCCTCACGAGACATAGAGCGTTATTTACCGACAGAACTCTGGAGATAATCCAGGGTTTGTAGGAGCATGAAGAGGATTAAAGAGTATTTTCTCAGTAAAAACATAAACAAAGCCAATTGAGCTGGGAGAATACTGCCAAATGCTGTCCCTGGAGAGTCATTTGAATTTTTAAATGTCTTTGTTTCAAGTGTGCTGTCCGAGTTGAGTGCTGTCCTTGAATAAGTTCATCAACCAGCTTTAGGGGGGCTAGGGACTTTTCAAAGGCATGCATGGGAATGCTGGATTGACTTCCCTCTGACTTGCAACGGAAGTTGGGTGCCCAGGCACCCGTTGTGGCTTGGACTATCGTCCTCCATAGTTGCAAAAAGGACATTTTGACAGAAATGCTCAAATATTCCCCCAAAGGGAATTTTAAGCTCAACTATTTGCCAACAGGGGGACCTTTAAAGTTTTTCAAACTGGGCACCCCAAAAAGTGAGGCATTCTAAATTAGAGGAGAGTTTTGAAATTTGGCCTGAGATTCTGCAATGAGCCCAGTGCAGGCACAGAAGTTTGCCTGTGAAGAAATAGTTTGTAAGCAATTCAAAGCAGGGATTGTCCCTTATTCTCTGGTTGTAGCATGCCCAGTACAGTAGATGCCTGATCTCCACTGGGGTCCCTGGGCACTACCGGAATACAAATAATACCTAAATAATCAGTTCAGTGCCACATCCAAGCTCTGAGGCCTTAGTGTTTCTGTGCTATATTTATACCCCTTTACACAATAGGAAATAATATTTTCCAACCTAAGGAGGCTTAATTAGCAAACAAACTTCAAAACACTGTAGGTGGTGAATTACCAACAATGAATAAATTGATCAATACTTGAGATCATACTAATCTAACTCAGGATTCTGCAGAGATATCAGCTGGCTAAAGAAAAATGAACTTTAGATTCACTCCAACAGTCGTTCCCATACCTTGGGAGGACACTACAGATCAAAGCAGTCCTGTCCGAATGAAAAAAATTCACTTGCACTGTTATTCACTAAGGGGGCTGTGGTGACACATGGTGATACCAAAATCTGGTCTAGACCTGTGGTTCTCAAGCTGCAGGCTGCATGTGGCCCAGTTAGCACACAGCTGTGGCACAGCTCAGCTGTGTGCTCAAGGCCAGCCCATGTGCCAGAGTCCCAGGGTCCTGGCTGCCTGGTGCAGAAGGTTCGGGGCTGCTGGTCCGCCTGTGTGGTGGGAGTCTGGGATCAGGGCTTCCAGCTGGCCCTACCAGGTCCAGGGCAGCTGCTCAGTCTCACGAGCTCTGAGGTCTGGGGCAGTTGTGTGATGGAGGTCTGGAGTCCAGGGGTTGGAGTCTGGGCTGCCGCTGCCCTGCCACCCAGCCCCCACGGCCCATGGAAATTTTATATTATATACAAGAGTTTGGATGCAGCTGACGAAAGGGCAGATGCTTCGAATGCGGGAGACGCTGTTTATACAAACAGCTGTGAGCTTTCCCCTTATTAATTTCATCGGGCGTTTGCATTATTATCTTAGTGATGTGACTGTTAGAGTTGTTCCATTGATGTCAATAGAGTTCATCCACATTCCAGCATAATTCAGATCAGACTCTGTTCTCAGATGTCACTATTAGACCTGAGTTCAAGGAGCTGTTTTGATTTTGATTTTACAAAATCTTACCTGTTGGGCTTTGATTTTGTAAGTCCTAAAAGAAAATTGAGAGTGGCTGGCACCCAGTTTCTATTTCCTCTGGGAATTGATATCCAAGTTTTATATGGAGACATGCCTATCTCACAGAGCTGGAAGGGATCTTGCAAAGGTCATTGAGTCCAGTCTGCTGCTTTTATGGCAGGATCAGGTACTGTCCCTGACAGATATTTGCCCCAGATCCCTAAATGGCTCCATCAAGGATTGAATTTACAACTTGAGTTTAGCAAGCTAATACACAAACCGCTGAGTTATCCCTCCACCCCCATGTTGTCTATCTATCTATCTATCTATCTAGTTCTAGCTATAGTTCTCCTGGTCTATCCTTCTGAACTCCAGTTCATCTCTAGTCTCTATTGTCAAGATGTTTTACATTTCCCTGTGTTACATTTATCTGGATTTTGGAAGTGAAAGCAGAAGTTGCTCTACTGAACGTTGAGTAAAGACCACTCCACACCTTTTGTGAAGGCTGTGAAAATTCCTCATGTACATCACCCAGGGGTTAAGCCTGTCTTCATCGTGTTTATTCCATTATGAAGCCTGCACCAATCTGACACTTCCCCCCTAAATACTTCTGGTGAACTTCTCTTCGACTGAAGAACGTGGAGAAAGACTAACAAGAAGTAGATTGCATGGGGCTGGAACAGAGCTGCTTGAGATAACACAGGGTCAGATTTCACCACCCCCCTTCTTTAAAACCCATCAAAAACCACTTCTGCCATTCAACAAGGTTCCCAAATCCTCTCTCCTTCCAGTAGCACTTGAGGAAGGAAAAGGGCTGTGAAAACAAACAGTGGCTGACAAGAGGAGGGGGAAGGGCAGACAGTTCTACCAGGGCTCCAATCTCAGCCCCCTCAAAAAAACATCTGTAATGTCTGTGTAAATAAAGTGAAGGGGGGGGGGATAGGGTCCCAGCAAACATGATGTACTGGGGCCCCAAATTTCTCTCAACGGGCCTGAAAATTAAAGCTTTATTTACGCTCTGAAAGAGACGAGAGGGTGTTGAGAGAAGACGTTGACTGAGTGTTAAAAATGGTCTCTTTATCTTGCGTGTGTGTGGTTCTTGGTTTGTTTGTTTTTTCTTTCTTCCTCTAAAGAATCTTTGGGTCTAATTCTCCTTCTGAGATTTTTCACAATAGTCTGATAATGTTAATATTGATCCTAGTTTAGACATGAGCTGACACTGTCATATTCTTGTCTTTTTTATTTTATCTCTTTACATCTAGTAAGTGTGCTGTATGGTTTCAACCACATTGACACGCTGGCAGACTGACTGAGGGAGATGGCATCCAATCGCTGACGATCCTTTGTCTTCTCTTAGCTGCCATGGTTTGAAGTCTTTGGTTGTTTTTGTTAATTTATTTCTCAAAGTGGGATTTTAAGGAACAGGATAATGATGCTCATGTTAGAGATGATCAAGCAATGCTCAGTCTTTCAAGGGAATTCCTTGAGCTATTTCTCATCATTTATAAAAAAGTATCTTTAAACTCTCTGTTGAAGATGGACCCTGGGGAGCTTGATATCTGAGACTTTTAAATGGATGTGGGGTTAGGGGTTTCATCCATTGACAGAAAGGGCCTTGCCACTGGTGGAATTGTCTGCCCCTAGAGATCAGAACATTCCTGAGTCTTGTTATCAGAAGGTTCAACGTATGACCCATCGAACTATGGGCTTCCCTCAATAAAGGTGACTGCAGAATAGGAACCGTCATGCATAACTTCCCACAGAGACAAGTGTCAAGCACAATTTTGGGATTGGCAATACTTTCTCAATGATTTCTATGGCACCTAGATTTTGTAGTGATGAAGATGATATATGGGTGACTGGACAATTCCTAGAAGATGTGCTGTAGGAAAAAGTCCTGAATTTTGGTTAGGTGACCTAATTGTTCTATTTCATTAGAGTTCTATGGTTGTATGTAAGTGAAATGATATTATAATTTCCTCCATGAGCACTTGCAAAGACCAGTTTGTTGCTGAGGACAACTGTTCATGAATGCAGAGCTAACCAGATTTGTTTGTTATTGTAGGGTTGCTCATAGGAGTGTAGATATTGGTTTGTTGCTGTAGAGTTGCTGATGAAAACGCAAGGCTCTGTGCAATGGTTTGTTGTAGCACTTGCTCATGAATGCTGGCACTGATTTTAAGAAAAAGAAACACAGGGCTTGGTCTTTTTCCCATTTCGTTAATGGCAAAACTCTGATTCAGGTAAATCTAGTAGTAAGATCAGGAAGAGCCAGAGAGCTAGAAGACACACTTATATTCAGGGCTTGTTGGGAACTTCTTGTGAACAATTTGTTTGCCGAAAAATGCTGATTCATTGAAACTGAAACCGTGAAACAGGGTCAGGTTAGACAAATCTTTTGACTCGGAAAATTTTTGAGAAAAAGGTTTTGAAATTGCCTAGACGTCCCATTTTGACATTTTGGAAACTAAAAGTTCCAGATGTTTATTTGAAATGGTTATTTTTCTTTGCTTACAAATTTTAATAAGCACGTCAGTTTACCTGAATTGATTTTTTTTTATTTGTAAGTTCGTGAACATTTCTGAGATTTCAACTTTTTGTCCCAATTTGGTGTGGGGGGGGGGGGGGAATTTTTCAAAATCTCAAAAATTCACACAGGACAGGAAACCAGTTTTCCACTCAACCTTACTTACATGACTAGCAGTTTTAAAGCTTTTTGCTTGGTGAATGAAATCATAATGATTCATACTGTTACTCTTCCCTGTAATACAATCTACCTCAATTACTACCCCGCTGGCAAGTTAACAGAGCGGTAGCAAAATCCAGATGTATCTCACTTCCTCTGTCACAAACTTCAAGCTCTGAAATCTGGAAGAACATGTACGTGAGCTGGTGTGTTCTCCAAACAGAAAAAAGAGTTGAATTATCGGTGGAGATGGAACAGCTCTTACCTCTCAAGACAACGTTAGATTAGAGTTTGTGGTTCTACATTGTAATCTGATTTTTTTTAAAAACATAGGGCTTTTTTAAATGGAGAGTTAGTGCATGGCAAGCAGGAGTATAAATCTATAGTGCCCTAAATCCCTCTATGGATCCCTGATATTGCGGACTAACAGTTCCCTAGTGTGCTTTGATATACTGCTCTTTGAAACTCAACTCCGGGGAAAAAGTGGACATTTCATTGACTGGGTTTCTGTATGAGTGGTTGCTTTTTTTCATCAAAATTTGGAAAATTTGGACCAAAGATATCTTCAGGACAAGGAAGGGAATATTTTTCTCCGCAACACATTGGCTTTATAGTCATCCTGAAATGTCCACTAATATGATGTGTTGACCATTCTGAGCACAGGTACTAGGTATACTGCCATTAGTTATGTGTGATGGAAGACAGACCTTTTGTTTTATGTAGATGATCCAAATCCCCTTCTGTTTGATGGGATGTAGGGCTTCCCTCACCTTGAAACATTTAGAACGGCCTTCCAGATAATTGGCTGATAGCTTTACAATGACATCTTTCATGTAACACAGTTGAAAATGTTGCATGTTTCAGCAACACTAGGCCCAGCTCGGTTTTCACCATCATGTATATTTTTGGACAGCTCAGCCACAGTCAACCCAGAAACTAGGCAGAGTCACCTCACAAACAGTGATAAGTTTAGCTGTTGGTCCGTAGAGTTCAGCCCGCAGGTCAGTAGTGGTCACTGATACCTCTGGAAATGTCTGCAACACAACTTTGCTGGACTTTAGGGGGGAATGTTGAAGAACCAATCCAAGGGCTTATTGGAGTCTAGGCCCTGTGGAGGTAGGGCAGAGGAGAATCAGGGCCAGAGTATTGAAAGGAATGAGCAAATTAATGGAAAGCCATAGACAATATCAACAGCACAACAGATTGGAGATTCTTTATTGATATCTATTCAGTCAACAGAAGCCTACATGAAAATACAGTTTTATACCAGACACAGTGTATTCTAAACACACACCACACACATACACGTACTTTACATTTCAGAACACCTGTTTGTACGTTCCCCCCATCTCTGAAATTTCTGCATCCTATAAAAAGCTATTGCGGGTCTACTGAAATTCCATCTGCTTCTTCAGAACCAACCTAAGGAAGCTTTGCCACAAATTATACCATTGTTATAGGTGCAGTACAATGCTCTACCTACCTTTGCTCAAGAGAAGGGAAATATATTTGTTAATGTAACACCAGGTAAATGAATTCATGAATTGGACCCTTGACATGAAACTAACACTTCCCTATAACAGGAAGCTCCTTCCACTCGCTGGCCTTGGAAATAACAATAAAACAGACATTTTTTAGCTCTTCTACTAGATCTGCAAAATATATGCAGATTTATACAGTGCAGCACATATGAAATACTCAAGAGGAAGGGGCAAAATAGACATTAATCAGATATTAAAAGACTTAACATGACAGGGAGAAATATACACATGGGTATCTTTATTGTTGATTTTTTTATGCGCTGCCTGATGGGAAGGTGGGAAAAGAAGGAAAAGTAAAACAGGTTGCAGGCGTGTGGCTAATTTGTGAACGGATACAAAATGAAAACATGTTCGTCTTAATCAGTAATGCTTAGAAAAGCAGGGGAGGGAATGGTTAGCAAGCTATGTGACAGTCCCAAGAGCTCATCGGTAGCTGGAGATTGGGTTGGATAGGTTGCAGATACTCCTAAACGTAGCTGGTATCAACCACATTGGATATGACTTTTGATTAAACAGGGCTAGATCTTGATCTCCTTGCTCAGATGCATCTTCCACTGGAAGTTATGCCTGAGTAAACACTGCAGGATTTGGCCCGTGGTGAGTGAAACTTCGTAGAGACGCTCTGTATTTGTTGTTTACCCTATCTGTGGCCTTTCCCCTTTCTGTGTTTCTTGTAATTTCTGGAAATCAGAAATAAGCTGATGTGATTAGACAAGAACAGAGCTGGCTTAGTGCCCTTCAAGCTTAAAAAGGTGTTAAAGACTTGCCGAATTAGAAATACAGAGCTAATAGTGAGACTAAATAAGGAGGGTTGGCTAATTCCTTTACATCTGGAGTAAAACTGAAGGGCTTTATAGAGAATGATGAGTGGAGATGAGTCTGGTCAGTGAGAAGCATGCAGAGGGGATGCATGTGTATCCAACAAAATTTTATAAACATTCAACTATCTACCTGGGTAAGATAGTATTTACTGTCTTATTAACATTCACTAGCGGTTACCCCATGATGTGTGAGGGTGTTGTGTGTTGATTTTAGGTGGCACTCTTTTCAATCAAATCTCTTTAAGCTGTCTTGCATTAATTAGTCTAACCACACTGTTGCATGTTTGGAGAGGAGAGCTCTGAATTCAAATAAGACTTGACCCTAAAGGGACTAGCTCACTGGCTTTTCTCCTCTCATCTCCTTAAATCTAAAAATTGCTAAGTGATCTCTGAGGCTCAGGCTTTCCTCGGAGATTAGTGTAAGAAAAGCCCCAACATCTGCAAAAGTGACTGCTTTTGACAACCGTACAGATATCTTAAAGAGCAGGAATTTCCCTAATAAAACCCCTTAAAATAAGTCTTCTTAAGATTTCTTAATGCCACAGTGATCAGTTTGCATGTTTCAGAAATTCAAGAATATTTTATCTGCTTTGGAAAGTTATGAAAAAACTGAAGCAGGTTTATTTAAAGGGGAGACGTATTTGAGATGCAGGAGAGACTGGCTAGCAAAGCTTAGGAACTGCAGATAAAACCGTAAATTGTATAGCTCAGGGAATTTGTGGACAGACTAAATAATGACAAAGCAAGCAGGCCAACTTGGCCACCAGAATCATAATAATCATAAAAGGGAATTGCATGGACATGAAGCACGTGGGTTCACTGGCGTTTCATAGGTGATTTAAATAATTTAATTCTGCAGTCCTGTGATTAAATATTTGCTGTATAGCCCATGAGGTAGATCCTCAGCTGGTGTAAATCAACCTTGCCCCATTGACTACACCAGATGAGGCCCTATTCAGAAAAGCATCCCTATTAAGGCCAGCACTTAATCACATGCTTAAATGCTAGACAAATTCAGACTGGAATTTAGGGGTAAATTTTTAACAGTGAGGGTAATTAACCACGGGAATAATTTACCACGGGTCATGGTGGATTCTCCATCACTGACAACTTTTCAATTGAGACTGGATGTTTTCCTAAAAGATCTGATTTGGGAATTATTTTGGGGAAGTTTTCTCGCCTGTGTTATGCAGCAGGTCAGACTGGATGATCACAATGGTCCTTTGTGGCCATGGAATCTATGCATCTATGAAACTAAGCACATGTTCAGGGCTTTGTGAAGTCAATTGGAGTTAAGCACCTGTTTAAAATTAACCCTTTATTGGGATGGGCTTAAGCATGTGCATTCGTGCATTCCTAGGTCAGAGTCTGAGGGCCTGGCCTCTGATCTAGGTATTCTTTTTAGCAGTTCGCTTGGACCTGTATCCAGAGCAAGAGTCTTTTCATTGACTTGTTTGGATTTTGGATCAGGACATCATGTTCCATATGCTATTCTGGTGGGCCTGATTCTTCCCGATTTTACACCGGTGACATGCAACTGGCATAACTCCTGACTTGAGTGAAGTCACTCCTGCTTTACATGTGTGTCCATCAGATCCGAACCAGGCCCTGTGGTTTTAGCAGACTGGTGAAAACGTGCTGTAACCATACAATAAATAAATAAAACCCTAGACTGTTGCCATATGTTTAAATTAAACTCTGCTGAAGTCAATGGAGATGCAGCAGGAAAAATTTGGCCTACCATGCTAAAAACAATTCACGCTGATGAAACACACACACATACAATCAGTTTGCTAATAGAGAGAGTTCTCAACTAGAAAGGGGCCTGAAACAAAATCCTGTTTCCCAACAAACCTGAATTTTAGGGAACTTTTAGATTCAAACTTTGTGACTGGCTCCCATCATTATTACGGGCCAAACCAAACCCCTGAGCCCAATCATCTCGGAATGTGGTAAGTTCAGATCCAGATGCAGCAAGGGCCCACTTCTGGTGCTGGGGTCTTTCTTAAACTTGTCAGGTCAGTGAATGAAATATTTACCCCGTGACAGTGAGTTCTGCTTAAAGATAACACTGGTGTAAATGCACAGTATATTTATAGCATGCATGATGGGTACATGCATTTGCTCCAGAGTAACTATGAGTAGAATATGGTGAAAAAAAGATATATAATATATTTCACTAGGAGGATGGTGAAGCACTGGAATTGGTTACCTAGGGAGGTGGTGGAATCTCCTTCCTTTGAGGTTTTTAAGGTCAGGCTTGACAAAGCCCTGGCTGGGATGATTTAGTGGTTTTGGTCCTGCTTTGAGCAAGGGGTTAGACTAGATACCTCCTAAGGCACCTTCCAACCTGATATTCTATGATTCTGTAACATAAAGCTTAGGGGTTTAATATGGCCACCCTCACCAGAGTATTTGAACATCTTCTATATGAAATCAACAGCAATACCAAAGTTCTCAGTGAATTTCAGAGTCTCTGGTATTTCTTTCCTATCAGAGTAAAGAGTCTGCTTGGGTTAGTGATTTTGTTTTTGATTATTTTAGTTTTTATTAATTTATTTGATTAAATTATGGTTGATCACTTGGAAGCAAAAGAGGAGAGAATCTAGTGATAGATAAAATGGACAAAAAAGAGAGAAAGAAGTTGAATTCTCCTTTCTTGAGATCAAAGGGACTTTGAGTGGCTCTAGATCCTTGCTGAATCACAGCCATTTCTCTTTAATGTCGATTTTCTGAGTGAGCCAAAAGTTTTTATATTTTATTTTTCATCAGAGAAGGAGTAGAACAAATCCAAGTCAGACACAGACATTTGCTGTTGAAAGCTTCTCTGGGAGCTAACTGGAAGGCTGCTAAGGGGCCAGAGAGAGCAGAATTTTATGCAGCGCTATGTTGTACATAGATTAATTTAAAAAGAATGAATTTTATGCAGAAAGAGGATGCTGATGGGTCATGGTTTCTGTTCCTCCACTCCATGACTGATAGAGTGTTAACCTGGAAGTACTCTTTGAGAGGATTGATCCAAATCTCACTCAAGTCCATGAAAATCTTTCTAGTGAGTTCAAGGGGCTTTGGATCAGGTTCAGTTGGTGTAATAGAAGGGAGTGTGTTCTAGTGGTTAAAAACAGGGTTCCTGGAGTCAAAACTTCTGACTTTTATTTATGGCTCTCTCTAAATCTTTTTTTACAATCATGGAAAAATCAACTCTACCAAAGAGGTCCTTTGGGGCCATCTGCCTGTCCCAAGCCAGGATAAAGGAGGAGGGTTGGGCGTGGGACTAGCAACTCCACCTCGTAAAAAATCAACTTGCTACAGAAACGCCAACAATAGAGACAACAGAGACTTTTACCCTGGAAAAAGAACGGTCTTCAACTGGAAGATGCATGACGCTGGGTGGTAAAAGCCGTGAGGAAGCCACTAAGCCGATTACCCTTCTTGCAACCAGGAGGATTACCATAGGCACATGGAACGTGAGGACCATGTACGAGTCAGAAAAGACGACGCAGGTTGCAGCAGAGATGAGGAGCAACAACCTGACCCTATTAGGCATTAGCGAGACAAGATGGACGCAAACGGGACAGAGACGACTGTTGACAGGAGAGCTGTTGCTGTATTCAGGACATGAAGAGAGCAACGCACCCCACACACAGGGAGTAGGCTTCATGTTGTCCAAGCAGGCACAGAGAGCACTGATTGGTTGGGAGGCACATGGTCCCAGGATCATCACAGCATCCTTCAGAACTAAAATGAAGAGGATTAAGATGAAAGTTGTTCAGTGCTACGCTCCAACTAATGACAGCGAAGAGAACGACAAAGATTATTTTTACAACAGACTCCAGAAAATATTAGAGATTCTCCCAGACAAAGACATCATCATCCTTATGGGAGACTTTAATGTCAAAATTGGACCTGACAACACAGGATACGAACAAGTCATGGGGACCCACTCATCGCTCTGGGAGAGATGAGTGAGAATGGAGAGAGATTTGTGGATCTGTGTGCACTTAACAACCTGGTCATAAGAGGTAGCATCTTTCCTCAGAAGCGGATCCACAAGAGTACCTGGGTATCACCAGCAGGCATGACAGAAAATCAGATGGATCATGTCTGCATTAGCAAGAAGTTCAGAAGATCCTTGCAGGACGTTAGAGTTAGAAGAGGAGCAGACGCGGCGTCCGACCATCACTTAGTGGTGGCCAGATTGAAGCTGAAGCTGAAAAAGAACTGGATAGACGCGTCAGACAGAAGAGTGAAGTACAACGTCAGCCTTCTGAAGGACCATAAGACCAAGGAAGATTTTGGACTGACGCTGAAGAATAAGTTTTCAGTATTACAGGATTGGTCTGAGGAAGAGGAAGACAGTGTACTAAACAGATGGCAGAAAGTGAGAGAGACACTTAGGTCAATATGCCAGGAAGTGCGTGGAATTAAGAAACACCAGCAGAAAGAGTGGATCACAGCAGAGACCTTGATCAAGATAGAAGACAGAAAGAAGAAGAAGGCAGCAGTCAATAACAACAGGACTAGAGCAGCAAAGGCCAAAGCTCAAAAAGAGTATGCTGAAGCCCACCGAGCAATGAAGAGGAATATCAGGAAGGACAAGAAAGAGTATGTGGATGAACTGGCAGCAGAAGTGGAGCAGGCAGCATACAGCGGTAATATGAAACAGCTGTATGATACTACCAAGTGACTGTCTGGAAAGTTCAGCAAGCCAGAACGTCCCGTTAAAGACAAGCAGGGAAAGTCTATAACAGGAATAGAACAACAGATGAACAGATGGGCGGAGCACTTTGAGGAACTCCTGAACAGACCAGCACCACCAAATCCACCAGATATCAACCCAGCCAATGAGGACCTCCCACTTAATTGGGATAAACCAACCAGAGATGAGATCAGAAAAACCATCACCAAGATGAAGAATAGGAAGGCGGCTGGACCTGATGACATCCCAGCAGAGGCCCTGAAAGCAGACCTGGATGCTTCAGTGGAAATGCTGTACCCCCTCTTTGAGAAGATATGGGAAGAAGAAGTGATTCCAGTAGACTGGAAAGAGGGATATCTCATCAAAATCCCCAAGAAAGGAGATTTTAGCAACTGTGCCAATTATAGAGGAATCGCACTCCTGTCGGTGCCAGGGAAGGTCTTCAACCGAGTCCTCTTAGAGAGAATGAAGGATGCCGTCGATCCACAGCAACGAGATGAACAGGCAGGTTTCCGGCAGACTAGATCATGCACGGACCAGATAGCAACGCTTCGCATTGTAGTCGAGCAGTCTATGGAGTGGAACTCCTTGTTGTACATCAACTTTGTAGATTATGAGAAAGCGTTTGATAGTGTGGATCGAGAGACCCTCTGAAAGCTCCTTCGGCACTACGGCATCCCAGCAAAGGTGGTCAACCTGATCAAGAACTCATATGACGGTATACACTGTAGAGTGATCCATGGAGGGCAGCTTACTAACAGCTTCCAGGTGCAAACTGGAGTCAGGCAAGGATGCTTGTTGTCACCACTTCTCTTTCTTCTCATCATCGATTGGATTATGAAGACATCCACTTACGAGCGTAGGAACGGAATCCAGTGGACGTTGTGGACCCAGCTTGATGACCTGGACTTTGCTGACGACCTTGCACTCCTTTCACACAGTAAACAGCAGATGCAAGAGAAGACCAACATAGTGGCAGCCACGTCATCACAGGTTGGCCTCAACATTCACAAGGACACGACCAAGATCCTTAGGATTAACTCCATCAGCAATGACCCAGTCACACTGAATGGAAGCCCCTGGAAGAAGTGCAGTCCTTCACCTACCTAGGTAGCATCATCGACCAGCAGGGTGGCACAGACGCAGACATCAAAGTAAGGATTGGTAAGGCAAGAGCAGCCTTCTTACAGCTCAAGAACATCTGGAGCTCCAGAGAGCTGTCTTTGGCAATAAAAATTCGACTGTTCAACTCCAATGTGAAATCAGTCCTACTGTATGGAGCTGAAACCTGGAGGACAACCAAAACAACCATCAGGAAGATCCAGACCTTCATTAATAGCTGCCTCAGGAGGATTCTCCAGATCCGCTGGCCAGACACCATCAGTAACATCCACCTCTTGGAGAGGACCTGTCAACTCCCAGCAGAGGAAGAAATCAAAAGGAGAAGGTGGGGTTGGATAGGACATACACTACATAAGCAGCCAACTAACATCACCAGACAGGCACTGCAGTGGAACCCCCAAGGCAAGCAGAAAAGAGGCCGTCCAAGAAACACCTGGCGATGCGACCTTCAGGCTGATAGCAAAAAAATGGGCTATACCTGGAACCAGCTAGAGCGAATGGCCCAGGATAGAGGACTCTGGAGATCTGTGGTTGGCGGCCCCGTACCCCGATTGGGGTGACGGGCATGAGTGAGTGAGTGAGTGATGGAAAAATCACATAGCACCAGATCCATTCCCAGGGAGGTCAATAGTAGAGCTGTTCTGAAATTTTCCGATGAACATTCTTCTGATAGAAAATGCTGATTCGTCCAAAGCAAAACCTTTAGCAGAAATGTGCTGATTTTGATGAAAGTTCGTTTTGAAAGAAAGTGTTTTGATAAGGTCAAAATGTCCTGTTTTGACCTTTTTGGAATGGAACATTTCATGTTTTGTTTCAAAGCTACATTTAGTTTCAATATAATATAATATAATTGGAATGAAATTGGGTTTTGGGAATTTCATTTTGTGGAAGATTTTGAATTTTTTCAATTCCATTGCAGAAGGGGTGTGGGGGAGAATGAGCTATGGAATTTCCCACAAAATGAAAAAATCTGATTGCTGGAATTCAGTGGAAGATGGATTAGGTCCATAACCTCTTTGCACCACAATTTACAACAGCAATAATTGTGTCCATACATTGCTCCGGCTCTCTCCAAATGCAGCTGTGCTGGGGCTGCCTGTTTTGGTTGGACACATTCACGGAGGTTTCATCACATGACATAATTTTTAATTAAAGATTCATCTCTAATTCCTGGAGACTCCAGGATCATCCTGGAGGGCTGGCAACCTTAAACTGTGCAATAATTTCATGGTCAGAAAAGTGTATGAACCCATTAGAAACAAACATTTGTTAGAAACAAAAGACCAAAACCCATTCTCATAAAACTGTGCAGAAAAAGACAATCAGCACAGGGATCTGCCATATGGAATATAGGGAAGGGCAGCTGTTCGGAATGTAACAGTTATTGTAATAAAAACACCACTGAAAAAACAGTTTTGGTTGTTTAAAAGCAGGGAAGGAAGAACTGAAATAAGGCTGCCAAGAGCAAGTGAGTTTTACACCACCAGAGCCCGCCTCAGACCCAGGATAGACGCTTTAAAAAGTGAGTGGATGGTGTCAGAGCGCTGATAAATTCCTTCGGTGGGCTGCCTGCATTGCCATGTGTTATGTAGAGCCAGTTAGAGCTGATCCTAAAATGCCAATAAAATCGGCAAAGAGTTCTGTGAATACCCACTTCGTCGGATGCACTCACGAAAACTCATGCTCCAATACGTTTGTTAGTCTATAAGGTGCCACAGGACTCTTTGCCTCTTTTACAGATCCAGACTAACATGGCTACCCCTCTGATAAAATGCCAATCATTTTTCATGGAAATTTTTGAAGCATTTTCATTTTTCAGAACATTTCTGCAATTTTTAATTGGGGTTTTCAACCAAAACAAAATGAATCCGAAAAGCAAAAAGTGGAAGTGGGGGAGGGTTGAAAACCATTTTCAGCCAAGACATTCTCTTTTCAGGAAACATTTTTGGTTTTTCGAAACGAAAAATATCTAAATCCCATAATTTTTACCAAAATATTTTCAGTTTCCATTTTTTTCATAGCAATACCTGGGAATATAAAAACTGACCAACTCGAGGGGCAATGCAGAGCAATGAAAATTTCACAGTAAAGCACTTATTTAAGCAATCTTTGTAGAATCCATTTGGATAAGACTTGGGAATGACATATTGACTAGATTCGTAACTGATTCGTAAAATTAGTATTATAATGATGCTGAAGGCGACACAGAGTTTGAGAAGCTCTAGGCAACGAAGGCTCATAAAGATCCCTAAATGAAATGTGTTTTTCAAATGGGGAAATACATTGGTGTCAAGATCCCTGTGGTGATAGGTGCATTACACATGAGATAGACAGATAGACTGATAGCTGGGCTCAGTTCCCAGTTGTGCCACAGACTGCCTGCGTGACCTTGAGCAAGTCAGTTAATCCATCTCTGCTTCATTCTCCAGCTGTATAATGGGAATAATAGCTCTTTTCTTTCTTTCTTTCTGTTTCTTTTCTTTTTTCTGCTTCTACAGATTTTAAGATCTTTAGGGCAAAGCTTGTCTCTTATGTGTGTCCACACACTAGCACTGTGGAATCCTCATCTCTGCTGGTGTCTCTTAAAACTTCTGCCATACAAATATTACAATAATGGTGTAAAACAGGAGTCAGTGCCCTTACACTGGTGTACAACTGGTGCCAGTGAGGTCAGGCTCGGGGCCTTAATCAGAGCATAATTTACTAGCACATGGAGGATTTTACTTAGCACATCCAGGAGGTACGGATTGGCTCCTGCCCAGAAACAATGAGAACTGAAGACAAAATCCTCTTTGGCTTTGTATCTCAATCAGGCAGAACTGTCCTTTTTAATTCAAACACCGGGGTCCAGAGTTGTTTTCCCCATAGATACTGAGTTGCACTGGGAATATCAGGAGCTGCCAATTGCAGTAATGGTTTCTAATTCCAAATTAATTCAGTGTAAATGAACTGTCAAGAGAAGATTGATTTGTTTTGGTAATTGCCCTCGCAGGCGGCCTGGTGACAGCAGGAAAGAGCAAAGCAGGAAGCTTTGGCAGGCCTGGATGAGCCTAAGGGTGGATTGCAGAGACCTGGGCCTACTTGCCAATATCATCTGTCAGGCCTGCCGCTGAGCTGGGATGCTGTTCCAGCCTTCAGTGATGTCTTCAGGTATCAGGTTGAGGCTGCAAAAAGTCCTTTCATTTAAAGAGATCCACGTTTTAAGCAATCAGTGAAAAATCCTCCATAGCAAAGGCTGTTCTTTGTCCTTGTTGGGACAGTAGGAGTCTTCCTGCTGTGTTTCCATAACAACACAAAGCCAATATTCCTATCAGATTTTACACTTCTCCTTTTTCACCACCCCCCCCCGTGAAAACCAAAAGACCTAGCAGCTCTTGATCATTTGTGACTGAGCAAATTACTAAAATCATTCTCATCACTAGTTCTTATATAGCATTTTCATTCATGATTTCAAAGCACTTTCCAAAGAAGGTCAGCATCATTAGCCCTGTTTTTACAGATGGAGAAACTGAGGCACGAGGATGTGATTGGCCCACAATCACCAAGCAAAGCAGAGCTAGGAACAGAACAGAGGTCTCCTGAGTCCCAGACCAGTGCCCTATCCACTAGGCAACATTTTCTCCCCCAGTAAGCTGATTTTCAGTGGCACTCACACTGCCAGGTTCCTGGCCTCCAGTCCAGGGGGCTCTGCATTTTAATTTACTTTTAAATGCAGCTTCTTAAACATTTAAAAAACCCTTATTTACTTTACATACAACAATAGTTTAGTTATATATTATAGACTTATAGAAAGAGACCTTCTAAAAACATTAAAATGTATGACTGGCACATGAAACCTTAAATTAGAGTGAATAAATGAAGACTCGGCACAGCACTTCCGAAAGGTTGCTGATCCTGTTCTAATATAATAATATAATACTGTATCCATCCGTGCATTATGGATCAGGGAGGTATTGATTCTTTTGGGGTGGATTCCCATTCAGGCTATGTGCCCACACAAGGGGTAAGAACCATCTTTATCCTCCTGGATGGGCTTCCCAGACCTTCAGTGTGGGTGCATAAGAGTAAGCAGACGCCGTGAACAGGTGGATGGGGAGAGGTTGGGAATTGGGCAGAGTCTTAGTTCTAGACACTCCCCTACTTGTTGGCCAGCACAGCTGAAATAGCAGGACGGAGTGATGTGTGTGTGGCATAAGCCAACGGCAAATTACTAACCCCCCGACTCCCCGGAGCAAGGAGGAAGTCAAAGAAGAATTGTAAGGTCCAGTGACCACTGCAGAGGTGGTGTGTTGCCTCATGTCCCCTTTGCTCAGGGATGTGCCTCCAATCACAATCCAGTCTTAAAGTGTCTTACAGGGACTGCACAGGAAATAACCAGTTCACTTCTCCTTTGGCTTGCAAATGAGCAGTAACCCCACGGAGTTCCACTAGAGTCAATGGGACGAGACGCAAAGGCACCTGAACAACACCAAGGTGTTTGGGAATGGCGGGGAAGCCGGTTCAACACTCTTACATTACCAGCAAACGCGGCAAGGAGGGGAATGCCAGCTGATCAAGTTGAGAAACCACAGTGCCTATACGTAGAATTTTGAGATTGGGTGGCAGGAGCGTTAGGTAATTTGGCAATCGACTGGCGTGTGTACTAAAAATAACACTGAAACCAACTCTTTTAATCCAGTGTGTGAATAGATAAAGTGTGTATAAAATAGTTCGTAAACATGCCATTCACTCTGTCAGTACCGTCTACAGAACAGGCTAGAGAGGCATAAAAATTCCCAAGATAAAATAACCACCAAAACCACAAATGTTAATGCTGCCACTATAGAAAGCCTGGCTAGATAAGATAGCCTTGGCTTGCTCTCTGTGTGTGTGTGTGTGTGTGTGTGTGTGTGTGTGTGTGTGTGTGTGTGTGTGTGTGTGTGTGTGTGTGTGTGTGTGTGTGTGTGTGGCCTTTGCTTGCTCTGTGTGTGTGTTTGTTTAAATTCTCCAGTCAATACAGATGCCATGTGACTGAACTGCTAATAGAGCTCTGTAGATTAGTTTATCAATAGCATTTAAATACAATTGCATTTCATCTCATTAGCATTAGCGAGAGTGGGCCAGTTGGAACTCTTTAAAGACTCCAGGGTTGGCAATTTTTTCTGGGGGAGGGAGACCCAAGGGCCTAGTCCTTGAAAGCCCAACTCACCTGAGCAGTCATTTTGTGTCAGTGGGGCTACTCACACGAGTGGCATTTTTCAGGACCAGCTCATAGCGGGTTGCTGAAACGAAGCAGGTACGTTTGCAACTCATCTTTGGTTCTTTCGCAAAGACTCAATGGTGATTATTACTATATGGTTTATTATTTGTATTTCTGTAGAGCCTGGCATAATGGATACTGGACTGGGACTCAGGACATCTGGGTTCTATTCCTGGTTCTGTCACTGGCCTATTGGGCAAGTCACTTCCCAGCTTTGTGCCTCAATTTCCCCACCAGTTCCAGGGGCATAATGATACTGACCTCCTTTGTAAAGTGTTTTGAGATTTACTGATGAAAAGTGCCATATAACAGGTAGGTATTTTGATTATTATAGAGGTCCCAAGAGATATCAGAGCCCCATTGCGCTAGGCGCTGTACACGCACTCAGGATATGTCTATCCTTCAAGCTGGAGGTGTTAATTCCAGTTCAAGGAGACATACTGGTGCTAGCCCTGATCAAGAACTAAAAACAGAGTATAGCCACAGCAGTGCGAACAGTGGGAGGGGCGAACTGCCCCAAGCACATCCCCATTCAAGATGCTCGCTACTCAGGGTGGCTAGCGCCTCCCACTGCCCACGCCACTGCTGATACGCTGCCATGCTAGCTGGAACAGTGCTGATGTGAGTACATCACCTAGAGCTGGAATGGACACCTCCAGCTTGAAGTGCAGCTGTATCCTTTAGTGAGAGATGGTCCCCACCCTAGAGAGTTTACAATCTCAATAGACCAGACAGGCAAGAAATCTCATTAACCTGGTGTTACAGCTCAGGAACGAAGGCCTGTTGCGCTGGGTACTGTATAAACACACAGATCAAACCTCGTCCTTGCCCCGAAGCACTTCCAGCTTAATTTAAGACAAGAGCAAAAAGTATTTGTTACAGTAGCAAATCATGGGAAGGGGCAAAGGGGGAAGGAAGCGATGAGAATAAAATCAGACCGTTCCATCGTTCAGTCGATGGTTCTAAGCCACTGAAATCGGCTATAACAGCACACGCCCTGGCTGTCACCGGTTCTGTCACAGTCGAAGAAGGTCATAAATCCTACCTGAATGGCAGAACCAAAGCGATTCCATTGATAGGGTCCAAAGCCCAGGACATAGGGCAGGATTGGCCTGGTGTGAACTGATTGCCTACAGTTCACCCAGCGGCATAGAACAACAGCAGTTAGAGGTGGGAAAGACTGGTAGGACATCCAGGTCCATCAAAAGCCAATGCAAGATTGTTATCTACAGGATTTCCTCCAGGATGAGTTCAGTTTGACATGAAATTGTATGTTGACGTTCCTATAGGAAAACCATGTAGATGCCTCCATAATCTGCTGAGATATTGGTGTACTCTAAGGCATGGAAGACTTTCTAGCTGCCTTCTTAGACTGGGGCAGCCTACATGTAGCCATATAATCATATTCTGAAACATCCAGCTGCTCTGTTTGTTGCTTAACAGCAAAATAGGCCTTTATTATTCAGGTGATCTGATGCAATAACTAGCACCCAACGTTAAATCTGTTGGAGCTATTTAGGGGATTCACAAATCTATAGGCTGTTGTTCTCCTTCGTGTCCCAAGGAAGCAGTGAATTAGTAACTTGTTATCTGCTGGAAAATTAATCCAAGTGGGTGGGATAAACGACTGGGGACCCATTGTGTTCTGCCCAAGTTGGCTTCCCTACAGATTCAGTGTCCCTGCCAGCAATGCCACCTCCCCAACATACATGCTCGTGGCTGCAAATGCTTTTAGAATGCTAGCAAGTAAGGGGGAAATTACCAGAAGTCAGCATAAGTCTCCGTGAAAATCTCCCCAGATCTTTCTTTAATAAATTCCCTTTTTTCCTTTAGGATCTGAAAGCACTCTGTAAATGTAAACTGATTCACGAACTGTACATAACCTCAAGGTTTCACGTCAAAGTGCAGCCACCTCTGGGGTGAAACAGAGCAGCTGTTTAATAGCACCCAGCAACAATATGCCATAACTAGGACAGGAAATGAAGAGGACACTGCATCCAACTGACACTGCAGGTAGTGTCTAGGAAGGAAGGATGTGAGTAACCTAAATATGCTGCTAAAAATATGTTGTTACTTATGGTAGACATATAGACATGTCCTTTCCCTAAAAAGATCTGAGAATATATAGCACATTAGATGAGTGGGAATCTCAGATTTTCTTTCTTTCTTTCTTTCTTTCTTTCTTTCTTTCTTTCTTTCTTTCTTTCTTTCTTTCTTTTAAATTAAATTCAGCCGAAACAGGGTATACTGATCTAGGACAGAACTGTATCTCTAAGGTTGGTCTCTTAGAGTGCAGCCTAATCTGTTTCTGTCCAGTTGGACCCTGGATTTAAAATTTTTTTCACCAATCCGGATTTTCAAATCCTTGCAGAGTCTGAGGCGGCTTGTTTATGGAAGTATCCTTTAGAAAAACAGCTTAGACTTTCAGATGAAGGAAACGCAGGGAGCTAATGTGAAGATTTAGGACTTTCTAGGAGGCTTGCAGTTCCTAAGCTCTGCTTGCTTGAGCAGTCTGAAGGTCCTTTTGCAGACTAAGAGGGATTAGTACCCCCTAAACCAGCAGGGCTATGCACACATTCATAAATATACCGGCTCTTTCTAATCGCTTCGCTCCCTAATCCATACTGATTTCTTAGGAATTATCATTTTATCTCAACTAAATAAGCACATTCCTTGTGCTTCCCTGTAGAAAAATAAAATCTTTCAGAAGCTTTTCTTTTAGAAGTGGTGGCATGGAAATCAAGCCTTTATTTAAAACTTTGGGTAAAGAAAGGAAACTTCATTTGTTTGCTTCTAGCAGAAGGACACGGGGCCTGACTATCCTTTCCTTTACTCCACTGACTCGCTCCTGATTTACACAGTTAGAACTGGGATTGGACTCAGGACTCAGGGCCAATCATTTTTCTCAGCAAACTGGGAAACATTTATGCCAGTCAATTGCAATACAATGTCATCGTCTCTTTAAAAGAACATCGGCCAGGTAAAAAGTGACTCCTCCCCTGACATTACTAATAACATTTTAGGTTATTAAAATGAGACACTGTAAGAATCCACTTTAGTTTTCACCTTTTATGTTTGCATTTTGCATTTCTCTCGCCTTAGGCCAGCAAAGTTAGAATAGTCACTTTTCGTTTTGTTTGCTAGTAAATTTCACTTTTATTTGTAGGAGATAAGGCAGGTGAGGTAGTGTCTTTTATTGGCCCATCATCTGTTGGTGAGAGAGACGAGCTTTCAAGCGCCACCAACTCTTCTGCTGGTCTTACTTCTTCCTTGTCTCTCTCACCAACTGAAATTGATTAATTAAAAGATTACCCTCACCCACCTTGTTTTCCTCATATGCTGGGACCAACAGGGCTACAACATTGCAAACAACTTTTATTTCTAGTCAGTTTCACTTCTCAGTGCTCTTGCACCAAGGTTATGGTGTTTGGGTTCTAAAACCAGAAAGGATTTGGAGACTATAATGATGAGGATCATTTTGGTAGATATATTTAAATCTAAACAAAGCATCCTACTTCTACTGAGATATCTTTTTAACACGGATTAAAATAGTTCTTATTTTTGTTTGGTAACACATCACCAGTTAGACTTTGGCTTCCAAAATCAGTTTCAAAACCAGGGGGTGATTTCAATCCAGATTCCAGTTCAGAAGATGCACAATGTATAGAGGTGGTTTCACATAAAATATTCTGATTTTGGCCTATTTCTAATTAATGTTAATTTGGGTGAAGTTTTCTTAAAAAAAGAAAAAGAAGATGTCAATAGACAGCAGGTTTAAAACAGAAAAAAGGAAATCTATTTTCATACAATGCATAGTCAACCTGTGGAACTCCTTGCCAAAGGATGTTGTGAAGGCCAAGACTATAACTGGGTTCCAAAAAGAACTAGATAAATTCATGAAGGCTAGGTCCATCAATGGCTATTAGCCAGGATGGGCAGGCATGGTGTCCTTGGCCTCTGTTTGCCAGAAGCTGGGAATGGGTGACAGGGGATGGATCACTTGACAATTACCTGTTCTGTTCATTCCCTCTGGGGCACCTGGCACTGGCCACTGTTAGAAGTCAGGAAACTGGGCTAGATGAACCTTTGGGTCTGACCCAGTCTGGCCATTCTTATGTTCTTATGTTTTTGCCTCACAAAAATTAAATGTGAACCTGGCAGAGTCACTTTAATCTGTCTAGCCTCACTGCTCAGGGAGTGTTGTCATCTATCATGTTTTAGTTTAATGTTCATTTGTAGAACTTAAATAAAATTTTCCGTCAAAATAGGTTTTCATTGGAAATAATTTTTTTGGATTTAATAAATATCTCGAGAGCATTTCCATTTTTCATTGGAATTTTCCAGGGTTTTGTAAAAACAAAAAAATCCCTGAACCCAACATATTTTGGGGAGAAGGGCCACTGCTTTTTTAATGAAAACACAGAAAATGATGGAAAACATTTTGAAAAGTATTTTTTTGCCCCAGAAAATAAAACCATTTTGTTCAGCTCTATTGATTCAGCATAATGATGTTTAAAAAGCATCCTAGTATGAGCTTTTAAAAATTCCATAATACAGATGCACGGCCAGGTTACACAAACCCAATTTACACAAATCTGCACTTACGGAGAAAGTTCCATGAGCTAAAAATAGGTTGGAGTTTTTGTGTGTAATGGTTGGGTTATGTTTCCGACTCACTCAAAGTTCGAATTACACAAGACGTTCCGAAACAGAACCCTTGTGTAAGTCAGGGAGCATCTTTAACAATAATTCATCAAAAATTAGAGACATTTCCAGAGTTCAAGGATATTTGGACCTGTGGTTTGGTTTATGCCCCTCCTTCTGGAAACCTTGCAATTTAATAATAAATACGATATCATGCCAAATCCCACAGATCCTTTTATTGCTCAGAGCTCCTGTGATCTCTAAGTATTTTCCCTCCACCAAAAAACAAAGAAAAAAATGTATCTTTTTTTATTAATATCGTTACCTTATTTGATTCCTTCACAAATTCGGAGCGTAGTGTCCATGGTAAACAACAGGAGGAAACAGCAAGTGCTGACAAAAGATCCAGCGGGGAAGGAAAGGTTGATAAGGGCGACCCTGTTCATCCCTCAGCCTCCAGAGCTTTCTCCCAATGGGACCTCAGATGAGGGTTGAGGACAGGCTGATAGATTAGCAGTGGTGTAGCCGCTGGGGACATTAGCAGCATGAATCCACTGGCTTAGAACCATGAGAGGAGTATGCAACAAGCCACAGCTTCTCATGCAGCCTAGGAGATGTAATAATAGGGTTGGTTCATGCCCTGTCTGTGTGGAGGGAGGAGGATTCATTCATCACCAGCTCCATTGTTGGTCCTCCACAAAAATCCTGTTGACTTGCCAGATGTGGAAAAGTACAAGAATGGTGCAGGAAAGACGCAAAGGTTATGACCACCTGTAAATTACCTATTCCAATCCAGACCAGCTTAGTATTAAACCAATGGTCCCCAACCTTTCCGTGTGGCGGGCGCTGGATGACTAGCCACCGAGGAACGTGGCTGCCAGACAAGCAGCCACCGAAATGATGCCAAAGATCAGCGGCATTTGGCGGCATCTCCTCTTGATGTTGCCGCTTCTCAGTGGCATTTCGGTGGCTGCTTGTCCGGCGGCCAGTAGGTGGGAGCACATAGATGTCTTTGCGGGCATCATGGCACCCATGGGCACCACGTTGGGGACCACTGTATTAAATGAAAGCTATTGCCATCTGATGGCCATTCAGAGCAGCCTATGTGGAATAAATGTGGTAGGTTTCAGGCCCGCCTCCCAGTGGACTTATGTCCACCTCACAGAAAAACACTAACTTCATTTTCACGAACTGGCATTTGAGCTGGAAGTCTGAGCTCAGAAAGCCATGAGTGAATGGGCCTTCATGAATGAATGAATGGAGAGTGCACTGTCTTCTCACCAGTACAGGTGTGTTTGCAGAGCAGTGGCGGTGAGCAGTGCTGGGTGAAGGTTGTAGTGCCACCTGTGCTGTGGATAAATGGAGGGACTTCAACCTCCCAGGCTGTCAGTTCAGAACATTTCACTAGCAGTGAGCTTGCTGGACCAGATACTCAGATGAGGTGGATGAGGCTTTTTTCAAACAACTAACAAAATCATCCAAAGCCCAAGATTTGGTGGTGATGGGGGACTTCAACTATCCAGATATATGTTGGGAAAATAACACCGCGGGGCACAGACTATCCAATAAGTTCCTGGACTGCATTGCAGACAACTTTTTATTTCAGAAAGTTGGAAAAGCTACTAGGGGGGAAGCTGTTCTAGACTTAATTTTAACCAACAGGGAGGAACTTGTTGAGAATTTAAAAGTAGAAGGAAGCTTGGGTGAAAGTGATCATGAAATCATAGAATTTGCAATTCTAAGGAAGGGTAGAAAGGAGTACAGCAGAATAGAGACAATGGATTTCAGGAAGGCAGATTTTGGTAAGCTCAGAGAGCTAATAGGCAAGGTCCCATGGGAATTAAGACTGAGGGGAAAAACAACTGAGGAAAGTTGGCAGTTTTTCAAAGGGACGCTATTAAGGGCCCAGAAGCAAGTTATTCCGATGGTTAGGAAAGATAGAAAATGTGGCAAAAGACCACCTTGGCTTACCCTTGAGATCTTGCGTGACCTACAAAATAAAAAGGCGGCATATAAAAAATGGAAACTAGGTCAGATCACGAAGGATGAATATAGGCAAATAACACAGGAATGCAGAGGCAAGATTAGAAAAGCAAAGGCACAGAATGAACTCAAACTAGCTATGGGAATAAAGGGAAGCAAGAAGACTTTTTATCAATACATTAGAAGCAAGAGGAAGACTAAGGACAGGGTAGGCCCACTGCTCAATGAGGAGGGGGTAACAGTAACGGGAGACTTGGAAATGGCAGAGATGCTTAATGACTTCTTTGTTTCGGTCTTCACTGAGAAGTCTGAAGGAATGTCTAGTATAGTGAATGCTTACGGGAAGAGGGTAGGTTTAGAAGAGAAAATAAGGAAAGAGCAAGTAAAAAATCACTTAGAAAAGTTAGATGCCTGCAAGTCCCCAGGGCCTGATGAAATGCATCCTAGAATACTCAAGGAGTTAATGGAAGAGGTATCTGAGCCTCTAGCTATTATCTTTGGGAAATCATGGGAGACGGGGGAGATTCCAGAAGACTGGAAGGGGGCAAATATAGTGCCCATCTATAAAAAGGGAAATAAAAACAACCCAGGAAACTACAGACCAGTTAGTTTAACTTCTGTGCCAGGGAAGATAATGGAGCAGGTAATCAAAGAAATCATCTGCAAACACTTGGAAGGTGGTAAGGTGATAGGGAATAGCCAGCATGGATTTGTAAAGAACAAATCGTGTCAAACTAATCTGATAACGTTCTTTGATAGGATAACGAGCCTTGTGGATAAGGGAGAAGCGGTGGATGTGATATACCTAGACTTTAGTAAGGCATTTGATACAGTTTCGCATGATATTCTTATAGATAAGCTAGGAAAGTACAATTTAGATGGGGCTACTATAAGGTGGGTGCATAACTGGCTGGATAACCGTACTCAGAGAGTAGTTGTTAATGGCTCCCAATCCTGCTGGAAAGGTATAACAAGTGGGGTTCCGCAGGGGTCTGTTTTGGAGCCGGTTCTGTTCAATATCTTCATCAACGATTTAGATGTTGGCATAGAAAGTACGCTTATTAAGTTTGCGGATGATACCAAACTGGGAGGGATTGCAACTGCTCTGGAGGACAGGGTCAAAATTCAAAATGATCTGGACAAATTGGAGAAATGGTCTGAGGTAAACAGGATGAAGTTCAATAAAGATAAATGCAAAGTGCTCCACTTAGGAAGGAACAATCAGTTTCACACATACAGAATGGGAAGAGACTGTCTAGGAAGGAGTATGGCAGAAAGAGATCTAAGGGTCATAGTGGACCACAAGCTTAATATGAGTGAACAGTGTGATACTGTTGCAAAAAAAGCAAACATGATTCTGGGATGCATTAACAGGTGTGTTGTAAACAAGACACGAGAAGTCATTCTTCCGCTTTACTCTGCGCTGGTTAGGCCTCAACTGGAGTATTGTGTCCAGTTCTGGGCACCGCATTTCAAGAAAGATGTGGAGAAATTGGAGAGGGTCCAGAGAAGAGCAACAAGAATGATTAAAGGTCTTGAGAACATGACCTATGAAGGAAGGCTGAAGGAACTGGGTTTATTTAGTTTGGAAAAGAGAAGACTGAGAGGGGACCTGATATCAGTTTTCAGGTATCTAAAAGGGTGTCATCAGGAGGAGGGAGAAAACTTGTTCACCTTAGCCTCCAATGATAGAACAAGAAGCAATGGGCTTAAACTGCAGCAAGGGAGATTTAGGTTGGACATTAGGAAAAAGTTCCTAACTGTCAGGGTAGTTAAACACTGGAATAGATTGCCTAGGGAAGTTGTGGAATCTCCATCGCTGGAGATATTTAAGAGTAGGTTAGATAAATGTCTATTAGGGATGGTCTAGACAGTATTTGGTCCTGCCATGAGGGCAGGGGACTGGACTCGATGACCTCTCGAGGTCCCTTCCAGTCCTAGAGTCTATGAGTCTATGAGATGGTATAAATGGACATAGCTCCATTGAATTTAATGGGAGTCAGTGGAGATAAGGGAACTTCACTTTACACCATTGAAGATCCGGCCCACTAAATTTAGTGGGCATAAATAACATCTGTGCTGCTCTTGGTGGAAGTAGCATCAAAGTCAGCAGGCTAGATTTCCTTATCTGGAACATAAACTGATTAAAATATAATGCAATGACCAACACGGGAAAACACAGCAATCTGTTACGATCCTGCATTTTAACCAGCAGGAGCATTGAATGACAAAGACAGGATTCAATTCAAGACCTAGCTGGGCACTCCTACTTTTATAACAGTCAGTTCATACAACATACTGTGAGTCTTCCAAAAATGCATCAGCCGTTGAAAAATGCTTGCATGCTCCTGCCCTCTTTGTCAGAGAGGTGAGACTTCGTTTGCTGCAGAGGGTGCGTGCACCCATGTTACACACACACAGCCCTGCCTCTCCGATGGAGTCGTGCTGCAGCAGTGGTCTCAGATCATAGAGGCAGCTCCTTGGCAGCCTTCCTGTCAGTAGTCTTGTTCGAAGGCAGGCAAAAGGAATTACTGAGCAGCAGGTAAGTGTGCATTTGAGTCTGGGGACAGCAGAGTGAGACTTGGGCAGCAGGTCTCAAAGCAGATCTAAAAACATCATTCTGGTTTATAGGCCTGGATCTTCTCCCCCCACCCTGCTTTGGCTCGACTGCAGCATGCTTGGGAGCAGGCAGGAGTCTGAAGTTGGACTGTAAACTCTTTGGGGTGGGGATTGTCCATTATTATGGGGCCAGAGCCTGGTGCCCCTGCTTTGGTGGTGCAAAGAGAACGAAGAGCTGCCATAGCAGGCCAGCGGGAGATTCCCTCGCGAGATGGAGGGTGGTTTGAGGGTGGCTGGGGGTGTGGCCAGAAGGAGGCGGGGCTGTAGCAAACTGCTTCCCAGCAATCTCAGCGAGCAGAGCAGGTCGTAAGGGACGATTCCACCTACACTTAGGCTGCTGCAAGTTACTCCAAAGGCCAGTTTGGCCCCAGGATCTGGGTTGTAGAAAGGTGGATTAGAGTCAGCTTCCCCTCCCTCCCCCCGGGTGCAGCATCCTGTGCATCCAGGCACAGGGATCAGGGCTGATTGAATCACAAACCTAAAAGGACCCACACAAAACAAGACATTAAACTTCACAGATGGCTTTTCATGCTCAGTAAACTCCCAGCTGGAGATCCCTGACCGAAAGCCGAACTGCCAACCTCCCAGGCTGTTGGGAGGAGACTAGTGTCTGTGAGACACTTTATACATTTAAAGAGTTGTAGCCTCAGTAGATTCGAATGCCCCTGGACTATCAGGAAGTTGAGATACAGGTCCAAACTTTGTGGCTTTGTGCGATCTCCATGTGGAACTGAAGCCTCTTTGTTTCTTCCTTCTATTCCCATCTTCATCCATCCTGCCAGTCCCAGACCTCCATGCCTCCAACTGCTTCTCATGTAGGGTCTGATGTAGAGCCCATTGAAGTCAATGGGAATCATAGATTAGAACCTCAAACCCCTCCCCTCAAGGTCCTCCTTTTCCATTTGTCCCATATATGGGATAAAGAGAAAATGTATTTGGTTAGGAGGAAGGGTGATACAAACACACAGAGACCTCCAGGATAACTCCTTCCATTGGGTCTCTCATGGCATCCTTGTTTCTGTATTTGTCTTTTAGAGTGGAAGATCTCCACGGTAGGACCTCTCTGATAATGCACCCAGCCTAGAAACACAACTCCCAAGTGTGTTTCCTGCACTAGCATGGTTTAACATAATCCACATTACAGTTGGAAAAACAAACATTTTAATCCATAAACCACAACAATCTGTTTTAATGGAATTTGAGGGATTAAAACATAGAACTGGGGCTTATCAGCCAGTTGTTAGCAGTGCCACAGTCAGTTTATTTATGGAATCGCCTCCCAATGAGTCCTTAGTCTACTCGTGTGCGTGATGGAAAGCCACCACGCTAACCTCACGCTTTTGGGAGAAAGCTATAAACAAAGAATAGAATAAAGTGGCTGGGTTACCCAACAGCCAGCTGCCTGCTCATCTTTAGATGCCCCCAAATACAGATTTCATAGAAGCTATGGCCAAGGTGACTAATGATTTTGGTTGCCCAGTTTGAGACATCTTAAGGGGGCTTGATTTTCAGAGGGTAAGAGCTTGGGACTTTTGAAAATCAGGACTCTTCTAAGCTGTCTCGGGTTGGGAATCCCCAAAATCACTAGTCACTTTTGAAAGTTTTGACCAAGGTTAGTTATTGTCTTTCCATGCACAGCAAAAGCCGTCTTCCCATGGACTTGGCTGCAGGCCCCAAGGCCTCCTAACAGAGAGTCTCAAGGGATATAAAAGAAGGCTGATTAGCTGACTTGTATGTATCCTGGAGTGCAATGCTGTGGAGGGCCCTGGGTGCCTGGTCCCTGCAGAGTGCCCAAGGAGAAGTTCCTATATTTTTATGTGTATGACACTATATTAAAATGAAATACATAGCGCGCTAGGCACTCTCTTCATGGAGGTGAGGAACAGGGGGAGATGATGCTGTGGAGACATTTCCTCAGGGTGCTCCGTACATTAGAGATGGATCTCCTCTACCCCCAGCAACGAAGGGATAAAAACTGGCCCAATGGATCTCCATGTGAGTGGTAGCCGCTGGCATGCAGGACCTTGACCCACAATATCTATGGTCATGATCCAGCACCTACTGGGGATCCTTCACTTGACTTCACTTGCTATCGGGCCTTCTTTTCCTTTTGGCCCCTGTGAGCTTTTCTTTGAACAAAGGAGCCTCTGAAAAATATTTTGTCTATCCTCCCAGTGTTTTAGTAACTTTGCTCTACCTGGGCAACAGCAATCTGGTGCTGTTTTAACAACGCTGCGTTCATGCTTCTCCAATTTGTACATTTACGTGCATTTTTCAAAATGTACCAAACGATTGTCACGTTTGTTGAAGAGTCCCAAGCAAGTAAATAGCCAATAAGAAAAAAAACCAACCACCCTAGTGCAGCTGCTAAGATCATTCTGTGTTAAATTGGGGAATCTCCTAGGAAATGCAGAAATGTGGTTAATTTCATGTTGATTGTTATAATTTAAGCCCAGTCTAACTCAGGGTCAGTCTAGGGATAAGGTCTTTGTCCATTTATCTTAGGTAATGTTGGTACTTAGGTAATAGATGGACAAGGGCCCAACATCCTAGGTATTTATATGGCCCTTGTTACCATAATATCCAAATCTCTTGCCGTCATTTTAAAGGCAACACTATAGTGAAGAAGGGAAATGCTATTATCCTGATTTCACGGATGGGAGCCAATGCCATTAGAAACAAAATGACTTGCCCAAGGTCACACAGGATGCAGTGGGGTGCTGTGACATTTGTAGTAAGGCATGCAGTTCTACCTGGTACATGCTACGTAGCTGTAATACAAAATGGCATCCTCCACGCATGTTCAGGGCCTGGAGGGGAGCCATCCAATGGGCACAGCTGAATTCTGGGGCCTGCAATGAGTGTTTTGCATCCACAGACAGCATGACACTGGCAGGACATCTGTAGCAGAGCAGGGAACTGAGCCCAGGTCTCATGGCGTTTCAGGCAACCTCGCTCTAACCACTGGATCATTGTTCCTCCCCTGTCCTTGTTTATGGAAATGCTTTCCCAAAGGTGTCTGCTTGAGTCCTAGCTGTCTTCAGCACTTGGAAATCCTTCCTCTAAAGGTCCATTACTCCTGACCATTTAACATCTGCAATGATCTTGGGGTTCATTAAATAACAAACCAGTGCAGGAGAAAGGAATAAAACTTTAATAAAACAAACTGGAGAACCCACCTCCAGGGCACATCTCCACAGTCCTGTGTTCGTAATACTGTCTCTTATGAGGGAGCATCTCTTAATTATAATCTTCTACAAACATATCTCTACAACATCCCCTGTTTTAACCTACATATGGAGAAGGCATTTGTGGGTTTATGCTGTGTGTTTGTGAAGATGGGTCAGTAGACCTAGTTTATGATTTTACCTACAGTGTGTGCAGTGGGAACTTCTGAAACCATGTTGTCAATTAAATTAAATAAGAGGATTTTCTTTCGCGATGGGAACATCTTCTATGTATCAAATCCCAACTATCACCAGATGGACCCAGAACAGATCTGTTTGTACAAACTCGCCAGCGAACATTGTGGTTTGGATAAAATGGGATCCAAACTGTCCTGGTTTTGATTTGGCCAAGCAGAAACCAATCATGGGTTTTTCCTGCTCTTAAAAAAAAAAACACAAAAAACAAGTGAGTCCAGCCCATAATCCCATTATGTTATTTTGATTACTGTTATTACAGAGCCCATCTGTGTTTTTAATCTTCTTTCTTAATTAGCCCAGATGTGCAAGACGGAAATAGAGTAACTTCCCAATATGGGCATATGGCCTGGCTCACATTGGGAAATATAACCTAGCATGGGAAGCCAAACTTTCTGAAGGCAGTTGGACTAACAATTTACATTTAGGGACAAGTGCAATTTAAGGCTACTTCACAAGAATTTTTGTGCACAAGGAATAATACAATCTTAGATGATTACTTCTGTACCACCCCAAAATACTTGGTGGGTGAGCTTTGACTCTAGGCATGAAAAGAAGTCTTGAAAAACAAATTGAAAACCAAATTTGCTGCACTCTGTGTGCAAAATTGTCCAGGCACTTTATTAATAATCCTTAGCTCTTATCTAGCACTTTTCATCAATAAATCTCAAAGTACTTTACAAAGGAGGACAGTATCATTATCAGAGGGGTAGCCGTGTTAGTCTGTATCCACAAAAACAACAAGGAGTCCGTTGGCACCTTAAAGACTAATAGATTTATCTGGGCATAAGCTTCCGTGGGTAAAAAACCCACTTCTTCAACATGAAGTGGGGTTTTCTACCCACGAAAGCTTATGCCCAAATAAATCCGTTAGTCTTTAAGATGTCACCATACTCCTCAGTATCATGATCCTAATTTTACAGCTGGGGAAACGACCCTTTGTTTTCTGTCTTTTAACCAGTTACTGATCCATGAGAGTTCCTTCCCTTTTATCTCACCGCTGCTTACTGCGGTTAAGAGCCTTTGTCAAAGGCTTTCTGAAAGTCCAACTACACTGTATCCACTGGATAACCCATGTCCACATGCTTGTTGAGTCCCTCAAAGAATTCTAATAGATTGGCAAAGCATGATTTCCCTGTTCTTAGTTCTTGGAGGGCTGTTGTCTCCCTCCCCCATGGAATTGCCTACAGTCCTGGGCCCACAAGGATGCAGAAACTTAATTCAATTAGGTTTAATTTAGCTCGACAAGATTTGTCCAGGGTATTGCAGGAAATCGTCCCGTCTGCCACAGCAGACACATGGAACGTGACTTAGATTGGGAATCCTTGGGACGAGGAGCGTAATTGGCCATTCAATTTAGAAGTCGATCCAAAACCCATGGAAGCCAAGGGAAAGATACACATTTACATTAATAGGCCATATAAGCGGGGCTGCTTAAGTGGACATTTAGAGGTGTGAGCCTCCTATTTATTGAAGTTCGCTTCTTTATTTGATCAAAGGACTCATAGTTTTCAGTGTCCTCTCCTAGATTCTGCCTTCTTTGGCCTGTGAGGTCTTTTGTAAGGGATACAGATTAACGAGGACCCGCCCCAGTCTCATGTGAATTATCCAGTACTGCCCTTCCTAGAGGAAATGCCTGGATTACTGGGCTCTAACAAGAGGTCACCTGCTGAGGTTTAAGACGCCGAAGGCCAACTTCACTAATGATTTTTTAATCTTTTGCCCAGTTACAGCAAGGTCAGACAAGTTAATGTGGGCCATATCGTCCTGTGTGGCTAGAACTAATCCTTTCACCCTCCTTTAATGCCTGCGCTCCAAATAGCATAATCCTGATTACAAAATAGATTATTTTAATGCAGGGTTATCAGTGATGTTTAGCTAAAGCAGGGAAACGGGCTTAAAAAATGAAAGAGAGAGAGAGATGAACGAAGAAAGGCATGTCTGCCATTGTATAGACTCCTCGGTGAGGTTGCTTGCTCATACGGGGCCTGATGCCATGCCCACTGGAAACAATAGAAAAGCCTTCCAGCGACATCAACGCTCTTTGAATAAGGCCCCTAGACAAAGCTGATGAGTCGGATGGTCTGTCCACACTGCAATAAAAGACCGGCGGTGTGGCCAGGTCCACTGACTCAGGCTTGGGTTGTGGGGCTGTAAAACTGCAGTATTCTGAGACAGGTTTTTTTTCCGTGTGACCAGCAGGACAAAGAAGGAAACTGTGTTTCATGGTTTGCAGTCACTCTGTTCAACTGATGGCTTTGCTGGTCAGAAACAGCCCTTCAAGGAAGATGCTGAGTGCATTTAACTCCAGCTGAGGCCCTCATATAGCTTTACTGAAGTCAGTGGGAGTTTTGCCTGAGTAAAGACTGGGTAAAAATCTGGTGTGATGCTGGCAGACCAGGTGCCAGGTCATGCCAGAGCCCCAGGCCAATTCCTTGTGTATCAGTATAGATCAGTGGTTCTCAATCTATGGGCAGCTTGTGGCCCAATCAGCACAGAGCTGCGGCCCATGTGACATCCTCAGGGCCTTACAGATAGTATATATATTGTGTGGATGTGGCCCATGTAAGCTGCATATGTGGCCCACAATGGTAAGTAGGTTGAGAACCACTGGTATAGATCAAAGTGACTGTTCAGTATAAGAGTGTATTTGGTGCTTAAAGTTCATGAAAACTAGTGGGGTGGTACTTGCATTGTTTTTAGTTATCTGTATCCCATTGTAATGGAGTAGCAAATGTTTACATTGTGTTACCCCTGCAACTAAATAACCCTTCAAAGGAGAAAGAAGGCTTGTGGAATGCAGATGAAGAACTTTAACAGAAAAGTGCTAATTTCAAAGCAAGTGGTCATTGAGTGTGATGATCGGAGGTCAAAGACTCACAATGCGTTCCTCACTCTCTGCCATCCAAGGAAAAGCCCACGGGGGTAGTGACCCTGTCAGCTTGTTTAGTGTGAGAAGAAGCTGTAAGTATGGATTCTAGGAAAGATTCTGGATCTCTGGGCTGTTTGGACTCTTACAGGGAAGTGAACCAGATGCAAAGTGGAGATCCCCAGAGTTATTCTGAGTAGTCCTGAGAGACTTTTGGCAGGTGGCAGAGGACTACATCTCTGCCACCATTTGGAATTATAGACTGTGACTCAGCTGTACATATGTTTCACCTGCTTTAACCGCTCAATGACTCTCATTTCCTTTTCTTAGCTAGTAAACCTTTAGTTAGTTTCTTATAGAATTAGCTGCCAACATTGTCTTTGGTGTAAGATCTAGGCCACCAGTTGATCTGGGGTAAGTGACTGGTCTCTCGGGCCTGGAAGCCACCTAAATGTGATGTGATTTTTGGTGCAACTGACCATTTTATCACAATGTCCAGTTTGTCTGGGTGGCAGGACAGACTGGAGAGTCTAAGGTGACTGTCTGTGACTCCATAGTGAGATTGGGGTAGTGATCCAGGAGTTCACTTTTGTCATGGGCTTACTGAAATGTAATTATAGAACACACTACCAATCTGGGGTGTCTGCCCTAAGGTAGGCACTCACAGTTGTGAGCCAATCCAGATGATGGGGACATCTTGGCAAGGACTTTGTCCTGGATTCTGAAAGCTATGTAGGTGCCCAACGTCCCTTCAAATCAATGGGAGTTAGGTATCTCAATATTTTTGAGGATCTGGACAGTTAGGGCTTGGTTCATTTACCTTAACTAGGAGTCATGGGCACTCAGCACCTCCAAGGATCAGGCCCCTTACTCATGGGTCAGAAGGATTTTTTTCTCTCTGGATGATCCTGCTTTTTAGAGGAATTTTGCCTTGGGGGCAGAGCCCCTGCCATGGGGGCATGACAGATGGAGGGTTGCAGCATGCATTGCACTAGGGAGTATTGAGACAGTCTGTCGCATGCCCCGGCAAGGCCAGAGCTTTCACTCAGCTTTTTCCACCTGCCCCCTCTGCACCGCCTTCCCACACACGCCCGAGGAAGGGTGGTACCACTGGGGCAGTAGCCATGTGCTCCCTAAGCTGCAGGCCTGTAATTGTGCCTGGGTTCTAGAGGGAGAATAGGCTGCTTCCATTCTCCCCCCCACCTTACACTACTGCCCATGGGTCTAACTGGTCACCATATGTGGGGTTGGAAGGAAATTCCGCTCCCCCTCCCAGGGGCAGGGCCCTTGGGATTTGTTCACCTTCTGCTGCCCCTAAATCTGTTCCCTGCCATTGCAGGTTCCTCAGGCATTGATACTCCTCGGTCCCTCCTGTTCTCTGCAGTGCCACACAATAGTTTAGTCTCCCGAGGGCTGTGATACTTCACTGTAATTCCAGTTGTTGGGCTTGGTGTATGTGTCGGGGGGGCAGTTTGTGGAGGTTGGGTGGTGTCGGTGGCCTGTGATGTACTGGAGATCTTCAAAGTTCAGATCAGGAGTCAAGCCTTTCTCCAAAGTTTGGGCGTGTTTGGATCTGATTTTGGTTCAAGTCATTGTAGGTGTAGTGACTTATTTTAGATTAAGGAAAATAAGAAAGAACGAAAGTAGAGTGCCTGAGTGCGAGAGAGCACAGTGTGTGAATGTTATTTCTGTAACAGTCTGCAGCAACTGTGAGAACAAAAAGGCTGCTGCCTCTGCACATGGGCAGGATTCTTAGACATTTTAAGGTGTCATGCACAGAAAGAAGGACATCACAGCTTCAGTACAACATTCGGAACAGAAACCAGCTGAACCTTCAGATCGGAGTCCAGATCTGAGTGGATTGGGATCTGGAGTTTTGGTTCAGAGTCAGTTTCAGTGAGGCTTAAATCTACATGTGCTAAAAGCAGCCTGCAGAAGGCAGTGCTGGCTGAATTTATTTCTCATCTAATACACTATGTGATGGAATCATACAAGATAATTCCCTCATTCTTCATACTGCCTGTCACCTTGTGTAGACTGTACAAACTTGACCTCATTGAAAATGACAAATTAAGCCCTTTGATGATGACTTGCTCTGCTCTGGGCACTGCAGAGCACCATCCCTTGATGCATGTGCAGAAGAAAGCCCGGTAAAGCATGACTCCCCGTGACAAAGTCTGGGCATCTTTGGCACAACTTAAAAGACAAATCCACCAGCAAACTCCAACCCCTGACCGGCAGTTACCAGCTGACCCACGCAGCAAAAAGACTGAACAGTAAATCTGGCTGGAAAACAAGACCCCTGTCGGGTGAAAAATGCTGAGGTTTCCAAATTTGATTTTGATCTACATCGGAACGAACCTGAAACCTTTCAACAGGTTTTGTAAAAATGAGAGAGAATTAGCCCAGTGGTTTGGGGATGTGGCAGAGCTAGGTTTGAATACCTGTGCTGGACCAGGCAGAGCAGAGCTCCTGCGTTCCAGCTGATAAACCTTAAACAGATGAGCTTTGCTGCATGGCCTGAATATGTTGCTATTCACAGTAACTGGGACTAAGCAGGAGGAATCAGTTCCAAACTCCAGGGCTCTTAAAGAAGATTCCCTGCCATCAGCCTCTATCTCTTGAAAGCTGGAGACAGATCTTGTCTGTAAATCAAGGTACACACCCGAGTGGTGCAATATAAGTAAGAGAGACTAGCAATGATGCATTGGGGTTGCAGGGATTTTTGTACCAGTGATGTTTTTCCTCTTTGTAGAGTGCAAATTCGGAGCCCGATTTTGCCCCTCTTATTCCCGCTGAATAGCATCTTACTCTGAAATGCTTTGAGGAGGCAGCTCGGGGAGTGAGCTGCTACTCCATGAGAGTTTGGGATGGGGGCAGGATCTGGCCCTGTGGGTTCAGTCTTCTGAGGTGCTGAGTTCCTTGCTGCTGCTGTTGATTTCAACGGCTGCTACAGGTGCTCAGCACCTCAAAAAACCCATCCTGAAATGTAGCTGAATTTTAAAAAATATGTATTAAACAAAAAAGCAAGGGCTCGGGTGCGGATTCGTCACAGGGGCAGCACATCCTTGTTCTACCCCAGCAGCAAACTGAGGGGTGGTTCTGTTTTCCCCTGCCCCAAGGTGGAGGGAAGTAATCTGTGCCCGCTGTTTGCCTCCTTTCTGCCTCTGGAGCCAGCTCCGCTGGTGCTATCTGACACATGGGCAGGTGCAGTTGAGGCTCCGCCCACCCCCTGTCCCTGCCCGCCCACTGCTAGCCCGCTCGAACCAGAGATGGGGTAGCAGCCATGCGTATGCAAACCTTCCCTGCTCCATAAACCAGGTGAGTGGTGCACCCAGGGGACATATGACACCCTCTTCCTTTCCCACACAGGTACACCGAGGGAGCACCAATCTCACCCCAAATAATCACTATGTTGTTTCAGGGTCAAAATGAGTGACAAACACCGGTGCAGACATGCCCGCCAATCCTTAGCTCTGACCCTACAGCCATCCACAGCTCATACGACTCTATGAAATCTTGTCCAGCAGTGATTTTCTTCAATGCAATCATTTAAGGTGTTAAATCTAGCTTTAACTTATGTGGCTGAGCCAACTTAGATCAGATTATATTTGTATTTATTGGGATTTATGGGTGTATTATTGCCTCTGAGCCCATCTGGACGGCTAATTTGTCAATTAGAGCAATGCTGATCATTGCTGCGGCCTGGCAGGGGCTGGAAAACGCTATTATCGGTTTCAAACAGGGCTGACCTTGAGACACAAATTCATTTTGCCTGACAACCTTTTCTTCTTGCGGCCGGATTACAGATATGTAAATTGGCTAAAACCCTTGAATATTCATCTTAGGTGCGTCAAAATCGGAACTGGCTTGAGATGAAAAATATAACAGGGAGAAGTGCTGAGCTGTATGCAGCACCCTGGAGGAATGGCATGGAATCGTATTTTGCTTGATCCAGTATATACTATATAGATTCATAGATTCATAGACTCTAGCACTGGAAGGGACCTCGAGAGGTCATCGAGTCCAGTCCTCTGCTCTCATGGCAGGACCAAATACTGTCTGGACCATCCCTGATAGACATTTATCTAACCTACTCTTAAATATCTCCAGAGAGATATTGTCCCTATTATAGCGTCATGGATGTGATTACACAGGGCTGAGTCCTCATGCTCAGTTGAAAACCGTGGGCATTTTGCATGCAAAAGGACTGCAATAACGGGGTCTACCTCAGGCCCATATGCTGATACCCTTACTCGCCTGTTACCTTGTACACCAGGAGCAGTCTAATTGAAGTTAATGGGCTACTTCTGAAACAAGAAGCTGCTAAAGATACAGCAGCAGGAAAACTATCTGACCCTAAGGTGATAGAAGGCCTATCTGTAGAGCATCATGCCTCCAGAAGGATTACACGTGCCCTTGACATGCTGTAGCAGGATCACATCCCGCGACAGATGTGAGGCAGCTGCTTCTGGGGTGGAACATAGCATCAGCAACACCACCCAGTGACATTTAGGGAGGGAAGCTGTAGCTGGAGGATTCCATAACCACTCTGCTTCAGCAAACATTGTCTTCTCCAATGGAAACGATGGGAGAAAATAGTTTAGGATTGCAGACTGGAATGAGCTACCTACAAATTCCCAACTGATGCTGCAATTAACATACCACTCCAAAGATGGCACCCCCCCCATCTGCAGCAAAGCATCCAGTGCCACTATATTCAATTTGATAAGCTTCCACGAGCGAGATCTGACTCAGTGCCCTCACACCACCCTAATTTTATAAGGAGATCCACAAGCAGTAGGTCCTGCAAAGGCCATCCATTGAGAAAATCCCTGCAGTTTTAAACCTTAAAAAGTAAAGATCTGGAGGCCCAAATTTGTAGCTAGTCTGTATTGCCAAGGAACAGCATATTATAGCTGGTGATCATAGAATCATAGACTCTCAGGTTTGGAAGGGACCTCAGGAGGTCATCTAGTCCCACCCCCTGTTCAAAGATCAAATGCATAATTTAAGCTACATGTAAGGGGCAGGGGGACTTTCAAATGTGCTCAGCCTTGGCCTCTCTGTTCCAGTGGACTCAGTGTTGGCTTCAGTGGGAAAGAGCTAGGCCCGCAATGGCTTGTGGATATCCCAGTTTCAATACTTAGGGCGAGATGGTGGTTGGCCCTGGCAAGGGCTAGCTTAGCCTCCAAAAAGGACAGCCAGGAGCTGGGACCCTGCCTCTCTTCTTCAAAGAGCAAAGGAGAATGGGTGTGGTGTCCTTGTGGACGGTAATGCAGTGACTTTGCTGCAGAAGGCACTGATGGCTGGTGTCACCCAGAGCTCAGACTGTGGAGGGTGAGACAGGGAGGGATGCTACCCTGAGGTCCTGCCTTAAAAGACGCAACAGAGTCCTTGCTGCTTATACAGTGAGTGAGGGAATAGTAGATTTTCAATGTACGTCTTGCAAGGAGTGTTCTGCGTGTCTCCGTGCCACGCGTGCTAGTGTTTGTCTCTTTTCAGGAGTTATATTAATACCTCGGGGCATTGCCACTGAAATGAAGCACGATCTGATCTGCCCGGGGTTGTATTAGTCCCTTCATGGCGAAATACCCTGGTGCATCCAGACCTCACACACCCATCAACATATGCTCTCATCCATCCGTTTCAGACACCCTGCCCGCTTCCCTCATAAACTGCCCAGTTTATAACATAATCAGGGTTGCAAGAATGTATTGATATTTTGGCTACTATTCGCCAAGGCTATTTTATTAAATCTTGAGGAGAAGGCAGCAAGAGATTGAAGAGTTAATATTCAAGAGATAAATTGCAGCAAGGTAAGGTCTAACCTTGGTTTTTATGTACTATTGTCTTTGCCCATTTAAAACTGCTATTAACAATATATTATTTATATTATGGTTGTGCCCAGATGTCCCAGTCTGAGTTCAGGTACTGTACACACATAAAACAAAAAGACAGCCCTAGCCTCATGAAGATTACATCCTAAGTAGAGGGGCTTGAAGCATTTTGGACAGCACTAGAAAATGCCATTTTCTTGAATTCTAAACTTTCCACGAGTGTGTTGATTTTGATGAAACCCATTTCCACACATTCTAAATGGACTGTTTTCTTTTTTCGTTCCAGAATGACTTTTTCGGACATTTATTTTATCATTCTGGGGTGAGGGAGAGGTTAAAAAGTCAAAATAGAAACATTGGGATGGATCCAAAATGACATTTTCTCAGAAGTTTTGTTTCGTGGGAAATTTGGAACAGCAACAAATTTGGAGGAATTTGCCACGAAATGGAAATCCCAGTTCCACGCTGCTCAAAATCCAAGGCCCTAATCCTGTGTTAGGCTCCCTCATGAGCCCAGGTATGTGTCTGGGTGACTGACAAAGCAGGATTAAGGCTTAAATCTGGCTGTATCTAGGCATGTGATTTCCCTGCTCATGTACACACACTCGTGTGAGCTTGATGTAGCCGCACTAGCACGAGTGTTGGCAGCCAAGGAGCGGCTGAGCCTGCCAAGCACAAGCCTGCCTGAAACCGATGGGTCTCTGCACAGATTCATAGATTCTAGGGCTGGAAGGGACCTTGAGAGGTCGAGTCCAGTCCCCTGCCCTCATGGCAGGATCAAATACTGTCTAGAGCATCCCTGATAGACATTTATCTAACCTACTCTTAAATATCTACAGAGATGGAGATTCCACAACCTTCCTAGGCAATTTATTCCAGTGTTTAACCACCCTGACAGTTAGAAACTTTTTCCTAATGTCCAGCCTAAACCTCCCTTGCTGCAGTTTAAGCCCATTGCTTCTTGTCCTATCTCAGAGGCTAAGGTGGACAAGTGTTCTCCCTCCTCCTTATGGCACCCTTTTAAATACCTGAAAACATGTCTTGGGAATCTCACTCCTAGCTCGTAGTGTAGAAATAGCCTCTGAATAGGGCCCTACCAAATTCACAGCCATAAAAAACGCTTCACAGACCATGAAATCTGGTCTCCCCTTGTGAAATTTGGTCTTTTGTGTGTTTTTACCCTACACTATACAGGTTTAATGGGGTAGACCAGCGTCTCTCAAATAGGGAGTTTGACCCAAAAGGGTGTTGCAGGGGGGGTGTCACAAGGTTATTTTAGGGGGTTTATGGTATTGCCACCCATACATTTGTGCTGCCCACAGAGCTGGGTGGCTGGAGAGTGGCGGCTGCTGACTGAGGGCCCAACTCTGCAAGCAGCAGTGCAGAAGTAAGGGTAGTAATACCACACCATGACAACCTCACTTCTGCGCTGCTGCTGCTGGCGGCGGCTCTGCCTTCACAGCTGGGCTCCCAGCCAGCAGCCACCGCTTTCCAGCCAGCCCAGCTCTGAAGGCAGCACCAGCAGCAGTGCAGAAGTAAGGATAGCAGTACCACAACCCCCCCTACAATAACCTTGTGAACCCGCCCCCCAACTCTTTTTTGGGTCAGGCCACCTACAATTACAACACCGTGACATTTCAGCTTTAAGTAGCTGAAATCATAAAATATACAATTTTTAAAATCCTTCGACCGCGACATTGACCAAAATGGACAGTGAATTTGGTAGGGCCCTACCTATAAGATGAGGCAACAGGTGCACACACCAAATTAATAGCAGCAGCACTGCAGTAAGCAAAAAATATCATCCAGGAGAAACCCCATAGTGGGCTGAGAGCTGTTTGCAATGATATTCTTTTGCTCTAGTCTACAGAGCAAGTGAAATGCTATTGTCCCTGGCCATTCAGATGCATAGATACCTACATGTTTATAGGAGACACTCCTCCTGCAAGGTGGACGCCTCCCAAAAAAAAAAAATCGACAGCAACAGAGGCAGATCCTAACAATAACAGTCATGAAAAATATTAACTCTTCAACGCAGGAGTGGGGTGACTGTGTTAACCCAAAGGCACATGTAAACCTATTACATAAAATGTCTTTTATCTTCCCATATGCTTTCTAGCCTAAATCCCGCTAAATCCCAGATTGAGGTAGCAAATGAAGAGAGTCGCTAGTTCAGAGGAAGGCAGCATCTTTCCTCTGGGTATTAAAGAGGGGAAACGGTCAGTATGCTCCTGGGGATCACCAAAAAAGAGATCAGGCAGATAACACCTGTGCGTTCACAGGCTAAGTAAGTATTAGTGAAAGTGCAGTTCAGCGCAAATGCAACGAAAGGACAAAGCTTTAGATTACAGCTCATACAGGGGCCTTTGTACAGGATGGAACACAGTGGTTGAAAAGATCTGAATGTTGCTCTCCTGTAGATACCAGTGTAATATTCATGACCCTGGGAGGCAGTTCCTATCGGCTAATACATCAAATTAGCAAAAACGACATGACTTTGGCTAAAACTAGCATCACGCTTGGTGTAGGCATAAGCCAATGCTTCTGGGGAGGCTCTATTTATCAGGGATCAAATTCCATGGCAAACGCCGCGGATTGTTGAAGACACACAGTGTAAGTATTCATGTCCCATTCATCACTAGGACTAACCGTCAGTGTATGTCATAGACAATGTGTATGGGGATTGCAGGATCACAGGACACCCCCCCCCACCACCCTCCCCATTTGCTGCTGCTGTACTGAACATGCTCACTGATGAAGACAGTTGCCCTCATTCTGCCCCCCCCAATGTTGGCAAGCACGGGTCATCTCTGGCATATGTGGTATTGTTATTTGTAGCGTGGTACCCAAGATGCCAAGGCTCTGTCCAGAATTACAGGCCTCGTCCCGAACAGCTGGGCACCCTCATTTGAAGCCAGAGGCAACAAGTGAGTGTAGTGAACAAAAAGCTAGATAGTGACCTGGACTATTTGACTTGCATCATTACCCAGGCTACCCAGATCTTGAGTGCATAGGGATACGCAGGGCTGTGCATTCACATCAATGCCTCCTAGAACAGGTGAGCAGGGCATGCGGGGAGCCCTCTGGTTCCGCCCCCTTCCTCACTGGCCAGAATGGCAGAGCCAGTTAAGGGAGGTAGGGGATTGAGGGAGTTGTTACTAATTTCCCACTGGAAAAGGCCAACAGTGAATTAATATTCCTGGGGAGCAAGGAGGAAGCCTAGGAGGAACAGTGACTCAGAGGGAGGTGTGTCTATGCGGCCCAGTGCTTCCCAGGGTTGCTACTGTGGTGGTGTAACTTTTATGTCACACTTTGCTGAGGCTAGTGGCTAAAGGCATAATCTAACCCATTAGGAGAAAAGATGGGAAGATAATGGATCCAAACGCTGCATCCCTTGCTCATCTCTGCATGTATTTGTTAGAGATGGTTGACATTTTTTGTTCTACATGCTTTTTCCATGTCCAAGGGATGGGATGGATTCTCCATCACTGTTGCCTCAATCGCTGTGGATATCACCACCATCCTGCCTCTCACTCAGGCCTGTCACCTAGGCGTCATCTTCGACTTGGACTTTTCCCTAGGTCCTCCCATCCAGGCTATGTCTACATCTTGCAAATTCTTTCTGCATAACATCTCTAAGATACGGCTGTTCAGGGAATCTTAGAAATGTAGCGCTGGAAGGGACCTCAAGAGATCATCTAGGACATCCCTGACAGGTGTTTATCCAACCTGTTCTTAAAAATCTTCAGTGACAGAGATCCCACAACCTCGCTTGGTAACCTGTTCCAGAACTTAACTACCCTGATAGCTCAAAAGTTTTTTCCTAATATCTAACGTAAATCTCCTTTGCTGCAGATCAAACCCATTGCTTCTTGTCCTATCTTCAGTGGACATGGAGAGCAATTGATATTGTTTCCTTGTACTTCCATCTGTGTCCACCTATTGTCTCTTGTCTTATGCTTGGATTGGAAGCTCTTTGGTGTCTGGGGCCGTCTTTTTCTTCTGTGTTTGTACAACATCTCGCACAATGAGGGCCTGGTCCATGCCTGAGGCTTCTTAGTGCTATTGTCTGCATACAAATAAAAAGACATTAGGCTGGATGCAGGAATCACTGGGGAAGGTTCTCTGTCCTGTGCCATGCAGGACGTCAGCCTAGATGATCGTAATGGTCCCTTCCAACCTTAAAATGTCTGAATCTATGATTGTGCATTATTGGCACAGACCCTGTGGAAACGGGAAGGCATATGTGCTGGGGCCAACCAGAATCTGGCCCTGGATTTGCATGGTTGATGACAGAGGATGAAATTTACACTCTGTGCAGAGGTTCAGCACGCCCTTGTGTCCACCCCATGCATAGAATGATTTGCACTTAAAGTGACCGGTCATGCGAAAGGAAATAGCTTGAATCACATGATTGCCTCTGTCTTATATCCCAGTTTTGCACAACTCCATCAGTTTCAATGATGCTACTCCTCATTTGCACTGGTAAATGAGCTCAAAATCAGGCTGAGTGTCTTAAATTCACTGCCCACCCTATGTCCTTTAAAGTCATATTTACATATTTGTTATAATTCCCACCTATAGGGGGCAGCAACCTTGAAAAACTGCATAAAAATGAAAGGGCATGGCTCATAGGTCATCTTAGTCACCCAGACAGCTGAGTCATTTACACTTCATATTTATTGTCAGCTCATTCTGGGCCAACATCTGCTGTAATTTACCCTTGAAAAATCAATGGGATTACTCTGGATTTAAATCGGTGTCACAGAGTGGAATTTTGTCTTTAACGAGATGAATATTATGGGGGAAAAGATTTTTTAAAAATGAGAACTATTGATCCAGGCCTGAAAAATAAGCAAAAAAACCCTGAAGCAGATCCTGAATTCTGCTTCTCTACCTAGAGTCTTGTAACTCTGCTCTTCTCTGCAATGTCTATGTACAAAATTAAAAGCACTTCTATTTTCCTAAATTAAATTGTCTCTTCTTTCGTTATAGAGAAAGGGTAAAATTGGTCAAACTTTTTCAAATATTGAAACTCCAATAAAAATGTCATCAAATTACTGAGTTTCATGGGGGGAAAAATCAATAACATTTTCCCAAAGCTTATTTTAAAATAGTTTTTTCTATTAAATAAGAAACAAGGCAATTATTTTTTAAATTTTAACATTTCGATTAAGTTTCATAATTCAACAAAAACCAGGAAAAAATGTTTGTTTCCTCCCCTCCCCGCCTCCTGTTTTTGATTTTTTTAAATTTTTTTGACATGCTCTAATAAATAGCACAGAAAGAGAGCAAAAATACATGAAACAATACAATTCAGCTTTAAATATCATGCATTAAAAGAAAAGCAGTCACTATTTGAAACCTATAGCACAGTGGTTTTTAACTGTTTTTCATTTACAGACCCCTAAAACATTTCAAACGGAGGTGCAGACTCCTTTGGAAATCTTAGACATAGTCTGCGAACCCCTGAGGGTCTGCCGAACACAGGTTGAAAACCACTACTGTAGCATCCTGTACATTGCTTTAAAGGAGTGATAGCCATTAATGCGATCATGTGCTCACTTCATGAAGCTAATCAATTACCAACTTGGGGAGGGTTTATTTTACTTTCCTGACCTCATCTAATAAGGAAGGTGAAGAGCTGAAGACAATAAATTTAAAAACAAGAAAAGATTTACTTAGGACACCTTATTAGGATTTCTAATCAGGAGTCATCAAGGCCTATAATTAGCAGGGTTTGCTCAAACTCATTGCTTTCCCTTTAATGGCCACAGGACATCCAAATGGTTTTAAATTATGTACCATGGGCTCCTAATCAGTTTATTGAACATCATAAATTGTTAAAAGAAGTTAATAGCTTGTGTTTCTTGATAGAAAGTGCTAATACTGGAAGCAGAGAACTCATCAAATGAGCCTTGTTAGAAGGCGGGGCTGGGTGGGAGCGAGGGGGCTGGGAGGTTGTGTCTCTGTGTCTCATTTTGTTTTAGTAATTAGCTTTTACTGGATTATCCGATCCAAATCTTTATTCAGTTTACTCTGTCAAATCTAGTTTGCGTTTTAAATGGGAAATTGACATGGGGAGCAATTTGTCTCTTGACTAGGTTAATGTCTGCAACTTTGTTTGGAGCATCTGAAGTAAAAATGAGTTAGTGGGGGGCACGTCTACAGTAACTTCATCAAAGAGCAACACTAAGAGCCTGGAGACCAGGTAGACTCGGCTGTCTAGTTTGGCCCTCTGCTGTAGGCTAGTTCGCTCTCTACTTCTGGGATCCTGGAAGAGGCCTAAGGGCATGAACATCAACCTATATCTCCACGTCTCTACTTGCATTTCGCCTACATCTCACTGGTCCAGATCTTAAATCAGTTGCAGTTAGGAACTTAAATACCTTTGTGGATCTATGTCTCAATTGCCAACCTGCAAAATGAGGATCATCTTTTCCCCCTTTCTCTGCCTTACCTATTTAGACTGTAAACTCCTTGGGGCAGAGATTACCAGGAATGTACCAACATAGGACTTGTCATATAGGATCAGACCACTTGTCCATCTATCCCACGTTTGTGTCTGTGACTTTAGCCAGGAGCAGCTGCTTCAGAAGAAGGTGCAAGAAACCCAGTCATGGACAATTATGCTCATGGGGGAACTTTCTTCTTGATCCCTATAAACAAGTGGTTCGTTCATGCCCTGATGCATGAAGCTTTATATTCTAAATTCACCTTATCTAATGTAACCAGACGCATTAAATTAGGCTCGGTGTTGTTTTATTGGTTATTGTTGTTTTAAGGTGGAGCCCATACATATGTTCCTGGATATAGCTAGAGCAACAAACTTGGTGGAAAAAAATAATTTCCTTACATGCGAATTTTATTGCTTTGGAGCTGGTTATGGTTATTTTCCACCACCTAGAAATTAAAAGCTTAATCCAAAGCCTATAGCAGTCAAAGGATAGACTCCCACTGCCCTCACGGAGCTTTGAATCAGGTCCCGTCTCCTACAATGATGATACCAAGTACTTCTTGATGACTGGAAAGTGAGAAGTAGGAAAAATACAGCCAAGGGAGTTTCTTGAATCCCTTTTAAGGAATTCCATCCTACTGAATTTGCAACACAAAACTTGATTTCTTTGCCCTCTATATTTACTTTTTAAAGTTTAGCTATGGCATTAAATCCAAATATTGCCGCCCGAGACAGCAGTGAATGCATCTTAGAGCATGGTCAAGATTGTTCCCATAATCAGTTTGTTCAAATGAATAGCTCTCTGCTCTGCTGCTTATTGAAAATGTCTTTGTTAAACACTTTTATTTACCTAGCTGACGGACTTTATGGGGTGGGGGGTTGAAACCTGGTAGAAAACTTCTGTAGAGCGATGCTCACTTTCTGGATGCAAGTATTTTAAATGTTAATTTATATTAATTTTTTTTTCAGTTTTTCTTAATGGATTTCCCCCTCCACACACACTTATTTGTAACAATTATTCACTCAATATGGATGTCATGATGCCCTCATGTAAGGCATAGCAGGTCTTGAATCTGGGCTTGTAAAGCTGCCAGGTAGTGGACAGCTCCATGCCGCTACCCAACAGCAACTATAACCAACTTATGCTCCACTACCCATGACCTGCTGAGGACAAAGTCCTGGCTCATGGGGGCTGACAGGCAGCAGCCTCATGGCCCCTGATTGGCTCCCTGCCCTATATAGACCCAATGGGCATTCCAGGAAGTGTTCAGGCCACAATGTGGGTCTCCTGTAGCTACTATGACCATTTCAGCTCACTTGTTCTTAAACCCCTGGCTTCGACTTGAAACCTGACCCAGACTCTGATCCTTAGCATAGACCCTGGCCTAGAATTTGACTATGAACTCCTTTGCTACTCTCAGCCTCTGGTTTGACCCTTGGGCCTTACTATCCTAGTCAGGATCCTGGCGCTTTTAACCTAGATGCTGTGATTAATAACAGAGGGCCAGATTCTGGTCTCCATATGAGCCGGAATATATGTGTAAATATTAAATTGACTGAAGCTATATTTGTATAAAAACTAGTGAGAAAAGAATCAGAGCCCAAAATAGTGTTAGTGAGAGCGGAATGGAGTTACTCCAGATTCATGTGAGATCAGAACCGGCTTCTCAATGATTAATCAGACTTAGAACTTATATTGGGCAGATCCTCAGCTGATGGAAGTCGTCAGAGCCCCTTTGATGTCAGTGGAGCAATGACAACTTACCCCAGCTGCGGTTCTGTCCCATAACATCTCTCCTGTGCTTGATGCTTCTGCTTTACAGTATTCTGGATCTGGGATCCTTTTGTCGTTTCTTTTGAAGGGTGCTCTTCTGGGGCTGAGGCTGGGACTCAGGAGCTCTGAGTTCAGTTTTGTGTTCTGCTGCAGGATCCCTTGGGCAAGTCATTTGGACTCCGAGCCTCACAATATTTAGGTATTTAAGTCCCTTAGTGAGGCACCTAAATACCTTGAAGAATTTGGGCCTCGGGACCCGGTTTTTAAATGTGTTTAAGCACCTAACGGTGTCTAGGCTCTTGGTGGTGCTTTCAAAAGCACAGAGGTGCCTAACACCAATGGCAGGACCTCTCAGTGCCTCAATTCACCCTCTCTAAAATGAGGAGAAGTGACTTGCCCAAGATCCCACAGGAAGTCTGTGGCCAGGTCTTCTGAGTGCCCAGGCTAGCACCCTAACCACTAAATCATCCTTCCTGTCTTACCAGTCATCCTCATTTTAAGTGACTGGCAAATGTGCTGCCCCAGCTGCAGAGACCTGTGCCACAAATATACGTACGTGCTCCCGTTGACTTTGCAAAATGGAGACCAAGCTGACTTTGAAGGAAATCCCTGTGTCTCCCACTCTCGCCCGCATCTCTTAGCCCATAAAATAAGACAAAAGAGACACATCCCTCTCTTACTGCTTGGGAAAACTGCAGGAAAAGTCAGCCTTTTCCATGCTAATGTCCCACAATTACCTCTTAACTGCCAAAAACAAATGGCAGAAATGGGGAAAGTGACACCAAATCAAAAATGTCACAGGTGATCGATTCATGTCATCTACCGTCCCCGTCGCTGAGGCTGCGGAGAGAGACACGGTGATAACACAACACTAATATTATATTACAGCCTTCACGCCGCCGAATGCCAAGTGATGAATATGTGTCACTTTATGTGTCGCTCACTCTCAGGGCCTGGGCAGGCAAGCATGGAAAATGGAGTGCTCAGGATTAATGATATCGAAAATGATAGAGCGGAGATTGAAAATTCCTTCCTTCCTGAACCATGCAGATTGAAACATACCTTAAAGCTATCTTTGCCGTCCCTCCTCCACCCACTTTCGAAAGGTCTTTTTCACAGCCCTTGGTTTAGGAAAGAAAGGTTTTTCTTTCTTGTGTGAGTCGTGGCTACCAGCAAAGATTCCGCAGGCTCCTCAAACAGACGCTTGTTGGCACGCACACCAAGCAATGCGGCAGGCATGTAACCGAGCTTCCTTAAGCCAGGAAAAGCAGTCCATTATGAAGCTCTTGGACTGGAAGGTGTGTCATGGCTGGACACTTCAGCATGTATTTTCCGTTATTATTACTTAATATGCAGATCAAGAGGCCTTGCTCGGGAGAGCAGAGCACCTTTCTGATGACAAGCTATATAGTGGTAGTGCCTAGAGGCCTCTGGTCAAGCGCAGGGCCCCTCTGTGCGAGGAGCTGTACAGACAAGCTGTGTGAGGCTGCCTCTGCCGTGAAGAGCTTACAGTCTGCACAGGCAAGACAGGCCACAGGTGAGAGAGGGGATATGGGCACAGAGACAAAGGGCTTTGCTCAAGGTCACGCAGCAGTTTAGTACCAGAGCTGGGAATAGAATCCAGGTTTCCTGAGCACCCTGCCCATTGGGTCAGCCTACTGCCCAAGACCTGAGGAAGATGCAGTTCCTCAATAAATTGCTTATAGTCAAACCCACCCCGTTCTGCAGACACTCACCTGAGTAAAGTACAAACATGCATGTGTTTGCAAGGTCATCTCCTAAGAAACATACCAGTTCCCTCCACTGAGAAACTGGTGCTCTGCCTAGCCGCACCCAGGCCCTCTCAGAGGTCCAGAGAGGCCCGGGCCACTTCCAGCTTTTGAGGCCCCTGGCCATAATAAAAATAAAAAATGAGAACACATGAAAACAAAATAAGGTACCAAAAAAAAAAGGAGTGAGACCTCATTTGAATATTTTTTTATTTAACAGTTGCTTTTCTAGCCTTTTTCTGTACAAATGCACTAATTATTGAGGAAAAATCTAGCTTTTGAGCAATGTCGCAGCTGATATTAAGCATGGCATGCCCATTCAAACGCTCTTGTCCTGTAGTTGAACAGTGATAGTTCTTCACCTGCTTCAACACGCTGAAGGTGAGTCCACCTGAAGCCACTGATGCAGGCAAACTGACAAAAATACACAATGCAACTGTGATATTAGCAAACACCCCAGAGAGTCCAAGTTTGAGTATTTCTTGAAGCAATTCCTTTGGCTTGCAATCCAATGTAAAGTTCGTGGAATATATTTATCTGAGGAAAATGACCTCGTCACTGAGATCTTTTGAGATTTCTTTGTTGTACTGTTGCTGAAATTGTTCAGCTGCAGAAAGCAGATAATAAGGAGGAATTCTCACACATAAATAATTCCTTAGTCAACTAGACGTAAAACTATAAAGACACTAAAATGTGACAATTCTCTACCTTTCAACACACATTTGATCCAGCACCAGCCACTATTAGTGGTTTGTTTATATAATCAGCTGATCTGAGAGGACACGTTCATCATGGTCTAATCTTGTGCCATCAGACCCGATCTATTTTTATTAATATTTATGAACATTTTTAACTCTTTAATATGGCAAAATCTATATCAGTTAACAAAAAAATGTCTTTTACAAATCACATCTCTTCTTCGCTTAAATTTGCAGCTCTAGGCTGTGAGAGTGTGTCACGTTTTGGTCCGATAGGGTTGCACATAAAAACAAATTGCAAAACTTATCAAATGCCAAAAAATTAACAAGCGTCTAAATTTGAGGCCCCCTTTGAGCTTGAGGCCCAGGCCAAATGGCCCTCCTGGCCCCGCCTCTGATTGGCCCTGACCGCACTTCTGTCCTTGACTCTAAACACCCGCGGCTTTTTTGAGTTTAAAAGCCCACCCAGCAGGGCCTGGATTTGTTGGCCAGGGCGCTTGGCAAGCCTCCCCTATGTTACTGAATATGGGGAGTTAAGCGGAGGAGGGTAGCTGGTCGCTTATGATGAGTCCGTTACACAAAGTGATCTACTGGGAGAAATGAGGGTGGTTTGTGAAGAGATGGCCAAGCTAGGGGACTTGATCCTATAACTTTTGTCTCAGTTTCCTTCAGTGTTTGCTAAGGGGCCTCGGGACTTGGATAGGAAACTTCTAAAGCACAAATGAGAAGAGAGCAAACAGGAATCCAACCATTTGTGAATGCTGGTGGTTTACAGTTTTATTTTGCTTTGTTTACTGCCCTTGTTCCCTTAACTAGGTCACTTCCCGGGGTGAGTCACTGCTCTCACAATAACTATGCGCTGTCCAGTGCTATGCCCCTTCTTATGCCATCACAGAGGGTCACACTAAGTGCTGATCCTGGAGTCCTCGGACTTCCAAAGCTCGCAGCAGGATTTCCAAGTTAACAAGGAAAGCAAACAGGCATCCCAGTGCAAACTTCTGAGTATTTGGGGCTAATCTGGGACTATTATTAAATTTTATACATAATGCGAAACACATTTGTCTTACAATCGATCGTATTTGTTTTTCTCCCTCTTTCTTTGAGGCATGTTTAATGGGGGTAATGTTTATTTTATTAAGTGACCCCTGAATCGTAGGAAAGCATCTTTTTTTCAACCTACTATATTTGCATATCCACTGCAGAACAGGCAGTGACATCAATTCGTACTGAGTAAAAATGGGATGCGAAACTTGTTTGCAATTTTGTAGCATCTTGTGACTAAACATTACTGGGGACAAATCATTCTGAGAAAAAAAGATCTGTATAACTTTATTATCCTTTTCTGAAGATTCAGTATGAATGGGAGAGACCTCGAAGAGCTTGTAGCTGCATGGAATAGACCAAAACCAAATTCAACAGAGCACCTAATTAACTAGATTATAATTACACTTGCTACATAGGGGAGAAAGTGCAAGGATAATAGATCCATTTGAATTATGATCCTCATCAGTTTCACGGCTGATCCTTCAGGGGCAGAGGTGTGCAGCTACAATCCCCGGCAGATGATCACCAGAGACACAAGAAATGAAATGAATCCAAATATTTTAAGATCCTGCCCCTGCTCAGTGGTGCGGTGGCGGTCTAGATTGAATTTGTCTGATCATAGAATGCAAACGCTTGCCCTGTCAAATGTCTTATTGCTACTTTCAAAGGGTGGCTGAGTCAAAATGATAGCACTGGTTTATTGGGTCTGAGGCCACTGACGTCTGTGGGAGCAGGACTGGGCCCAATGTACTGATTAAAGAAAATGATGGACTGGAAATTGGGAAGGAGTTTGGTTTGTAGATCCACAAATCTTAGATAAATCAAAGGGACTGTGTCTAATAATCAGCAGTGTATTTAAGCCTTTGTATTTCCTCCTTCTTTAGACCCATTTGTGGGTGTATGAAATATTTATCTTGCCAACTCTGAATACATTCTACCTTGCAAACTCTACAGGAAAAGCATTCCAGAGACACTCCGCATTAAGGAAAGCCTGTAGATTTCAAGCACGGGGTAACAGGGAGGGTGGAAAGCGTCCATCGGAGCTGTAAATTTAATGAGATGGTAATGAGATGCAAATTAACAGCACCATGAGCCCAATGTCTAAAGTTTCTTTATGGAGCATATTAAGTGGCATTTTGCCTAAGTGGAATGGCTGGCTGAACAATAAATACTGAGTCGCAACCAGTTAAAAGCTGCACTGAGATAAATAGAAGCCATGAAGTATTATTACTGCATTTAAAGGGAAGATTCAATAAATTGAAATTTACGTTTCTTTAACAAAAAAGAAAATGTGGCTACGCAGCCTTTGGGTGTGTTTTTTTTGACTGCCGTAGTCCAAAATGATATCCACAAGCAGTTTGCTGAAAATATGTCTCTCAGCTGGCCCCTTCAGAGATGAGCAAAAAGACTAAAAATCCCAGGGCCTGATCCTTGGCGGGGGTCAATCGGCATAACTCCACTGAAGTCCATGAAATGAGGGAGACTTATATTCGCTTGGAATCTGTATCCCAAACTTTACCTGCCACAGTCCTACTTTTGACAAATATTGAGCAGTCTCACGGTGACATTTTAATTATAGTTTTATGGATTTCAGGAGAATGAGGAAGGGAGAGAAATGAAGCATTTTTTTTAAGCTTAAAAAACACGGGAGGGGAAAAAACTCAAAAACCCAGAGATCCATAGCAGAGCTCAGAAAACCTCAGCCACTTTCATTTCCAGGGGCTCATGCAAACAGTCTCCTTCTTACTCCATGGGGTTCAAATCTTACACCCCACAAACAGTGTGACTTTCCTGTGGAATGGGCTCAAAATCTCAGAGCAAAACTGCCGTGCTCACCTGGTTTGCTGCTGAAACCGCATGAGACTGTTGTTTGGTTTGGTTATTCGGATTTCAGTGGCACTAATGGGTCCCATTGTGCCAGGTGCTGCACATAGTAAGACACTGTCCCAACTGCTGATAACTTACATTAAACAAAAGAGAGACAAAGAAGCAGCATCTCCATTTTACAGATGGGAAGCCCCAGAGAAAAGAAGACCCAGATTTTTAACAATATGTATGGGCCTAACGCCAAATAGGATTTTGGTGCTCTAACCGGGGGACTTGTCCCATAGGCTGGAGATCCTGGGGTTAAGCTGACCCTGATTATACCCACCTGAGAAGAACCAGGCGATTCCTGGTTTAAATGCTGATGGGACCGAGCTGGGGAAGATCTGGAAGGAAGAGCCAGATGAAGCAAGAAGAAACAGAAGGGTGCTTTAGAACAAGGACTGTTGTTTAGTTTGGTGTTTGTACAGCACCTAGCACAATGGGGCCTGGGTTCATTATCAAGGTTCCTAGGCCATACAGTAACATAAATATAACTTGTCGGGTTTCAGATTTTGTGACCAGGACGGGGACTCACACCCCTAACTCACAGTGCAGAGGTAGCCTACCTGTCTATCTACACACTGTACATATTTCTATAAAAGGAAGAATGAATTATCTTCCGGTACTTGAACTGTCTCTGTGTCGGTTCTTGGTCTCTCAATAATGAACTAATTCAGCTGCCATACTCTTGCCAGAGGGGGTGGCAGCCCCAGCTCCATGGGCTGAAGCGTATGTGATCCTCAGCCGGTGAAGAGGCAGCCTTCTCCCCTGTGTATTGCAGCCACATCCTTACAACGACTCATGTTCTAGACCCACTTCCAACCACTATTGGCTGTAAGTGGGAACCTCTCCCTTGGCATTGGTCAGGCCCAGAGAGTGGCGATATGAGTAACACACCCCGTTTTTCACCAGGAAACTTGTGAATGTTACCGCATCTGACTTTGTAATTACCATGTTGTAGGTTATTATTGATTATTTGTACTGAGGTAACACCTGGGAGCCCTAGCCATGGTTGAGAACCCCCTGTGCTGGGTGCTGGACAAACACATAACAGCAAGACAGCCCCTGCCTAAAGATCTTACAGTCTAAGTATAAGACAAAAGACCACAGAGGGATACAGACAGACAGAGAAGTAAAAAGAAACAATGAGACATTGTTGGTCAGCCTGGTAGGCTCTGCGCACCAACAGCATAACAAGAGCATTAACTACTTCAGATCAAGATACGCTGATGACAACTGATAAAAGCTGGTCATTGCCGCAGAGTATACGTGTATGTGTAAGGTGCCCATCACCACGGTATCTGGGCATTGTGCTATTCCTGTACCAGTACAAGCAAAGAAGACACTGATATTTCTGAACAGCCTGCTCAGATGTAAAGGGGAGTTACAGCAAAGTCAATCAGCAGAACAAGGTTGCGCTTTTCTCCTCTGCGTGACTGTTTCTTTCTTCTAAGACCAATAGTATGTGTCTGGCCACAGCTGTAACAGGATTGGACATCGAGTTGCGAGCAACCTGGTTTCTATTCCAGGCAGTGACTTCTCTGAGTGAGTCACATGTTTCTCCATGCCTCGATTTCCCCATTGATATAATGAGGTCAATAACACCTACTTGCCTGTGTAAATCTCTTTTAGGTCTATGGATGAAAAAAAGGGATGCCCAGATTTTTTTTAAAGCCAGAAGCGTTATCACAGTGCAAACGTGAGTGAATGGCAAATCCCACGCACAGCTAGCTGATCAAATAAAACAGGCACTTGTGGGCAAGCTTAATAGCTAACACACATCCAATTGGGTCACCTCTGGTTCACAAACAGGACCGTTCCATCAGTTATTGCCATTGTTCTCCATGGTGTTGCAACTTAACTCCTTTCTGTGGTTACTAGCTCAGGGAATTTGTATCACATCACGACTTCCGAGGGAGTCAGAAAACAAGCAGATACTGTAGGCTAATAAGTGCAAAAACATATTAAAGCAAAGCACACCCTTACCTCCAGATTGTACATATTGTGATAGACCCAGGCTAGTTGGGAACAGCAGAGTAGTTGAAGGCAGATATACTGGCCACTGGATAAGCAGTTTTCTGTTCCTTGAGTGACCAGAGCAGGGGCTGCTCCAGGCTAATGAGAACACCTGACTCCAATGAACCTGTTAAGAGTCAGGTGAGGCTGTTAAGCACCTGACTCTAATTAGGTCCCTCTGATGCTATCAAAGGGCTCACTCCAGTCAGGCCAGGGAGAGCCAGGGAGACCAGAGGCGAGGAAGTGCATGTGAAGAGCTGGGAGCAAGAGGTGCAAGGAGCGGAGAGGGAGAGGGGGAGTGAGAGTGAGAGGCTGTGCTGCTGGAGGACTAAGGAGTACAAGTGTTATCAGACACCAGAAGGAAGGTCCTGTGGTGAGGATAAAGAAGGTGTTTGGAGGCGGCCATGAGGAAGTAGCCCAGGAAGTTGTAGCTGTCATGCAGCTGTTACAGGAGGCACTCTAGACAACTGCAGTCCACAGTGCCCTGGGCTTGGTTCCCCCCAAACCTCCCAACTGCTGATCAGACACAGGAGGAGCTGACCCAGACTGTGGGTTCCACCAGAAGGGAAGATCTCTGAGGTGAGCAAATCTGTCAATAAGTGCAGGTCACACCAAGGTAGAGGAGGAGCTTTGTCACAATATGTACAATATATATACAGCTATTTCTCATTGACAAATGTTAATAAATTCTCAGGGCACAGGAAAGTAGGAGGGTGGTGAAGCACTGGAATGGGTTACCTAGGGAGGTGGTGGATTCTCCATCCTTAGAGGTGTTTACGGTCAGGCTTGACAAAGCCCTGGCTAGGATGATTCAGTTGGGAATTGGTCCTGCTTTGAGCAGGGGGTTGGGGTTGGACTAGATGACCTCCAGAGGTCCCTTCCAACCCTGTTATGCTATGATTCTATGAAAGCACACAAGTTAATATGCTAGGTTTTTAATCTCTGTAGCTCCTAGTTCAAATTCTACACCAGGCCACAAGTGAAAATGAGTTTGGTGGGTCTGAGGACAATCCTTTTTTGTTGTTGTTGTTGTTCTGAGCAGAAAACAGCCACATAATGGAAACATAAGAGTTGCCGTTCTGGGTCAGATCACTAGGCCATCTAAGTTTTGTATCCTGTTTCGGACAGCCACCAGTATAATATATTTACTTGCAGTATATTATTCAGCCACTAGATGTCTCTGTGTGGTGTTTAGAGGGTGGTTGCTGGTAAACAAGGCAGGCAAAGTTGGAACTAAACTTGTGTGGAAGCCAGTTTGTGTCTGTAATTGTGGCAATTTCCTTTAATAAATGCCTCATGTTTCAGACAGACTATGATTCCATAGAGCACAGCAGCCAATACCAGATGTTCAAAGGACTGAGCAAGAAATCCTGTACTGGACAATTATCCAGTTTTTTCCCCCTCGGGCAGATTTTGCTTATGAAAGGCCCAGGAGCAGGGTTCTCGGATAGTTTGTCAGCTATATTGTGCAGAGATAAAGTCAGTGCATCTTTGTTCCACAGTGATGTCTCACCTTATTAGACATGCATCTGACGAAGTGGGCATTCACCCATGGAAGCTCATGCTCCAATACGTCTGTTAGTTTATAAGGTGCCACAGGATTCTTTGGTGCTCTTATTAGCCTGTAGCTCTGCAGGCTCTATGAGGCAGCAATTAACCGCTAATGTACTACTTACATGCAGAAAATCGTAACGAATGACACTAAAACTAACGAGTTATAAAAGGCAGATGCTGTTCTAAAATCCTGGGCGTCAGACCCTCAGCAGTTATAAGCAGGTGCAGGTCCGCTGAAGTCAATAGCGCAATGCCCGTTTACACCATCTGAGGATCTGGTCCCCGTGTGCAGCCAGTGTTGAGCCAATATGAGCCAGATGCCATGTTACTCACATCCTTTGCTATACATTTGGCTAGACCAGAGATCGGCAACCTTTCAGAAGTGGTGTGCTGAATCTTCATTTATTCACTCTGATTTAAGGTTTCGCATGCCGGTCATACACGTTAACATTTTTAGGTCTCTTTCTATAAGTCTATAATATGTAACTAAACTACTGTTGTTTGTAAAGTAAATAAGGCTTTTAAAATGTTTAAGAAGCTTCATTTAAAATTAATTAAAATGCAGAGCCCCCCAGACCGGTGGCCAGCACCCAGGCAGTGTGAGTGCCACTGAAAATCAGCTCGCGTGCCGCCTTCGGCACCTGTGCCATAGGTTACCTACCCCTGGGCTAGACTGAGCAATATTATTCTGTACTAGGGAACAGGCTGATGCTATCTCCCTTGCAGCGTGTCAAAACCCATAAGGCCACATTGGCTGTTAGTCCCCTGCTGTGCCTCCTTGGGCACATTCAGTTCTCTTCTAGGAAAGGAGGCAGTATTCTGGGTGGAAATATCCGTGTGCCAGTGAGCAAAACAAGGGAATCTCCTGGACATGTAGCGTTTAGTATTTCCCAGTATCGTTAACCTTGGGGAGGGAGATCTGGGGAAGTTTAATTTGCTAAAATTAACCTGGCCTCTGTACAGATTATGGCACCAGGATTTAGTTAACGTACCGTTATTTAAAGTCTCTTGGGTAGGAACGCCAGGCTGGGGATCCTTGCAGGGGTTTCAGCAGCAGTAACAAGAATGACTTGGGTTATCTGGAAACCTATGGAGCCAAAATAACGTCTGAGAAAGAGCTCAGGCAGGTCACAAATGGCATGATCTCTGCTCTGGGACAAGCTATGTGTAGCAGAAAACAGAGCTGGGTGGGATACAAGGGCAGGATCCAGACTAGGCTGAGGTCAAGGCTGAGCCAGTGCTAGGGTTTTGGCTTTGACAGTACTAAAAATCAAACCAGACTCTCAGCACTAACCGAGAGAAATTTTAACAAAGACAGATTCTAACCTCATTTACACTGATGTGAATCCTGTGTGACTTCAGTGGAGCGACACCAGATTTACAAGGGGTGCCCCAGCAGAACCTGGGCTAGTGGAAACGAACGGCAGCTGGATGAAATTCAGCCCATGTTGCGCACAGATCCAGTATCTGAAGGGAGGGATGCTTCCCCTGACCTGGCTGCAGTGATGGGGCTTGGTGTCCACTGGATCTAGGCAGCAGCATAGCCCATGGACTCAGCCCACCTTAGGTTGGTCTGTGCTGTCCTGCTCAGAGCTCTGCAGAGCCATATGTGGCATACAGAGGATGCTGACCCACATGCAATACCCCCACGTGAGGATTAATAGTGCAGAAGGGCGAGTCTCCTGCGTACCTATGTGGGTCCTTTGGAGACACATTGTCAGGGGGCTCCCAAGTCTGGGACAGCCTCTCCAAGCCCCTACTGAAGAGAGGGTCTAAGACACAGATTGGGGCCTCCTTTGGCAGCATATTAACCTTTTGCACCAATTCCCCTCTGCTTGCCATGGGAAATGATGCCCAGAGCTTTCCTTGACTCCTTCCCCATACACATGGACCCCTAACCAGGAAGAGGGGTCATGGGGAGGTGGGGCTGGTGCCATGGAAGCAGTTCTTCTACAGCACCTCCTTCTGGGCACAGACCCTTTGGCATGATAGCCCTTAGCAAAGGGCTCAGATGCACCTCAATATGGACAAACACTCAAATCAGGTCTTAGCAATTTAGGCCCATCTCCAGTCTTTACAGCTCACAGGTAGGTAGTTACGGTCCTACTAGACACAGTTGTGCCCAACGTGATTCCTACACCCACCATTGTTATTCCCCTGGGCGTTGGAAGTTGGGGAATCCATTTTCAAAGAAGATTGCCTTGTGCCACCCTTGTGTGTATGTTGAGTGAATGGGACAGGAGACCCATGAATGGGAAAAATTGGGAATTCCAGGACTGCAGAAGACACTGGATGTTTCTCCACTTTCCTTGCCTGTGAATCTCAACCTTCTGCTAGAAGGACCGCATTCTAGGAGCTAGGGAGTAATTCAGTCCTGGACTTGTCTGTTGAGACTTCCTATCTGGCCCCTAGTTCAGATGGGGACCCTTGTCCTCTAGGCACTGATGATTCATGAAGTTAACAGCTCATTTCATAATGGCCACCAGCAAATCACCAGAGATCAAAGTCTTTCAACCACTGTTGACCTGGACTGCAATTGGACTAGCTTCCTAGGCACAAAGGTGCTAGATGACCCATTTCAGTTTCCTGAGTCATGTGGCCCATTCAAAGTGTTTCAACAATGAGTTTTCAGAGACATTTGTTCATCTCAGTTTTTATTTATACGCTGATTTGGGATTTTTAATGGGAAACCAACAGTTTGTGATTTGAAGTAGGCAAAGGTGCCCAAACCAGGGGCTTGAGTATCATTCAAGATTTTTAACCCCATCTCTAAATAGCCTAATTGTCATGATGTAGCCATATTAGTTTTCACATTTGTGGTCGGATGAGGATTTTTGTGTCGAGCTCTGTATCATGGAGCAGCATTTAAGCAAACTGGCCAGATCCAAAACTTGCACAAATCTACGCTAGTTGAAGAGCTGGCCTCTGGAATCTGGAGTTAGACGTGTTCTTACATATCCTCACCACACCTTTTATTCTGGCTACATTTCCCTAAAAGCCTGATCTTGAATTTCTCATTTCCTTTGCTTCACCTCCCCCCACTTTGCGATCAAATTTCAGGCGGGAGCAGGGCCAGGTATGAGCCGTGAAGGCAATACCTCAGCCGAACGCTGGCTTCTGACAGAGACAGGGCTCCAAAATCATCCTTTTTATTTAATGCACTTTGTCAGCAAGCTTGAAAAATGGAGCCGGACTTGATTCCATTTCTTTCATCCACCCTTTTTCCAATGCCCTGTAAATTTGGCCTATTCATTTCAGGCGACGCAATACTCCGTGGCCTTAATGTTGCTGTTCTGTCTTTGTATATTCGCAAAGCCGACAGCCCCATACTCCCTGCCCCCTTCCACCCACCTCTGCCCTTTTGGTATTTAAAGAAAAAACAAAACAAAACCCAGTGTGTTGAATAGCTTTAGCAGGACATTGAGAAATAAAGCAAAGCGAATGTCTTCTTTGCGTGAGTTTGCTAATATGCTGAAGGGGTGGAGGGGTGGGGGGGGACCAAACACATGAGATGCAAATAAAGGTGTTTAAAAAAAAAAAGAAAAGAAAAAGAAACCAAACCCAAAGGAGGAGAAATAACTCTTTTGGCAAAATATAAATGGAGTTCTATCCAGGTATCATTTGCAAAATATCAGAGGAAATTGCATTTCTATTTATGAATAAATGAGTGCAAAAGTTGTTTGAGGCCCAGGTAATAATGGAACCGAGTGGGAGGAAATGGAAATGTATGACTTTGCAAATGACTAACGCAGAGAGAGAGCCACATCAGGGCTTCTCTTCAGCCCCTCCTCCCCACCTCTCACTCCTCCCGTCTTTCTTTTCTTTCAGCCGATGAGAAGAAGGCAGCGCCGACCGAAAATAGGCCTAAGCTTTGCTGGTCTCGAGTCGTGGGGCAGGGGAGGGGGGCGGCTAGGAGGCAAGAGAGGACATTAGCGCTTGCTATAACATTGTCACTGCCGATGTAAATTGACGTGTTACATAGTCAACAGGACACACTTGGCTGCCCGCAAGTGGGAAGTACTTAAATCGTGGCACTGATAAATGAAATATTTTTAAGGGAGCTAATCAGTGAAAATGGGGTTTCATCAGGCGCTGACATGCCTTGCTTGCTTCAGTGAGTCCGAGGGAGAAAAATGATCGCACGGCCCGGGCTGAAGTCAGAGCGAGAGAAAGCAAGAGAGAGGGCTGGGGAGATGCCGCACCCGGGCTTCCCGCCGCGGCAGCTGGAGTGTGCACGAGGGGACACAAACTGTGCGCTGAACTGGGCCCCCAGCTGCTGCTGCACGAGCCCCCCACGTCCTGCCTTGTCGCTGGGCCCGCACAGGCAGCTCTCCCCTCCCTCACCCTCTCTCCTGGGCGCTTGATAAATGGCCTTGCCTGAAACAGAATTGGTGCAAATCCCCAATCTGCAGCCTGCTGTGCTCAGTTGGCTCAGCAGCAGGCTAGCCGGTATTTCTGGATAAACACTAATAAATCTTTCTTTTCTTAGTGGCAATCAGTCATTCCCCTTCCTTTCTTTCTCCTCGCTGGTGTTAATGGTGGTGGCAGTGGAGGAGAATAGAGGTGGGGGCCGGAGGAGGAGTTGGGGGGCAGGCGCTGGGGAAGGAGGGTGCGTGAACCAGAAGAGGATTGAGGCTTAACCTCACCCTGCATTGTGAAAATGGGGGATAGGCAGGGGCCAGGAGCCGCTCCCTACGTCTTCATCCCCACAGGCTCAAGAGCTTGGCTGGAAGAGGGTGGCAAAGCACCAACAGTCCCAAATGGGGAAAGTGGGCCCTCAGTTGGAGTGTAGCTTAGCGGACAGAGCACTGGACGGAAGCTAGGGAGCCATGGGTTTTAATGCTGGTTCTGGGTGAGTTTGGGCAAATCACTTCATTGCTCAGTGCCTCGGTTTCCCCATCTGTGAAATGGGGGTAATGCTACTTCCTCCTCTGTAGAGTGCTTTGAGAGCTAGGGATGACACGTGCGAGGTAGGAGCTAGGGATCATTATTCTGTGGTGCTTATTGACACAGCATAGGAGCTGCTCTGCTAGCCTCTTACCACCCCCATGAGTGTATTCCTCCCATGTGACACCTGGGGGCCTGGGCCATAAAGTATTTTCCCTAAAGATATCCCCCCCAAGCACACTGTGTCAGCACCATCATCACCCACAGCCGCATCCAGTGTGTGAACCACAAGCCCACCCCTCCCCAGGTAAGGTCCCACCTCCCCTACCCACTTGGGTGTGGTCTGCCAGTTTTGGGGCCTGGCTAAGATTTTGGCAGCAGACCCTAGCGGATGCTCACACCCCTCCTTTCTTAAAGGAACAGAGTGGTGTGCTGCAAGCTTGCGTGTCACTATCTACGAGCCACCCTCTGCCCCTTGCATACACAGGCTTTAATCAGCTCCTTCATTCTGCTCTCAGTCAGGATAGGGGGTGAAGCGGCACATAGCGCCTGGAAAGGAGACACACAGGATAAGCAAGGTCCCATTTCTTCCTTTACCAGAGATCCTGTCTTAGCGCATACCCTGATTCTGCGCTGGCCTCCTTTGCTCTGATGTATTTTTCTTGATGACCCCGTTGGTCGGTAGGGAAGGGCTATTATCTCCATTAGTCAGATGAGAAACTGAGGCACAGCAAGGCTAAGACCTAGATCCTCAAAGGGATTTAGGTGCCTGCCTCCTTTTGAGGATCTGGGCCTAAGTAACATGCACAAAGGAAGCCTATAGTAGAGTAGGGATCTGAACACAGGCCTCCTGGGTACTAGACTGTTGCCTTAACCACTGGACCTTACATCAGGGTGCAGCCACCTGCTGGGGTTGGCAACTTTCTAATCGCACAAAACCAAACCCCCCTGCCCCGCCCCTTCCCAGAAGCCCTGCCCCTGCCCCTTCTCTGAGGCCCCACCTCTGCTAGCTCCAGCCCCCCTCTCTCCGTTGCTCGCTCTCCCCCACTTTCACTCACTTTCACCAGGCTGCAGCAGGGGGATAGGGTGCAGGAGGGGGGTGTGGGCTCTGGGATGGGGCTGGGGATGAGAGGCTTGGGGTTCAGAAGGGGGCTCCAGGCTCAGGCCGAGGGGTTAGGAGGGAAGGAGGGAGTGTGGGCTCTGGCTGGGGCAGGGAGTTGGGGGGCTGAGGGCTCCTGCTGGGGGTGCAGTCTCTGGGGTGGAGCCAGGGATGAGAGGTTTGGGGTGCAGGAGGGGGCAGGGGCAGGGGGTTGGGGTGCTGGGGGGAGTGGACTCCGGGAGAGAGTTTGAGTGTGGGAGGGGACTCCATGCTTGGGCAGGGAGTTGAGGTGCGGGGTCCCAGTGGCACTTACCACGGCTCCCAGGAAGCAGCTGCCAGGTCCCTGCAGTGCAGCCCCTAGGCACATGGGCGGCCAGGAAGGCTCCACGCACTGCCCTCACGCCTGCAGACACCGTCCTTACAACTCCCATTGGTTGCGGTTCTCGGCCAATGGGAGCTGCAGATCCGGCCCTCGGAGTGGGAGCAGCGCGCAGAGCCTCCCTGGCCGCCCTTGCATCTAGAGGCTAGAGGGACCTGGCGGCCACTTCTGGCAGCCACTTCTGGCAGCCACAGGGAGCTAGGCCAGGCAGGGAGTCTGTGTTAGCACCAGGCCCCTGCTGCACCACAGACTGGACTTTTAATGGCCCAGTCAGTGGTGCCGACCGGAGCCACCAGGGTCCCGTTTTGATTGGGCATTCCTGTCGAAAACCAGATGCTTGGCAACCCTACCACCTACCAGCATTGGCCTTATTATTCTCTGGGTACGGGAAGAATTTAACCTGCTGAAAGCCCCTTCCCCTTTAAAGCAGTTGTCAATGGGGAGCTGCTGATGAAGCTGCCCCCAGGCTACAGGCTGAGGGTGAGTTTTCTTCCCACTCAGGAGGGAGTGCAGGCAAGATGGTTGGGGAGCTGCCAAGTCAGAGCGGAACTGCAACCCCCTAGGCTGTCCTTTGTTCAGCTGGTGCTGACCCATAAGCCCTAGACCCAAGCAACGTCAGAATGTGGGATGTTCACAATACAGAACCCACTCAGAAATTTGCACAACACATCTGTCTTCATAACAAACTGACGCAAATCTTGTAAGGCAGCGTTTTCAAAAGCACCCTGCACTGGCCATCTTACCATCTACGCTGATGGGAGCAATTAACCCAGTGCGGTGAGCGTTTGAAAATCCAACCGGTCGTGTCAAAATCCAAATCGGAATCCCTTGGCCCAAATTCATCCCTTACCAAACAAGGGTAGCAGCTAATAACAAGGAAATCACCCTGTAAAAAGGTGCCGCTGCTAAGCCGGGCAGTTGCTCAACGAAGACATACGGTATTGTAGTGCCTTATTCAATTCAAACTTAAACCCCGACTGGCAAAAACCATTGTCTGGTCTGTTAAACTCACTTTGTAGACCACCCACTTTGGAGCTGAGCTGATTAGCTGCCGATGCAGGAGTAAGTTTTAATTAGTCTGGAGCTGAAGTTTCACGTTCTTTTCCAAAGCCTGCAGCAAATTAAAAGTACAGATTGCTTTTAAGGAGAGGGGGGAAAACCCACAAGATAACATCCTTAGGAACCTTCATTTATACAAATTCAATTACCAGGCAGGGTCCAGATTGGGCACTGTGCATAAATTCAATCCGCGGTTGAACACAGATGAATTTGATCATGATAAACATCTTTTTTTTTTTAAGTAACTAATTGGGGCAAGGATTCAGATGCAGACAATGTAATTTGCTGCTCTCTCAGCTATCGTGTTAGCAGAGTAATTGCTCTCATTTTCCGCTGTGCAGCAACAGCATTAGGTTTCAGGGGTGACATTTACAGGCATCGGGGGTATGTCCTGCGTAGAGGATTTACTTGGAATCTTAAGGGGTTCATAGGTCTTGTGCTGGCCTTCTGCCTGGGGTGAATTTCATGCCAAAATTTCTCTGGGCTTGATCTAAAGCCCATGGAAGTCAACAGGCATCTTTCCATTGACTTCATTGGGCTTTAGTTCGGAGCTAGGGTGACCAGATGTCCTGATTTTATAGGGAAAGTCCCAATTTTGGGGTCTTTTTCTTATATAGGCTCCTATTACGCTCCATCCCGATTTTTCACACTTGCTGTCTGGTCACCCTATTCAAGGCCTTAATGCTGATGAAGAGATATTGTTGTTTCCTGGGTGGAGGGCCTAAGGAACTTTACCCGTGGGTTATTATCCATGTTAAAACTTGGGAGTAGGATTTTCAGTGAGGGCTAAACAATCTGTTCTATTCCACACAAAATACACCATTAAATCTGGGCACCTTCTAGTTATACATTAAGCAGAGTGACTACACAGCTGTCAAATCTATGTTCTTGCTTCCTGTCCCCATGGGGAGAAGTGTGTGCTGGAATTTTAATAATTATATTTTATTGCCATCTGTGTATCTTAGACAAGGCAAGGCTTTGAAGTCCTATCTGGGTGGTGCATCCCAAAGAGAAGTGTTAACAAGACCAGGCTTTGGACAGCTGCTGTACTGAACTCATGAAGCAGAAAAACAAATAAAAGATCTTTCTTACATATAGCATCAATCACTTACATAGCCAATTTTTCTCTTGTGGAAAGCAACGAGAACTTTGCCACTCTGTTCAATAAGGCCGAATCAAGCTGTTTTTCAGGAGCACTTTACAGACATAGGTATCATTATTCCCATTTTGCAGATGGGAAAACTGAGAGGTTCAGTGCCTTATGCAAGTCAATGTCAAACAATGGCCTAGAAACCAGGTCTGCTTCCCAAGCCTGTGCACTATCACCTAGACCATACCCCTGCCAAAAGCAGAAGGTGCACCTACAAAGAAAGAAAATGAAGTGATCACTTGATAATACCTTGAGGGAAATAGAAGATTTAAAGGTAAAATTTCAAAGGCTCCGTACACTAAGTATCAGGGTGAATTACTATTTAGCTATAATCAGGAATTAGAGTGCGCAATGGATGCTATAGAACAGTGTTTCCAAACCTTTTTGGTGCTGACAACCCCCTTTGGACTTAAAGAAAAATTATGACTCCCCCCCACCCACACACACCCATTTGAAGCTCAAGCTTGGGCGAGGGGGCTGAAGCCCAAACCTGGGTCTGAGCCTCACTGCCTGGGACCAGGGCCAGGGGCCAGCCGGCCGGGGCTGAAATGGGTAAATTAGCTTCGCAGGCCCCCTGGCAATTGCTCTGCTTCTTACCCCTTAATGCTGGCCCTGTTGCGACCGCTTGCAACCTGTCCCGCGACCCTGGACCCCCAAGTTGAGAAACACTGCTACTGAGAATGCTTTCATTGATTAGCCTCACACCTCAATGTATTTTTAAGTTGATCAGCCCTCCAAAGGCAAAGGGCTCATTTAATCACCGAACAATTGCCTTTGGTTTGTTTCCTCTTGACGGGCAAATATTTGGGCCAGAGACAAATGCGGTGTTTGTTACACTGGAGACTGAAGCTTTCTGTAGGGAAGGTGCAGCCCGTCTGTGCAATACAGATGGGCTCGAGCCAGGCTGTTCAGCTCACGCTCTGGCTCCGGGGGTGTTTAGATCTGGGGTTCTGGTTTGTCTCCGCCCTCTTAAAGAAGTAAGGTCAGAAAGTTTGGATCCAGCTCAAACCACCTCCTGTTTATGAGTTGGGCAGTAGATATCACCCAATCTCCAGTATTCAGAACGTTGCCTGCTTCCCACGCACCTTGTGAAAGGGCTGTGTCTCAGCTGGAAGGAGCATTTTTTCAAAACACGGGGGCTGTTCAGGTATATTTCCAGCTTCTTGCTCCTGACCAGGCACCCATGCTTTGTCACTTCATCCAAATTGTGTTCCTGTTGTGCTGAAAGAATAGACTTATTGCTACCCCCCATTTTACAGAAAGGGAAACTGAGGCACAGAGCAATGAGGCGACTGACCCAAGGTCACTGCGTGAGTCTGCAGTACAGCCAGGAACTGAACCACATCGTCTGGGTCTCCAGCCAGAGCCTCACCCACACAACCATCTTTAGCCTCAGCTTAGAGGGTTTCTCTAATGTAGCTAGAACCTCAGAGTAACAACTCATTAAGCAGCCCTTAAAACCAGGCCTCTTCTACACCATCTATACACCACGGCTAGGAGAGTGTATTAAAATAGATTATGATGGTTAACAAGCTATATAAGCCAGATATTAGTACTAACGAGGCACCATGGGGGAAGATCATGAAGCTAGGACATTTTACGAATGGCCAAATATCAGTGCCCATTGGCTGAGTTTTCTTCTCATTCCATTCCCTATATTGCCTCACCTGTCCTCTCCATGGAGGTCCATTCATGGAATAAGTTGGACATGAACAGACCCATGGAGACATTTTGACTTGTATATTTTGGTTATAAGCTCTCCCAATGCAGGGATTGGGTGTTAATATGTGTTTGTGCAGCACTGGGCACCCTGGGGCTCTGATTGTGGGTGGGGGCTGCTAGAATACCTCCTCCGGTTGCTAATCTGATTGTTGTTCTGCTTCCGTGATACGCTGGGCAGAAGGAGTGGGATCTGGAGTCTTTTAGCTCCAAAATTAAAGAATTGTAAGTGTGTGTTGGGATCCACTGGGAAGGAATTATTAAAACAGATGGGAACGGAGAAGAAATTGAAGAAAAAACAAGCCACTCAATGCACGCATTCTTAAATCATGAAGGTTCAACCTAGGATTCCCTTGGTGATCATGAAATGAAAATGTCCTTCAATTACCGAACGTTTTAAGACACGATTATTTCATGTGCATGCTATTAAGAAAATGACAGTTGAAAATTCATCATGAAATAAATTAATACTTAAACATTTTAACAAAGGCTCCCTAGTGGATTCCAGCCCCTCCTCTCCTTCTGACAGAACAATGCGTTATTTCTTGTTTTTCTTATTATTGGAATAAGGATGATAAAATGCATGATAAAAAATGCATTTGGAAAACAAATTCATAACTACTCTTTTTAAAAGGGGGAGCTTGGCTGAAAATGTGTAAAAACACTAGAGCAATTTATTACATAGTGTAGGAGTAAGGAATCTTTTTTTTTTCCTTTCCTTTTTTCACTCCGTAAAGTCAAGCAAGCTGCTATTTGAATAATGATGCCTAAATAGTATGTGAAACTAACAATTTCAACTGCTTCCTTTTTATTCCCCCCTTCTCCCAAAATGCAGTGTACCCTTACTTACCACATAAATCACAGCCCTGGTGAAAATCTGTAGTCACTGAAACCTGAGATAAAGACAAGAAGCAGTTTATCTGATTTGATTCAAAGTGAATTTAGTGCTGATGAATGATATTGTAATGATACATGTCTGGAAAACCTAAGGCCTCCATACGGGTCTGATCCAAGCCCATTGATTTCAGGGGTAGTCTTTTCATGGTCTTCAATGAGTTCTGGATCAGATTCTATTTCCTTTGGGGCTGGCACCTGTTACTTGTTATAAAAATAAAAGGTCTGGGAAAAGAATGCTAAATCTGCAAAGTCAAACACTCAGAAGTCAGGGAATGGCTGAATTAAACAATTTAAGTGACCCTGACATGCAGGTAATTCTCCCCCCCAAATTTCAAGCCCCCACCCCAAAGGATGACGGTGCTGGAGCTTCTCAACAAAATGGTTATAAGAATTTTTCAGTCTCGTTCTTGGAAACAGCTGAGCCATTGTTGCTGAAATTTACCAAAGCAATTCAGCCTGAGGCCAACACAGCTGTGGAAACTTTCAGCCCCAAACAGTGACATTTGGGCAAAATTACAAGCAATTGAAAGCAGGGTCCTAAAATGGAAAGTGATGGATAACTGTCACCTCACAGCCATAAACATGCACAAGCCATTTCCCTTGCACCTCGCGCACCTTTTAGTCCACAGTTCTTCTGCAGACAGAACAGGACAGAGACATATTGCAGCTGGAGCTTTCTACGTGGCTTCATACAACTCACAGTCTGAGCTCCTCCCTCCACTTCTGGCTCCTCCCATTTGTATCAATAACCTAGTAATTACCACCCAGCTGCTTGTAATCATCCAGTAGAAAGTGGTTACGGGCTTCTTCCAGATGAGCCTGTGACCATTTCTATGCTGCAGCAACGTCAGTGATCAGAGAAGTCACAACCGCCTTAACTTTTGATGGTACTCCCAACTCTTCCAGGAGCAATCATCCAGAAAACCAGTCACTCCAAGCATGATCCTTGGATGTATGTATAGGGGAATATCGAGCGGCAGTAGGGAGGACATATTACTTCTGTATATTGTATTGGCAAGGCCTTTGTGGACTGGAGTGCCCAGTTTGATAGTCTGCACTGTGTAAAGAATGTTGAAGAAGTGGAGAGAATTCAGGGATGAGCTATCGGAAGGATTCGTGTTCTGAAATACACGCCTGGCAATGAGAAAGTAAAGGAACTCAATCTATTTAGCGTAGTGAAGAGAAGGCTGAGAAGTGACTTGTTCATGGTCTATAATTACCTGCACAGTAGCAAGGTATCAGAAGGCTGTTTAGTGCACTACACGATGGCATAATAATATCCAGTGGGCAGAAGTTGAAGTCAGCAAAGCTGAGACTGCAAACAAGATGCAGATTTGTAAGTGAGATTCATCAACCATTACAACCACTTACTGAGGGGGGCGATAGAGTCCAACTCACTGGATTCTTTATAAAGAGGGGATCTCTTTCCAAAGGGAACACTCTAGTTCAACCATAAGTTATTAGGCTAGCTGCAGGAATCATTGTTGAAATGTTCTGGTCTGTGTCATGCAAGTGGTCAGACAAGATGGTCATAATGGTCCTCTCTGGCCTTGAAATCTAGGAAAGTGTAACAAATTGTCTAATATGTTTATGAGCCAATGCTCTTTCTGCTGGATTTTCTGTTCAGGTTTTCTCAGCTGTGCATCATAAACCTCTTAAAGTGGGTTTGGAGTCTGATCCATAGCCCAGCGAAATCAATGAGAGACATTCTATTGATTTAAAGGGGCATCAGGCCAGGTCCTTAGATGCTGTGGTGTTCTGTACAGGGACAGCTGTGAAGTTCACACATGGCCACAAGCTTGTTACAAGACTTTGCATTTCTATGGTGGCCACTATGGGTGGGGGATTAAAAAAAACCTCTTCACAAGCCTTAATCAATCAAGCCTCACAACCCCCTTAGGTAAGATGACCAGATGCCCTGATTTTTTTAGGGATAGTCCCTATATTCAGGGCTTAGTCTTATAAAGGCGCCTGTTACCCCCTACTCCTTGTCCTGATTTTTCACACTTGCTATCTGGTCACCCTACCTTTGGGAGGCAGGGAAATGTTAATATGTTTCCTAACCTAAGGCCCGAGCCAGCAACCTCCCCGCTACTGGTGAACGCTTGAATTCACGAAGTCCCACGGGAGTCCATGGGGCCTCTACACAGGTTTACATAGAATAGTCTGCAAGCTCAGGGCCCTGGCTGGAGCTTTGTTTTAGAAAACTGCTACTTTTTTAAATGAAATCTGTTGAAAGCAAGTCCTACTTTTGTAAGTTACTAGTGAAGTAAATACTGTTGGCCCAGTTCTCCTCTGACTTACACTGGTGCTACTTCAGCAGTGGGTTGGCACTGGTTCTAAGGGTATGTCTATACTGCACTGTCAGCCTGGGCTTGTGGACTCAGTGTTTCCAAACCCACACTTCAGCACTCACACTGTATTGTCAACCTGGGCTTACAATCACTGGATCCGGGTCTCACAGCTATGCTAATACATCCATACTGCACTACGCAGACCTTCTGACTTGGAGCTGCAACTTGAGCTGCATCCACAGTGCAAAATGACAGGGCTTGGACCTAATCTCATCTCGTTTGGGCTCTGATCCACCCCTATCCCTCCCCACGCCCTGGCAGGGTCTTAGGACCTGGGTGCTTGCTGATCTGAGTCAGATTGATTTGCAGGTGGACGGAAGTGTGGATTGGGCTCAAACCTGAGTCAAGGCCAGAGTGTGAAGTGTAGATGTAACCTCAGTGGTAAGTGAATTTGATGTTGTGCTACTCTTTTGTTTTAAAAGTACATTGGATAGCAGCAGATTGTACATTTCTACTTCATGTGCAGGGGTAGGGCCCATAACTCATAAACCTCAATCTATATAACTCACAAACGGGATATGCATGACCATCTCTAACTGATGAAAATATAAGTGCATTATGCCACTGTTATATGCACTCTGCCAGAGGCGGTGTCTACTGGTATAAAAATGTTGGTTATACCTATAGCTACTCATGCTATTAGTGTAGTTGTAGATATAATATGATTTATTGATGTATTTTTATTTCCCACTAGTATGGTATAAATATATTTATACCACAAGAGTGGCCAATAAATTTCCCTTATGAATTCTGTTATCTGCACCATTAGCCATTTGTCATTTTTATGAGGTCACAACTTCAGGTGTACATGAATTTATACCCTACTTTGTGACCCCTTCCAAAATAATACACGGCCACTTCTGAACTATTCACCTCAGGAGTGCTAGGCCGCCTTCCTGTTTCCTACCTCTGCCCACTACTTTTTGCAAAACCAGATAATTTCCCAGTACCATGCTGTATCCAGCCATTCCATCTCCCCTTCTCCACTGTAACAAAACCAGAGAGCCCAAAATTAAGTGGACCAAATTCACTCTTCTTGTAACTTGGTGTTTCGCCAGGCCAAAACAGCAACCCAAACAGAGTCAGACAACATAGTGGTTCCTAACACCCTCCCAGCCCCCCCCTCCAAAAAAAACCCACCCCAGACCTCAGATTCCAAGATGGCCAAGAATCCTGTGTTGAAAATGGCACTTAAAAAGGAATAAGAATGCCAATAATTCCAGGGATTTATTCTACCTGTAATATTAGTGATCCATCCAATGATGATGGGCACTGGAAGAACACTTCCCCCTTATGCTTATCATTAATTTATCCTGCAGATTTATTCAAATATTTTCCCCCACTAGTGTCAGGGGCACGGTCCATCCTCTTTATTCAGAAGATATCATGGTGCTTAGATACTATGCTGATGAGTATGGTTTAAAAATCTACATTCAATATGATGTAACCGCATTCTGTGGGAGTTCTCCTGGGCTCTGTCCCTGCCCAGCTCCTACTTTCTATCTACACCTTATCAGTTGGTGACCTCATATTTCTGTGTCTCTCTTTTTAACATATTCCTATGTGACTGACTTGCAAGTCTTCTTCTCCATGCTGGACCTATCATCCGCTGTTCTACTCCACTATACTCTGTGATGTCATCTCAGATGTTCTGCTGCCATCACAGACTCAGTAGGGCCAAACCTGAACTCCAAATCCCTCTTTGAAACAGCTCCAATTCTCCAGTGTGACTAACCACACCACCATTCTTCATGTCCCTCAGGCCAGCTAGGTCAGGGTCATCTCTGACTCCTCTTTCTCCTTCTTTCCCCACATCCAAGCTATCACCATGACCCACTGCTTCTTTATACATCACATTTCTAAAGTCCAACACCTCCTCTCCATCCTGGCAGCTAATTCTCTGGTTCAGATCCTGATCATCTTCTGACAGGACAACTGCCACCACCTCCTCTCAAGCCTTCTCAGTAGCTACCTCACCCTCATCCTTCTGTCCAGAAAGCTACAGCCAAACACAACACTCCCATCTGTTGCTTTGACCATGTCCCTCTCTCTTGGAATCAATGTGCACTCACTCTCCCATATCCCTGCCTATCAAACTCAAACTTCTTGTTCTGGCCTTTAAGACCCTTCATTGCACAGGTAATGCCGAATGTCCTTCCATATTCCCTCTGTGCCTGTCAAAATGATGACAGCTCCAATACCCCTTTTGTCTCGATCTCCAGCCTCGAGTTACACCCCCTGAGTTACAGAGGCTTGACCCATTAGCTCAAGTTGCAGGCTTTGGGCTCTGGAATTCACTGGTTCAGGCCACAGTGTTGATCAACATTGGTTTTGTTCAATATCCTCATTAATGATCTGGATGATGGGATGGATTGTACCCTCAGCAAGTTTGTGGATGACACTAAGCTGGGAGGAGTGGTAGATATGCTGGAGGGTAGGGACAGGGTCCAGAGTGACCTAGACAAATTGGAGGATTGGGCCAAAAGAAATCTAATGAGGTTCAACAAGGACAAGTGCAGAGTCCTGCACTTAGGACAGAAGAATCCCATGGACTGCTACAGGCTGGGGAGTGACTGGCTAAGCAGCAGTTCTGAAGAAGAGGACCTGGGGATTACAGTTGATGAGAAGCTGGATAGGAGTCAGCAGTGTGCCCTTGTTGCCAAGAAGGCTAATGGCATATTGGGTTGCATTAGTAGGAGCATTGCCAGCAGATTAAGGGAAGTGATTATTCCCCTCTATTCGGCACTGGTGAGGCCACATCTGGAGTATTTCGTCCAGTTTTGGGGCCCCCACTACAGAAGGGATGTGGACAAATTGGAGAGAGTCCAGTGGAGGGCAACGAAAATGATCAGGGGGCTGGGGCACATGACTTAGGAGAGGCTGAGGGAACTGGGCTTGTTTAGTCTTCAGAGGAGAAGAATGAGGGGGGATTTGATAGCTGCTTTCAACTACCTGAAGGGGGGTTCCGAAGAGGATGGAGTTCGGCTGTTCTCCGTGGTGGCAGATGACAGAACAAGAAGCAATGGTCTCAGTTTGCAGTGGGGAAGGTCTAGGCTGGATTAGGAAACACTTTCACTAGGAGGGTGGCATGGGTGGCAGGTTTGTAGAAATTTTGATGGTGCCCAGAACCCCCCCCAACTCCGCCCACCCCAAACTCTGCCCCCCCTCTGGGAAGGGGGTTGAGTGGGGGGAGGAGGTCTGGGGTGCAGGTCCTGGGCTGTGGATTAGGGTGCAGGAGGGGTGCAGGGTGCAGGCTCTGGGCTGGGGCTGGGGGGTGTGTGCAGGGGGGATGAAGGATGCAGGCTCTGCGATGGAGTTTGGGGGTGGGATGCAATGCAAAGGGAGGGGGTGCAGGCTTTGGGAGGAAGTTTGAAGGCAAGAGGGGGTGTGTGGGAAAGGGAGGGGGTACACAGTCTGGGAGGGAGTTTGGGGATAGGAGAGGGTGCAGGGCTGTGGGGCTGAGGATGAGGGGTTCATGATGCAGGAGGGGGCTAAGGGATGGAGCAGAGGATTAGGGTGCAGGGGGATGAGAGTTGGGCTGAGGGGTTTGGGGCATTGGAGAGGCTCAGGGCTGGGGCGGAAGGGCAGGGTAAGGGCAGCCTGCCCTGCCATTAGTGGCTGGGGGGCATTAGATCCCTGGGGCAGCAGACAGCAGTTGCTGCTGGGAACGGGGCTCTGCCTGGGAATGTGCTACTCTGGTAGCACAAGCAGGCACGGGAGAGGCACGCGCTGCTTTCTTTCAGGCAGAGACGCAGGGGGAGGGGTTGTGCGGGGGAGGAGGGGTGGCAAGCGGAGGCAGGGGCCCACTCTAGGCAGGGCCGGGGGAGAGACCCACCTCCAAATATTGGTGGAGCAGGGTCCCCGGCCCTGAATATTGCTGGAGCCTGGGCGCCACAAAAGAATATAACCCACTGCCTGTGGAAGATGGTGAAGCACAGGAATGGGTTACCTAGGGAGGTGGTGGAATCGCCATCCTTAGGGGTTTTTAAGGCCCGGCTTGACAAAGCCATGGCTGGGATGATTTAGTTGGGGATTGGTCCTGCTTTGGGCAGGGGGTTGGACTAGATGACCTCCCGAGGTCTCTTCCAACCTTAATCTTCTATGATTCTGTGAGCATGGTGGCCATCACCTCTATACTTTAAATAAAAAAGAAATCCATTAGGAACACCAACACAGCCTAAAGTGAGCAGCCACATCATCATACATCTAGGCCCTATAACCTTCCTTGCCCCTAGTGAATGGTACGTACTTATCAGTCTGGCAAGTCCACCACTTTCACTGGGAACTCTTCAGAAAAGGGACTTGTCCTCTATATGTTCTCTTTGCAGCATCCAGCACACCTGTTGGTAATGTACAATGACAAATAATGCGTGGTAAGCATAGGTGTATCATAAGATCCTTGTGACTTTGCCTTTGGTAGACAGAGTATATATATAATCACACACAGAAAAACCCATGTTAAAAGAATGTTATTTAGGTTGCAAAGTCAAGCACGCAAAAGTTGGGAAAAGACAGATTGCCCATTGCCCATGCAATGTTCATTTGGTCCCCTTGTGCATCCGTCCTGTGTACTGAATGAGGCAGGATGCCTGTGGATCATGTAGTTAAAGACTATCATAATGCACACAAACAAGGTGAGAAAGACCAATGGTGGGAGGGAAAAACAGGCACAGAGGGTGTGTCTGCATTGGAACTGGAAGGTGTAACTTCCAGCTCAAATAGACATACTCATCCTAGAGGGTAGACATACCCAGAGGGACCTATCTAAGATCTTACCACCGGTTATTGCCAGAGCGTCCACTAGAATCCTGGTGACCTATGTCACAACCCAGGCCTCTCTTCATTAACCAATCCCCTCTTCCTAAAAAGCCCACCTTATGTGTATCACAGGTACCCCTCCTGCGGTATTCTAATTTTGGCCCCCATCAGGCCATGTTAGAGGCAGGGGCCATCCAGGCACTAGGAAAGCTCTTTGAAGAACATGGTTGTGATCAGGGCCAGCTCTAGGCACCAACGAAGGAAGCAGGTGCTTGGGGTGGCCAATGGAAAGAGGTGGCACTTCTGGGTCTTCGGTGACAATTCGGCGGCAGGTCCCTCAGTCCCTCTTGGCGTGAAGGACCCACCACTGAATTGCCGCCGAAGAATGAAACGCATTATCTTTTTTTTTTTCCTCGCTTCACTGCTTGGAGTGGCAAAAAAGTTGCCCTGGTTGTGATGTCCGACACTGATATTAAAAAGCATGAAGATTAAAGCAATACGAACTTGATTCTCTTCTTGCACCAGAGGAGCAGATCCAGTGTTCATGACTGATAACAGTACCTTAGAAATAGTGATCATTGCCCCATATCACCTGGGCAAGTCGGTATCAGAACCCGAGATCTTTGGGGTAAGGCCTGCCTCTTTGTTCTGAGCATAATGGGGACATGCTCCACTACAGTAACTATTGTTATGATTGTTATCTTTTTCTCTGAGTGTGCTGGCTTTAGATACAACAAGTAGCAGACAATTAAACTCCAAAGCAAAGCAAAAGCATTTGATCTCCACAAAAATAAAAAAAATTTAGAGACCAACCAGTTCATGGTCTAATTGTACTAGGACAGGGGTCGGCAACCTTTCAGAAGTGGTGTGCCGAGTCTTCATTTATTCACTCTAATTTAAGGTTTTGCGTGCCGGTAATACATTGTAATGTTTTTAAAAGGTCTCTTTCCCTAAGTCTATAATATACAACTAAACTATTGTTGTATGTAAAGTAAATAAGGTTTTAAAAATGTTTAAGAAGCTTCATTTAAAATGAAATTAAAATGCAGAGCCTCCTGGACCAGTGGCCAGGACCCGGGCAGTGTGAGTGCCACTGAAAATCAGCTTGCATGCCGCCCTTGGCATGTGTGTCATAGGTTGCCTACCCCTGCACTAGATGTTGTATGAATACATAGTACCCAATGTCATGGTCATTATTTCTACTACACAGCACAAGATACACCAAACCACAATGTAAATGCTGAGAAATGTTTTTGTGCCTCTCCAGAGGGCTGGAGGAGGGTTTCAACCAGAGGTGGTTGGGAGTTTTTGGAAAAAAATTTGTTTATTTTTGTCAGAAAATCCCAATGTGTCTAAACTGTAAATTGTCATGGGAAAGGTTCAGTTTTGACAAAAATTGTGGAGTTGAAACTTTTTTGGGGAAAAAAAGATTTGAAAATGTTAAAATGTTTCATTTCAATATTTTCAGAAGGAAAAATTCCAGTTTGGAGTGACTTTTTGTCTTGCTATTTAAGCTACTTGGAGTTTAAAAACATTAAAGATGATCCAAAGTCAAAACAAAATGTTTGGAAATGACTGAAAGCACATTTCAACTAATCCAAACCAAAATTTTTGGGGTCGGGGGATGGGTTTTCAGTTCATAGAAAACTCAGGGATTTTGACTTTTTGTCCCAATTCAGGACAGGAAACTTTTTTTATATATATATCTCCAAAAATTTTGCAGGAGAAGAAAAATATTTCCAGTCCAGCTCTGGTTTCAACCTACTAGGGCACTGTTTTCTTATTTCATGCCTCCTAGCAGTAGAGACAACCATTCCACAGGACAGCTAGCTCTTACGAGGTGTGAAACAAGAGAAACATAGACCTGTAGCAGACCCCGAGAGGTCATCAAATCCAGCCCTCTGCACTAAGGCAGGACCAAGTAAACCCAGCACAGCCCTGACAAGCATTTGTCCAACCTGCTCTTAAAAACCTTCAGTGATGGGGATTCCACAACCTCCCTTGGAAGCCTGTTCCAGAGCTTAGCTACCCTGATTGTTAGAAGGTTTTTCCTAATATCTCACCTAAATCTCCCTTGCTGCAGATTAAGCCCATTGCTTCTTGACATGAAGAACAATTGATCACAGTCCTCTTAACGTATCTGAAGATTCAGTCTTCTCTTCTCAGCACTAAACGTGCCCCATTTTTTTAAACTTTTCCTCAAAGGTCTTGGGGCGAAGTGGCAATGGCTTTCGTGAGACGTGTGTCACAAGTTTCACACTCCTGTGCTACTTACAGCCATGGCCACGCTAGCCCCAGCCCCAGCTTCTTCCCTGAAGAGAAGCAGCGAGCCTGCCTGGGCTGGGGCCAAGGGAGAAAGGCAAGCAGGAGGGGGCCTCCTGGGTGGATTGTGGGTGGGACCATGCTGGGCACAGCCTCCGCCACCCTACGGTACGCACCGCCCATGACTCCAAGAGAGATGGTGGGTTCTGAGGTGGTTGGAGACCAGGATGCAAGGAGCTGTTGGTAGGCCTGGCTGAGCAGTGGTGACTGAATGGAGGTTTCTGGAGTTACCTATGATAAATGTCTATTAGGGATGGTCTAGACAATATTTGGTCCTGCCATGAGGGCAGGGGACTGGACTCGATGACCTCTCGAGGTCCCTTCCAGTCCTAGAGTCTATGAATTTATGAATCTATGAACCTCTGCTCAAGATCCACTGAACCTACGTGTATAGTGTAAACACTGGAGCTCCGTGGTGCAAATCAATAGATTACACCATGACTGGCTGCCTATCACCAGTTTCCCCAACAACAGAGCTTGACCACCACTCAGCCAACGGGCAACAGCCAGCGTCACTTAGATTCCACTTAAGCTCTGTAGCAGGAGTCAGCAACCTTTCAGAAGTGCTGTGCCAAGTCTTCATTTATTCACTCTAATTTAAGGTTTCGTATGCCGATAACACATTTTAATGTTTGTAGAAGATCTCTTTCTATAAGTCTATAATATAGAACTAAACTATTGTTGTATGTAAAGTAGATAAGGTTTTTAAAATGTTTAAGAAACCTCATTTAAAATTAAATTAAAAAGCAAAGCCCCCTGGACCGGTGCCCAGGACTCGGGCATTGTGAGTGCCACTGAAAATCAGCTCACTTGCCACCTTCAGTACGCGTGCCATAGGTTGCCTACCCCTGCTCTATAGGGTTAAGCGTCACTAAGGGTTTGTCTATACCGCACTCGCAAAGTGTGATTGTGTCTTGAGTAGACCTACCCAAGCTAGCTTAACACTGGAGCAGTGAAGCCATGGGCACACCAGGGGTGTACAAGCCACCTCAAACCCTGAGTAATTCCTCATGGCTAACCCACATTGAAACATGTGCTGCCATGGATCAGCTGCTTCGGGACCTGAGCTAGCTAGGTCAAAGTTAGCCAGGGTAAGTCTACTCAAGCTACAGTCACACCCCTGCTTGCCATACAGACACAGACATAGTTCTGTGCATGGGGTGAACTGCATTCAAACAGCTCCTGAAACATAATTGAATATCCATGGCAGATTTCTGAATTGCAGGTTTTCCACAATAAATACAACCTGAGAAAGTTCCCTCTTTCCCCGTCTCCCTCATCCGGAGTTTGGCTGCTTCAGACTTTTTATTTGCACACAGTTGTCCTTAAAAATAATAAGTGACTATTTGGCCTGTTCAAAGCCAGAAACAAGCTGACCAATTGCTCCTGTTTTTTACTTCAGGGCATCCATCCAAGGCAGAGAGAGAGAGATCAGTCTATAATGGTTTGCCTGGCTCGAAAACTCCATTTTGGACCGTGGAGAGTCATATTTCAGAGTGTATTGATCAGACTGCAGTTTGTGTTTCCTCATGTCCATGATCCTGTTTGCAGCCCTGTAAAATAATAACAGTACTCGTGTCAGTAAGGTAATTACCATTGATCTAACACACTGTGACAAATTTTTCAGTCATGCCACTTGATTCATACTTAAAGTTATGGCACTGCTGACTGCTCCTTAAATAATTGAAAGATGCCCTTTGTAAATCAGCACGCTTTTGCCAAAAGTAGCAGTTTCTGCTTTGTTGAAAGCTCGTTACCTGGCTTCGTCAGAGATTCGAAACCAGACAGCTTTTATCTTCCCGTGTAGCTTATGGTTAGCGCTAATACCATTTTAGCTGGCAAGTCATTTAGGACATTTGGCTTCGAAAAAGGGAAGAGTGGCTAATGTGTCTGGGTGGTTTTGCCTGCAAAAGAACAAATAGGAGCTTAAGTACAACAGATACTGGGCCAAATTCTGAAATGGGAGTTGCTCATGAGGACAGATTTAGTCTCATGCTCCCTTGGGTGTATGGGAGGGGATCCTGCCCTGGCAGAATAATAATCATAAGCACTTGTCATCCATAGATCGCTAAATGCTTTTACAAAGCATTTGGGTTTGTTTAGTCTGGAAAAGAGAAGACAGTAAATTATTCTCATCTTCCAGATGGGTAAACTGAGGCACACAGGGGCGATGCAAGCTCCTCAAGGTCACACAGCAAGGATAAGGATTAGATGAACCCATGATTCCCAGCCCAGTACCTTATCCATTGACTATAGACAGAAGAGATCCTCTGCAGCATTCTCCTTTTCCCTCCCTTCCCATGGAATCCCATCAGCCAAGGTTCAAACAGCTCCCGTTCTGCCATGTTAGAGGGTGCAGGATTCAGGAGCTAACCAGGTTCCATATGATTGCCCTAAATGCACACCCTCAACTCTGTGGGAGAAAGCAGCACAAGTTATTTTCTCTGATGTGCTGTGGTATACAGGAGAAAAAGCCCCTGGGTAAAGGCTTCACGATTTGGCCCTCAGGTTATTATTTTGGATATTAATTACTGCCAATAGCTCTGGAAATGTGTTTGAGAAATAGCATTTTGCTTGACATGTATTTAAGCAGAGATGACCCCAGATCAGAACACTGCTCATAGAACCTACTGGTCACCCTCCACACAGGCATATCCCTCCTACTGGAATTTCAGCTCTCTCCCCAGGACAGGCCCCAGAACAGAACACAGGCCCCAACCCTGTGCTCCTTCATCAAACCGAGCTCATTGAATCCAAACATCTTTGGAGGACTTTGGATCTCAATCTGGGTCAAGGTTTGGTGGCTCAGGCCATCTAGGATGACCAGACAGCAAGTGTGAAAAATTGGGACAGGGGGTGGGGGGTAATCGGAGCCTATATAAAAAAAGACCCCAAAATTGGGACTGTCCCTATAAAATCAGGACATCTGGTCACCCTAAGGCCATCTCTCCAGCAAGGTCGCCTGCAGGGCAAATGCAAATGGCAACGGTGGACCTTGTTACATTTTACTGCTGGGTGAAAGATGCTGAAATATCAAGTGGAGTCATGCAGGATTAGTTCTGGGTCCGGTTCTGTTCAATATCTTCATCAATGATTTAGATAATGGCATAGAGAGTACACTTATAAAGTTTTCAGATGATACCAAGCGGGGAGGGGTTGCAAGTGCTTTGGAAGATAGGATTAAAATTCAAAATTATCTGGAGAAACTGGAAAATTGGTCTGAAGTAAAAAGGATAACATTCAATAAGGACAAATGCAAAGTATTCTACTTAGGAAGGTAAAATCAATTGCACAGACACAAAATGGAAATGACTGCCTAGGAAGGAGTACTGTGGAAAGGGATCTGGGGGTCATAGTGAGCCACAAGCTAAATATGAATCAACAGTGTAACACTGTTGCAAAAAACGTGAACATCATTCTGGGATGTATTAGCAGGAGTGTTGTAAGCAAGACACAAGACGTAATTCTTCCGCTCTACTCCACCCTGATTAAGCCTCAATTGCAGTATTGTGTCCAGTTCTGGGTGCCACATTTCAGGAAGGATGTGGACAAATTGGAGAAAATCCAGAGAAGAGCAACGAACACGATTAGAAATCTAGAAAATATGACCTATGAGGGAAGATTGAAAAAACTGGGTTTATTTAGTCTGGAAAACAGAAGACTGAGAGGGGACATGACAACAGCTTTCAAGTACATAACAGGTTGTTACAAGGAGGAGGAAGAAAAAATGTTCTTAATCTCTGTGGATAGGACAAGAAGCAATGGGCTTCAATTGCAGCAAGGGCAGTTTAGGTTGAATATTAGGAAAAACTTCCTAATTTTCAGGGTAACTAAGCACTTGAATAAATTGCCTCAGGAGGTTGTGGAATCTCTGTCACTGGAGATTTTTAAGAGGTTAGACAGGGATGGATAATACTTAGTCCTGCCATGAATGCAGGGAACTGGATTAGACGACCTCTCGAGGTCCCTTCCAGCCTTACGATTCTATGAAATAGCTGTAGATATCTAAACTATCATAGATGGATCATCCGTTTGGAGTGCCTCACTTAAAGTTCATCACACCTCAGTTTAATGACACAGGAGGTCGTATTCCATTTGAATTATCCAAGAGCAATACCGTGGGCTTGAAAACCTTGTGGAGAAGGGTTGAGTAACCTCAATTTACGAGAGCACTAGTGGGAGTTGAGGATAGTTAACATCTCCTAGGATCAGGACCCAAATTTGCATAAACAGTCAGTTACCAAAGAAATGAACAAACCTTTGGTTTCTGGCTTAGGAAGAACTTGAAGAAATATATGAAGTTTTAGACAAAAGCAATATCTTAATTAAAAAACCCAGTAATCCTGATGTAATGAGACCTTCCCAACCGAACTATGTCACTGTGGTCTGCAGTGGAACAATGAAGAATTCTCAGTCCCCCACGGGAGTATTTATATGAGGCAGGGTGGTCTTGTGGTTCAGATACAAGAAGATTCAGAGATCTAGGGACAAATTCACCCATTGGCGCCAGACAGAAGAACTTCCTTCAAGTCAATGGAGCTGCCCTCGCTTGCGCTAGGAGTGAGTCTGGCTCCTGGGTAGGGCGACCAGACAGCAAGTATAAAAAATTGGGAGGGGGGTGGGGAGTAATAGGAGCCAATATAAGAAAAAGACCCAAAAATTGGGACTGTCCCTATAAAAATCGGAACATCTGGTCACCCTACTCCTGGGTTCTCTTCCCGTCTCTGCCATGTATTTCCTGTGTTACCCCGGGCAAATCACTCCTTCTTTGTGCTTCAGTATGAAAGGGCTGTTATGGGGCCAAATTAATTATTGACTAGGAAGCCCCTTTGTTCTAGGCAAGGTCGTGATATGTAGAGTCCTGTGAAATTCTTTGTATTTTTTTAATTTGGTTTTCATATTAATTTTAGGGAATTTCATTTTATCACCCTCCTGGCTTGGTCCTGCCCCTGGGGGCGGGGGGAGGGGAGTAAGAGGCCTGGGGAGGGGGATGGGGAATGGAGAGAAAGCCTGCCCCACACTCCCATGGGACACAGACATGGGCAGCTCCTATATCCTGAGGTGTTAGGCCCAGGGCTTGACAGTGAACCTGGGCTGCACTCACCCTGGACAGCAGCGGCTCCTGTGTCCCACAGGACTGGGCCTGGTGCCCTGCTCCCTTGACCTGGGGCATGGGCTCATGGTGCTGCTTAGGCATTGTTATGGAGTGGGGGCCAGAGCAAATGTGAGTGAGTGGGATTACGACCCCATGGAACAAGGGTTTTTTTCCATTTTATTTTACAGTTGCGGGGGGGGGGGAGGGGGAACAGGGCTCTGCATGTATGTCCCCATCACCATCTCATGGGAGAATCTCAGTCTTATATTGCATGTGTCCTGGGAGACAGGGCCATGCTATTACTCCCATTTTACAGATGGGGGAACAGAGAGACTTCAAGATCACCCAAGAAATCTGTGGTGGAGTAGAGCAGTGAACCACTGGGTTCCCAAACCCCAGGTGAGTGCCTTAACCTATGGACCAAACTTTCTCTCCCATGAGATCACAAGGTCCTCCCTTAAGAACCTGAAAGTAAGGCACTAAAACACAAAGTAATATCACTTTGTGCTTCCAGGGGTTGGACTAGATGACCTCTTGAGGTCTCTTCCAGCCCTACATTTCTATGATTACTTTATATTTTATTATTATTTACATATGGGGTTGTTAGGTATGCCTGACGCAGCACGTGGCAAGGTACAACTGTTAAAATGAACGGTAGCAAAGACGTATCAATATGGCCATTAACCACCATTGCTCAGCCCCACCACCAAACTCCTCTGCAATGCAGAATGCCTGACTGGAGTCTGCATCCTAGAAGGCACCAAAGCTGGGCTTTAGACGGTTTCTAGACGGGCAACATTGAAAAGTCCCCCTCACTGAGAACACCCTGTTTCCTTTTGTCGGCATTTAACTCTGGGGGATGCAAAACAAGAATTTTCTAGCTGATCTCAGGTTCTGCAAAGAAAAGGACTTGGGGGAGAGGTGGATCCCCTGCCACTTAGGCTTAGAAATTCTAGACTTTCAAGGGGGAATAAAAAGTCTCACTAAGGATGAAATTCACCCCTGTGCAGGCAGCCCTTGCAAGGCCTATCTGCCAATTAAGGCCTATTTAAGCGGCACATAAACCTTGGATTGGCCCTCTGTACAAGCGTCCATTTCACCCATACTTGCCTACAATTTTGAAAACACCCCCCTCAATGCAGTCACCATAATTCCAAGCCTAAGTAGCAGAAGATGATTTCTCACGTTAGCAACGTGAGCCCATAGTTGCTATCCTGGCCTAAGAGCCTCTCAAAACACAAATTAAATTAACCATCCTCCGAGAAATCCTGAGACCAGCCCCTAGTATTGTTGGGCCATAACAAGTAATGGCACCAGCTTTGAGCCAGTCAATTACTCATCAAGAGGTCTCTTTTGTGGGCATTCTTTTACCTGCTTGAGGTGAGCCCAGAACAAACAGAAGGCATCTGAAAGGAGATTACTAAATAAGTCTAGGATTGAACAAGCAGTGTATTTGGGGGTCAAATTTAATTCCTTCCCTGCTTTTGTATTCAGATTAGAGGCCAATATGACTTTGCGGAAGCAAGGGCACCTCTGTTAATGCTGCTTTTGCACTTAACCTGCAATTTACCTGTCAGTAACAAACACATTAAAGAATAGCTCCGCGCTGAGAACTTCCAAACAATTTACCACACCAGCACAATGAGCTCTTTGTGTTCCAAGACAACAGCAGCCACTAAAGTCTTAACGCGAAGGTCTGCAATCGAGGGAAATCGTGTTCGAAAAATGCATCCTAGCCATATTTCAAGGAACAACAAATTTGAGGTCAATCAACTGCTCAGAAAACAATAATAAAAAGCCCGCCCCCCACCCTCACCCCCAACAAACCGCATGTCTGTGACGCACTGGATTGGTTAAGGAGGATTGTGCTTTGAGAGCTACCTAAATTCCTCGGCTGAAGTGCTGAGTGGAGGTTTATTAAGTGGCCTGTCCGAATGTATATCAAACTTGTCCCTGGTGGGGGCCCGGTGTTAAATTCCATCATTAAAACCTATTACCGAGCTATCAAAACCCGCTGTAATTCCATCTAATGACCTCATTTCCCTAAGCGCAACCTGTGCCACTCAATGAAAGTTTTGCCGATTTGGTGTTCTCTCTCGGTAGGCCGCAGCCTCTCAGCAGAAAAGAAAAAAAAAGGCAGCGAGAGAAAAATCAATGTCTACAGAGATGACAAGGCATGAGGCCAGTAGCTGGGGACCTAGAAAACTAGCCAATATTCCATTTCCTATCCAGTCTATTAGCTACTGAAGTCAGCCTAGGTGCTGAGTTTTGATTGAAAGCTGAGCTGAGACCAGATAGAGGAGGAGGCAGGCAGGGCAGTATGGCCACCAGATAAGTCTAGTTTATAGCTTGCTGAAATCAGTCATAAAAGTAGGTGTATATAAAAATGGATTATTGCATTAAAAGTTCAAAATGTTCCATTTTTTTCCTTGGCTCGGGTTAAGGCAGGATGGGGCAGGAGGAGGAGGGGGGGCAGGAATAAGTCCTCCTCCCCCTACCTCTACATGCCATGAAATCATTTCGTAAATACAAAAAAGGCCCCCCGGGCTATTGGTGCCCAGACACTCATTTTTAGAGTGGATAATTGACTCCTTTCAGTTGATAATTCATAGCTTGCATATGCTGGCTAATACATCAGCGCCTAGAGACTCTGAGACAGCCCAGAGCAGAAACAGAGAGGGCGAGGGGGAAAAAAAAAATGTGGATGATAGATGAGTGCATTACTGCTTTATGAATGAATTATGTCCTGCAAATACCTTGAGCAGGAGAGACTGTCTGCCTGTATCTATACTAATCTGGGAGGAATTATGACAATTTTCACATTAAAAAGGGAAAGGAAAAGGAATTAATCGAGCAGTTGGGCCATTAAAAATGTATGCCAGAGCATTTGAATGTCCATTTTCCCATTTATCATGCGGTAGGAAGTCTCCACCAGTGTTTTTCTTTTCTTTTTGTGTAGGTTTCAATGTATGAAAGCAGATCAGCATTATTTTGACAAGATGAAGTCTATTTTACCTATAGCGGGTCAGAGCGTCTCTCTATATCCTCTCTGTCAAAAAGCAGAATATATTTCTTTCCTTTCCATCCATCGGCTTCCGAAGTCTGTAATCTTTAACTTGATAAAAACAAGATGATTTCATCCCGGGTATTGTTTTTTCTCTCTCTTAGTGAAGCTCAGATTAAATTGGTACATATTTCCCTAAAGAATTTACGGGTGAGCATAATGGAGGCTTTCTGTTTAAAAGTTATACGTTGATCATACCGTATTAATTAAAACAGTTTTATCTGTAGAATACTTTTGGGATCAATCTCTCTCTCTCTGCTTACTCACGGTATCATGAAGAAAATACAAGTCTGTAAAACTCTCTCAAGCAATGGCTGTGCTATCAATTTCCTGAGTCCGAATTTTACAACATTGTGGTCTGATCTTGGACTTTGGATCCCGTCCTTTGTTTATTATAAAAATAGAGCTATTTAATTTTCAGTATGCACTCCAGTCATGCTGTGTTACTTGTATTTAAGTCAGTTTCGTCATGATCTATAAGGATTTCAACCATTCGTAAAATTCAGCCAGGGAGGAAAACTCATTCAGAATAACAGCAATGCACAAGAATTGGCAATATAATGCAAACAGATAATCACGTCTCATTTTATAATATTGTATTTATGCTTTTAATGCCCTAACTTGGTCCATTATAATGTTAGATCTGAGATATCTGACATGTTTAAAACTACATTTGGCCATAGACTTATTTTGTATTTAATATGTTAAAATGATTTTTTTAATTGCTGTGATTATCAAAGCACATTTCATTATCTTCTAAATACAAATTTGGAGGTATTTATAAGCACTGGAAAGAAATAACAATAACTGCACTAATATAAAAATCTCATTTGAGCAGTGACAGTAGATTTCAAGCAATCTGTCCAACACATGCTCTATTAGCTGTGTGTCTTCAACTGAACCATTTGCAATATAATTAACATGAGATACTTATTTAAACATAATGCTTATGCAACAATCATTGAGCTCGCTAAACAAGGACACTGCGCAGCAAGTCACCTTAAAATATGTAGGGTTTTCATCTTTACTGTTTATGTTTTTCTCCTGGCTTTCTCCGTATTGATTGTAAATTATCATTTAAATCTTAAACAAATGAAAAAAATATAACTTTTCCTGGTCTTTTCATTTTTCTGATTTGTTAAACATTTGTTAATACATTTGATAAAAATGCAGAATAGAACTTTGGAACAAAATGTCAGAATTTTCTTACACACATAGGCTTTATGAACAGTTTGTGTCTTTGTCATATTACTTTAGGTGTGACTAACCAATAAACTCACCCTTAATGCACCGCACGCTGGATATGTAAGTCATCTATTTGATTATTTCGCTTTAGCTCAGCCTGGTATTCTGCACTTTTCACACACAGTGAAAAAGTACTGTAATCTCAATACAAACTTCACTGATCTGGTGTCACTAGTTTCTGGTTTGTTTGTTTGTTTGTTTTTTAAATGCGCTCTAGGAATTATTTTGGGGACATTCTATGGCTTGTGTTACAGAAGAGATCAGACGAGATGATCACAATGGTCCCTTCTGATCTTGGAATCTTGGAATCTATGAAAATGGGATTCTTATTCTACAGTTGTTATTGTCAACAGGCATTGAAGGGGTGCTCAGATAACTCTGATGGATAGATAGTTATATCGGGGAAAGCTACATGGGCTGCCGCTTTCTCTGTATTGCTATCGACTTCAGTAGGTTTACACCAGAGCTGAAATTATACGTGTGCTTACATTTGCTAAAATCACTTTGCACAGGGAGAGCTTTGGTTTGGTCATTCCCTCATCATCTAACCTCATCCCTCTCCCCTGCTGCACACCCACCACATCACACGTCCCCCATCCTTCCAGGACAGAATGGAAAATTGGGGTCTAACTGGTGAACTGTGTTAGGAGCTGCACACCAGCAATCATTTGCAGTGCCCAACAAGAAATAGTTGTACTGGTCCAACAAAACCCAAAAGCGATGCTGCATATTCTTGAGTGTCATCTACTGGCCTTTTATCACAGGTTTATATAGATCAGTGGTCACCAGCTGGTAGAACACAGACAATCACAGAGCCTCTGCCAGTCGATCGTGATCTCCGGCTGCTAAAAGTCCAGTGGCACAGCAGGGCTAACGCAGGCTCCCTGCCTGCCTTGGCCCTGCGCCACTCCCGGAAGCAGACAGCACATCCTGGCATGGAAGGGAAACAGAGAGTCTCCATGCTGCTCCTGCCTGGAAACACTTCCCCGGCGGCTCCCATTGGCTGGGAATGGGGAACTGCAGCCAATGGGCGCTGCAGGGGCGGTGCTTGTAGGCAGGGGCAGTGCATGGAGCCACATGCCCCCCTCCGCCCCATGGACTGTGGTGCAGGAATGTGCCGGCAGCTTCCAGGAGCGGCGCAGGGCCAAGGCAGGCAGGGAGCCTGCCTTAGCCCCACTGCCCTGCCGCCCAAGGTAAGTGCCACCTGTTGGGAGCCACACCCCAATCCCACCCCAGCTCTGAGCCCCCTCCCAAAGCCAGCACCTCATACCCCCTCCTGCACCCCAACCACATCCACCATCCCTGAGCCCCTCCTGCACCCATGCTCCCTTCCAGAGCTCACACCCCAAAGCTGGTGTGAGTAGAGCACAAGCAGAAGGAAAAAAATAATCACGCCCTTAGCTCTTTGTGTAGATGGAACCTAAAAGAGAGTGGTTTGTTCAGCCTACACAATGAAGGCTCAGAGGGGATCCGATTGTTCTCTATAAACACACCAGGAGGGTGGACATCAGGGAAGGTGAAATGGGCATAAACTTACCATGAGCAAATTTAGGCTAGAAATTAGAAGATTTCTAACCATCTGAGGAGTGAGGTTCTGGAAGCATTTGGGGCAAACAACCAAACTGGTGTGAAGATGAAGCTTGATAAATTAATGAATGGGATTCTATGATGGTGTTGCCTGAGATAACAGGGATCTGGATTTGATGGCCCCTTTCAGTTTTATGTCCTACGTTCATAAGTTTTCCGTAGAGTGAACTGCGCTCAGGCTATCTGGTTGCTCCAGCCCAAGATTTTCAAATACAGAGGCCTAAAGGTAGACTTCTAAATCCTTATTTCAGCACCTTGTTAAGGGGCCTGGTTCTCAAAGGCATTATGCTCCCGGTAGCAGGATGAGTGTTCCTTTGCTGAAAGGAATGCAATGTTATTCAATGGAATTCCCCCTTCAAGTCAGGAAATCTCCTTCCAAACATGTGGGTCTATAAAGGGCCAAGACTTCAGTATGTTTATTCCAAATCACTTCTGTCTATGGCCTGAATATATAGGAAATTTCTTCCCAACTCTGATCAGTTAGTTACTAGGTTAAGCAGGGAGTTCCACAGTCAGCTGTACCCTGCATAAAAAAAGTTTTTCCTTCTGTCAATTTTAAATGTAGTTGTCTTTCAGTTACATTGCACATCTCCTCATTCTCATATCAGGAAAAGAGATAAGTAGGAGAATCTGATTTACCTCCTTTACACCATTCATTATTTTGAGTGGCTCTACTGTGTTCACCTTCATTCATCTTCTTGCTACATTTAACAGTTCCCATCTTTTAAAATACTCAGAGGGAAGACCGTCCTCCTCCCAAAAATGAATCTACTGGTCTTTGCTTTCTGAAACCTTCACTCAGTTCAGTTCAGCTTCTCCGTTTGATGTTCTGTGCTCTGTAGAATTCACTGATTAGAAGAGCAGAAAATGCTGCAAGATAGGTTTGAAGACCAGATGGAACTTATGGTACACAACACTATTCCCGGATTAAGCCAGCAATCTCAGTGCTTGTCTGTAAACAAGCACTAGACTGATCTGCAAACTAACGTAATGAATGTATGAATGCCAACCTATCTGCGCACCACTGGCATCTAGTGACCAGATCTGCATGACTGTGTGTCATAGGCCCCATACTGCTAGTCACTAATAGATGTTTATCTATGCTCAATGTTAGAGGCCTGCACTTTTCGAGAAGTTCTAATACAGCTTCTGATGTGAAGTTCTGAATGGCCACAGCGTACAGCACGGAGACCCATGTAAAGGCTTATGCGGGCTCAGGTGTTCAAAGGAAAAAAAAAGAGGACTAGAAACTACTGCAAATAAACAAAGCTACAGAAGAATATTATAGAAGGACCTGGTCTTTCAGGGAGCAAGTCTTCATTTATAACTATCTCTGGGACTTGGGGCCTCTCTCGCTTTACAGTCGGAGGAAAGATGATCGTGTGTATGTGACACCAGATGCGGACTAAGGCGTAGAGCTGAGTGAAAAATAATTGGAATTTCTGGCCCATGGGAAATTCTGATACATCAACACTTGTTTTCATCCCAAATAAGCTCCCCTTTCCCCCCCAAAAAAAGAAATATTGAAATTTTTGGCAGAACAAAATATTCCCCTAAAAACTTCAAATACGGAAATGGCAAAGCAGGTTGTTTTGATATTTTCCAAGCAAAACAAAACCTTCTGACATTGCCAATCAAAATGTTTCATTTCAGTTTGTTGAACACTTTATTTTGAGTCAGTTCAACATTAAACTGCATTGCCTCATGGTGGCACATTGCTTTATGGGAGTTTTAGTTCAGTTGCCTCATACTCCCATTTTCTCGTGTGGGTCAGATCCCCTGACTCCACTAAGTCTCCCATGATGCTCCACACAGATTGGTCAGAGGGGAGAATGCATTGCATAATGGGAGACATAGTCATGACAAGAAGCCCAGCCCTTCCACTGCAGTTCCCATGAGGCAGTACACCACAATCACAAAATGCAGTTTATTGTTGAACTGACCTGAAACTGTTTATAAGCTCATATTTTATTAGCTTATCTAACACAACCATGGTTGCTCTCATTAGCCATATCAATCTCTCTTTTGAATCTTACTAAGCTCTTGCCCTCCATAACACCTTGTGACAGGGAGTTCCACAGGTCGCTAAGTGTTTCAGGTCAGTTCAACAGGCCAAAATATTTCAATTCAAGTCAAACCAACCTAAAAGGAAATATTTCATTTTGATTTTCCCAATCGAATAAGTCTTAGCAAAATTTTAATTTTACCATGAAAATTTTCAGTCTTGTAAGGACTGCTTTTTCCATCCAAATATATCATTCCAATGGCTCATTTCCCAACTCTGCCACTGACCCACTACGTGACTTTGGCTAATCAATCTCTCCGTGCCTCATGCGATAATAATACTTCCTTTGTCTTGTCTATTTAATGTCTTTGGGACAGGGACTACCTCTTGCTATGTGATTGTAGTTTGCGGCCTCTGAGCGATACCATAACAATGTATGAAATCCAAAAAAACAATACACCAGAATCTTGATGAGTCACATATGCTTTCTTCCTGCCAGCAAGCTTTTCTGTAAAGGCCAGTGACATCCAGCATCACATTAAGAGTTGAACAAAACAGGTTCCCCAGCATACTTGATCGAAGGCTCTCTGCACCTAGTAGGAATTGTTGAAACCTGGTACAAGGTTTGGCACTGAATGATAGGCAGTTAGTGGACTGCTCCCCACTTTCCACCTAACGTAAATAAGGGGACCCTGTTAACCTTAGACACACTTACAGTTCCAAACTCCTATTTCCAGACTAGACATACTAAGGCATTCCTGGATTTGAGGGTTGTTCGTAATCTTTGCAGCAAGTCACCATTCTCTATATTGAGGCAGCAACTCCATCTACAGATGGATAAATAGAGACATGGATTTTTACCATCTGTAGCCAATGGATAAACAGAGATTCTGTTGAATGACACTAGTGAATACATACAGTTAATTCCAAGCTCATTGTAACAGTACAGTTGTTAGAATGCAGGGCTGTGTGTGTGTGTGTGTGTGTGTGTGTGTGTGTGTGTACGTACGCATGCGAGAGAGAGAGATATGATTTGTTGCTCTCTAAGGATCTGATCTAAAGCTAATTGAAAGCAAAGAAAAGATTACAGGCTAATTGCAAGCCCTGGTAAACAAAGGCGACAAAGCTGGAATTCAAGCTATGTGAACACCTCTTTGTGCCCGTAGTACTAACTCTTTTCCTGAGTACTGGATCATATCCTTTGAGAATTTTGACTAGAGCTCCGCTACCACATCTGTTTTCCACCTAGATTTTTAACTTTAAGATACAAATAATATTCTAACAGACCAATGGCCAACTAAGACTTCACAGGCATCACTATGCTGTGCTACAGGGATACTCAGAGCTTCAGACAGACATCAAGAAGAGAACTGAGACCTAAAAAGCACAAGCCCTTAGCAGCTGAGTGAAAGGAAAATCTGCACTAGCCACTAGCAGTATAGGGCCTATGACACACAGTGGATCAGTTCTGATTCCACCCAGAAGAGGGCAGTAGTGCATGTGCACACGAGCCAATTCATTGCAATGCTTTAAAGGAGCAGCGGGTTGATCCATATAAGCCTCTTAGGTCCACATAGACTTTTTCCATATCTGCCAAAGGACAGCTGCACCTCCAGAGATGGGCTTGTTTGAGTGCTAACGAAGCTGCTGTATGGTGAAGGGAGGATGAGGAGTTTCACAGAACTGGAAGACTGGGCCCAGTAGAGACAGAGACAGTGTGAGAAATAAGCTCCTAAGGATGGCAGAATGCACAGGTTTAATGCAGAGCATGTAGAAGCGTTAACAAATCCAAGCTAACACAATCCACACGGTTAGCAAATACGAGCCAGCGTACCTGGCATCATTCTGCTTCAGAGTGTGATTCATCTGCATACAGGTGCAGCTGAGTTTATTTTGTCAGCCAGGGCACTAGAATCCCTGTAGGTCGCACCAATCCCATGCAGTTTAAAGCACCTTCCCGTGTAGGCTGAGATCCAAATAGCACTAGTTAAGGCAGATTTAATTTGGGATGCAGATGGGTTAAAAAATGCACCACACATTGTCAAGCCTGGCCAGGTTGTATTGACTATCAATGGACCTCAGCCTCCCAAGGCCCAGATCTGCAGATCAATGGGAGTTAGGCTCGGACCTTCAAAGGTATTTAGGTGCCTAAATCACTTAAAGCACATATGACATTCAACTTTCCCCAAAGTATAACCAATGTTAATAACACAGAAGCAACAGTTAGATCCAAAGACATTCGTTACCATTCCTGTTACTATCCAAGTAATGTCACATGAGACAAATCCATCATGAGTGGATTCTATTGCTGAGCAGCACTCATGATTAAAGCTGTTTAGCTTGTTAACGTCAACCTAATTAAGTCTGGTCCTGAAATGAAATCACAAAACACCTCATCTCTCCCTAACTTAGTCTGCAAAAGCCAGATCCCAATTTTCACCACCATCTCTGATTCTGCCGTCATGTCTAAGGGTACGTCTACATTACCCACCGGATCGGAGGGCAGCGATCGATCCAGCGGGGACTGATTTATCATGTCTAGTCTAGAGGCTATAAATCGACCCCTGAGTGCTCTCCCATTGACTCCTGTACTCCAGCGCCGTGAGAGGTGCAGGCAGAGTCGATGGGGGAGCGGCAGAAGTTGCCTCACTGCGGTGAAGACACCACGGTAAGTCGATCTAAGTACATCGACTTCAGCTACGTTATTCACGTAGCTGAAGTTGCGTAACTTAGATCGATCCCCCCTACCTCCAGTGCAGACCAAGGCTAAGAAGAAAAAGTACACTAGAGTATGGAGGATTTTTGTCGAAAAAAACTCACTCAACAGGTTAGGCTTAAACAAGGGAAGGAAAAGCAAGGTAACTTTGGAGAAATATAGATGTCTTACTATATTTCCTGGTTCTGAATATATAGTATGCAATTTTGCATTCCTTCCTTTCCATAATAAGGACTGGCTCTGCGGTTTAAAGTGGTTGAGGTCTGTTAATAGGTGAATCAGCTCAAGGATGTTTCGAAATAAAAGTTTGTGTTGCCTTTAAAAAAAAAAAAGAAGAAGACAGATTTGATTATACAAATGCCAATATAGCCACCGTTTAAAGATTACCACTGCTATATAGTCTGCAGATTGGACCACAGACGCATGTCCATAATGACTGTATTTTACTGGTGTGACTTGTTGCCAACAAATGCATTTAGAGCAATTAACAAATGTGTGATGGGAAAAAATGAAAAATTAACAGCACATAGACATCCATGCCTGGTACTCAAACTGCCAGCATGCCTGGCTTGAGTGACAAGCGAGGCCCTGATCCTGCAATGAATCTGCCTGTCAGTAGCTCCATCTCTTGTATCTGCGTAGAGCACCACTTTAATCCATGGGGAGCCATCCGTGCACAGTTGGCTTTTGCTGCTAATTTTTAGAAGCCCGTTATTAGCAATTCCTCCTGGGCTACTTCCCAGAAAGCGATGATTCCACCCAAACAAAAGCTACAGTCTTGGTCAGTGGGTCTCAAACTTTTTACTGGCAACCCCTTTCACATCACAAGCCTCTGAGTGCGATCACCCCCCCCCCAATAAATTAAACACACTTTTTTATATATTTAAAACCATTATAAATCTGGAGGAAAGTCGGTTTTGGGGTGGAGGTTGACAGCACGTGACCCCCCATGTAATGATCTTGTGATCCCCCTGAGGGGTTCCGATCCCCAGTTTGAGAACCCCTGGTCTTGGTGGTCTATAGTACTGTCAAAGACATTCCTCAATGCACACTTTAGCCTTGCTTATCGCCTCACCCTCCTGCCCCCAAAGCCCTTATACAAAACACAAGCATCACACAGCATTGTTGGCACAGAACACGCATCTTCCAGTGTCCTCAGAGGTGCCTTCATTTCACTGGCAGGTTATGTGATTTCTAGTCAGCACATGACCTCGGAACCTCTCTGGGTGAAAGGTGCTAGAGAGAGGAATTATTTGATGACACTTAAAATCAAACGTGCTGCCACTCTCCCTAGAATTGTGCTGTGTTTGGCTACTGGCTATTTCAGGCATCCCAGAATTAGCCCTGTGCTGAGTACTCAAAGAAAAAAAAAGCTTTCTTATTGAATGAGATGGGAGAAGCAGCTTCAAGCAGCAGGACTTTCTTCCAGAGCCTTGACATTGGCATTTAAATTAATAGGCTTAGCAATATCCTGAACTTTTCCAGAGTTTTTGTAGTTTTTATTTTAGCTTCAGTTGCAGAGTAGCTGGACCAGAGTAAAATATCTGTCGTGCCATCTAGTGTTGGTTGTATGTATTGCTTTAAAAAAACTCGGGGGCGGTCAAGACACAAAACACTTGTGATTAAAAGGATGCTACTTCTTATTATCATTAAGTATTTCTGTTGATAGTACCTAGGAGCTGAAGTCATAGACCAGAACCCCATTGTGTTGGGAGCTGTACAAAAATACAGAACAAAAAAGACTTGCACTGCTGTGGGCCGGATTTTCAGTGGGTTGCACTGAAATGTCAGAATAGGAGCTAGTGAGTGCTGAGCATCTACCTCCATTTCCCTATCTCTAGAGAAACAAGCCAGTTCTAATGCAAATCTTTAGATGTGAAAAACAACTCCCCGCCCCCACGGAACTGTTAAATAATCACGCCTCTTGTAAGGCAGACACCTGGTTTGGTGGGAGATGGAAGATCAGACACAGTTCAGGAATATTAATGGCTGTTGAGATGAAATGGATAAATACTGTCTTAACAAAGACATGCTACTGTTCTTGTGTTGTTTTGTATGGCTAGCTCCTAGCTGAGGGGGTCTGGAGTTTGGTTTACCCAACAGAGGTGTTAGAGCAGGACAGGATGCAAGTAAGGCTGCCCTGTGAGGAATCTGTGCGGTTGCGGGTCTGCATGATACACCTGATATTACTGATGTTCAGAGATGCCATTGTGTGTTTGTACAACAACTAGCACAATGGGGTCCTGACCTGTGACTGGGGTTTCTAGACCCAACCGCAACCCAAATAAACAACAATCTAATCCGTGCCTTTGCACATTGATAGGGTGAAATTCTTCCATGGAGACGGGCCCATGCAGCCTAGACCCCATATAAGTCCCATGTAGAGCTTCAAAAAATAAGGCTTAATTAGGATGTAAGGGGCCTGTAGGTCTTTTGATAGCTCTTTGCCCAGAGGCCCTTACTGAGAATCCATTAAAAATACTGGGAAAGGGCATGCACGAGGAAAAGAGAAGATAAAGGTTAGAAATATCACACTCCTCAATACAGCTGGCCAATAGGCTTTGCCCCTTTATTTTAAGTTGTTAGACAACAGATTTGACATTTTCGATGTAAGGTGAGCCCGTGTTGTCTAGAGTACAACCTTGCTTTCTCTGTGCCTTTCTTTTCCTGCCCATGTTTTGTCTTGTCTTATGAGGAGAGATTAATAAGACTGGACTTCTCAGTTTGGAAAAGAGACAATTAAGGTGGGATGTGATTGAAGTCTATACAATCATGACTGGTGAGGATAAAGTAAATAAGGAAGTGTTATTTACTCCTTCTCATAACACTAGAACGAGGGGTCACCAAATGAAATTAATAGGGAGCAGGTTTAAAACAAATAAAAGGAAGTATTTCTTCACACAATGCACAGTCAACCTGTGGAACTCCTTGCCAGAGGATGTTGTGAAGGCCAAGACTATAACAGGGTTAAAAAAAGAACTAGATAAGTTCATGGAGGGTAGGTCCAGCAATGGCTATTAGCCAGGACGGGCAGGGATGGTGTCCTTAGCCTCTGTTTGCCAGAAGCTGGGAACAGGTGACAGGGGATGGATCACGTGATGATTCCCTGTTCTGTTCATTTCCTCTGGGGCACCTGGCATTGGCCACTATCGGAAGACAGGATACTGGGCTTTATGTACCTTTGATCTGACCTAGTAGAGTCATTCTTATGTTCTATTTAGCGCATAAACTGTTTGGGACAGAGACTTTCTGAGTACATGTGCATGCCGTGCCTACCACAACGGGGCCCTGAAAACACACGAGTGGTCTAGGCACTAGTGTAATCGAATTACTAATAGTGTTAAAAGCTCTGTTTGTGCTGCTGAGCTCTACTGTCGCTCTAGTAGGTCAAAATTAATTTGCAAACTTTATTCAGATTGGAAACCCTTCAGACTAACCAATCAGTGACACCCGGTGCTGTGTGGACTAATGCCTGCAAAGCTGGCCTGTCTCCCAGCGACACCTGCTGCAGATGCATGAAGAACCAAAGCTCAGGATAGATGGAGGCGTATCTGGCAGGTCGGTTATTTGTCAGGAATATTTCATTGGAGGTGATGCAGCGCCCTCTGCTGACAAAGTCTGTGTGTGAAAACTACCAGGCAAAATCCCTTCTTGCAGGAATCCCATGACGAGGATTGGCTGGGGCTGTGGAGGAAGCAACCAGTAAAAAGGTTTCCCTGAAAGTTTGAAATTCTGAATGAGTCACTCTCCTGACACAGTCTATACACTGGGCCTGCTAGACTCACTTCTTCAAAGACCTGGCGGTCCCATCGCCTGGCTAGCTGCTGATAGCCTTCAAAAGAGCCAGTGAGAGAGAATATGTGTGTGTGTGTAACCAGAGGAAACGACTGCCCCTGCTGTTTCAAGAGGCCTTTAAACCTTCTCAGGTCTTTACAGTGAGGGACACGGGGATGTTCAGAGAACAGAGCTGGGTGGGGAAATGGAGGCCTGGAAAGCCCAAGTGACTTGCTCTAAATCACCCAGCAAGCTGATGGCCGAGCCAAGAATACAAGCCATGTCTTGTGAATCAGCCCACTGCTCTGTCTCCTAGGTGCCTCAGAGATGGAGTACTCAGTACGGGGAAGGCACGCAACAGATGCTACTGTAAATAAACAACAAGTGTTAATAAAAGAATTATTCCACCTTCTCTGTCCTTGTCTGTAATCAGGGTCTAGCAGCATCCCTGTAGGGAAGGATGCATCATTAGCCCCATTCTACACAGCTTGTTTAGCTTGTATATTCATCACTTGCTTTGCCTCGGGCCACTTCGGTGGCTTAGTTTGCCAGTAACTCTTTGCAGCGTTGGGATTTAAGATGGAGGTGGTCTGGGCTTTTCTGCATTTCAGCAGCAGCAGCATGGAAAGCAAACTGTGCTTGGCCATGGTATGCCAGTACCTTAGCTGGACAAAGGAGCATTGCGCTGGCAATGTACCTGATCTAGGACGATAAGCTGCTGAGCTGGTATGTTTCATAGGACATGTTCCCATATGGGGCTCAGGAGAGCTGCTCCCCTAAGCGGGGGTTTGCCAAGGGGTCTGAGCGCCCCCTCCTTGTCCCAGCTGTGAAGCCCCTGAACTATACGTAGCCGCTTTGTGCCATATGACTGAGTGTAGGAGGGTCCACGTCAGAGCAGGAGAGGCATCCGCAAGACAACACACTCAGTCCCCAGATGCTCCAAATGCTCCAAGCCATTCTCGGCCTCCTCCCAGTCCCGGGCAAGTCCTGGTTTGAACCAGCACCCCCCCCCCCCTTGGCAAGTTAGAGCAGCCCTCGGGTTTCACAACCCCCTTAGTTTTTCACGCTACGAGGCTGTGCTTGTATCAAACAGGTTGGGAGCAGCATCTCTCTGAACCAGTTCGTGTTTCTGTGGCCGACGTAGATATCTGGCCTGTCACCGTCGCCTACGTGAGCACAAGATCTTTCTCAAACAGGAATCTCCTCTCCCCGGGATCTGCGCACTGCAGCCCGTCACTAAGCCAGTCATCCAGGAACAGCCAAACCCGTCACAATCATCTCAGGTAGGCAAAGCTGTTCTTTCTCACAGGGCAAGTGTAGCTCGGACGATTGGTTTTACACGGCTGGTGCGCAGGCCAGATCCTCAAAGAGATTCAGGAGCCTCTCCATCTTGCAGTGATCAGTAGCAGGACAGACAGGTAATGTTCAGATCCCCTTCAGACTGCAGCCAAGACTGAACCCTTTTCTTCTATTTGATATTTGTGGTGAGATCTAAAATGAGAGACTGAAAATAAAATGATTTATAATACAACATTACTCCTGGTTCCCAACCAAGAGCAAGGCTCAACTTTGCCCAGCACTGTACAGCACATGAGACAATCCCTGCCCTGAAGAGCTCATTGAGAAAGAGACAAGCCCGGGAGAAATGAAATTTAACGCCCCCCCCCTCCCCGTTCACAGCTGGGGACTTGCGGCCGGGAGCGATTATGTGACTTGCCAAAAGTCACACAGGAAATCGGTGGGAGAGCTGGAAATTGAACCCAGTTCACCTGAGTCCCAGTCTACAGCACCTCTCGACACCACTGATATCATCAGCAAGAACTATTCTGACCCTCTGGAACTCTCCGACTGCAATCGGTGTTCTTCGCTCAGAGTATCCTGTTCATAAGGCAGAGTTACAGAAATACAATTACTGGCTCAGCTCAGCTTCACTCCTGCTGTATGAGGGTCAAGCACCTTAGTTAGCCTTGTGTAATATGACTGGTTTAGTCCATTAGGAAAATAGTCTTTGCAAGCCGGAATGTAAACTTCCAGTATCAGCTTTTGCAAATATGAACGTTTGAGCTGTCCTGTCACAGCGCATGAGAGAGACCATTAAGTGTCTGAAAACTTATACGTGTGTGATTCATAGGTTTGCATGAGCTCAAATAATCATGCCATTGGCTGCCCTCCCTTTGCCCAAAGCTATTGTGCGATTTAGTCAAAGCGTGGTTCTTGTACTGGAGTTATCTCAGGAAGGCACAACTGTCTGAAGCAATGTGGTCCAATAGGTAGAACACCGACCAGCTGTGTAACTTAGGGCAAATTCTGTTTATGTGCCTCAGTTTCCCTTCCCAACTCTGCTTTCTCTTGAGCTTGTAAGTTCTCTAGGGCAAGGATTGTCTTTTACAACATGTGGACAAATCTGCCTTACTGGATCAGACCAAGGGTCCATCTAGCCAGTAGCCTGTCTTCCAACAGTGGCCAATGCCAGGTGCTTCACAGGGAACGAACAGAACAGGTAACCATCAAATGATCCATCTCCAGCTTCAAGTAAACAGAGGCTAGGGACACTCCAGACCATGGTTTAGCATGGCTCAGAGCCCTACAACAATGCCAAAAAAACCAGAAAATAAAAACCAACCAACCAAACAAACAAGAATCCAGTGTTGTCTCTACCTGTTGGAGGCATTTACCATTACAGCTGATAAACAGAAAGCAGTTTGACTCAACAGTGTTAGTATAATCATCAGCGCTGCTTGCATGTAACAAGCAAGTAGTAAATATTGACGGACCTTGTATTATATCTCCATCCTATCTAATGGAATCGTTAGAAAGCATTTTTTAAACCTTCTGAAACAAAATGACATGTTTACCCAATACTACTATGTTTACCAAGTGAAATTAATTACAGCAGAGGGCAGATTTCCTGTCTTTTCAATTATTAGTGGAATTCAAACGGAGATGGGTTGTGTTGGTTTGTGTAACTGTGTGGCGTTCTGGCTTCAGATAAGAGATGGGTATGATCCCGGTGTATTTATCAGCCCCTGTTCATGGCCAGATCACTGCCATGAGCCAGAGAGTTATCACTTCATTAAAACCGGGGCAACCCCAGACTGTCAAGCAGGAAGAAAGGAACAGAATTCTATCACTCGCCAAAGCAGTCTAGGGGAGATTGCAGACTCTAAAATCTAATCTGATCCCATGCAAATAAAAGACCCTGGGGTGGAAGTTTGCAGGGGGAGGCATGGAGAGAAAGGTTGTGGTTTTTTTTATTAAGTCTTTAATAATGAAAACCCACGTCAGATATCAAGATCCACCCACTCACACAGACAGCGTTGTCTTGTTGCATCATGCTGCACGGCCGTGAGCAATAATCTTTCATCAGTAGCAAGGACACGGAACAGCAGAGAGCATGTGGAATTATTTTAAACACCAAGAAGAGCAGGATTATCACAAGAACCTGCAGGCCTCTCCCATCACCTCTCATTTCTTTCTAAGAAGCCCATCTATGACACACTGTACCCCAAAACAGCACCCTGGCACCCCCATATTGACCATGGTGAAGGATTTTGATATGCTTTGGACAAAGTCTGCCTTCCGAGGGATCATTTTAAAAGTCTGGACATGTTGAACATTAATATCCTGTTGGAGTATATGTGCTGTCATTGCATGTGGAGTTATAAAGTTTTGCTATGTGTGTTGTAAGGTTGGGAACACTCACAACGAGCCTTTCAGGTACAACAGTGGAGCAGCCAGACACAGATGATGGCCAATTAGGAAGAATACACATTCCCAAGGACTAGCCTGGAAACTGTATGCAATGGAGACCTCTCAGAGGGAGCACGTGGACAATGGACACTGCTTGTCTCAGGTCCTCGCAAAAGCTCTTTCCAACAAGCTGGAAGAACCTATAAAGGAGGGGAAATGACATCATCAATTGGCCTCACTCCCCCCACAAAGCAACATCTGGAAACACATCTGAAGGACAAAGTCTGAACTGAGGAGATGGCCCCAGGCTGGAAAGGAGAATCCCAGCCTGTGTATGAAGGAATGATACCAGCACTGCTTGATTCACATCCTGTCTTGTTTATACAACTCAGATTGCGATTTTACTTTTAGTTCTTGGGTAACCAACTTCGAGCCGTACGCTTGCTTCTTATAATCACTTCAAATCTGCCATGATGTAGTTAATCAGTCTGTTCTCTATTTTACCGAAAATGGTGTGGTTTGCTTGAACTGCTTGAGGAATCTGCTCAGGAATCAAAACTGTTGCATGTTCTTTCCGCATTGAGGGAGGGGCGCACTGGGTAATAAACGTCCACTGGTCAGACTTCTGAGCAGGGCAAGATGGTACAGCTCTTTGATCCTAGGCTGGGGAGCTGGGGAGAATTGGCTGGAGTCTCTCTATTGTTGGTTCATGAGGGGCTGGTGAAAGCATTCATGTAATTCAGCTGGGTGTGTCCCTGCTTATGTAAGTGCAGGACCTGGAGAGGTTTGCAGCTTGTCACAGGTTGGCAAGCCAGAGGGCTCAGGGGTATCTCAGGTCCAGGTTGCACCCTGGAGAACCCATTACACCTTCCCTTCCTTTAACTAGGTTGATGACAATGAGTCCAGGCCACAAAAATGCAGATCTGGATTTCAACCATCCCAGAGTTTCGGGGGTATTTGGATCAGGTCCATCTCATATACTAAAACCAAACAATTCTCTATAATGGACAGGCTCTCCCCAGACTTGTGGGGCATTCCATGTGAAAGCTCATCCCAAGATCCCTCCTGCAACCTTGATAGAAAACCCGAGTCAACCATCTGTGCCTCAGTGTGTCACATGTACCAATCTGTGCCTGATCCACAGAGAACATCAATCTTTTACAGCCGCTTTTCAATGTGTCAGTTGGGCACACCCCTAACCTGTAGTCCCAAACTTCACCCTCAATAACTTCAACATTGCTTCTCCGCCGGGGCAGGGGGCGATGTGCAGTAGCCAAGCTAAATCCCGAGCAGCTGGAATTAGTTTAGGGAGGATCAGAGACGTCGTTTAAGCCCCAAGTATATGTTAAAAAAACCAACATCCCCCCTCCCCCCCCCCGCAAAAACCCCATTAGAATATGATTTTGTACAATGCTGTTTTTAAGGGGGAGCCGGTGTCTTGGAAAACCCTGCTGAGAGGACCCCAACTTTTGAACGCATGCACTGCCCACTATCCCGGTGAGGCATAGCAAAGTTCAAGGAAATCCAAGTCAGCCTGTGGATTTTAGAGCACTTAAGAATAGAGTCATTGAAGTGTAGGACTGGAAGGGGCCTCAAGAGGTCATCTAGTTCAGTCCCCTGCACTCAAGGCAGGAGTAAATATTATCTAGACCATCCCTGACAGTGCTTGTCTAACCTGCTCTTAAAAATCTCCAGTGATGGAGATTCCACAACCTCCCTAGGCAATCTATTCCAGTGCTTAACCACCCTGACAGGAGGTTATTCCTAGTGACTAACCTTGCTGCAATTTAAGCCCATTGCTTTTTGTCCTGCCCTCAGTGGAACAGGAGAATAATTTGTCTCCCTCCTCTTTACAACAACCTTTTACATACTTGAAGACTGTTATCCTGTGTTGCCCATGTCCCTGTCCGTCCCCCCCCGCTGTCTTTTCCCCAGACTAAACAACCCCTCCTTTTTTTCAATCTTTCTGAGCAGGCCGTGTTCCCTAGACCTTTAATCATTTTTTTGCTGCTTCCTCTGGATTTTTGCCAACTTGTTCACATCATTCCCAAAGGGTGGTGGCCACAACTGGACACAGGGACTCCATTTGGGGTCTTTAAACAGAGACCTACATTCAGAGGTGAAAGTAAGCAGTTACGGTCCAGTACAGCGTACCGGCAAGAGCTGGTACACCATGCCAGACTGGACCAGCTTCTCTGGCAGTGATTTAAAGGGCTCTAGCTGCTGCAGGGAGCCCCGGGCCCTTTAAATCGCCTTGGAGCCCTGCCGCCGCTACCCCATCCTTAGCCCGAGCCCTGCCACCTCTGGGTAGTGGTGACAGGGCTCCCGCAGTGATTTAAAGGGCCTGGAGCTCCGCAGCAGCCGGATCCCCTGGCCCTTTAATTTGCCCCTGAGCCCCAGGGCTCCCAGTCACCTCTGTGGCTGGTAGCTCCTGGGTGATTTAAAGGTCCTGGGGCTCCCAGCCGCAGCTAGAGCCCCAGGGCCTTTAAATCTTGAAAAGCCCCACCTCTTCCAGTTGAGGACCTGCCTCTTCTGGTTGAGGCCACACCCCTCTAAGGACTCTGGCATACCGGTAAGTCCTTTAAGTTACTTTCACCCCAGCCTACATTCAACCTGATGTATAGCAGAACTGGTGCTGCGCTCTAACACGCTACAACTGGACTACCTCAGCACTGAATCATTTCTATCTCACTAAGGCCCTGTGTTCCTTCCAGGCTTATCAGGCTCAATGGAAAGGCTAATATTACTTAATGAACTGGCACAGTCTCTCTGCATCAAGCTGTCTCAGCCGGCCTCCTAAACTGTCCTGAATAAATGAACTAAAGGGCTGAACAAGAACTTTTAAAGGGCATCTCACTCCATCACAACCACTGCTCCAGCTCTTTCCCTCCGATTGGGGTCGCTCACCTGCGCCAGCCACATGCCCAAAGAGAATCGAAGGAACAGTGTATCTCCAGCATGCAGTCTGTGTGTTCCTACCTCACCGGGGTGTTGTGAGGTCTCATTTGCTAATGGTTCAATAGCTAATGACTCATTCCAAAGGTGAGAAGCACTAAATGAGCACCTGCTGTTCTTGCCACGCTGCCTGTTCCAGCTCAGCATCCATCCATGAGAGCTATAGAGTGGTTCTGCTAGCAGCTCGCTGCAAACTCCGTCAGACCGGAATAGCCAACGTCCTGTTCATGCAGCTTGTTCAGTACTGCAGCAGCTCAGCAAAGGAGCCGCAGATATTTTCACACATGCGAGTGTATATTCTGAGGGCCTCAAGAACTTTATTCACAGGCAAGCCAATGACTCCTGTGAGTGATCACGCCACATGGAAAATGCAAATCACCTGCCCTTGCTTTCCAGGCAGTTAGAGAGAGGTCTCGATTCACCACTGCGCCACTCCAGTTTTCAGCAGTCGAAAAAATGAACAGAATGTTGGGAATCATTAAGAAAGGGATTGATAATAAGACAGAAACTATTATATTGCCTCTATATAAGTCAATGGTACACCCGCATCTTGACTACTGCAAAAAAGATATATTGGAACTGGAAAAGGGTCAGAAAAGGACAACAAACATTATCAAGGGTAGAGAACAGCTTCCGTATGAGGAGAAATTAATAAAATTGGGACTTTTCAGCTTGGAAAAGAGATAACTAAGGGGGGGATATGATAGAGGTCTATAAAATCATGACTGGTGTGGAGAAAGTAAATAAGGAAGTTTTATTTACTCCTTCTCATAACACAAGAACGAGGGGTCACCAAATGAAATTAATAGGCAGCAGGTTTAAAACAAATAAAAGGAAGTATTTCTTCACACAATGCACCATCAACTTGTGGAACTCCTTGCCAGAGGATGTTGTGAAAGCCAAAACTATAACAGGGTTAAAAAAAGAACTAGATAAATTCATGGAAGATAGGTCCATCAATGGCTATTAGCCAGGATGGGCAAGGGTGGTGTCCCTAGCCTCTGTTTGCCAGAAGCTGGGCATGGGCAACAGGGGATGGATTACCTGTTTTGTTCATTCCCTCGGAAGCACTTGGCATTGGCCACTGTTGGAAGACAGGATACTGGGCTGCCTCAGGATGGCCGTTCTTATGTTCAGCTGATGTAATCCCAGTCAAACCAAAGGCGTCATCCCACCAAAAAATTGGAGCTGGGCAGTTTTAATTCCAACCGCTGATATTTAACCAACATCAAGCGATGAAATCAATGTAATGCTCGTTCACTGGAATCTCAAGTGTTCTCAGACAAGCCTCTTGTGAATAACATGAATCTCGATGCAGAAAACACTCAAATGCTGGTCTAGCTTCTTTTGCCTTCACAGAAAGTGACTGCTCCTAAAAACCACAAAACGGGTCATTTGAAGGTGGAGAGAAATATGCATCCATGGATCTGGCAGCAAAGGAGGAAATGATTAGCTGGAAAAAGCCACTGAGTTAATATCTCATCTGAAGCAGCAGCTGTGCATGGTAATAGTATTAAATGGCGATTTTTTTCCCTTTAAAAAGGGGGCGAAATAATGGATGGTTTAGTTGCTCAGCACACAGTGGGGAACTAAACACAAATTCTGATCCCGCTGCAAACAAATGGGAGTCTTGTCATTCAGATGTATCATCTAAGAGTGATATTCCTTGAGGTGCCTCCAACACCAGAAAACTCCTGTAGCAGAGACCAGGGCTAGAGAAGAGTTGGCCTGGAACCCAGAGTGACTCCAGGTATAGAGACCAACTGGTGAGGGATGGGAAATGCTGTCTGCTGAAGGGTTTCTTTCAATGTTCACTGATGGGAGCAGCATGGCGAAGGGCTAGGATGGCCTTATACTGAATAAGAGAGATGACTGTCTTCTGGATTGGGGTTATCCTTGGTAATGAGAGAATACTCCTCTTGAGTAACTACTGTTTCCACATCCTGTGTTTATATTTTTACAACATTGAGGTAATACTGTGTTTACTTACATTATTCACCCACTTGAGGTCTCTGCATGCTGCTTGGAGTTCCAGGCAGGGTGTGAGCCCTGGTAACCAACGGACACAAAGCTGGAAGTTGAGCTGTGTTGAAGCCTGTTTGTGTCTTCTCTTGTAGAAGTTTTCTTTCAAACCTGCCTCTTATTTGAGAACGACTGTGATTCCATCTAGCACAGAACACAGTGGGTAGTTGCTAAATCAGGGAGCATTCTTTCGGCAGCCAGTTGCTCACAGCCCAACATTAAATGTTGTATTGTGGTGTCTTATAAATGCAAATGTTTGCATGCGGGCATGAATTTAATACAGCAAATTATAAACAAACGGAAATATTGTTTTTGAAAAAGGGAGCTGCATGCCCGCATGCACATCAGCATGTATGATACTGCAATTGCTCCTGCCCCAGAGCCACTATCATTATAAACTCTGGGTTTTGTTTAATCTCTTAGCTTCCCTTCTAAGCATGTGCGTATTGCCTGGCCATTATTTGGGTAATTTTGCAAAGTGATCGGGGATGTTTTCACAAAGGGTTTACATTGCAAATGACTGACGGAGATGATCCAATTTCCGACATTCATGTATCCCTCTGCTGCATAAATTGGAGCCAAGTACTTTTTCCTTGCGGGGGAAATGAGCTTTGACGAATTATGATGAGACGAACATCACATTATTTAGAAGAAGAAAAAAAATAGGAAAAGAAACCACTCCATAGATTTGCATTGCTGCTTCCCCCCTGCCTCCCCCCAACCCTCCCCAGGACTGCATATTTCTTCCACCAAAATTATCAGTTATTTTATTCTTCTGAAAAAAAAGCTCTGGGTGACTAATTACATAGTTTAAATGGATTGCTGATTCTCTCAGGAGGCACAGCATGAAAATATTTACAGACTGCATCAGGGTCACTGTGGAGTCTTGTCTCTGCATGTTATAGATGCTGGGGAGAGGGGTCTGGACTGCTCCTGGGGCCCCTGGTATATCCTGAGTAGCCCAAAGGCTGAGTAAGAGCGTTTCCCCTACACAGCATGACAAACCCCCTCCTCTACCCACTGGCCCCTGGCACAACTGGGGCTTGTCCTGTGTAGGACAGCTGTAGGCTGCTCTATGCAATGCCTGCATTGGAGAGCTCCTCTCCCGCAGCCAGATGTGGGTCTTTTAATAGCCCCCATATGACATCAGAGGGATGTCGAGGCAGAACATCTGGCTAGGAGGCAGAAGGGGGAAATTGCACATCTGGTGTGTTTGAGGCATAAGCCATTGCAAACCTGAAGGGATCTTCTCCGAGCATCTTCAGTCTTTCATGTGACGGCTCTCTCACTTCATGTGCCCGGCTGTGCTAATCTCAACAGGGGCAATGCTAAACAGTCCGTGCTAGCAAGCCAACAAAGTTCATTGCTCGGTCTTGCTGCAACCCCCCGGCGTTCGATATGCGTCACTGAGGACTATCTGCTCCTCTGCGCAGAATTGCAGAGATCTATCTATTCACTTAAGTTAATATTAATTGGCAGTAGGGCTTCAGCATTGGTACACTTGGGGTTGTCAAAGTTAGACTCAGGACACACAGTTTGTCAGACCACTCTGTTTTATTAGCACAGCGCTCTGCTAATAACACCCAGATAATGTGAGTGGCCATGCAAGACCCAAACACTCTTATTTATACAGATAAAAGAGCCGGAATTAGACAAAGGGACAAAGAAAGCAAAACAGTAAAATTCACCTGGGGCACAGCATGCATATCCTACTTCCTTACTAACGCTTATCGATCTAAGGCTAATACTTCACCAATTGCCCTTAAACGGTGCAATTGTTCTATGTCATTGTCTGTATTCCTGACACCTGGATTGCAGCATTCCAACAATTTTGCTTAAAGGTACAGACAGCATTTCTTTAATCCTTTCTATTTTTACAATATAATTCATTCTACTTTCACAGGGTTTTATAACTGGCTTATCCCCGGTGATTAGTCCATATTTAGTCACTATTGTCTGGCAAAAACTTAGGCTCCTGTGAACAATGGATCTTACATTCATAGAGCATCTTTCAACTAGCTGGCCCTCAAAATTCATTTCAAACTTCACTGATTGTGCAAACTAATTATATGGTACTGGAATTCACTTTGCCAACAAAGGCATGCAGCAACCTCTGGGCTAAAGCACAATAAGTGTATAAAGGTGAACAGCAATGCTAGTAAGAAGTCTGGGGCTGGAGTTTTAGATGCATCCAAACTGCAGTGGGGGGATTTTTAACATAATTAGGGCTGGTTGAAAAATTTCCATCGAAACTGGTTTTCAGAGGAAAATTGGGTTTCGGCTAAACCAAGTTTTTGGCAAGAAGCGTCCGCTTTCTGTGAAAAATAAAACCAAACTCCCCAAAATAGAAATATTTTGGCCCAAAACCAAGTGATGAAATGCCCCCTGACCCCCAACGCAGGTCACTACATAATCCAATTTCCATTCTCAGAATGGAGCTTAAATGATGCATAAACTTTATGCTGACTGGGGTAAGATTTTCCCCTGAGATTGACTTGAGTAGGGCGTCGTAGCAGAGTCAGAACTCGAACCCAGAGCTCCTGACTCCCACACCAGTGCCCTGCGCATTAGAAACCCTTTCGTCTTTGTTTCCAAGCACGTTTTCTGGCTGTCGCTCCACCCTGTCCCTTTGATGCAATGATTTCTCTTCCTTGCCTCTTTCAGCACCTGATCTTTTTGCTTCCTACTGTCAGGGAGCTCTGCTGTCATCATAGCGGCCTCCAGGGCCGGCTTTAGGAAGTGCTGGGCCCAATCTGAACATTTTCGGCAGGGCCCCAGCAGGGATGACTGAAAAAAAAAAGCAAAAAAAGCCTTTCATTTCTTAGCAACCGGTTCCCTATAAAAAGTTCTGATTTCAGGGATGTGCCAGAGTATGTATTTTTGTACCAGTAGGGTTACCATACGTCCGTATTTTTCTCCTGAATGGCGACTTAAGAACCAAAAAGCCTGACATGTCCGGGAAAATACGGATGTATGTTAACCCTACCTAAAGTTCTTTTTTAAAAAGATGGACCTGAACTAGAAATTAGCTCCGTTTTCCATATGTGGGTCCCCACCACTCCCTGGGGGTGTGCTGGGGTGACCAGATGTCCTAATTTTATAGGGACAGTCCCGATTTTTAGGTATTTTTCTTATATAGGCTCCTATTTCCCCCAACTCCCTGTCCCGATTTTTCACACTTGCTGTATGGTCACCCTAGGGTGTGCACATGTGTGGGTCCCAGCTGCTCCCTGCCCCCCCTCATTGAAGCAGGTGTGCAGGGTTACTGCCCTGGGAACTGCATGGCACCAGTGGACATGGGGCTGGCTGGAGGCAGGGCAGGGGCTGACTGGAGGTAGGGTCTGGCTGCAGGCAGGGCAAGGGGTGTGGGGCTGGCTGGAGACAGGGGCTGGAGGCTGGAGGCAGGGCAGGGGGTGCAGGGCTGGCTGGAGACAGGGACTGGGGGCTGGAGGCAGGCTGGGAGTGCAGGGCTGGCTGGAGACAGGGGCTGGGAGCTGGAGGCAGGGCAGGAGGTGCAGGGCTGGTGTGGGCAGGGCAGGGGGTTGGCAGGGACTGGCTGGAGATGGGCTGGCTGAAGGCAGGGGGTGCGGGGCTGGCTGGAGACGGGCTGGGAGCTGGAGACAGGGCAGGGGGTGCGAGGTTGGCTGGAGACAGGGGCTGGCTGCAAGCAGGGCAGGGGGTGCGGGGCTGGCTGCAGACAGGAGCTGGTGAAGACAGGGCAGGGGGTGCGGGGCTGGTGCGGGCAGGGGGTGCAGGTACAGGGGGTACAGCCCACCCTGTGCGGTGAGTGCCCCCTCCTCTCCCTCCCCCACCAGAGTAGCAGCAGCAGCCTCGGGCTTGGGTGGCTATTTAAATGGCCTGGGGCTCTCCTGCTTCTACCTCCCTGGCTCTTTAAATAGCAGAGGGAGCCCTGGGGAAGCAATGGAGCTCCCGTGACTATTTAAAGGGCCGGAGCAGTAGAAGCAGGGGAGCCCTGGACTTTTTAAATAGCCCCCAGAGCCCCACAGTCTTACCCCAGGGCTCCAGCAATGGGGCTCTGATGGCAATTTAAAGGTCCTGGGGCTCCAGTCCCTCCTGGGAGCCCCAAGTCCTTTAAATTGCCCCCTGGAGAAGCCAGACCACCCCGGTACCGGCTCTTGCCAGTACACTGTAGTGGGGCTTGGGCGCGGGGCCCTCTTAGGGGCGGGGCCCAATTCAGGGGAATTGGTTGAATTGGTCTAAAGCTGGCCCTGATGGCCTCATTGCTACCAAGTCTGCAAGCAGAGGAGAGAGCTCAGTATCCAAGAAGAGACAGATAAAGGGGCTGGGAGCTCATTGACTTACACTGAGCAACCGCTCCGAGCTTTTACTGAACTAGCCTGAGTATCCTTGGAATCAGCCAGGCTGGTGCAAGCCAAAATACAAGGAGCAAGGGACCTGGCTAACCGCATGATACCATATCTCAAACCTTGAGGTCCTGATCTGCCATTACACTATACCAGTTGAATACAAAGGGGGGAGGGAGAGCTCAGTGGTTTGAGCATTGGCCTGCTAAATCCAGGGTTGTGAGTTCACTCCTTGAGGGGGCCACTTAGGGAACAGGCATTTAAAAAAAAACCTGTGGGGATTTGTCCTGCTTTGAGTAGGGAGTTGGACTAGATGACCTCCTGAGGTCCCTTCCAACCCTGCTATTCTATGACTTGGACCAGTATAAAACTGGATTCTGAGGGGTAGCAGTATTAGTCTGTATCAGCAAAAAGAACAAGGTGTCCTTTTGGCACCTTAGCAGGGGCAGCTCTAGGCACCAGCAAAGCAAGCACCTCCTTGGGGCAGCAGGGCAGCTGAGAGCCAACAGGGGGCTTTGGGAGCTGTAGTTCCTAGGTTAGCTCTCTGCCTATACAGCCAGCCTTGGAGCAGGTAAAGAACTACATTTCCCAGCATTCCCTTGGCCACTACCAACTGGAAAGGAGGGTGGGGGACCTCATGTGGCAGTGTGCTGTGAATGGTGCTGTGAAAAAACAGGACACTCCAGGGGGAGGGAAATTAGCAAATTAGGGCCTCCTTCACCATTGCATCCCTTTATTAAGTGCTAATATTAGAGCTGGTCAGAAAGTTGATTTTATATCCTGCAAAAAATCGAGAATTCAAAAAACAAAGATTGTCCCAAATTGGAACGCAGCGCCAAGATTTCAAACCCTTTCGTTAAACAAAATTCTAGCCTGGTTCTCATGTTGGGTCAATCCATCCCCTTTGTTTTGATTGTGACCATTTGTAATTTAATTTCTTTTTTAATATAAAAGAAATGTCTCAAAAATCATTTTGAAAGCTAAATAAATCAAATCTTTGTTTCAAAATTGTCAAAATGTCCCATGACGACATTGTCATAATGGGTTTTCCTGTTTTACACCAAAACACGATTGTGTTTAAATGGATCTGATTTTGCAATAACAACAATAAAATGTAGTTCCATCAAAATGGCATTTTCCAACAGAAAACTGTGTTGATGACATTTTTTTGACCAGCTCTATCCATTACAATCCTCCCTCCTCACCCCCAGAGGAATGATCTTAGGCAGCATCACACAGTGAAACTTCAAAATAACAAGCCATGAGTGCTACGGTAAGCACCAGGGAGCATTCAGTGCTAAGATTACTGACCTCCATGACCTCTAGGCCTCATTATGCAAGTCCACCCATTCCCCTGTTTCATTAGGTCCTTTTTATCATTAGTGTACCAAGACACGACATCAACATACGTCACCCAAACCAAATCAACCAGAAAAAAAGGGAAAGCTACTAATTATTGCTAAAACACTCCACATTGTGATGTACAAGAGCAATGCAACTGACCAGCGTCAGTTCTGGCCACTTAGCCTGCACTTCAAATCCTTGTTCAATTAAATTCCCACCTGGATGATGTTATATATAACTCCTAACTCAGGTCAAGATGCTTTGCCTGTATCTATATAAAAGCCTCTCTTTCCTTTCAGTCTGTTGTTTCTAGTCTTCAATATTGTTCTGTCCTGGTTTTTCAAGCAGAAAGTTACCTTTACTTTTGCATATTCTTTTATGTTTCATTCTGATCAGCCTCCAGTCATTTTATGACCCTCATAACCTCTTAAACATTGAAGCAGATCAGTCAATAATTCACATCCCTGCTGGAGAACGGTAGCTCAATACGGAGAAGAAATTGCACTGAAGTCAATTAAAAGGAAAAAGTAACAGATGGTTACGCTGGGATATGTGCTGATTCCATGGGTGAGGCGCAGGAGGACTGGAATGGCAGATGTACATAAGACCTGACAAAATTGCATTGATTGAGTCACGTCTTTCAAGGCAAAGGAAGAAGAATCTCATCTTTTGTGATTTTCCCCTTTCTGGTGCCGGGGGAAAGTTGGCCATAGCAATACATAGAAAAGGCACCGGTTTAAAGAAAAATCAAGGCATTCTTATTGGTTTGTAACTGTTTTAGCTGGTGTCGGCAAATTTAAACCAATTTTAGAGCCATAGAGTTTAAGGTCATAAGTCACCAGCAGCTCAACCACTGGCCCCAAACACCGCCCAGTCCCCGTACACACATCCAACAGCTGAAATTAGACCAAAGCATTACAGCCCGCAGGTGATTAGACTCTTGTGTCCCACAGGTAGAGAATAAGATGGATCAAGGTACACCAGTGCCCAAGGGAAATGGTTATATACCCAGATACGCCTGGCAAGTGACCTCAACCACATGCTGCAGAGAAAGGTGAAACCCTGCCCAGGGTCACCGCCAATCTGACCTGGGGGGAAATTCCTTCTGGGACCCCACATGTGGTGATCATTTAGACCCTGGGCATGTGAGCAACAAACAGCCACTCAAACACCTGGGAGAGAGAATGCTCAATGCCACCTCAGAGCCCTGATCCTCCCCATCCATTGCCCCAGCTCCAACTGTGGCCATCGCTGCTGCTTCAGAAGAAGGAGCTAAAACCCCAGAACACACTGGGGGAAGGGGGAATCCCTTCCTGGCCTCTGCAGCTGAAACCGTGAAGCATGAGCTTTTAATGCATCAGGTGCAACTTCCGTGTTTACATCAGGCCTATGATACTGCATGTGAGGGATTTTCTCCCTTGACTGGCCTGGTTTTCCCCCTATAAAGCACTGGGCCACAGTGGAGTCCAACAAAACTTTCCTGAGCTCGCCCTGCTGCAGTAGGTGAACAGAAGCACCTCTAGTCCCCACGTGATGGGTCAAAATCTCCCCCATTGCTTAAAACAAATATTATTATTTCACTGTGCTGATGCCATGTATAGAAAAATGTGAGCTACCCCTACTCCTGAGCTGTTCTGGATGGCAACATTGGGTCTGTCTGTCTAAGCACTTCGGGTAAAATTGCCTCATATGCAAAGGACCAGCATGAGGTCTCTGCACCACTGAATAAGGAGGCAGTGTTGTCTACAGGAGAGAGCACCGGACTGGGACTCAGGAGACCTGCACTCTATTCCTGGCTCTGCCACTGGCCTGCTGGGTGACCTTGGCAAGTCACTTCACCTCTCGGTGCCTTAGTTTCCCCATCTGTGGAATGGGGATAATGATGTTGGCCTCCTTTGTAAAGTGCCTTGGGGTTTATTGACAAGAAGCGCTATATGGTTGTTACGAAGTATTGTGCTGGCAGTGCTCGCTCACGTGGGCGTACATGGACGCTTTGCCTGAGTAGTAACGAGCCCTTCGTTAGTGCTTTTCACCCATACATCTCAAAGTGCTTTACAAAGACAACAGCCATCATCCCGGGTTCTATGTGGTGAAACTGATGCACAGAAAGCATAAGGGGGTTTGTCCAAGTCATACAGAGAATCAACAGCAGAAATCGGAATACAAGCCAGGTCTCCTGAGTCCCAGCCTGGGGCTTTATCCCCCAGACCACATTGCTGTCCTGACTGAACACCATGTAAAGATTTCAGGGCTTGACCCTTCTGGGATCATTCTGGAAAAAGTCCTTAGCAATACTTGGAAGATAAAGGTTCTGTATTTGAAAAATGCCCACAGATTGGAAAGTCAGATGTGGAAATGCCTATATTTTCACTGATCCAGGTGCTTGATGATTATTTGCTGGTGCAGAATGATACCTGCAGAAACGTGACATCTGTAACCTTCAGGGCATTGTAGGGGACAAAACTGTTGCCAGTGCAACTTAGAGCAGTCCAGATGCTGCTCTAAGTTATGACAGCCTGCCCAGTGCTACATGTCCTGCCTCAAGCTTGTACAAGGCGACCACTCCCCACCAGGGCTGCCTATGTGTCAGGCAGCATCCCCCAGGGTCCAGAGCTTTCACCTTAGTATGGGGACATTGGGAACCTAGACCCCTGAACAGTCAGGATCTTCCCCAGCTGGACCCTTCACCAAAGTAAAGGCTTCTGTTGATATCCCGTCTTATTGGAGTGGATAAGGGATCCCAGGCCCACTCATTCTACCAGGCTCTGATCCAGGGCCTGATGGTGGACAGCCATGTTCCACGCCTTGGGTTGTTACGCAGCTACTTCTGCCCCCTCACACGGACCACGGGCTACCTGTGTTTCCCTTCTCCCCATGGCGCAAATTACAGAATGGGAAACAAAATCTCTGAGCTTCCCAAACAGTCACCAGTCTCTCTGTTGTAGGTCTGCTCACGTCTGTGTTTCCAGGTCTCGGGACGTGATAGCTCCTGGGCAGCGCATCCCCAGAGTTTGGAGAAGAGGTCTTCTCCCTTCCACCACCTGCCCCCTTCCAAACTGTCCTGCTTCCCCTTTAAAGCCCTGCCTCTATCTTGTTTAGACTTTGCAGATGAGGAGTTGCATGGCGTGGCATGGCATGGTGGGGCGGGGCTAGCCGTTGGCCCCACCCCTTCTGATCAAGACCCCCTCCTCTCCTCTGCCCCTCCCCTCCCGAGCCCCTCCACTGCAGCTGGAGGAGCACTGCCCCAGCCATCATGAGTCCCAGCCCACCCACCGGCCCAAGTCCTGGCCTGCTCCACCCCAGTGCTGGACAGCTCCAGCCCCTGGCCGGCCACATGGCCTCAGCCCCAGAGCACCAGGTAGCCCAAGCAGTGGCCCCAGCCACCCCAAGTCCCGGACCTCCATCTGGCCTGCCCTAGCTCCAGTTCCTGTCCACTTCGGGGGGAGAGGATGAGCAAAGGCATGAAGAGGAGCAGTCTGGGCTTGGGCTATGGAGGAAGAGCAGGATGCAGGAGGGGGCCTGAGGGCAGAGCATGGGCAGAGCCACACCTGGCAGGCCTGCGATATCGACTGCCCAGGCCCTGTTATGTTGCCAGAGCTGCATATAAGGACTACCATAGAACTGGGCATTAGGTCTCTTGTTTCCAAAGGGATTCTGTTTATGAACCACTTTCATTATATGACGATGAAAAAAAATACGGCCCTCCTGCCACCTGCAGCAGCATGCCTCCTTGGAGCCGGCAGAACTATGATGAGAACAGCAAACCTGTAAATTAAAACAGCCTCCCTGCAGATCGCCGTGGCAACACAAAATGAAACTAGAAAAGAAAGAGGACCAAACTTTGGCAGCAGCTGGAGAACCCTTCCAAAAACTCAGCTGCTTCCTGGAGCCTGCTGGAAGTGCACTGGTCCATGTGCAAAACGTCAAGCAGTGTGCACAGCACGATTATCGGGACGTTATTAACAACCGTGCTTCCAACCCAGCTTGGAGGGCTGCAAGCTCCGTGTGTGGAAATTGCTCCAACTCCTTAGCTCGCATTTGAGGGGAGAATTTTGTCTCCTATTAAAAGGCTGCTCCCCTAGGAAGCAGTCACCAAAGTACAAGGCGATAAACCTTCCTGCAGCCTAAAAATCCATATCGCCGCTCACATATTCCCCTTGCTCAACAGCAATCAATTCCAGGACACGAAAGAATATGGAAATAAGACTGTTAAATGGCCGCTGTTCTGCATATTTTATGAAAAGGACCATACCACCTCCTTCTTCTTAGAAAGGAAGCGGAGATGCTCTGTGCCCCTAGTCCACCAGCTATTCCTCCCAGCCACAGAGGGAGTATGTATCCCCCTTTTCCCCCCGGCTTATACGAGGGGTGAAGATTCCAGCCACTTCTGCAGCATTATCCCATTCCCTGTCAAGGGGGCCCTGGAGCCCAGAAGTAACAGCTGCAGGGCAAACACCTTCCAATAGGGGCAGATTTTCAACAGAGCAACCCAGGGCCAGCTTTAAGCCGATTCCCCCGATTCCCCGGAATTGGGCCCCACATCTAAGAGGGCCCCGTGCCTTAGGCATCTTTTTAATTTTTTTTTAACTCATCTGGTGGCTGGGGGCGTCCGCTCCGGGTCTTCAGTGGCATTTCGATGGCAGGGGAGGGTCCACTTCAGGGTTTCAGCGGCATTTGGGCTAGGGGGGCTCTGGTGCTTCAGTGGCATTTCGGCAGTGGGGTGGTGGTGTCCGCTCCGGGGCTTTGGTGGCCTTTTGGTGGTAGGGGAGGGTCAGCTCCAGGGCTTTGGCAGCATTTCGGCGGCAGGGGGTCCTTCAGTGCCAGGAAAGACCCAGAGCGGATCCTCCCTGACGAAGTGCCACCGAAGCCACGGACCGCCGCTGGGTATTCAAATCAGGCCCCGCCCTTCATAAAGCCGGCCCTGGTGCAACCTACCCGTGGAGTTCTGAAAATCTGGCCAGTTATATCTGCACCTACGTCAGAGCCGAGGTTTTCTGAACCTCTGCCCCGGCTGTGCATAAATGTGGACAGCTGCCAAGCTGAAAACACACTGCAAACAACTGGAGACTGAGGCAAAAAAACCCACCATCAAGCAACACCATCGCGAAGCTTGGCTGGTGGAAGTCTTGCATGTTCCCTTTCTGTGGCAAGAAAGTTGCAGTAAAGGCACCTGGGGGTTCAAGCCATTAAACCTAAATTCATAGAAGAGACCATTGTGATCATCTATTCTGACCCTCTCTATAACACAGGCCATAAAACTGCCCCAAAAGAATTCCTAGAGCAGATCTTTTAAAAAAAAAATCCAATCTTGCTTGAAAAATTGTCAGTGATGGAGAATCAACCACACTTAGTGAATTGTTCCAATGGTTAATTACTCTTATGGTTCAAAATGTACACCTTAGTTCCCGTCTGAATTTGTTTAGCTTCAACTTCCAGCCACTGCATCATTTTATACCTTTCTCTGCTAGATTGAAGAGTGCACTGTTAACTATTTGTTCCCCAAGAACATGGCACATGTGAGTAGTGTGGGGCTGAAGCTGTAGTGGTCGGAGAGGAAGGATGGGCCAGTAGTTGGGGATTAGTTTGGGACTTGAGAGACCAGGATTCAAATGTCCTGCCCTACCACAGACATCTTGTGTGACCTTGGGCAGGCCACTTAGCCTCTCTGTGCCTCGGTTTCCCTTCTATTACATCGCAGGGGTGCTGTGAGGATAAATACATCGAAGACTCACATTCTGTGGTGATGGGAGGCCATATAAGTTCCTTAGAGAGATTTGTTTGAATGCCCCTTGTGTCCAATATACCACTTCTCACTAAGTGCGTTTTCAACAATCCCTTCCTCAGTCCTTTCATCGGTAGCAGTCTGGGGCCCTGAATAAGTTTCCAGGCAGGCTTCCAGCCTTGGCAATCAAGCTAGAATTATCACTGCAATTAGATGAACGCACACCTGTTGGCGTGGGTGTGAGAATGCATCTGGAGAGGGGGGAGCTCAGGGCTGGCAGTCTGCTGGACGGGCTGGAAATGTGCCGTACAACTGGGATGCACCATGGTACGCAGTAGACTTGCCAGTGCTAGCCTGGAGTGTGGTCCTTTAACTCCTGTTTTAAAGCACAGCTATAAAGATGTACGAAGAACCCGGTCCAAAGCCCGCTGAAGTCACTGGAAAGATTTCCAGTAAGCTGTAAATCTGGCTTTTCTTTCTCAGGTAAAGAACAACCCTGTTTGATGCTCCAGATTAAATCAATCTCATCTGGAGGGAAGAAAAATAATCTAGGGGCTAAAGTACAGGCAGAGAAGATTCCCAGGTAAACTGCAAACAGCTTTGCCTGCAGGCAAATGACTTAGGCGAAAATTGTCAAGCTTGCCTATGTCACATACACACAGGGGTGTGCACAAGTGCTCCCCTCCCCCAATAATCATCAGGAGCACAGAACTCCTTTGGGGCTTGGATAGGGACAACGAGCTCCTCTGGCCCCTGGCGGGTGGGTGGGGTACAGAACGTGCCCCTCCAAAAGCATCAAATTGTTCTTGCTGCTCACTCACTTGTGCATCTACAGCTTCCATTGAAGACAGTGGAGTTACTCTGAATGTTCCCTGGTGTGACCGACGGCGGAGTTTGTCTCGTATGATATTAAAGATGGGCTTGAACCAAAAATTCCAGATCCAGCCTTCTCGGCCCCTGAATTTAGGGCTTGATTCTGCACATTCAGAAAGCTTGAACAAGAGCAGGATCAGGCCCTCAGACTGATTCAGACTCTACATTCAGTTCAGCAAAGGGCAGCTGGCCTTGAATTCTTCTATGATAGGCTGAACCAAACCCCCTAGCTGACCACCTCCAAGCTTTAGTTGGGGGACACGGCAGTTGAACTCCAGAGCCAGATGTAAATGCTCCAACTCTGCAGCATCTGTCCAAGAAGAATGGCTTCAGCCACCAGGGAAATGCAGACACCTCTGAGGTGGAATGCAGCAAGTCTCTGAATAGCTCACAGCGAAACGATACAATTGTTTAGAACAGGAAGTGAAAGAAAACCAGATGCAATTAGCAGTGGTGGTGTGACGATTGGGCAGGCAGAATGTAACAAGCAGAAATTGGAGACTGGCCAAGAAGCATGTACTAATGTTGTCTGGCGAACCCAGCTGCAATTGCGGTTATGCACACCCTTATTTCAAGCCAGCATGGCCTTGTGGATGCTTGGAGGAAGGGACTATCCTTTAATAAGGGCTTGTCTAGAGGAATAGTTAGCGGCATCCTTATCTATAAAGCCGCATAATGGCAGCAAGTTGACACGTAAATCAACAGTGCTCCACTGTGCCACACACGGGCAGACTGTGTGGATGCTGCTAACAAGCATGAGACGTTCCCCAGTGCATTTTTAGCTACCCCTCTTTGGAGCGAGAGTACGTCAGCATGCAATCACCATGTCCCATGGCCAGGCTAGTGCACAGGAGATTTACACCCCAGCTTGCTGTGCATTACTAGTCCACCGGGACAAGTCCTAAGTGTTTAGACAGCCCCCATCAGAGTAAGAACCCTGATTTCCTTTGCAGTCTCTAGGCACAGCTGGAATATAACAGTTAATCTCTCACATAGACCTGGTCTACACTGGGTGGCAGAGAGGAAATCGATCTAAGTTACACAACCTCAGCTACGTGAATAGTAGAGCTGAAGTTGACGTACTTAGATCGACTTATCGTGGTGTCTTCACTGCGGAGAGTCGACTGCTGCTGCTCCCCCCATTGACTCCGCCTCTTGCGGCGGTGGGGTACAGGAGTTGACAAGAGAGCACTCAGGGATCGATTTATTGCGTCTAGACTAGACGGGATAAATCGACCCCCGCTGGATTGATCGCTGCCTGCTGATCTGGCTGGTAGTGTAGTCATATCCCTAGTATCTCAAGAAAACCCCATCTGGTCTTTCTTGGATATACATTTTCTCATTGGGTGGTTCAAATTGGGAAAAAATGACTTAAAACCCATCCTACTGCGGTGGGGAGTGGCCTCATTCCAAGATTTCCCTAATCAGTGCAATCCCCTGCAGCTCACACAACTGTCACAGCAGATGCTGGAGTACAGAGATGTGGCCTTCAATCCATTTCTCTCTCACTCCCTGCCTGTGTAACCCACCCGCCTCCTGGTGCTCTGTCCCATGTAGCGGCGCCAAGACCACTTAGAGATGAATGAGTCTGTTACAGCTTTTGCTAAGAGCCACGTAGCTTTTCACTCATACAGCAGAGGCTCATGCAGTAAGCTCCAGAGGTCCCAGGTTTGATCCTACCTGCTGATGACCGGGATCTGTTAGTGTTACACCTGTACTAAGAAAAGAAAAACTAATTATGGAGTTCCATCTTTCTCCCCCCACTTTCAACAACCTGTTTGGGCAGCTGACCCATATGACATCCATTGCAGGAGAGTGGTTATGAAACCACCATATAGATACCACGGCAACACACACTGAGTGTGCAAATACCCCTAATGTTACTGATTTGTGCTCTGAAAGGGAATTCTTAGCAAGGTGGAACTATTCCTTTGTGACAGCCCATTGCGATTAGTGTCTTCTTCCCTGTGATTTAAGCTTCTGGTGTGACCAGGGGTTCTCATGGACTGACTAGTCTACTGACCAGCATGTTTACAGGCCTTGACATCTGATCAGGAAAGACACATGTCTGCATCTCTCATTACATCCACTTGTAACTAATAGCTACCATCTGGACTTCCAGGGGCCAATGCTATCTACAAAGTCCCAGTGATTTAGGTCCAATTTATCTGTATGATTACAGACCAGATTTCTACATTGGTGCAACCCTATTGGCTTCAGTGGGGTTATACCATTGTTTCAAAGAGCAGAATGAGGCCTTATCTCTGCATTTCGAGCCCACCATATGGAGTTGCTGAAAGCTGGAACTGTACCAAAGGTGAGCTTCAATCTAGTCTAATGTATCTGTAGAGCACTCATCACCATAGATACGACAGGGAAGATTAGGTTTTAAGTGCTAGGATCATTAGCTCTTTTAGAATGAACGTTTCTGGAAGCAGAAGGCAGACCAAGCTCAATAGACAATTTCCTGCAGAATTTGCAACATTCTGAAATGCACTTATGCTTGAATGAGAGCATGGATGGAGAAAGCTGCAGAACAGATCTTTTAATCTATGTTTCCCCACTAACTTTTGAGCTATGAAACCCTGGGGATTTCATTTACCATTCGTGGCTGTCTCCATTTTCCAAACAGGGAAAGGGTTGTGTTTCTTTTTCTGATCTGGAATGCTAGGGCCGCCAGTGAAAGCATGCCCAGAGCCTATGGTGATGGGACTCTTGTAGACATGTGTAATAAAGAAGTCACATCTCCACATAGACACTTTTACCCCCTCAGCAGAAATGCCAAAAGTGTGTGTTAGAGAGACATGGTGGGTGAGATCACATCTTTCATTGAACCAACTTCAGTTGGTGAAAGAGATGTGCTTTCCAGTTACACAGAGCTGCCTCTTTCACCAAGTGAAGTTGGTCCAATAAAAATATTGGACCCTGCCCACCTGGTCTCTCTAATATCCTGGGACCAACATGGTTACAACCAAAAGGGTATGTGGTAAAAAGGCCCAGAGATAAGAGAACTTCAAGCATGGGCCAGATGGACATCTCAAAATGGTTGATTCTTCACCCAGTGCTGGAGACTTTCTGGAAGAGATTCTTTAGTCAGACACAAGTTATTGGGCTCAGATCAAGGGTAACTGGGGAAGATTTAATGGCCTGTGACATACAGGAGGTCAGACTAGATGACCTTATGATCCCTTCTGGCCTTAAGCTCTATGAAAGGTGCCAAACAGGAAGGAAGTCACATTAATGGAAGGAGAATGCCAGGTTCAGAGAAGAAAACTGACATCTTGGCACTCAGGATCAACTGTAGATTTAAGGTTGTAAGAACCAGAATATAAATGTGCAGTCTCTCTAGGGAAGGAGGGAGAGTGAAGAATTGAATCACTCGCTCGCCTGCTCACTCCACTGGATTATGTTCACTTGAATTGGAAAAGGAGAGGAATGTAGTGGTTAGAGAAGAGGACTGCATGTCAAGGCTATTCCGGACTATGATGCTTTGAAACCAGAATGGACAAAGTAGCGGAAAATACACGTCTAGGGAACAATCCTGCACTGAGGTGGGAGAGAGAGAGAAGTTAGGTGGAAGAGATGTAGCCTGATTCTGTATCTGGATTACAGAATTAACACAGGTTATGTTAAAATGTGGATTTCTCCGCTGGTTTATCATAGGATTGAAATCCTTCCCTTTCACTCCTAGCAATGGGCCATATTGTTAGCTGGTGTAAATTGGCGAGCTGCATTAAAATCAGTGGAGCTGCACTGATTTATACCAGCTGAGGATTTGGTCTGTTAAGGCCTTTGAACAATGTGACTTCTTTGGTACCAGAGAAGGACAAAGGAAGCGGTTAGAACATTTAGAGAGGATGCTCCAAGTTGTATGAACGGGTCTGAAGTTGGGAATGGCCTGCCTTCTGCTTCCAGGAGATTTTCCACCACTGCAGCTGATCATCCTAGCACTTCAGCATTACCTTAGATTGGACTGAACTCAACTGGCTATTTCTGACTGTGCAATCAATTAGACCTTTTAACCCAAGTCGTGCTGAATTTAAGGGAAATAGCATTTGTTAATAAACCCTGTGTTCTCTTTGACTGGAGGCTCCTAGCACTTCCCTCTAGCAGACTGTTTAAAAAAAACGGTATTTGCACACCCAATGTTCTCTACAGGTGGTTACATCAGTGAAGTCTCAGGATGGAACTTGGTAGCTAGCTTGAGAATACACGTGGTTGTGGAGAGAAATCTATAAATGTCCTCAGAACAATGTCCCAAATCCATATGCCTCAGAGCATCTGGATTTAAACTTTATATTCAAGCCAATAGGCACTCTTGAAAATGTTACCTAAGTGACCTACGACCCTACGTCCTATTTGCAAAAAGGACTTCTGGCTAGATCTTTAAAAGGGCTTAGGTAGTGCTCTAAGCTGCCCTTGGTCTGATTAGGCTGCATTCCGGACTTTTTCCTTGGTGTCTCTGGCATATTTCCTAGGCACGGACTCTCGCTTCACAGAAATGGGGGCCTCATGGCCCAGCTGCCCTGGGCGCCCAAGACTGGTGCTGAGGCCTCAGACTCCCCTATAGCTTGAGAGCACGCTCTCCCAGAACGCCTGCCATGTGTGCGCTCTGGATTTATAGTTTCACTCTTCAGGGGCTCATGGTGATGAAGCCAACAGGCAAATGGACAAACTTTACTTAGCTAGCACAGAAGAGACACAGCTCTAAAATGCATAATAAACCCACCTATGTGCATTTTCCAAAGTTTCTTCCCCACTTTGGAGAGTTCGTTGGGCAGAGTCCTTTAAAGAGTCCAGCGTGCCCTTCTCCTGCACAAGGCTTTTCTTCAGAATCATGGCGTCTCCAGCTCCATCTCTCTCTTCTCCAAGTTAGCTTGCTTCCTTTACCGCGGGTGAACCCACAGTTAAACAAAAGTATGTCCCCCCTCCCTCATGCGTCTCCGAGTCCCTCCAGTTTGTAAGTCCTCCCAGCAACACCCAGTTCCATTGTTGTCTGCTTTGGGGGAAATCCTACAGACCTAAACCCCAGCCCCTTGCAGACAGACTTGGTCCAGCTGGGTTTCCGGTAGGCTTCAGCCATCCCATTGCCCCAGGGTGCTCTCCTTTGAATAGGAGCTGTTCAGGTTACTGGGTCCTCTTTGTCAGCCCTGTGTTGCCATCCCCTTTTGGAATTTCAGTCCAACGTGGAGGTAAAAAGAGAGATGGCATCCAGCCCCACAGTCAAAAATGGCATCTGCAGCTTGATAAAGGTACATCCATAGATTCCCCAATACCCAGCAGAATGCATAAGCTGTGGACAGGCAGACTCCCCCAGATCATCCCAATATTCATCCTTACATTTGCCACTATGTGCAGAACGTACGGCCTGCCTCTGCACAGCCACTGCCTAATCTAATAAATCTGACTGGTTATGTGCCTAATCTAATAAATCTGACTGGTTATGTTTAGAAAGTTGATAAAGAGAGTACCTGCAAGCCATCCTACCATAGTCACCCTTTAAAGGAGAAACTGTTGCTATTGTGAGTTAATTATAGGCGACAGAATGGATCTTTCCTGACAGGGTGGAACTTGGCTTTCTTTGGCTGCTGTCAATTAGAATGAAAGCAATTTGATGAACATGCAACAGAGTCATTTTCACTTAATAAAGGCTATTACCAGGGAGAGTCCCAGAAACTGCAAAGTTCAAACATGAATCCTGATTCAGGTGATAGATGGGTGTGGAGCTAGGGTTCTGTTTCAGGTCCATTGTTAGAATGCCATAGATATTCCCGGTGTTGTGCAACACAGAAAGCAACACTCTGCCCTTGGACGGCTCTTTGGGGCAACAGATCTGTTCAATTGTGAACAGTGCAAACAAACCCGGGGGGGGGGTGGCATTTCAGTTTGAGTGAGTCAAAAAAAAATGGTGGATCTTCAGTAGACCTTTGAAGAAGAGGGTGAGAGTCTGGTAAATATTAACTGGTTATCTCATCCAGGCATACAGAGTGGCCTGAAATGAAGGTATGGGCAAAGGAAGCAATTGGAGATGCTTGGGTAGGATGAAGGGAGAGAACCAACATAGGCAGGACGAGACATGGTGAAGATCCTTGAAAGTTAGGCAAAGTAGACAGGCGTGTGATGTGAAATAAGCGTGAAAGCCAAAGAGTGGAGAACTAGGTCAGTATGATGAATAAGATGGCCACCCAATCGTGGGCTGAATGCAATTTCTGATATGCAGGGACGGTGCACCAAAGGAATGGAAGCATGGATGTTCAGAAGCCACTCAGGAAAATAAAGCCCATTCTTGAGAACCAGGGAACCGGCAGCACTGTGAACTGGAATCCATGGAAGATCTGCCTGAAACCCGGGCATGGACTTGGGATGCAGCAGCACAGAACAGTAACCAGGTGGGGCAGGAAGTGGGTAAAGCAGATGGATGGGCACAAACTCATCACTATAGAGTCAACAGAGAAGGTGGGGAAGTGTCTGTCAAATTGTAGAACTGATAAATGAAATTGTTTTTAATTGTTAATGTAACTTCTGTTCACCATTCACTACACTTGCCTACATTGTAACTTCTGTTCACTGTTTGCCATATTGTAATTCAAACCCCATTTTGAAACACTCACTCCATTTTGTAAAAACTTCCACCAACCTTCATTTTTGCAAACCCTGCTGTAATCTTATTAAGTTTAGTTTAGATGTGTGAATGAGGTATGTATGGATGACGGAATCAACCTCCAGCCCCAGCCTGTCCTGATGAGATAAAGTTCAAATACCAATGGCTGAAGACCTAGACAACAGCCCTAAACAAAGTAAGAAGCATCCACCCTAAAAAGAAAAGGACAACAGAACAACAGAAGGAAGATCAAAACCGGGTTCAAGGCTGAAAGTCACGCCTGCAATTGATGGGTGATCAATCCAAACTCAGAGGCAGCGTGACACAGCAAGACCTATAGACTTTGAATCCAAACTAAAAGCCTATAAAAAAGAAGGGTGAGATGAGAGACTCTGGGTAACATTCTGCTGCCAACATGGAAGGACATCAGTGTCTGCCCAATAGAGATCAGTGCCTGCCCAACTTGTCCTTGTGCCCGGCTTTCCTGGCCAGTTAGCCGCCACAAGCTATGAACCCAAGCTACAAAATCAAGCTATGAACTTAAGCTATCTTCAGGACTGGTAACTATGCAGCAGCTGCAGAACATCTGATGGATGAGTGTGTGTGTGTGTGTGTGTGTGTATAGGTATTAGGTATAATGTGTGTATATCAGGACTGGTAACTATGCAGCAGCTGCAGAACATCTGATGGATGTGTGTGTGTGTGTGTGTGTGTGTGTGTGTGTGTGTGTGTGTGTGTGTGTATAAGAATTAAGATATTAGTTGTTAGTCATGAATCAAATTGTTATCATAATAAAGTGGCATCTTTGTCTTGTCCCCTTTAATAAGATCCTGCTGGTTTTTACTGGTCTAATATAATTGGTATAACAAAATGCCCAGATGGGAGAGGGTGGGCTTTTTGGAGGAACTTCCAAGTAAGAGAGTGTCCCATTGCAGGTGACCAACAGCCAAACATGCAGCCACAAGAGGACACCTGGCTCTGTATTTTACATAGGAAGCAGTGGACCATGAAGGCTTAAAACCAAGCACCACTGGCCATGATGCTAGGAGGATGAGGTGACCTAGACTTAATGCAGTTCTGGAGATTTACATTCAAGTACTTGGTTTTCTCAAGGGTGGTATTTCCTTACTGGCCTCTAGAGGATGTTTCTCCACTCCACAAATCCACCACAAAATTTGGCCATCTCTGCTCAAGAGTGGCCCTGTACTGGCATAGGGGGCTTTCCCCTCAGATTAAGGAGTCAAGTGAATTGGCAGAGCTAGGGATGGAGACCAAGACCAAAGCAGCAGGTGGTGCGCAGGTCAGGAATGAGATGCGTTGCTAGAGCTGTGTCAGAAAGGAAGCTTAAATAGTTTTTAATACACTTGTGCATTGAGTGTGTGTTTTTAATGCCTCATGTTCATAGACACCAAGTTCACCTGTCTATGCAGTCACGAGATGAACTGGTCAGACAACATGGACTTAAGTGCCAGCAATACACAGATGAGACACAGCTGTACCTATCCTTCACCACCCATGGTCATACCACTAGCATTGAGAACCCAGGGCTTGGAGGAGATCTGCTCATGGATGAAGAACAGCTGGTTGAACCTGAACCCAAGCGAGGCCCAGATGAGGCTGATGAGCAAAAGAAAATACACTGAAGAGTTTGCAGCCTGAGTGCGGCGTCCGCTGGTAAAACGTGCACACTCACAGTTGGTCAGTTCAGTTCGTAGTCTGAGAGTGATCCTGGACTCCTCGCTGATGAAAAGCTCACAGGAAGGTTGCTCACAGATGCTGCTACACCATTCTCAATTGACAAGGAGGCTCAGTCCCACCCCGGTGGGCAATGATCTAGCCTTACTTAGACACCCCTTTGCCCTCTACCTCCCATCTGGACTACAGCCATGAGACATACCTGCTACCTGGCCATGAAGCCATCAGTCCTCTGGAAACTCCAACTAGTACACAACGCTGCAGTGGTCTCCTCAGAAACACAGGCCACCATGAGCCTCTCAGACCTGTTTGTTGTTCATTGTGTCTTAAACAGGATTAGCTGAATGCTAAAGAGTCTAGAAAGATGTTTGGGTCAGTTCTAGCAGTGAGCAGAGTAGCTGGGAACTCTCACCCCCACACTCACACAACTACACCTCTACCCCGCTATAATGTGACCTGATATAACACGGGTTCGCATATAGCGCGGTAGCAGCGGGGCTCTGGCGACGCTTTAAAGGGTCCGGGACTCCGGCTGCTGCGGGGAGCCCCGGGCCCTTTAAATCACCACTGGAGCCCTGCTGACACTACCCAGGGGCTGCAGCAGCGAGGCTCCGCCGGCGATTTAAAGCGCCTGGGGCTCCCCCAGCCGGAGCCCCAGGCTCTTTAAATCACTGCTACAGCCCTACCACTGCTACCTTGATATAATAGTGTTTCACCTATAACGCGGTAGGGCTTTTCGGGTCTCCACAACTGCGTTATATTAGGGTAGGGGTGTAATTTGCCTCTCTCTAGGAATGCAAGGGTATTTCCTCTGTGATTTGCGATTGAACATGCCGTAAATTTCCTTTCCATGTAACTGTGTGTGAAAAGCTTAACACGTTAGGTTTTACCATTCCCCAAACAGAAAGGCATTTACAAACACTAAGCTAGGTGCGGCTTACTTGACCATTTTGGTTTTGCGCAGCAAATAGCTGTATGTTTTTGAGAGGCTTTTCCCTGATCTCCAGGTGTCCAAAGGAAAAGGTCCCCATGCAATAGACTGTGGCTTTGAAGACACTGAGCCTCATGCAGTCTATAGTACCAGTGGCTTAACTGGAAAGTTGATTGAAGGCTATTAGCGGGTTTTTGTTGATGGAGGCATCATATAAATTGCAGCCACGCTGATGGCCACAGAGTGGAACCTAACTACAAAGTGCATGAGTGACCCCAACCTGCTGGCTTAAGCCAAGCTAAAGCAATGCTGCATCCTGCTTCACTGCTGTGTAATACTATCCCTTTGATTTCCCTGTCAAGAAGGGAAAGCCAACCCCTTCAATTTCCTTCCCTCATCTTGAGAAACAGCCCCAGAGCAGCAGCGCTAACCACCATCATTTTCTCAGCCTGCACACGGACCCTCGTGCGATTTGAAATGTGATGGTACCCGGTCACTGCTCAACGATAGCTGTTCTCCCACCCTCCCTGAGGCAAAAAGCAACCCCCCCACAAGCCCTTCAGCCTTGGCTTGGAAGAGTGTAAATAGCAAGTGAGCTCAGGGAACTGAAAGATGGTCTGATGTTCATGCTCTGTGCCTAATGAAGAAGCAGGACCCATTGTTTGGACCCAGCATGCTTCAAGCCTCAAAGAAAAACCACATCCAGTACATCTCCCTGCCTGCAGCAACATTCCTTTGCATCAGGGGCATCAAACCATGGGTGGTGCAGGTGTTTCTGTGGCTCGCATGGCTTACACGGATAGTGCTTTCAGTTTGGAAAAAAACAGTCCCTCCCCTTTTCTGAATTCCCTTCAGTTTGTCAATATCCTTCTGCTCCTTCTTCCCTTTTTTAAAGAGCGGCACTATATTTGCCTTTTTTCCCAATTGTCCGGGCCCTCCCTCAGTCACCACGAGTTTTCAAAGGTAACAGCCAATGGCTCTGCAATCACATCAGCCAACTCCCTCAGCACCCTTGGATGCATTAGATCTGGACCCGTGGACTTGTGCATGTCCAGCTTTTCTAAGTAGTCCTTAACCTGTTCTTCCACCACTGAGGGCTGCTCACTTCCTCCCCATACTGTGCTGCCCAGTGCAGCAGTCTGGGAGCTGACCTTGTCTGTGAAAACTGAGGCAAAACAAGCATTCAGTACTTCAGCTTTTTCCATATCATCTGTCACTAGGTTTCCTTTCTTGCCCCTCACTGGCATCGCCTTTTTGCTCCTTTGCAATGGCAGTGAATAGATTAGATGGGACATGTCCAGATCATCCCAGCAGGCAAGCCATGCCCCAGACTGCAGAGGAAGATGGAAAAAAAAAAAGATTCTTGCCAGTCTGAACTGAGGGGATCTGACTGGCAGACTGCAATTACACAAACACATCTGGGTGTGACCTGCATATTGGTGCCTGGGTGTGAGAAGTCCAGGTTGGAGGCTTCAGCAGCCAGGCATTGCAAGGCAGCCCAGGTAACAGGGCAGGGGTGACACAGCCTCGCCCACAACTGGCCTGGATTGTACCCCGGTATGTCACAGTCACCTCAGAACTTTTCACTCCCCCTATTGGCTCCACACAGGTACAAACAACTCATCAGCACGTCAGGGCCTATGTTCACTCAGGACGGTCAGAGCATCAAAAGGAAGAGGTAAATAAAGGACAGTAACAGGGCTATCATCCCCTCGCCCCAAGAAAAGGGTGGCAAAGAGGTTTTCCCATCCCCAGGAGGGTGAAGGAAACGGTCACACGGGACCAGAGAACCAAAGCTGCGAGCGGAACGGCAAAACCGACTCAGCCGTTGCGGCGGAAGAGGAGCGGGAGAGTGGGCTGCACAGCCGTGGGCTGAACATATTGTCAGGAGAATAAACAACAGATGAGCGGGAGGGATGCCATGGAATGAGAGCAATTCCTAGAGCTGGATGAGTCAGGGACCCAGCACTGAGACTACGCCTGCTGTTCGCCAAGTGAGGTGCATTCCCGTCTCCAAGAGTCCAATCCTCCTCTGCCCCCTTGCGTATGCAGGGCCATTGAGAGGACCAGTAGGCCATCTCAAGGTGGGTAGATGATCTACTGCTACGTGTGTTCTTCCTCTGTCCTAGAGCCAGCCATGGGGAAGGAGTAACTGCCCTCCTGGAATTTATTCACCAAGTCTGACAGGAGGAACTGGACTCAGGGTGCTGTTCTGGGGAGCAGCCCTGTCTCCTCTCTTTATGCATTTGTAGTGCACAGCAATGTCAATGGAAGCTGTGCATCTTATGAGACAAATCCAGAGCCCAGCATGCCGGGCGACTAGGCAAGGTAAATGAGTGAGCGGTAGAGGGTGCACTGGAAGTGAACCCTAGTCTCCTGGATCCAACTCCCAGTGTCATAGCCACAAAACCTTCCCTTGCTCCCACACAGTATCTCCAGCCATCACACCTGTTTCTCTCCAGCCAGGCATGATGTCCTGGGTCTTGAACTCTGGCCTGGCAGTGCCCAGACAGCAGCCACATCCTGGCCTCCTCCCAATGGCTACTGAAATGCAGTGGACTGAGAAGCTACTGGGGCACCACCCCGGGAGCTCTGATTGGAGGATCGTTCGGCTCCACTGATTGGTCCAACTACGCTATTTAAGCCAGGAGAAGGAACAGGACATTTCTCTGAGGCACAAGGTGGTTTCCTGTTTGACTGCATTGGGCCCTGCTTCATACACCCAGCGTGTTCCTGGTTCCTGCTCTGCTTCTGGCTCCTACCTTCACCCCTGTTCTCACCGTGCTCCTATTCCATGCTTGATCCTTGCCTCTCCTTATGCCTCACCACCGCTCCTCAGTGACCAGTCCTGGCTCCGACTCCACCTTCTCACCTTGACTCTGGCTTAACCCTGGGTATGGCATTCGGTATCTGACCTTGGCTCTGGCCCTCAGCTTCCGTTCCTGGTTCTGACTCTGGCTCCAACCTTGGCTCTGGTAATTGGCAGTTGACTCTGGGGCTGACCCTTGGCTCGTCCCCCGATCTGGATGCCTACTCCACCCATGAGACCCGATTCCTGCCCTGACCACTAGGCCAGACCACTTACATCTCGGTCCCTAACACGAGGCACCTCAGTAAGTCACTGCCAGTCTGGTAAGCTGGGAATCTAGGCTCTCCTTCCTTCTGCTCTAAGCACTAGACACAAGCCCTTGGACGTAGGGGACGAAGAGCAAAATCTGGAAAGAAAAATTCCCTGTAAAAATGGAACATTTTAAAGAAACTCATGAGCCCAAGAGAGGCATCAAGGACTTTCACGCTGCCTCGTTTAACAGTGAGCTCATCCTGTGAACTCTTCCAAGGAAACATCTTCACCTGAGTTTGATTCTCCCGTTTGCCAGCTCCAGGGCAGTGTTCTTGTTGCTGATCGATGGTTTGTTTGTTTTCCCCAGTGAATTCAGTGCTCTGGTGAAAGGAGCTGCTGCACAGCCTGGAAACTAAATCTCTCTATCTGCAGAATAGCTACACAGCCAGTCGCTGCCCCTCCTATTTCATGCAGAATCCAGATTCTCTGGGGCTGTTGGCCTGGTGCCCATCCAGAGCACCAAGTCCCTCTGAAAAGCTAAAAATCAGTAGTGTGCGCCCAGTTACAGCTAAGGGATAAAGCCCCAGCCTGTAACAATGAGCAGGGAAATAGTAGCCTCTAATGATGGAGTCATGCTTGGTTGGCTCAGGCTGGGATAAGGAGGTTTCCTAGAGATCATGCACTTTTTGTAGCAAGATAACAAAGCAGGAGAATTTGTCTGAGAAGAATCTTCCAGGCTTCCTGGGCAGCAGCGGAGAAAAATCAGCTTATACCTGACTTCAAAGGAAACTTTGCCTCTAGCACTGAGTCACAGAGCCGAGTACAAAACAACTTTCTCTATCACATCAGCTTTTGTACCAGAAAATAAGGTTAAGATTTCAGCAGGAGAGCACCTCTGGCAGTTTTTTAGAATGACATAAAGACAGAGGATTAAAGCAACATGATTCATTAAAATCATCAGTGTATAATTATCTAGACTCCAATCTGACCCTCCCTCAGATTAAAACAAGGGGGCTGGATTTAAACCCCTATATTCGAAGCAGTTGGATCCTGGTTTGGAGGCAAAACCCAAAGAGGCTTGTTTTCTGGGCCTAGTCTGGAGTGTTGCAAATATCTTTGTTCCACAGAAGAGCTACAGTGCAGCTGTCTCCTCATACGGTGGATCATGGCTCTCCTGCCTTTCCAAAATACATTGCCCTAAAGAATTCAACAGGTCCCAATATTTTTATTTGTATCCTGAGCTCCAACATTTTCATGGTGCTGGGAGCTGGAAATCAAGCCACATTGGCAAAGCACAGAATTAAAGAGTTCGGAGCAACTATGAATGGTGGGAGATCTACCAGAGCGCAGATATGGCTCCCAAGGGAAATGGTTCTAATCTCATCTCCTCAGACGTTTCAAATTAGATTGAAAAGCACAGAAAATTATACTGTCTGGATCAGGCCTATGCTGGCCTGGAGCTGAACTGAATAAACTAGCAGATCTTGTCCGTCTCGACTGAATATCCAGCTTCTAAGACCTGTTATTATCTACTTTGAGCCTCTGTGCTCTTTTTATGCACTTGGATGTCAGAGAGAGCAGTCAGTCACTTATTAGTCAGCTAAAAGTTTCACATCTCCCTTAACTGCCAGGCTTTCAGAGTATTAAATTAGAAGTCAAGGGGGCATTAGCAAATAAGCCACCAAATTGTCGGCCAGGTTTAAGAAATCACTGTGCCCTTTTAATCTCTTAAAAGCCATCAGCTACCCAATTCTCCCTGAAAACATGTTCATATGCCAGGCATTTCAGTCTCTCTCTCTCTCATTTTCAAATGGTTCAGCAATGGCAGGTTGAGTCAGAAAAGAAGCAAAAGTCACAGACCAACTTCCAGCTCTGGTGTCAGGGGCCCCTCACTGGCTCTAATGGGGCTTTTTGCACTTCAGATCAGCAGCGCACATAATAACTGAAAATAATTCCTCTAGTCTCCAGGGGCTTGGCTACCAGTCAGCTGTCGGGACAATATTCACCCATCACACAATAACCAGCCACTGAATATTTTGCTGCTCCCGTAACCATTTGTTCCATGGCATGCACAGAGGAGCCTGCCTAGATCCTGCTGAATTGGGGATAATGTATTCAATGCATCTTAATTAGGGCTGTCAAGCGATTAAAAAAATTAATCGTGATTAAGCGCACTGTTAAACAAGAATACAATGACATTTATTTAAATATTTTTGGATATTTTCTACATTTTCAAATATATTAATGTCAATTACCACACAGCATACAAAGCGAGCAGCCACCCAAAGCGCAGGCCAGCAGAGACTCAGGGTGGGTAGCCCTTCCCCACCCCCAACCTCTGTCTTTCTGAACACAAGCTCTTTGGGGCAAAGCCTGTCTTTCTGAAGGGCTCAGACAGGGCTGCGCATGATGTAAAAAATGCCAACAAACCATAAGTTGTTCCAATGACAGTGCAGGGGCTGGACCTTGCTCTATGGGTACGTCTACACTACGAGATTAGTCCGATTTTACATAAACCGGTTTTGTAAAACAGATTGTATAAAGTCGAGTGCACGTGGCCACACTAAGCACATTAATTCGGCGATGTGCGTCCCTAGTCCAAGGCTAGCGTCGATTTCTGGAGCGTTGCACTGTGGGTAGCTATTCCATAGCTATCCCATAGTTCCTGCAGTCTCCCCTGCCCCTTGGAATTCTGGGTTGAGATCCCAGTGCCTGATGGGGCAAAAATCATTGTCGCGGGTGGTTCTCGGTAAATGTCGTCACTCATTCCTTCCTCCGGGAAAACAATGGCAGACAATCATTTTGCGCCCTTTTTCCCTGGATTGCCCTGGCAGACGCCATAGCACGGCAACCATGGAGCCCGTTCAGCTTTTTTTTTACTGTTACTGTATGGATGCCGCTGACAGAGGCGTTACTGCAGTGCTACACAGCAGCATTCGTTTGCTTTTGCATGATAGCAGAGATGGTTATCAGTTGTTCTGTACTGTCTGCTGCTATTGTAAATTGGTAATAAGATGATGGTTATCTGTTGTTCTGTACTGTCTGCTGCTATCATAGGTGCCCCTGGCTGAGGTTGGCCGGGGGCGCAAAGGCAAAAATGGGAATGACTCCCTGAGTCAATCCCTCCTTTATGGTTGCTAAAAATAGAGTCAGTCCTGCCTAGAATATGGGGCTAGAGATCAGTGTATCAGATAGCACAGCTGCTCCGTGTCAGATCCTGCAGAAATGATGAGCTGCATGCCATTCACGGGGGGTGCCCCTGCAACAACCGCACCTGTTGCTTCCCTCCTCCCCCAACCTTCCTGGGCTACCGTGGCAGCGTCCCCCCCCATTTGTGTCATGAAGTTATAAAGAATGCAGGAATAAGAAACAGTGACTTGTTAGTGAGATAAAATGAGGGGGAGGAGGCTGCTATGACAATCCAGGCAGGACATTAAGCGGTGCGGGGGAGAGGAGCCCAGCATCCCACTGCTATGATAGTCCAGACAGCACAGAATCTTTTCTTTACACATGAAAGGGAGGGGGCTGATGGAGCTCAGCCCCCAGTTGCTATGATGAGGATGGTTACCAGCCGTTCTGTACCATCTACTGGGAACGACCAGGAATCATTCCTATTTTTACCCAGGCACCCCCGGCCAGCCTCACCTGAGGCCAGCCAGGAGCACTCACGGGCTGATGGTGATGACAGATATCAGTCATATTGTATCATCTGCCACCGGGGAGGGGAGAAGAGTAGATACTGCTTTACACTGCTGCAGCATCGTGTCTACCACCAGCATTCAGTAGGCATAGGGTGACACTGAAAAAAGTCAAGAAACGATTTCTTTCCCTTTTCTTTCACGTGGTGGGGGGAGGGAGTAAATTGACGAGCTATTCCTTGAACCACGTCGGACAATGTGTTTGAACCTACAGGCATTGGGAGCTCAGCCAAGAATGCAAATACTTTTTGGACACTGCTGTGGACTGTGGGATAGCTGGAGTCCTCAGTACCCCCTCCCTCCCTCCATGAGCGTCCATTTGATTCTTTGGCTTTCCGTTACGCTTGTCATGCAGCACTGTGTAACCTGGAGATTTTTTTCAAACGCTTTGGCATTTCGTCTTCTGTAACGGAGCTCTGATAGAACAGATTTGTCTCCCCATACAGCGATCAGATCCAGTATCTCCCGTATGATCCATGCTGGAGCTCTTTTTGGATTTGGGACTGCATCGCCACCTGTGCTGATCAGAGCTCCACGCTGGGCAAACAGGAAATGTAATTCAAAAGTTCGTGGGGCTTTTTCTGTTTACCTGGCCACTGCATCCGAGTTCAGATTGCTGTCCAGAGCGTTCACAGTGGTGCACTGTGGGATACCGCCCGGAGGCCAATACCATCAATTTGTGGCCACACTAACCCTAATCCAATATGGTAATACCGATTTTAGCGCTACTCCTCTCGTTGGGGAGGAGTACAGAAACCAATTTTAAAAGCCCTTTATAGCGATATAAAGGGCCTCGTAGTGTGGATGGGTGAGCCGTTAAATCAGTTTAACGCTGCTAAAATCGGTTTAAACGCGTCATGTAGACAAGGCCTGTGACTATACAGCACCTAGCACAGAGAGATCCTGCTCTCTAGGCAGTACTGCAATAATACATTCATCTTAGTAATGGCAGTTTGGGCGGACTCCGCATGAAAGCCTGAGGAAAGCCTGGAAGTCTGCGTGACCCTTCTCTAGCACAAGCCCTGTCAGGAGAGATGCTGGGTAAACAGTGAAAATAATTGGAATCCACAAATATTAATTTGCATTTTTTAAATGATCAAACCCCTTCCATTGCAGCTCAGGAAGTAACACCTGAAAGCGTATAGCAGGCTTCTGAAGGGAGAGCGTCTGTCTTTGGTACTTTGATCTCCCCCATTACTGCTGTGTGGAGCATTTCATTTTAATGTATTTATCCCCACTACCCCACTGGGAGATAGAAAAGTGCTATTGTCCCCATTGCAGAGGGGAAACTGAGGCAGAGAGCCTGAGGGACAGGAAGCCTGTGAAAGAGCCAGGAATTGAACCTGGGTCTACCATGTCCTCACCAGAACCACTGGGCCATCCTCCTTCATGCGATAATCTAGTGTGATAGATGATCAGTACCAAAGCACAGCCAGGTACACATTTGAATGAATACTCATGAACATTTACCCTCCCCCCATCATTTGCCCAGCCCCTAAACATATATTTGGGGCAACGGGCGTAAACAGATGTCACTGACGCTATCCCAGTTTACACCAGCTGAAGAGCCGGCTGGGGTAGCTCTTAAAGAAACAGACTCCACATTAATCACAGAGCAGCCTGTGAAGTGCCGCAGCACAACAGCCTCTCAGAGCGGATTTTCCCTAGGGATGTCAGACCAGCTGGTGGATTTTTCATTTTAGGATGGATCATTAATCTCATTTGAATGAACACCAGTGTACTGGGATGGGGGGGGGGGGAACGACACACCAATAGAGAGCAAGGAATCTCTGTAGGCTGGACTGAATTCATTCTTACCAGGCAGCAGGAGCATTCCTCAGCTGTGCCAATGTCGCATCATGGCTTGTTCTGCATATACTTCTCTGATGGCTGGTCTTGGTAGTGTGTGGGAAGTGATTACCACAACACCTGCGGGTCTTACTTCACTAGCCCCTGCCATAGACTGCCTGCCTGCCCTTAAGTCTCTGATTTTATACCCTAGAGAGGGTTCCCTGCCTACTTTGCTCTTAAAGGGATCATGCCATCACATTAGAAAGGCAAACAGATCAATCATTTTGCTCTTCAAAGATTTGGGTAGCAAACGACCTCCCCCATGCTGCAGGGACTTTCCTTTAAATAGAAAAGTCCCTAGACTCCCTTTCAGAGGTGACACCACTCCACCCAGCTTCTCAGGGTGACATGAGGAGCTCTGGCATATCCCAAACAGAGGCAGTCCGATGATGTTGCTCATCACCTAGGGCGAGGTGACGCTTTTGAGTGGGATATCTCAACTGGAAAATTGGGGGGCGGGGACCAGCCTGGATCCAATGTGGCTGGCTGACAAGTGGAACTGGTTAAAAAATGTATCTTCTTTCATTTTCAAAGCATGGAATTTTTCCACCAGCTTTTTTGGCTGGATTGAGATGGCTCTGAAGGCATCCTATGAACCTTATCATAAAAGCTCAGGAGGACCCATAAGAGAGGGACAAGAATGATGTGCTTGTTGTGGTTCAGATTGTCAGTTAGGACCCAGGAGCTCTGGGGTCACTTCCTAGCTTGGCCTCAGCTTGGGAAGTCACTTTGTCTGTCTGATCCTTCAGTTCCCCAGTGGGACATTGGGGGACACTAATTCTTTTCTCCCACCCCTTGTCTATTTAGCTAGTAAAATCTCTGGGCCAGGAGCTGGCTCTTCTTATGTGTCCGAATGAGGGGGCTGTAACATCAGCTTCACCTTCCAGGTCATATTACAATGCAAATGATAATACCGAGATGGATGGGATCGGAACAGGTGCTACCACATGGCTGTTGTCCTGAAAGAGGGATGAATCATGATCGCTATCGATCAAGACCATAACTTGTATGCGGCTGCACTAGCAATCTGAATGGACACGCTCAGGTTAAACGATCACATTGTTTCAAACGTGTGTCCTCGCTTAGGGACCAAATCCAGAAGGGTTTACTCAGGTAAAACTCCATTTGGAGTAAGGAGCGAACGGCCTCTTTGGTGGATAGTGTGTTATAAAGCATTTCTCTGGCTGCTTCCCTTCAAGCTAAGGAAGATGGTGACGTCTGAGCGACTAGAGCAGATCAGGTGTGAATGAGACTCTCTGAACAACAACAACAGCCTCCAGGTGTAAGGCACCACAGGTCTAGGACCCAGGCCTACAGAACTACCAGGCAGCTGACACCTCCAGGCTGTCAGCCAGTAGCAGTTGTGACCAGTTTGTGCTCCACTTCCTGGACACTGGTCTGGACACAGACCATGGGAAGTTCCACCTCAAAGGTTTGACAGATGGCAACCTCCTGGCTCCTGATTGGCTCTCTGCACTATATAAACCCAAGGGGCAATCCAGGAAGTGTTCAGGAAACAGTGTGGATCTCCTAGAGTTGCCATAACAGTTCCTGCTTCTTGCTCCTGAATTTCTGCCTTGAACCTCGGCTTGATCTGGACTTCGCCTCCTGACTCGGAACCTGAAACCTAACTTGGACTCAGATCCTTGGAATCGACCTTGGCCTGGAACCCAGCTATGAACTCCTCTGCTTCTCCCAGCCTCAGGTTTGCCCCTGCTCTGACCCTTGGCCCTCACTGCCCTTGTCGGGATCCTGACATCCCAGTGCCACTTCAGCATGTGCTGCAGCTGTGCGATGGGAGCTGGCCACTGACGAGAATCAAAATAACGAAGTGATGGTTTTAATCATAGAAATGTTTCTTCCCCCCCCTTGATGTAAAGTCAAAATGGAATCAAGCCCACTGCCTTTGGGACCAGGCTGTATGATGAGGTCCTGACCCATGGGCAGGAAATATTGCATGGTGATTTTGATAAGGGTAGAAGACAATATTTTCAAAACATGGTATCTAAAGTGAAGCATGTGTTTAAGTGCTTTGCTGGGTCAGGGCCAGAATGCTCAGTATCACAGGAGTGTGCTCTGTCTCTATAGGTACCTAAGTCATTAATAGTCATGGTGGCAGTCAAGGGCACTCAAGAATGTTTCATCGTTCCTGGTGTTTGTAGGGCACACTGCAAATGACCTCCTCTCTCCAGCTCTTTACCTCTGATCTTAAAACTCAGCAGCACCTTGCAAGACTACGAACCAAAGTTCCCAGACCATGTTTTGGTCCATGTTAGGTCTCAAGAAAAGGCAGACAATGGAGAAATGAAACGCCTTCCATTGGACCAAAGAGCGTAGGATACATCTGCTTTCAAAGCCAAAAGAGTCTTTTCTCTGAGCATTGGGTGTTTACACAAATACCACAGACCAAGAATTTTGAAGCGAGAGAAAATCAGAGAGATTTGCTGGATGCTTTTGGAAATTAGGTCACTTACTGAAGTGCCTAATAAGGATTTAGGCTCCTTGCATTGAAGATCTTGACCAACGGTGTTAACCCCCAGGTCTGACTAAATTCCAATCTGAGTAAAAACTAAACACTGCTGCCCTACAATTCACTCTGCAATTTCTGTTGAATTCCCTCAGCTTCTTTTCATCACGGCCTCCATTGTTGGGCAACATTGCTGTATCTCATTAAACAGCTGCTGCGTTCCTCCCCCGAGACAGCTGCATTCAGCAATGGATTATTATTATTAATATTTATTTATATGAAGTGGATCTCTACTCTAAATAGCCCATATCTCTCCAACAGAGGTGTAGTGAGACTTAATGTCTCGAAAGCACTTAGAGCTCCCTAGAAGAAAGGCACCATACAATGGCAAAGTGCTGTTTGTAATTAATAATAAATACTGGGGTTTCATAAACCAAATATACAAGTTCCTTATTTATTTCTAGTATCTTGACTTTCTGTACATACCAGCACAAGGGAATAATGCCTACGCAACAGCTCTTCTGAACAATTAGGTTAAATGGAATATATATATTTACTTATATTAGTATTTCTATTTTATTTTCCCCCATGGAGAGAAACTCACCTGGAAAAACTTGAAGCTGCACTAATGTATCTAAAGGCAGCCTCCATTTGGAGAAGAGAGGGTGAAATAGCTGTGAGCTGAAGGGCCTGGCAGGGCACCGGAAGATGCTTCATAACTTCAATGCTGTTCTTCTCTCTCCTCACCTGCTTTTATAAGTAAAATCTCTCCAGAAAGTTTCCTTGGTCAACTTAAAAAAAAATCCCTTTGAATTAAGCATGTTGGCATTTTGCACATATTGTAAATGGAGCTTTCTTAGAGAGCTCATTTCACAGCTCCTTCGTGCCTAGGAAGGTGAGATTTCCTCCCACTCAAAATCCTTGAGTTGTGCCTGGCGAAGAATTTCCTCAACTAGGCAAGTTTTCAACCCTTAAATCTCTCTAGTCTTTCCCAGCTCTCTTCCCCACCCCTCCCCAGATGCCTATGTTGAGCTCAGCACAGAAGGAGCTTAGCAGAAAGGAGATCCCGCCCTCTCAAGCAATGCATTCGCATGTACACATACCCCATACGTATACTCACAACTAGAGTCTATTCACACACATTCATCTACACGCATGCACACACCCTCACCCCGCTGTTAATCTGCATGCTCACCCTCACAAATATCACATGCCACATTCACAAATGTAGGTAGCTGTGGATTTTCTCAAGGTCCATAAAGCTTTGAATTCCATTAAGAGCTTCTACTCCATGGCATCCTGTGGCAATAAGGCCCACAGGTTAATTATGGGCTTGGTTACACTTGTAAGTTAGTGCGCAATAAAGGAGCCCCGTGCGTACCAGCTCATTCCCTATCCACACTGGCAAGGCACGTAGAGTGCTCTGACCCCGCAGCTAGAGTGCTGCTGGTACTCCGCCTCGGCGAGAGAAATAACATTTGCTGCACCCTCGCTGGAGCGCCACAGCGCCAGTGTGAATGGGGTGTTGCATTACTGCGCTCTGATTGGCCTCCAGAAACGTCCCATAATCCCCTTAAGTCAAGTGGCCACTCTTGTCATTGTTTTGAATCAATGCAAGAATGCGGATATGCCCTTTGAAAGTTCCATTTCTGACAGCCGGCTGCTTATTTGCTCTGAGACAAAGAAACCATTAGTGTGGAATGCTGTGTGAGAGAAAGAGAGGCGGGGGAGAGGGGAAGGTCTGCTGCTGTCTGAACTTACAAAACAGCATGCTGACATACTCTCAGCCCCCCCAAAAGCCCACTCTCTCTCCCCCCACATACACACAACACACTCCCTGTCATACTCCACTCCCCCCTTCATTTGAAAAGCACCTTGCAGCCACTTACATGCTGGGATAGCTGCCTATAATGCACCGCTCCCAATGCAGCTGCAAGTGTCGCAAATGTGGCCATGCCGGTTTGCTTGCAGCGGTCTGTGTGGACAGACTACAGCGCTTTCCCTACTGCACTCTCCAAAGGCTGGTTTAACTCACAGCGCTCTACATCTGGAAGTGTAGCCAGGCCCTATGTGTGGTACAAAATTATTTCCTTTAATCAGAAGGCACAGAGCCCATAGAAACTCTGCTGTATAGAGACACGTTCCATGGGTAAACACACACAGCCACATATGTATGTCCCCTACAGCCTAGTCTTGTGTTCCCTAAAGTCTCAATAATAATGCTGTAAGTGTGATTATACAGCACTTTACATCTTCAAAGGGCTACACTAATATTAACTAGCCAAATTTCGCATCAACCCAGGGAGGTAAAGAAATTATTGTTTTCATTTGATGTGTGGGGAAACTGAGGCAGGGAGCTGTGCTGTGACTAGAAAGAGGCCGCAAGGTGACTCATTGTCAGAGCTGGGATTAGAACTCAGGAGTTTATTATGCCTTGTCCCATGCTCAAACCACTAGACTCTATTGCACCTCAGAAGAGAGCCCCAGTATTTCCAGAGGATGGATAGGATATCACCTTACACCATGCATTGACAACCCCTCAGGAGGACACTGTATGCAGCTCCCTCAGTGGAGCTGTATAGTGTGCCTCAGGCAGAATTTGTTCAGTAACATACACACCTAATGTCAACAACAGGAACAAGGCCCAGCCATAACTCCTGCACAGGGCCCAGCAGTTCATGGGTGTTAGCCATGAGCTCACCTGGGGTCTTGAACTTATTTTGCAGATGTCTCCATTGCTCTCGTCATCACAGCCCCTCACAGAACTAAAGAAGTATTGACAGAAAGCAGAGAACATCTTCAGAAAGGAGACTGAGCTTAGATATTAGGAAAAGCGTTCTAACTATAAAGGTATTTAAGCACTGGAATAGGTTACCTAGGGAGGTTGTGAAATCAGGTTGGACAAACATCAGGCAGGGATGGTCTAGATATACTTAATCCTACCTCACTATGGGGGGATGGACTAGAGAACCTCTTGATATCCCACCCAGCCCTGTATTTCTATGATTCCGTGATTCTCCCGCTCCTTGCAGATCAATTGCTTCCAGCAATTGGGTTTAGTGCTTGAATCCATCTGTACTCGGAGCCTTGGCACATGGTTATTTGGGGAAAATGGTTGTTTAAGCAGGAGCATCAGGTAATGGTTTCAAAAGCAGGGAGATTCGGACACACCTGATCTCTTATGGAAGTTTGTTCCCGCACAATTGTTAATTACCCAGTAGGAAATGAACAAGAACATTGCAGAGCACACAGAAAAAAAGGCATTGATCTAGTGGTAGAGATGCCATCAATCCTTGTGGTGCTATAAAAGATTGACAAAGAACTTGCTGCATGGGAGGAAAAGGATTGAAATGGCAGACTCCTCCAATAGGAGACAAGAGCAATCATCCATATTTTAATGTGCCTCTCTTTTCCAGATTCCACATTTCACGTACATATAAATAAAAAATAAAATCAGCCTTCACATCACCAAGTCCAACTGGAATCACATGAAAAATCTCCTTGTTTTCTGCAGTGCAAGAAGGATGCACAGATTCACAAATTATTTATTCACAGCCAATCACGGAGGTGGACAGACGGACATGGACAACTGAAAAGCAGGACAATAAATGCTTCAGAAGAACATAGCAGCAATGTCTTTCCCTCCACTCCAAACCGCAAACAACACGTCTATGCAAACAATGTCACGGCTTACTAAAGAGTGCAGCAGCTAGATAATGACTAGTCATTGGGTCAGAAACATATGGGCCCTCCACATGAAGGTACCATTAGAACATCAGAAAATAACATAAGAACATAAGAATGGCCCTACTGTGTCAGACCGAGGGTCCATCTAGCCCAGTACCCTGTCTTCTGACAGTGGCCAATGCCAGGTGCTTCAGAGGGAATGAACAGAACAGGTAATCATCAAGTGATCCATCCCGTCACTCATTCCCAGCTAGGGACACCATTGTCTCACTGTTCCCTTGTCCCCTTCCCCCCACTGTTCGTTGCATTTACCTTTTGTCTAATACATAGATTGTAAAATTTACTTTACCTTGGCGCAGGGACTATCTTTGCATTACACATGTGTACAGCTCCGAGGACAATAGGATCCTGATTCTTGGTTAGGGCTTCTAGGCATTACCACAATATGGACAAATAAGAAAAAACTCTAAGCTGCTCATGCTCCTATTGATGTCCCTGAGAATTTTACCACGTGCTTCTATGGGATTAGTAGCAGGCCCTAACTGGCTCCCCCTCTATTGCCCGTGATCCGAAATATGCCCTCCAGTGAGGTTATGAATTATTTTGAAAATGGGGCAAACAGTCCTAATAACTGTTGATATGAACAACAAGACACCCCATGAAATACATTTAGGCTACAGGTTGATGTTCCAAGAAGACTTGGGAGCCTGGAGTTTGGGATCCAACCAGTTGTAGATGGATATTTTGCCTTGTTAAGTGTATCAACAGAACAGCAACCAAAACTGATGGAAATTCTTAGCCCACACTATCAGATCATATGCGCCAAAGGGGAGTTTGCTGGAGGAGATATTAATACAATCAAGTAGATGTCTGAGATCTTACCATGGACATTACTTCCAAAATACATCATATGGCGCTAGGCCTGAGCCTCAAAGCCACATGCAGATTCAAATATTCCCCAAGCTCAGGAGTGCGTGGATCCACCCATCTTTCTGTCGTGGGTGCTTTGTCTGGCCCCTATCCCTGTAGCAGCTGAGCACCTTTCCATCTTTTGTCCTCACCCCCTCACCACCTTCCATGCTTCAGGAAAGATCTATCGTCCTTATTGTACAGATGGGGAACTGAGTCACAGGCAGGCTATACGACATGCCCAAGGTCACACAGGAAGTCTGTGGCAGAGCAGGAAATTGAGCCTAGGTCTCCCAAGTGCCACACTAGTTCCCTGATCTCTGGACCATCCCTTGCCATCTGCAATAGCCTGCTATAAGGGCAGTTCTTATCGCAAGATTGTTCTTAGACTGGAGTTATGCTGACCCTGGTGTCGGTGTTGGAATTATTCCAGAGCCACCTGCTGTCCAAGTGCTAAGTCAGTGGTCAGACTAAATGAAAGCAGCATAATAGGTCTAGTACGCTAGGCATTTCTTTATATCCAAAGCTGTTGAAATTCATGTGGCTTCCACTGACTCAATGGCCTCCCTTGGTTCCCTATCAGAGACCTAAGGATTTGTCCCCGTTTACATTGCTATCAGCACCCACCTCAAGTATCATGCCCTACCAACCTTCTGATGATGACTGGCAGGGCCTGTCAGTGCCTGACACCCAATAAAGAAAGTTCCATGCTTTGCACCTGCTAACCTGTTTGCTTTGTCTCCTGGCAGTCATGCTGTAATCTTGTTTGGATAATTCATTCTCACAGAAGAAGGATCCGTTCTGAATTCTACATGCCGTGCATTGCTGCAGGGGGAGGAGTAATCTGCCAAGAGTCAGTATGATCTAAATTAAACCGCCATGGAATTGTGCCTTGATGTGGCTGACATCCAGTTCTTCAGTTCACGCCTACCACTGAATGACTCCCAGCTACTATTGGCTGAAAATCCTAGTCCAAACTTTTTGGGACCAGGCCTGTCTCATTATTTGTTCTGCAGAGTGCTAGGGTCCATTCATGACAATCAACACATGCTTATTAATAATCCAATGAACAAGAAATTATAGGAAGTGGCTCACTCCAATCTCATCCCTGCTCTTAGCACAACCTCCAAATCAACGTTCACCAAGGTCCTGATTCAACACTCATTGAACTCCACGGGAGTCTTTCCAATGGCTTCAAAGTGCTTCAGATCAGGCCCCAAATACCTCCCTTCTCTTCTGCCTAACTCCTGAAGTTACATAGGTGCTGACTTCCTCTGAAAATCCAGTAGGGTGAGGGACCCACCTATGCTGCTGCCTGTCCCCTCTAGAGAACAGAGCGATGGCAGGAAAAAAACAAATGGGTCTGTTCCCAGGACCGATCGGTTTTCCGAGAGAAAAGTGCACTGTGCTCACCTTAACCCTTCGAAGGCTGGCGTTCCCCAGCCCAGGCCAACCAAACCAATACCCAGGAGAATATAGGTGGAAGGACTGCAGATCCCCCGGGGGTTAGCACAGACTAGGTAGATGCTCAGCAGTAGCTCTGAGGGGACATTCTCCTGAGGGGGCATGTGGGACACATGCACATTCCTCCCCATGATTGCAGTGTGGGCTGTACGCGGAACCATTACATGGCACCTGTAACTCACATGCAGGGTTAAAGTAAATTTCACGAGTAGAGGGTGCTCTCTTCCCCTTTGCTCTCTCTCCCCTTCCCTCCTTACTCTGACTCCTGCTCATAAAAAGCCTGATCTATTGAAGTGCATGGAGGGGGCCTTCCATTGAGCACAATGGGCTTTGGATGAGGCTCTATGGGCACCTGTTGGAAACGGCTTCCCTTATGTCTGCCAGCTTGCGAAATGCAACGTAGGCAGCCCTCTTGGAATCCCATTGCTGCAAGATGTGTTGCCCCTTACTGGTGGGTGCTGTGCACAATACTAGGGGACCGTCTGCCCCATCTTCTGGAAGAGCCAGTCTGCAATGCTAATAATTGGCTGCACGGTACATTTATTGTCACTTTGGTTTTGCTGGCTTGCTGTTCTGAGCGGGACCATGTCCCGGGGGGGACCAATGGCACAGTTTCCTTTGCCTAGGTGTACAAAGAGAAATGGATTCAGCTCCCACCTGTGACCTGAAAATCCTCTCAGCTGAATTAACAGCATTGAACGGCACCCATACTTTAGTGGCTATTGGGGATTGGCATGACTGCATGATAAAACAGCAGGAAAGCCACCAGTAATTAATGCAACTGGAGAAAGGCAAAGGAGGGTGGACATTGCAGCTGGGTTGCTAGCTATGTAACAGGCCAAAAGTGAGGCTCTGCAGGGAGAGCCAGAAATAATCTGAGGATGGAATGGTCTCACATGCAGCAACTGAAGCTGGCTTTGCGGGCCCAGCATGGGAGATGAAGCCCTCAATCTTCTATTTGGGTTCTTCCCTAACCCTCTTTGGAGAAATATGACATGTTTCAAAATAAGATCCTGGAGAAGAGAAACCAGATTGAGGAGGCAGGAGAATGTAACAATGAATTTAAGGAGAAACAGAGGAAATAGAAAGGAAGGGGTGCAGAGGTGGTGTTGGAAAAGCTCTGGTCTCTGTGACAGTCCCATAAATGTGCAGATGCTCCTCAATGAAAACTACAACAGAAAATGCTTCTCCAAGGCTACTGATCCTAAAGCCCCAGGTCCATGCCTGAGTGCTGGACTAGATGACCTTCAAGGTCCCTTCTAGCCCTACATGTCTATGATACTATAGTGTAGGAACAAGATCGTGGCTCTGTAAGTAATTTTTGAACCCTCGCTGTCTTCTATATTTCTGTAGCTACCAGACCTCTGCTGCACCATATGTTGCTAGGCCTGACATGTTATATGCATTGGATCACTGGATGATTCCCTGTTCTGTTCATTCCCTCAGAAGTACCTGGCATTCATCACTGTCAGAAGACAGAATGCTGAGCTAGAAGGACCATTGATCTGACCTAGTCTGGCCGTTCTTATGTTCAGCAGAACTGTTTGTGAATTTTTCAGGGAATTTTTTTTTCCATAGGAAAATACAGATGCATCAAAACTGAAAATATTCATGGGCAACGGTCGGTTTTGACAAATTTTTCAGCTACATTTTTTTTAAATAAGGTTTTGAAATTGTCGCAGCTTTTCATTTTGACGTTTCCTAAATGAAACGATTCCAGTTTTCCCATTTAAAATTACTTTTTGTATCAAATTTTAAGCTAATTGTAATTATTTTAAAAGTAATGAAAATGGTCACAATCTAAATGAAATGTTTTGATTGACCCAACCAATTTTTGGGGGGTTAGGGGTAGGGGGAGATTTTCAGTTTGTGAAAATTATCCAGATTTTGACTTTTCATCCCATTTTCGGACATAACTGCTTTTTGAAAACTTGAAAATTTTCATGGGAAAACCCATTTCCTGACTCACTCTAACATGGTAAATGCAGTTATTTGGCCTGTGTCCTTCCTTCATATTAGGTATGTTGTGTAAAGAGCGAAAGACAAGACACATCACTATCCCCCATTGAGAAAGGAAGTCTTAAAAAACCTCTGAGCTTCCATCAAAATGTTTCCCTTTGGAGAGAGATTTGGCAAGCTCAAAATCCCATGGAACCTGGAGATTAATGCAGTGTTATCAACTCTCAAGATATTACTATCTGTCTCATACTATCTGATGTTTTTCTGAAAGCCCCAGCTCCTGGAATCATGTGAATATGTGAGAATCTCAGCTTACTTTTAAAAAAAAGTCTCTATCTTTCTCTTGGTAATGGCAAAACAACTTGAAAACATGTCCCACAAAGGCTTAAAGCTTAGAAGATGATTAAACAGAATCCAAAATTAATTATTTGTTAAAATAATATCATGCTGTCTGAGCCACTCTTGTGATTTTGGGCAGGTATGACTCCTGATTTTTGAACATTTTGGGTTGGTGATACTGTCAATGGGCAAAAGGAGCTACAACCCCCACCTCTAAACCATCCTGCAGCCCCTCCGTCTCTAGAGTATGGCTCTGTCTACCTCTGCCGCACCATGCTCTGCTCACCTCCAAGAAGAGCAGACTGCACGGAGCCCAGATTCCTGCTGCTCAAAGTGGCATTACCTTCCACTGTATTGTGTGTCAGAAGGAAGCAGCCTGCATTCAGCAGCTGCTCCTTAGCTCTGCTTCTCTACCAGCTACAAGGTACGTCCTATTCCCCAATCCAGGAAGCCCTGAGCATCCAGAGTCAGATGGAAACCTTCCATGCATAGCAGCAGGCAACATGGACACCACTTCCTTCCTTCCATAGTTTCAGGGTCCTCTCCAGCGAATATCCTCTGCCCCTTCCCAATGCCTTACAACACAGGAAACCAAGGTGCCCTTATTTAGAGAACTTATTCTCCTCTTATTGTACACATGCAGCTCCTATCAAAGTCAGTGGGATATACAGTCACTTAAAGGGAGGAGACACAGATACTTTTGGTCATCTTTTAGATCAGTTTGCCTGTCTTCTGGCAAGTAGGGGCCTGGAGAAACCACAAGCCAGACAGAGCCCATGGAATAACCAGTAACCTAGTGGTCCGAGCACCTGCCTGGGATGTGGGAAATGAAGTTTCGAGTCCCTGCTCCAAATCAGGGACTTGCACTTGGTTCCCCCACATTCAAGGTGAGGACTATCCTGGACTCTCCCTCCCTAGAAATTCCATCCTGGACCTGAGAAACCATCCTTAAGAAATTGTCACTGAAACTGATTCACTGAAAAATTCCCCACCACCTGTAAAAATAACGACATTATGGTTATTTTCATTCCCGAATAAACGCTGACTCCAAGTAGCCATGTCCAAGCCAGGCCCAAAGTCCCCCCAAAGGATGTTCAAGTGCATCATCTTATCTCAGTCCATTTCTATTGCTCAGTGGAATCTCTTTCCACATGACTTCATTTCCTTTTCCATTAGGTCTATGGGCTGCCTCTTCTGGTACTCTCCACCCATCGCAAGGCCTGGCTTAACCAGTCACCTGCAGCCTCTACCTACTCAGGCACAGCTGACCTTCCAAGAGATGTGGCATGTGAGACAGCAGGACTGAGACCCGAATCTGAATTATGAAGGAGGAAAAACAGCTGATGCTATCTGCTGCACTTGAGATCTGCTGGCTGCTAGAGTTAGAGTGGAAGTCAAAAAAGAAAGGAAAGGTTGAGACAGGATAAAAAGTGGAAGTCACATTTTCGTGTTGCAATTTTAATTGCGTTAAAATAAATTTATTTTTCTTCAAACCCCCCAAAGCCAAATCTCAAAGATCTGTAATTTCCCAGCAACTGGGTGATATCAATATCTAATTACTGCATTGGTCATTTTTATTACATTAAATAACTGCATCCCTTCCAAAAAGAGAGACCTGTAATTTGCCACACTCTGTGGCACTGAATTCTAATCAAGATGTTATTTTTTTTTAAGTTGCACTAAAGAAATGAATTCATTCCAAAAGAAGATCTCTAATTTCCCAGTAGCTGGGCCACATTGATTCCTCGTTACAGCGTTATTTCTAATCACATTAAATAAATGTGCCCATTCCAGAAAAAAGCTGGAATTTTCCACCATTGTTTCCAATTACCATGTCATCCCTTTCCTTTCTTAACTAGTTTTTAAGATGTCAACGTATCGGTTGGCCACACAAAAGGATTTCATAGGCTTGCTGCTTCCTAGTGGCTGTATCCATCTGATCATGGCGCGCCTAACTGCAGTGCCCACCTGGCTGCTAATAACCACTCTGACTTGACTTAGGATGTCATAAGGTCTCTAGGTAAGTTCAGCTGAATTGATTCCCCTCCTGCTGTGTATTTTGCTGCCGGCCCATTGCCATCCATTGTGAAGAGTTTGCAGGTCTTGGAGTTCTCATGGATCGGTGTGGACTTTCTGGAGGACACAGGCGAGTTGGTTGGGCTCAGCTGCACGGCGGTGGTGTCCTGCACCGTGTGCTCACTGGTTTCTATCTCGAAGGCCGTGTTACCGGGTTTGATGAGCCCAGTGTTGGAACCTGGCTTGGATTTCCTTGCCCCATGGGCGGGTGGTCTCCGGCTACAGATGCAGCAGGCCCCAAAGAACGTGAAAGCAACCACCAGCAGGATGGGTCCAATGATGATGGGAGGGTTGTTCACGGGGAGGAAAGTCCCAAAAGCAAATGCTCCCACCAGGGTGATGTTGATCCCGGCGAGCATGATGCAAAGTCCACAGGCACAGCAGAGAGCAGGAGATGGGAGCCCCTGGGGCCTGGTCTTTTTCTGGCTAGATTTCTGGGACAAAGAGGTGCTGCTCTTTTCACTGAACATGTTGATACGAGTCTCCCAGGGGACTTTGCACCTTAGTGAACACACATGGCATTGGCGAGACGATCACTGGGCTTGTGCTGCCTTGAATTTCCTGTAGGAGGAGGAAAGGAAGAAAGAGTGTAACTGCTCACTCATTATGTGAAGGGATTACCCAGGGACCCTGGGAGAGAGCAAAGGGCATGAGAGGTAGCTGCCTGCAGGAGACTTGAAGCCTAGAGCAAGCTTACTAAATGAGCCAACCAGAGACACTGAGCATGGGGAGGGAATCACACACAGCTGAGATTCCTTATAAGAGGGCTGAAGCTTTTCTTGAAGGGGAAGTCAGCTCTGGGTTACCTCCTAAGAACTGCTAAATTGATCCTGTGGAGGAACCCTCTCCTTCACTCAGGCTCTGAGGTCAGAGCCAGGCCCCGGGACAGACTCTTGTGACTTAGAGTTTTGCTTTATAGTTAATTTGTCTGAATAGGGGGATGGAACAGCTTCCATATGAGGAGAAATTAAAAAGACTGGGACTTTTCAGCTTGGAATAGAAATGACTGAGGAGGGTATATGACAGAAGTCTATAAAATCATGACTGGTGCTGAAAAAGTGAATAGAGAAGTTTTATTTACCCCCTTCCCATAACACAAGGACCGGGGGGTCACCCAATGAAATGAATAGGCAGCAGGTTTAAAACAAACATAAGGAAATACTTCCTCACACAACACACAGTCAACCTGTGGAACTCATTGCCAGGGGATGCTGTGAAGGCCAAAGGTCTAACTGAGTTCAAAAAAGAAGTAGATCATCTCCTGGAGACAAGGTCCATCAATGGCTATTAGCCAAGATGGTCAGGGATGCAACACCATGCTCTGGGTGTCCTAAGCCTCTAACTGCCAGAAGCTGGGAGTAGACAACAAGGGATGGATCACTCAATAATTTCCCTGTTCTAGTCATTCCCTCTGGAGCACTTGGCACCAGCCATTGTTGGAAGACAGGACACTGGTCTAGATGTACCATAGGTCTGACCCAGTATGGCCGTTCTTACCTGAATAAACCCAGACAGGGGTGCTTACTGGATGAGAAAGCATATAGTGTCTGATTAAAAGGGCCTGAAAGAGGGAGGAGAAAGAGCAGGACAGGGCAGAGGCACCCTGCCCATAAAAGGGTGCCTGGGGGTGGCCAACTCATTTACAGGCCTCTTTACCAGGGCCACAGAGCTTGCATTTCTTACTCTACAGACACCTCACTGTTCTTCTTCAAATCCCTCCTTGAAACTGTCCCCTGCTGCTATGCTTACAAAAAGTTTGACAATGGCTGGGCAGCTGGTTTGCTATGACCTCTGCTCATCATCCTAACCTGGATCTTCTCAATGCCTTCTCACTGTGACCTTCTGTTCCCCTGGTTGTCGTATCCACCTGTTGTCTTTTGTCTTTGACTGACTGATATCATGAGCTTTTCAGAAGAGAGAATGCTCGCTTTATTTCTATTTGTACAATACCGAGCATGGGCTCTTTAAGCTCTAGAGCTACACAAGTTTATAATAAAACCTGCCACTTGTCCTTTTGGAGCAATTTTTAAATTTCATTTTCATGTCTTTCCCCCTTCCTTCTCCCCCCAAAATTTGGTATTACAGTTGATATTTTTTGCATTATTTCATGACACTTAAGTAGTAGTAGTAGTACATAGTATGCCATGTCATATCAAATTATGATATGACAGCAACAAATCACACCAGCATCTCATAAGATTATTTATCGGGCAGTCACATGGTTTATCACGTGCCTTTCCAACTTACTATATGGCTATCCCCTCCATATACATGGCAGACATGCACTAGATATATGATGGAGCAACCCAGGCTGCTCTAAACACTCTAGATTCTTCTAGACGGGCTCTGTCTTCCTGTCTCATCAGCCACAAATTTGACCACTAATAAATTGGCATGAAAGGAACAGCCCACAAATGAAGGGCAAGCAGCATTCAAAAGCCAAATCCTGCAGCCAACCCCACTCACACTGAGTAGCACTTAACTCCAAGAGTAGCTCTGCTGTGATCATGGGAACAGCTCACAAAATATGCTTTCTGATTCAAAACTCATCAAAGTCATGAATTCAAGCCGACATTGCAGTTTGGAGATGCCCATCTTGAGTCACCTAGAGCCTGATTTACTGAGGTGCTGAGCACCTAGAACTGCTGTTGGATGGTTGCTGCAGGTGCTCAGAAAATTTGAAAATCTGGCCCAAAGGGTCAAGTTAAGTACCTAAAAATAAAGACACCCAAAACCAGTTGTCATAAACAAATAGCTAAGGGTTAATGTCTCTTTCACCTGGAAAGGGTGAACAAACAACTTAGGCACCTCAAATCCTTTAAGGATCTGGGCCTACCTTCTCAAAGGTAGCCACTGGTGTCATAACTTTCTTACTCAGATCTGAACCTTAGAGTTTAGAACATGAGAAGCTAGCAAGAAACCTCCAAACTTAATTACCAGCTTGGATCTGATATCGCTGCCACCAACCAGAAAATTCCAGTGTCTGGCTCACTCTGGTCTCCCCAAAACCTTCCCTGGGGGGACTCAAGACTCAGATTCCTTGAGTCTCACAAGGTGCCTAAGTACACCTGACCAGAGGACCAATCAGGAGACAAAATACTTTCAAAACTTGGTGGAGGGAAGTTTGGGTGTGAGCTTTTGTTCTTTGTCTTGGTTCGGTGGCCCTCTCGGCTCTGAGAGTGATCTCTCTATCTCCAGGCTTTCTAATCTTCTGTTTCCAAGTTGTAAGTACAAGGATAGTAAGACAATAGGTTTATATTGTTTTTTTTGTATTTACATGTGTGTAGCTGCTGGAATGTTTTAAATTGTATTCTTTTTGGGATAAGGCTGTTTATTCATTTTTTCCTTTAAGCAATTGACCCTGTATATTGTCACCTTGATACAGAGACCATTTTTATGTCTTTTTCTTTCTTTTTATATAAAGTTTTGCTTTTGAAGGCCTGTTTGGTTTTTCCTCCCCCCTTGTTGAGGCTCGAGGGAATTAAGTCTGTACTTAACAGGAATAGAGAAGGGGGAAGGATGGAATCCCTTTGTTTAGATTCACGGAGCTTGAATCTGTATATCTCTCCAGGAACCCAGGGAGGGAACACCTGGAGGGGAGGAGGGGGAAGGGAAATGGTTTATTCCCCTTGTTGTGAGACTCAAGGAATCTGAGTCTTGGGTCCCCCCAGGGAAGGTTTTGGGGAGACCAGAGTGAGCCAGACACTGGAATTTTCTGGTTGGTGACAGCGATATCAGATCCAAGCTGGTAATTAAGTTTGGAGGTTTCATGCTAGCTTCTCATGTTCTGAACTCTAAGGTTCAGATCTGAGTAAGAAAGTTATGACACCAGTGGCTACCTTTGAAAAGGTAGGCCCAGATCCTTAAAAGATTTGAGGTGCCTAAGTCCACCATTTGGGTGCCACTGACATTTTGCCGCTCAGCTGCCATCTTGCCCACAGGGCATCTACATTTCCACTGCACAGCGTTTTCAGAGCCAGCTACACCCTGGCACCACCCCACAGCTAACGAGCTGCTCGGTGCCCTCTCTCATGCTGATGCTCCAGAGGCCTGGGGATGTCTCACCAGTGGGGCACGATCCTGTAGGCATACTCTGAGCACAGCCAAGATCTGTTATTTGCCTGCCCCCCACAGCAAGTGGGCCAGATGCAGGGCACCAAGAGGTGAGGGGGCGGGGTGAATTGGGATAGCATAGCACTTGCACAAGAGACAGCTGGAGGCACAGGGAAATGTAGGGAGTGTGTCAGTGAGGTATTGAGCATGAGCAGGAGAAAAGAAAGACACTTGGTGACTAGGGCATGAGCTACCTAAGCAGCTGACCTTGCTCAGGTGCGTGACTTCAGTAGAGGGCCTCTGGCTGAAGAACCTGAGCTGAAGGAGGTGCCTATCTCTGGCCCGTCAGCCAGGTGCACCTGGGTATACTAGGCCAGAGGAAGCTCTGCCAGATGCCTGGGTGCAGGTTTGGTGGGGGAAAGTTTTGCTTTATTATGCCCATGCAGGTTCCGGGATGTCTGAGGAGGCTGTATGTGCTGTTCAGCTTCCTGGGTTCATCAGTGATCTCCCTGGATTCCAGAGAATCATAGAATATCAGAGTTGGAAGAGACCTCAGGAGGGCATCTAGTCCAACCCCCTGCTCAAAGCAGGACCAACCCCAACTAAATCATCCCAGCCAGGGCTTTGTCAAGCCTGACCTTAAAAATCTGTAAGGATGGAGATTCCACCACCTCCCTAGGTAACCCATTCCAGTGCTTCACCGCCCTCCTAGTGAAATAGTGTTTCCTAATATCCAACCTAGACCTCCCCCACTGCAACTTGAGGCCATTGCTCCTTGTTCTGTCATCTGCCACCACTGAGAACAGCCGAGCTCCATCCTCTTTGGAACCTCCCTTCAGGTAGTTGAAGGCTGCTATCAAATCCCCCCTCACTCTTCTCTTCTGCAGACTAAATAACCCCAGTGCCCTCAGCCTCTCCTCATAAGTCATGGGCCCAGCCCCTAATCATTTTTGTTGCCCTCTGCTGGACTCTCTCCAATTTATTCACATCCCTTCTGTAGTGGGGGAACCAAAACTGGACACAATACTCCAGATGTGGCCTCACCAGTGCTGAATAGAGGGGAATAATCACTTCACTCAATCTGCTGGCAATGTTCCTACTAATGCAGCCCAGTATGCCATTAGCCTTCTTGGCCACAAGGGCACACTGCTGACTTATATCCTGTTTCTCATCCTCTGTAATCCCCAGGTCCTTTTCTGCAGAACTGCTGCTTAGCCAGTTGGTCCCCAGCCTGTAGTGGTGCACGGGATTCTTCCTTCCTAAGTGCAGGACCTCTGCACTTGTCCTTGTTGAACCTCATTAGATATCTTTTGGCCCAATCCTCCAATTTGTCTAGGTCACTCTGGACCCTATCCCTACCCTCCAACGTATCTACCGCTCCTCCCACCTTAGTGTCATCTGCGAACTTGCTGAGGGTGCAATTTGTCCCATCATCCAGATCATTAATAAAGATGTTGAACAAAACCATTCCTAGGACTGACCCCTGGGGCACTCCACTTGATGCCAAGTGCCAACTAGATATCAAGCTGTTGATCACTACCTGCTGAGCCCGACAATCTAGCCATCTTTCTATCCATCTTATAGTCCATTCATCCAATCCATATTTTTTAAACTTGCTGACAAGAATACTGTGGGAGATGGTAACAAAAGTTTTTTAAAGTCAAGATATATCACATTCACTGCTTTCCCCATATCCATCAGTTTACCGATGAACTCAGGAAGCTGATTAGCAGATACCACCTTCTCAGCCGCCCTGGAATCTGCATGGGACATAATCAAAACTCAGGTTCCTTTTCAGGAAGAGACACTGCTGCAGCTTTTCCCAGGTGGGTTGGGGTCTGGGGAGGGGTAAGTTGGGGAGGCACTGCACTCCTCCAGACAAGTGGGGAGGGGCTCGGGGTTTCTCTGGGCGGAGGGAAGCTCTGGCCACATGGGGGGCAGGGGGTCTCTGGGCTCCGGCTATGGAGAGATGGGGGAGTCTCAAGGCTCTGCCCTGGTGGGGAGGCATGGGCAGAAAGAGCGGAGCCAGGTCCTAGCCTCCCTGAAGGGGGACTCCACCCACTGCCCATTTGCACCACGTCAGCTGCTTAGGTGCCTATGCTCCTCTTCTCTTCCTTCCCTGGCATTTCATTCCTAACTAAGCTAGGCAGCTCCCTGCTTAGCTGACCAGCTTCTGAAAATCCCTTCGGTAGGCACCTGGCTCTGCCCATGCACAATAGAGTCTGGGTGCCTTGCTGGGGGCTGAGCACTCCACCGGGCACAATGCGTAGGTCTCTTCAAGGATCGGGGTCTAAGTGATGCTCAAGCTCACACAGGAAGTCTGTGGTGGAGCAGGAACATGAACTCAGGTGTCCAAAGCCCTAGGCTATGTCCCTGATCAATGGACCATCCTTCAGCCAGTAAAGTCACAGTAGATAATTAAAAGAGGCATGATTGGCTGATTTAGATCAGGAGGTATAACATATTCCCACAGGGTGAATTCCATTGAATAACACTCAGTTCCTGCTTAAATAATTCTCCCTTCCTGCAGGGAAGGTGAGGTTATAATATTAATGGCCCCTAGGCCACAGAACAATGTCAGACAAGGAATTTCACTCTCTAGAAACCTGGGTATTACTTGATTCCAGTCCTGGACCCCACCTAGCCCTGCTTATACAACTAAGTAGCAAGCAGCAGCACCTCCTGTGGTCTGTCTTGGGCAGAGGGCTGAGTGCAAGAAGTGCCAAGACAAGACCCTGGAGTTCTAGTCACACATGGCAGAACAGAGGAGGATTAGGGGTTTGTGGGGCCCTGGGCCAGGGCAAGTAGGGGTCCTCCCCACCCTTCCCATGGTGCTCCTGCTGGGGAAATGGGGCCAGGATGCGGGGGCTTGCCCCACTCCACCTCCCTCACTCATGCCCAGTGCTCCTGCTGGGGAACAGGGCAGGGCATATGGGCTTGTTCCATTCCCCAGGAGGAGCTCCAGGTGGGTGGGCAAAGCAGGGCAAGCCCCTGTGCCTCAATGCCACACCCCGGCAGAAGTGCCAGGTAGGCGAGTGAAGCAGGTCAGAGTTTGGGGCAACCATTTTTCTGGGGGCCACCAATTGTCTGGAGCCCCTGGGCATGGGCCCCATTGGCCCAGTGGCTAATTCACCACTGTGGGAGAGCACTTCCTTCCAGAGGTTGGCTGCAAACTCAACAGTATCATGGTCTCTCCATCTCACCTCCTTTGCTTCTGAAGTTCTTCTCCCTTCTCTCATTCCAAATCATCTTCATAGTTGTAAATCTGATCTCAGACAGAGCCACTCTGGAGGGGTGGGGAGAGAGTTTTAGCTGCTTAGTAAAGAACACCTTGGAATTTACACTATTTCATGCTCTTCAGGGATCCCTTTGGGATGAGAAACCTGGCCTGAGTTAATTCCTGGAGAAGTACCTTCTGGACTAGATCTGGGACTGGGGAACACAGTAACTGACATAGCACAGAGCAGGCTTCATCTGCAAGACCCAAGAGTCACCATCATAATATATCATAGTGTCTGGCCAAAAAATTAGTAAAGAAACAAAAACACCCACAAATCTGACTACTGTGTCACCCAAACGTTTGCTGCATTACTAACACATCTGCAGAGCCAGCTGAATGTTTTTAATACAGTTTCCAGGCTGTGAAGTATTCCAGAGCATCTAGCAGAGACAAGCTCCTCTTTTGTGTCCCATACTAGAAATTTGTTGCCCCTGCTCCCCACCCCCCAATCATTGAACCTGCAGCGAGAGTCCCCTTCTCTCAGTGAGACATCGGCTGGAGGTGGGGCACCTTGCAGGACTGATTCCATGTTCGGTGCAGAGGTCTTTTTGCCAGTGATTATCTACCCCACCTCAACTGCTAGAAAAGGACCTCATCCTCCTGGATTGAACTAACCTTGTTATCTCTAGCCTGATTCTTGCTTGCATATTTATACCTGCCTCTGGAAATTTCCACTACATGCATCTGACAAAGCGTGTATTCACCCATGAAAGCTCATGCTCCAATACATCTGTTAGTCTATAAGGTGCCACAGGACTCTTTGCTGCTTTTACAAATCCAGACTAACATGGCTACACCTCTGATACTACCCCAGTGGTCTGCAAAGATGCCCCAGCCACAGAAACACTTGGTGGAGAAAGAACAACTGGCCCCGTTCAATAGCCACAACATGTGAAACTTACAAGAATGTCAGTGGGAGTTCCATCTCAAAAGGGGATTCAATGGCTGGCCCTATTTTCTCTGCAATCCATTTAACTGGTGTTTCTATGGGGCATTCTGCATTGCCTGGGAGTAGCCAGCATTTCATATACTTTCAAGCTGTTTTGTTTAGACAACTAACAAGACTTGAAATCAAAACCTGTCTCTTTCCAATTCTGAGGGGCTTTCCAGGATTTGATGGGTGAGGGAAATTAAATGGACGAGGGGTGGGGTATAGATTTTTTCACCTCCAGATTACTAGATCAGATTCATCCCAGATAGCAGCTGATGTTCAGTCAATAGCAATGTGAAGTAACTTGGTGGCTTCAGTCCACATACAAACAGAATTTACCACTCCTCCAAGCAGCAGACTGATCCAGACTAGAGCTGGGTGAAGTTTTCCATCCAAAACTTTTTTCAGAGAAAAAGGAAGATTCAGCAATACCAAAACATTTCACAAATTTGTGTCAATGTCACCAAATTGTTTGGGTCAGGAAAAAAAGAAAAATAATTGTAAAAAGCCCCACAAAAGATATCTGAAAAAACCCAGACATTTTTTAAACAAAACATTTTGACTTTTCAATGCAAAATGACTTTTCATTTTGAAATTTCCTTTAATTTTTGTTAATTAAAAATGTTAAAAATGCTCAAAGTCAAAGTCGATCCAGGCACTTAATCCCACCTGAAATGAAATCTGCTTTGATTTTTCTATTTGACAGAAGTTTGGAAATATTTGGGGTTTGGTTTGACTCGAAACATGATTTTTTTTCAGAATTGCCAATGAACCAAAAAAAATCCATTATTCACCCAACCCTATTCCAGACTCTCTACTGTACAATCTGTACTGTACTGTACCCTTTCTGCATACAATAGGCAGGGGATCGCAGACACTGGATCACCCCAGCAGTGGCCCCTAGAGTGCCAGGTTATTTAGAGATGGCACAGAGTCCCCCCACGCCCCCTTTGGGTCTGATCCAAATCCCATTGAAGTCACTGGATTTTCAATCACGATCTTGGGGGCAGAGGCTACAGATGCCCATTTGGCTACTTTATTGGCACCGTTCCCAATAGGGACACTACAAGCCTGCACCTGTAAAGATCCACAGAACAAGAAATCAGGGTTGGGGGGTCCTGGGCAGCTGATGCCTCCACGTTGCCAGGGAGAGCCAGGCAGAGCAGCATCCAGTAGTTACTGGAGGGATGGCAATTCAGGAAGTACAGCCAAAAGAGGACCAAGTGATAGAATCCTGCAGCCACCTGAGTGGTCCACACAAACTCTTTAGATCAAAAAGTCAGCCCCTGGAACTGTCTAAGCAACACAGACTCGGGCTTGCTACTGCTACAAGACTCACCATTCACCTCATCTTGCTCCTGACTCCTTCCTTCAACCCCAGCCTGGCTTGACCTTGGTACCCATCTCCTGACTCAGATTGACACCTGCCTTTGACCCCAATCCAGAGGACATTACTGTGCCAGCCACCTTTGTCCCGGTCATTACGTCACCAGCACAAAGGCCTTTGCATGGGAGCAACTGTCCCCTGAAAGACTAAATCACGGAACTGCTATGCTATGTTGGGTTTACTCAGTCACAACGATTCCTGGTTCCCACCACACAACATTCTGTCACACTGAAGACATGCTTAGCAATCTCTGGGTATTTTAATTCATCCTCTGTAGAATAATTTGGGATGGATGAACAGCCACACTTGCTCTGCTTCCAGGAGCCTGAGGCCTTGGGATCTCAATATCCCACGTTAATGGCCACCCCTTGTTACATTGGCTAGACCAGGGGTCGGCAACATCTGGCATGTGGCTAACCAAGGTATACACCCTGGTGGGCCAGGCCAGTTTGTTTACCTGCCGCTTCCACAGGTTCAGCCGATTGCAGCTCCCACTGGCCACAGTTCAGTGCTCCAGGCCAATGGGGGTGGCGGGAGACAGCGGCCAGCATATCCCTCGGCCCACGCTGCATGCCAAAGGTTGCCAACCCCTGGGCTAGATCATCCCTGCTGCGGGATTCTCCAGGAAGGCAGTTGCAGTACACAGCAGAACCTTGGGCTGGTTGGGAAAGATGGGCTGATGTGTCTTATTTTCTCGGTACAGTGGTGTCATAAACAGATAGCTAAGGGTTAATGTTCTTTTACCTGTAAAGGGGTAACACCAGTAACTTGAAACACTTGACCAGAGGACCAAACAGGAAACAAGACATTTTCAAATCTGGGTGGAGGGAAGTTTGTGTGTGAGTTCTTTGTTCTTTGTCTTGGGTCTGACCCTCTCGGCTCTGAGAGTGATTTTTCTATCTCCTGGCTTTCTAATCTTCTGTTTCCAAGTTGTAAGTACAAAGATAGTAAGACAATAGGTTTATATTGTTTTTTTGTATTTACATGTGTGTAGTTGCTGGAGTGTTTTGAATTGTATTCTTTTTGGATAAGGCTGTTTATTCACTTTTTTTTCCTTAAGCAATTGACCCTGTATATTTTCACCTTATACAGAGACTATTTTTAATGTATTTTTCTTTCTTTTTATAAAGCTTTCTTTTTAAGACCTGTTGGAGTTTTTCTTTAGTGGGGATTCCAGGGAATTGAGTCTGCAGCTCACCAGGGAATTGGTGGGAGGAAGAAGTCAAGGGGAAAATCTCTTTGTGTTAGATTTACTAAGCCTGACTTTGCATACCCTCTGGTGAAGGGGGAAGAGAGATTAGTTCTCTCGGTACTTGTGTTTCCAGGACTGGAAGCAGGGAATCTCGTAGGGTCGTCCAGGGAGGGGAGCCTGGGAGGAAGTAACCAGGAAACAAGGGGAGGGGGTTATTTCCCTTTGTTGTAGGACTCAAGGCATCTGAGTCTGGGGGTCCCCCAGGGAAGGTTTTGTGGGGACCAGAGGGTATCAGGCCCTAAAAATTCCTGATTGGTGGCAGCTCTATCAGATCTAAGCTGGTAATTAAGCTTAGGGGAATTCATGCTAACACCCATATTTTGGATGCTAAGGTCCAGATCTGGGAAGAAATGTTATGACAAGTGGGCCAATCATCAGTTACAATTTCCCATTCATGCTGTAAGACAGTGCAATCTTGTGGCCACAGTAGAGATCACCCACTTCTGGATCTGTGTGAGCCAGTTGTTTGTTTAATATGGACAATGGAGGGTCAGATAAAAGGGTTTATACTGTACTTAGGAGGAGGTGAATGCTAATTCCCACCTCCAGGCCCAGCCCTTTGAAGCTATGCCCTGAGAAGAAACCCACTGTCTGCAAGTTACCTGTTCTCCAGGTACCAGGATCAAAGACTCAAAAAGTATAAACAAGTGACACAGATTAATGGGCATCTAGTTCTGAGCTAACAGCTGTTCTGAACTTGTAACCACAGAAAAAAAGCCCAGGGTGGAATTTGAAGGACTGATTCCTACCAGAACCCTTGTTGGAGTTGGGGTGATCTCTGGTAAACTTGTTAGCATGTGTGTAGGGTTTATTATTATTCATTATTTTAATATGTTTTCCTGGTCATGCTTTTGCCTTAAGAATAAATGTGCTTCTTAGAAAAGCTGTGTGGTCACTTCTAACTGTGAGAGATTAAACTGGTTATAGCCTCCAAGGAGAAAAGCAAAGCAAACTGGCTGAAGCAGTCTGATTTGCTGGGGAACTCGCCGTGCAGGCAGGGAACTGTGTGGCCTAGAAAATCCCCAGGAGAGGGAGAGACACACGTCCCCACTCGAGCAAGGTGAAAGCTGGGAGCCAGAAGCCTAAAAGTGGGTGCCCTTGCTGGGCCATAGAGAAGGAAATACAGGTGCAGTTGCCCTGAACTGTGACAAATAGCAGAGGGCTTTGTACGGTTGATCATGTGCATGTACACTGTTCACTTTGCTCTGCCGCCTTCCCTGCTCTCAAGCTCTATTAAAAAGATGGAACAAAATCAAAAACGATTGGGAAATAAATGAGTGGGCTTCAGAAAGCGTTGCCTGGCATTAGAAAAAGGAACGACCTGATTCAAGATTTCAAGGCCAGAAGGGACCATTCTGGTCATCTGGTCTGACCCCCTGTATAACACAAGCCACAGAACTGCCCCAAAATAACTCCTAGAGTGGATCTGTTGGAAAAACATCCAATTTTTAAAAAACTGTCTGCAATAGAGAATCCATCACGACTCTTGGTAAATCATTCCAATGGTTAATTACCCTCACTGTCAAAAATGTTCACCTTATTCCCAGTCTGAATCTGTCTAGCTTCAACTTCCAGCCATTGGATCAGCATAGACCTTTCTCTGCTAGATTGAAAAGCTCATGAGCAAATATTAGTTCCCTGCATAGGTACTTTTAAACTGTGATCAAGTCACCACTTAACCTTATAAATATGCCACCCCTTTAGAAAGTAACCCAGGCAGCCTGGAACAGTAGAGAAATAAATCAACCTTATAATCGATTGATCCACAGAATGAGAGCACCCTTATTTTGTTTTCTAAGGCTGTTTTCCCTTATATCGTAGGCAGTACCTACATGCACAGAGAGTCTGGTCCAAAGCCCATTGAGAGCAATAGAAATCACCACTGTGCCAGACCTATTTGTAGACACCCTACAACTTCTGTAGGCTCTCCCTTCACCTAGCTGTTTCTGCACTGCCCTTGCACCAGATAAGGTTATTCATTTTGAACTGATCACTCTTCTGAAATATAAGACTTCATCGTGGGAAGGGAAGGGATCTAGGCAGACCTCTCTGCTTTTTACTGTTATTGTTGTGGTTGTCATTGTGTGTGTGTTGGGGTGGCAGTTGTCTAATACATTTCTCAGTTTATTCTGCAATACATTTTGATTAAGCTGTAAATGTATAAATGTAAAGACTAACTAACTGCAAAGCAGAATATACAGGAGAGGAACCTTCCAACCTAGGAATGGTTAAATACATTCTCCAGGGGATTAATTATAAACCAACCAAAAAATGTCAAAGCAAAGAACCAAATCCATCTCAAATATAACTCCAGTCTAGTTAATGGAGCTAAAGCAGGGACGAATTTATCCAGCGTTTTCAGAGTATAATTTTTGGATAGATCCAAAACGTTCACACAAAATCTAAGCAAACTCAGCTGGAGTGGGGGAAAAATATCACTCATTCAATCACTGACGTCCAACCTGTCTAGATTGACTGAAGCAATCCACAGACACATTTCTGAAGGTGGGATTCTTCAGTGGTGTGAAAGAAACGTGTTTAAAAGGGTCAGGGGGAAAAATCAATTAAGTTCTGTACAGTCAAAATTGTCTTCATCTAGCCGGCAGAATCCAAGCTGAGTGTAAAAGCAGGAGCCCCTCCACACACACACACACACTCACACAAACACACCCAAAGTGCAGTGAAACTCTCCAGCAATTCTCCATTGCCTTGGAAGCCGAAGAGAACCACTTACCTGGGCTTGAGTGGGAACTCAGGGCTGGCAAGAGGCAGCAGGTTCCCCCCAGTCCTCTGGTTTAAACAACTGAACAGAAGTGCCTGGCAGGAGCAGAAGAAGCTGCAGAGAAGCCCCAGGGAGCAGCGATCCACCAGCCGCACACCCACGGCAGAGCCTTCCCACGCGTGGGGCTCCCTCCTGCCTAGCTGCGCCCTCCACCCCACGCCTGGGAAACTTTGTCCGGGCTAAGCCACTCTCAGCGCCCTGCCCAGATTTCTCCCCCCAGTCCTTTAGCAACCTGCACTGGGCGAGGGGGAGCGCGGATGTGCTGCCCACCGGCCCCTCTAGCTCCTGCTTCCCCTAAGGATGCCACGGCTCCTCCTATGGTTCGCCTGCCCCACTGGGTCCTCTCTGCATCAGCACCAGGCTCTTCCAGAGGCAGGACCAGGGCTCCCCCGAGCCATGCTGCAGCCGCGGGGGGGGGGGGGGAAGGCCCTCTGGATCTGGCTGCCTCTGCCGCGGGTAACGCTCTGCCTACAGCATCTCCCCTGCGCCTGGTACCTCGGGCTGCCAAGCCCCCCAGGACGCCTCTGCCTCCGCGGAGATGCCGCTGTCCAGAGCTGTGGTGCTGAAAGCAGCGGCAACCCCTTTTATTTGTAAAGCTGCCTTCCGGAGCTTGGCCGCTAGGGGCAGCCTGGAGCTTTCCTCCAGGGGAGGGGGATGGCGGGTGGGGGGAGACTTTGATTCTTCATTGCCTAGGGAAAGTGCCTAATTGCAAAGGGTAAGATCCAGAAGGGGGGCTGTGGACTCCCCAGAAGCAAGGAATCCCTTGTAAGACACGCAGTCCGCTGTGCCAGTGCCCGATCTCTTAAAAGATACGTCAGTAATTTAAGGAGGGGAAAGACATTCCAGCCACAGATCCCCAATGAAATGTCCTCTCGATGTGACATTTCCCTCCAGTTTCCCTCCTGCAGGCTGACTCGCCTAAACAGGAGTGAAGGCCAGATTAGAGGACGTGTAGTCAAGTCTTTGTATGGCGGGGGGGTTCAGAGGTGGTGATCTAATTGGCTCCAGCAGGCTTTGTGATACTGGATAGATTAAAGTGAGATCAGAGCAGGGAAATAATCACAGGCTGGTGTGTGATGAGGAACAAGGAAGGAAGGAAAACCTTGGCATGCCTCTGAGAAAGAGGAAAGGGGACATATTTGTCATTTGCAAATGCATCACCATTCTGCATAGTGGGAGAGTATTTACTTTGAGGGCCAATTATGTTTAGTCACTGTCTAAACTCAAGATTATTATTCACATCGTGAATAATAGGACCCCATTGTGCTAGGCCCTGTACAAACACACAACAAAGAGAGGATTCCTGCCCCCAAACTATTTAGCCCTCCTGCTGGAAGTGGTTGTCAGCAACTGGCTCACCTGCACCCACGGCCTCTAAGTGTAAACTAGGGCAACCCAAGGTTTGCAATGAATGAGCTAATCAACAGGGGTAAACGTCTCTTAGCTCGATCAATGCAAATCTCTGCATGCCCTTAGCTCCACTTTGGGTACATCTACACCACAAAGTAGGGGGTAATTGTAGCATGGGTAGGCACAGCTATGCTAGTTTTAATCTAGCTACTGTGGGTAACAATAGCAGTCAAGATGCGGCAGCATGGACCGCAGCATGGGGTAGACACCTGAATAAGTACCCAGGGTCCCCACCAATCTTGTTCTGGATGGTTAGCCTGGACTAAATCCCATGCTGTCCTGTCTTCACTGCTATTGCCATCTGCTCTAGTTGGAGTAAACCTGGCCAAGGTATGCCCACAATCACACCTTCGCTTGGAGTGAAGACGTACCCATTGAGTCAGCACTGCTGCAGCTACATTGAATGCTGGCTACTGGTGAATGTATGTGTGTGTGTGGGGGGGCTATTCTCCAGTGTAGACAAAGGTTTAGGCCCTCAGAATAATACACAGAAGTCTGGAGGTTCAATTGGCATAAATCATAGGCTCTTATTTACTTGCTTTCTCACCAGTTACTCTACAGCAAGGAAGAAGGCTGTGCATGCCATTTAGACGGAGGAGTATTTAGGTCAATAAACAGACCTGATATTCAGAAGGAAAAAAATGGCTGGAGAAGACTATATTCTTTCCTGACACACATCTTCCAGAGTACCAGCTCTGGCTAATGTAGCCAACAGGATAAAAGCAGTCTGCAGAATACACACAACATGCAATATTCCTTACCCTTTCTGTAGCATTTGCCTTAGCTTGCAGCCTAATGGGCTTGATTCACTCCTATGTTACTCTAGTTTGTTTCTGGTGTAAATGGCACTGGCAGATAAAGAGAACTTGGGGTTACACCTTGCAGCCAAGTCAGAAGCATTTCCCATCATGTGCGCAGTGAATTGTTCACCAGCCTTTAGACTCAAGATAACTTCTCTCAAGAATTCAAGATATCATGCATCAACCACATGGTGACTCATGCTCCCAATAAACTACCTTTAACAATTGTTTCAATGGAGATATGCTGGTATGAAATTCTATGGCCTGTATTATGCAGGGGAGAATAGATACTCATAATGGCTCCTTAAGAAATCTGTGACAACTGAAGCATTGCTGTGGTGAATCAGGCCTACTATTTTCTCCTAAGTAGTAACCACAATCACTTTAACTGCAGAATGTATATTAAACTCAGGTTAAATAATAGCCAGTCATCTCAAGTACCAAAAGGGATTATTTTTTAATTCCCACTTGAAATATTAATATAGAAAAACCATCAGTTACAGCATTTTTCATTTCTCTCAATATATTTACCTTGGGTAAATCATGAGAAAACAAGAGTCTGAGAAAGATCTGGTCATTTTCTCCCTTGGAAGGCAAGTACTCTATTTTGTCTTTAGCATGAGTAACAATGGAACATAACATAACTTAGCTAATGTGACAGACAGGATAGCACAATCTGCATCTGACAGATTAAAACCAGATCCCCTTTCAAAAAGGTCAAAAGGGCCCCCCAACCCAATAGCCAATGTAAGATTAGGCACTGATGCTTGGTGCATTAAATATTTGGACCAGATTATGACCCACGATGCTCTTGCTCTGTAAATGTCCCTGGTGGTAAGTTAGTAAGTTCCTCAGTTAGTAACACGGCAGGGGAAAATACTGAAGTACTGATCTTACTGATGTCATTCAAAACTTCTGCTTGTGACAGACAGTCTACATTGATGGTTGCTTGTAGCTGCTTGCTATGAATATAGGGAGCCAAATTTATCTGTAGTTTGGCTCTGCTAAGGTCAGTAGAAATTACACCCAGGCAGAATTTGGCCCTTGATAGTTCATTTATTTAAAAGGTAGCCAATAAATCCATGTGCAGTTCTACAATTGCACAATCTGAAAGATGATCACATTGAACGAGGCTGCCGTCATTTGATTGTGCAGTGGCCGCTGCATGACCCTTCACCACACTTTTTACTGGTTTTATGGCCTATTCAGCAGAAAGGGGAATTTTTAATTGAAAGCATCATACACGCAGGGCACCATTCAGTGAAGATTCAGCGTTTCACACATCTGGCCATGAAGGTCTCATGGGCTGCATTCCTTTGACTATAGAAAAGTCGAGTCCTAATTCAAGAAGTAAAATGACAGGTCAGGTTCTCAGATGGCATCACTCAGCATAGCTCCATTCCATGCTACTCCACCACCTTTGCCTTTATTCTTGTCTTTCCTAAACAGCACATGGCCTTCAATACCTGTACTCCAGTCATGACTACTATGTTAAGACTTCAGAGACCACGCATCAGCTCAACAGTAAGGTTCTCAGATCTGGAGTGCTTTGGATGCCCACTCCCTTTATGTTGAAAGGGACACCTTGAATTCCCCCTATATATGTCCAAGAGTGCTGCTTCCAGGCTGTTGATTCTAATGGCAGTATGCAACAGAGAGAGACTGATTCTCCTCTAATTTAGGCCCGGCTAAAGCCAGGTGCTCCAAGCATGTGCCTAACTACATGAGTAGACCCACTGAAGTCATAAGCCACCACAAGCATTGCTACCCCTCATTCCAAGTACAAGGAGCTTTTCTGACCTTGCTGATCTCTAAGCACTGCGTAGATACAGAGAGTCCATAGTCTAGTTTTCATATAAGCACTGGAATGAAGTCACCTGGAAGAGAAAAGCCTCCCGACTGAGAACAACAAGCCTGGCAAGAAGTCAGTTTTTTCAAATAAAGGGTGAATGAAGAGCAACCGACTGCAACAGTGATCACTGAGCAATATTCGCCATGAAGGGAAACAGCCGAAACCGGTAAAGTAAGAGAGACAGACCGCTTGTGAAGTTATGGTCCTTTAAGGGCATTAGGTAAAGGTCCGGGGAGAAATATTCCCTGGCAGATTGACACAAGGCTTTGCCTCTCTTCGCATTTACATTCTAATTACTTGTCAAGTGAAGGAAATGCTGGAGTGGGTTTGCTTTTGAAACAAATCAATTATAAATACTACCAAGCCGAGCTAAACATTGGGACGATGACATTATTGGTGCTCTTCATCCCCTGTAGTCTGGGCTTATTGCTATGGATTCTCTGCAGCAAGCCAGAGGACGAGGAGTTCGTTACTCTTGCAGTATTTTGTAGATGTCAGGGACTCAGTTTGTTTTGCTTCCGAGCTGTGTCCATGAGAAGAGAGGTGGTTTGAATCCCTCCTGAAGACTCACTTTGATCATGACGCTTCCTGATGTCAGCCTGTTGATCATGGCTAAGGAGACAAGCTGTGATTTTTACTCTCCCCCCACCCCCCGCTTTGCCTTTTTCCTACTCCTTTCCTAGCTACACCTCTATCCCTGCTTAATCCATAGCCTGCTGTCCCCACCCCCTTCTCTGTATCTTTAGACTTAACCTTGTCAGGGTACGACACTCAGCACATTGGGACCCCAATCCCAGCTGGGGTCTTTCAGCACTAGCATGATATAAATATTGAATACAATAGCACTGGGGTAGGACTCCAGAGATCTGGCATTAATTCCCTGCCCTGCCACAGACTCCCCGTGTGACCTTGGGCAAGTCACTTAATCTCTCTGTGCCTCAGTTCCCCACCTGTGCACTGAAAAAAGACATCCTCTGTCTTCAGGGACCATCTCTCACTATGTCTGAACAGTATCTAGAACAATAAGGCCCTCACCTCAGTTGTGGTCTGTGGACACGACTAGAATACAAATACTGACTGGGGAGTTAACCAAGTTTCCCTATATCCTTTAGTGATAACTCCAGGTCAGTTGCATGTGACCTAAGTCAGGGGTTCTCAGCCTCTCTCTTTCTGAACCCCCTCCCACAACATGCTATAAAAACTCCATGGCCCACCTGTGCCACAACAACTGGTTTTCTGCTTATAAAAGCCAGGGATGGCATTAGGCAGTAGCAAGCAGGGCATTGCCTGGGGCTCCCAGCCACAGGGCCCTCCACGAAGCTACATTGCTCAGGCTTGGGCTTCCATCCCAGGTAGTGGAGCTCAGGGCCCCGAGTTTCAGCCCTGTGTGGTGGGGCTTCAGCTTTCTGCTCTGGGCCTCAGGGAGTCTGATGCTGGCCCTGCTTGGCGGACTCCCTGAAACTTGCTCACGGCTCCCCAGGGGGCCCCGGACCCTTGGCTGAGAACCACTGATCTAAGTCATTACATATTCGTAGATTGGAAACATATCTGGCATATTCATGGTGAAGTTTTGGTCACTGAAATAGAATTGCCGATGGAAACTGGGACAGAGCCCAAACCAAACCCTGCAGACCTGACTCATAGACTCAGACTCCAGGACTGGAAGGGACCTCGAGAGGTCATCGAGTCCAGTCCCCTGCCCTCATGGCAGGACCAAATATTGTCTAGACCATCCCTAATAGACATTTAACTAACCTACTCTTAAATATCTCCAGAGATGGAGATTCCACAATTTCCCTAGGCAATATATTCCAGTGTTTAACTACCCTGATAGTTAGGAGCTTTTTCCTAATGTCCAACCTAAATCTCCCTTGCTGCAGTTTAAGCCCATTGCTTCTTGTTCTATCCTTAGAGGCTATAGTGAACAAGTTTTCTCCCTCCTTCTGATGACACCCTTTTAGATACCTGAAAACTGCTGTCATGTCCCCTCTCAGTCTTCTCTTTTCCAAACTAAACAAACCCAATTCCTTCAGCCTTCCTTCATAGGTCATGTTCTCAAGACCTTTAATCATTCTTGTTGCTCTTCTCTGGACCCTCTCCAATTTCTCCACATCTTTCTTGAAATGCAGTGCCCAGAACTGGACACAATACTCCAGCTGAGGCCTGACCAGCGCAGAGTAAAGCAGAAGAATGACTTCTCGTGTCTTGTTTACAACACATCTGTTAATGCATCCCAGAATCACGTTTGCTTTTTTTGCAACAGTATCACACTGTTGATTCATATTAAGCTTGTGGTCCACTATGCCCCCTAGGTCTCTTTCTGCCATACTCCTTCCTAGACAGTCTCTTCCCATTCTGTATGTGTGAAACTGATTGTTCCTTCCTAAGTGGAGCAACGCTAAGTGACGCCCCAACCATGATGAACTCACACATATCACACACTTGGGAACACTGAAATCCAGATCCAGATGATTGTTTAGGCCCACAGGAAATTGGACAGGTTAAGGCACAGAGAAATGCTTTGCCCCTACGTGTTTTTTTTTTATTTTTTTTCCATACTGTCTTCAGCTCACTGCATTTGCAGAACCACAGAGGCAATCAGAGTGCATTACTGGACTTACTGCCCTTTTAACTCCAGCTTTGCAGTTCACTGTCAGGAAGATGATTCATTTCTGTTAAAACCCTTTATTCTCCTCCCCTTTTTCTTACTCAGAGAGCAATAACTTTCCCCTTGCAAAGCTGCTTCTGAAAGCTGCATAAGGCAAATATGTGATGTTCTTGTCTTGAACGTTGTTGGGGAAATCTCTGTGCAGGCACCTGCCCTGCTACAAAGAGAAAAACGATAGAATCATCCTTTCTGATGCTTCCTTAGAAAGGAAGGATATTAATGGGTCAGTTATCAGCAAGAGGCAAATATTTTTAATCACCTTCCCAGGAATTCATGTGTGCTGTGTTTAACTCGCCAGCATGGCCACTGGTGACCTAATTAGCAAGCAGCCAGATCTGAAAACCTGGTCTCAAGCAATTCGGCTTTATCTCTCTGTCAGACATTGTTTGGATGGGTTAGTTTAGAGGTGGCCAACCTGAGCCTGAGAAGAAGCCAGAATTTACCAATGTACATTGCCAAAGAGCCACAGTGACATGTCAGCAGCCCCCCATCATCCGCCTCCCCCAACCCCTGGCGATCAGCACCTCCTGCCCACCAGCAGCCCCGTCCATCAGCACCTCTCCCTCCCTCCCTGCACAGCTGTTTCGTGGCATGCAGGAGGCTCTGGGTTGGGGGGAGGAGTGAGGGCATGGCAGGCTGAGGGGAGGGGGCAGGAAGGGGTGCAGTGGGGGCCGGACCTGTGGCAGAGCCAGGGGCTGAGCAGTGAGCACTCCCAGCACATTGGAAAGTTGGCACCTGTAGCTCCAGCCCTGGAGTCGGTGCCTATACAAGGAGCCGCATATTAACTTCTGAAGAGCCGCATGTGACTCTGGAGCCCCAGGTTGGCCACCCCGGGGTTAGTTGATGGTTGCCACTAACTGACTGTAGTGCCGACTGCTGCCCAGAGAGAAACAATCGTGCAGATGCAACAACCTGGCATGCCCATTAGAGTAGCCATGCCTTGTCCTTTTACACGCTCTGCAGAGAAGTGGGTCTCAAACTTTTTTTTTCATGGACCACTTGAACATTGCTGAGGGTCTTGGAGGACCACTTAATGAGCTTTCCAAATGTTGTTTGTACCGTTAGCTAACTATTGTAAAGTGCTTTGGGTAAAAGCGCTATATAAAAAAAACTTAATAATTAACTTTTTTTTTTCTACAAATAAAAGCCCATAACTCACATTTTAATATAAGTAGTCTTAACCTTTCTAATACGATGGACATGTCCTCTCTGCCCCTTTGTGGCAGCCTCCAAGCTGGGGCTGGGAAGGAGAGGAGTGTCTCCCTCCTTCCCCCACTGCAGCAGCCCCCGAGCTGGGGCTGGGAAGGGGCAGGGGTGGGGTCTCTCCTCAGCAGCCACAGCCCTGGAGCTGGGGAAAGTCGCCTCTTTCTCTGGCCACTGCAGAGCTATACTTCCCAAATTCCCCCCACCTCCTTTTCCCACTGCACTGCCCCCTCCCACTTACCCCTATTCTCGCCTACGTGGCTCCACTAGTTAGATGAGTGGCTCTTCATTCTCTCATGTTCGGTCGCCCAGGCATGCACCTTAGAGGGAACTATCTGAGGACCACCTGAACGGCGCTCGCAGACCACCGACCACAGTTTGAGAACCTCTGCAGTAGATTATATAGACCAGTTTTGATTCTTTCCTGTTTGCAAGATACTCTAGTAGAAATGGATACATTATGCTGCAAATCAATAAACTGATGTCAGAGCACCTGCTACCATTCAGATATTTTTTTCTTCCCATACTTTAATACGCAAAGACTATTAACATCTCTAATCGGCAGGCCCATTCCTGATGTGACTTGGCCTTCACAAAAAGATACAAGGCTAAATTAGACTCGGGGGAGTGACCACTGTGTTCTCACTTAGGCCCCACTATAGCAAAATATTTAAGCTTAACTTTAAGCCTGGGCGTGTGTAGTCCCATTGACCTCAGTGGCATTACTCAGTCAAAGTTAATCACGTGCTGAAATGCTTTGCTTGACTGGGGCCTAACATTGGTCTAAATCGGGGTACCCCCATTAAAGTCAGTGGTGTGAGTGATCGCTGAGGCAGGGCCAGCAAATATTTCAGTTATGAGGGCAGTCAGGCCTAGGAGTGTGATGTATTTGTGTGATCAAGTTCAGACGCAGTTTCAGGAAACCCCTGTGAGCAGGCAATGAATGGCTTTCTGGATTAGCCATGGGAAGCAGGGCCTTAGACTGCTACGACAACTGGGAGTGATTAAACCCGAAAGGGGCTAACGTTTAAGATCATATATCAGAAGTCTAGCCCAGGGGTCTACGGCAGAAGCCTGACCAGGTGGGGTGAGTCTGTGGTATGTGACTCTCTGCGACATGGAAGGTGGATCATTTGCCAGGATTACATCTCTCACTTAATCAACTTTCTGCCAGTGCAGGGGCCTCAGGCATTGGTGTACATCCACCTCTCCTCCTCCATAATGCCTTGGTTTAATTTCAGTTCTTGGGTTTAGTGTGTGGATGCTCACCTGCAACACACAGGTAGTCAGACAAGATGACCTGCTGGTCCCTCCTGGCCTTAAGCACTAGCCCCCTCATGAAACACGACTTTATCTCTTAGAAACTAGCAGAATAATAAATGAGAAGCCCAAAACTGAGAGGGAGAGAAGAGAACCGGGTGCTTCCTAAGGCGGTGAGGCTCATCTCCCACAGACATGCTTCAAGCTGGCACTTTTCTGAATGACTGTCTGATCACACATTTTCCCAAAGAGCCCCCTGCCCCAGAAGCAGGGTCAGACATCGCCCCCCCCAGCCCAGACACTCTTCAAATGTGATATTTTGCCATTTCACCACAGTCCTCACTGCATCACAGTTCAGAGACGGAACTCCCTGCGACAGGTATTCCCTCCAGGCCAGGTGTGAGGTACCTTTGTGTGACAGGGACGGATCCCTGTTCTTTCCTTTCCTCTGCCCTACCAGCTCTCAGCACACCAGACCCTCCCAGAGACCCAAGACACCAGATACACAACAGCAGGGTAGCACAACTACCTTTGACTGCATTCTTGTAAAACCGAGCTTTGAGGAACGCCGGATCTCTTACACACACTGACACAGCTAGTGCTGCCCTCTTAGGAACACCCACATGTCCTTCATCTGTCAGCCAGTAGCCAAGGTATCAATATTCTTGCTTCCCTATAGTGGCATGTAAGTGTGCGGACTCACCCCTTCGGCGCCTCCTGCTGGTCTCTCAGGGAATTAGCTCTTCAGCCTCCAGAGCACCCTCTGCAGGCCAGTGATCCTCTGCCTCTTGGCCCCTATGTCCCTCTCTGAACTCCGGTACCTCTTTATCTGGTGCTATCCCATGGCAGTAACCCCTTTCTCTTTGGGTCTCCCCTCCCCAGGAAGCCCCCACCCACGATCCCCACCTCACCTCAGTATAAAGCTACTGCCAGTCATCGTCTAACCCCACACCCTGGGGCAGACTGCAGTATCAGCCTACTCAGCACTGGCAAGGTTGGGTCCTGACCTGCTGCCTTGGCCTATCCCTGGGCTGCCCTTTGCAACCCCCAGTACCTGTTGGCCTTGTGCTAGGCCTCAGCCTGGGGCTTTCCAGGCTGGAGCTCCCCAGCTCCTCAGCCTGTCCCCAGCCCTGCTTCACTCAGGTACCCGGTCTCTAGCTCCCTGCAGCCAGGCCCTTCTCCCTCTACAGGCAGAGGGATCCTGACTGGGCTTCTGGCTCACAGCCTCTTATAGGGGCCAGCTGGGCCTGACTGGGGCATGGCCACAGCTGAGCCTACTTTCCCTAATCAGCCCAGGTTTCTTGCCCTCTCCTGGACTGTTTTCCATCCCAAAGGGCAGGAGCAGGTAACCATCCCACTACATGGCACCTAATATTCTTTTCAAAGGGCTGAGAATTTACACTTGAAAGTTTGCAGTTCTAGAGTGGTGATTAAAAGCTTGAAAGGCAGCCAGCACTGAAAGCAGAAGAGTCAGGATGACACAACCGATGCCCCTTAGGATGTCTTACCTTGGATACAGAGGTGGTCTCTCCAGCTTTAATTTAAGCTTGCAGCACCTCTGGGGTTCATTGGGAGCTCCATCAGTGATATCGCTATGGCATTTTTACATCAGCTAAGGATTCCTCTATGCTAAGGGGCATCCTTCATTCCTAGAGTAGGGAAAAAGGAAACTTCGTTAGGATTGACGATCTGTTATGGCCAGGACACAGGCAGTCTGACCCAGTGATTGGAGCAGGAGTTAGGAGTCAGGCCAGCTCAGACACGATGAGGTCAGAGACAGGCCAGAGGGCAAACCCGAAGTCGAGTGTCAGGAGGCAGCTGGGTCAGGTTAGAAGGAGATCAGAAGCAGGAGGCAAACTTGAGAGTAGAACCATGAACCGGTAACCAGAGTCAGGCCAGGATACCAGGAAGTCAAGCCAGGGGAGCTGGAAAAGGAGCAGGAAGCACAAAACACTTAGCCCAGAGCAAGGTGGATCCCAGTTGCATGGACAACTTCCTCTTCCTGTGCTGGGTTTAGACAGACGCTGTGAACCAGTCAGGACCCCCAGCTGTCTGCCAGTCAGATCCCAGAACTGGAGTCCTCTGTCAAGGTTCAGCTTCTATCCTAGCAACTGTTAACAGGTTGTCAGGTGGAGGGGGGAACTGACCAGCTCCTACGAGCCCTGAAGACTAGTGTTCCAGACCCACAGCCCCTGACTCTATCTGAATTACTATTTGTATTGTGGTAGCTCCTAGGGCCCCGAATCATAGAACAGCAGGTGGATACAGACAATTGCAGGAGCATGAGGAGACAGTGCTGGCCAGCATGAAACACCCTGGTCACCGAAGCTGGCTTCACTGCTCCATGTGCAATTCCATTGATCTGTCAAAGACAGATTCCCCCCACCCATGGGGGATTAAGGCCTATCAGTACATAAACTTTCATGAGGTGCTGTTGGAACTCATTGCAGGCATGGAACGAACCCCTTGGGCCTGAGTTGGATTGCACTTGCATCGGTGTGACATGGCCATAACTCAAATGACTTGAGTTGAGTGACACCACTTATGCCACTGGGGGAGAGATCTGAGTCAGAGTCCAAGGTTACAGAGATCATCAGAAGCCAGTGGAAGAATATAACAAGCAACTGACCTTTCTAGGAAGACCTGGCTACAGAAAATATCATTCTAGGAACTGTCCAGTAAGGTGGTGCTGAAAGCAGGGTATGGCAGTGTGTTTCGGGGGTGGGGTTGTAATCCAAGGACAACATCATGACTCCTAGTAGTTTGCAATAAATAGATTGCAAGTGCTACATGCAGTGTGATTTTTCTTCTAATACAGAGATATCGCCCAGTCTGTATGCAACACTCAGCAGGGAGAAAAAGCTTATCCTCTTGTAAATCTTTAATCATAAAAGGTTCATTACAATAAATATACCATGCAAAACATATGTCCCCTCCATTTTAAAACATATAAAGGGAACATTCTGTTTTAAGTTAATATCTTTCAGTGAATAAGTGTGGTGTTTAATAGCAGTTTGATTTTTTTGACAAGTTTTTTATTGGGGTGGGTTGAGGAGTTCAAACATTTCAAAGGGAAGAAAAAGCCCAAATAAAAGTGATAGGGTGCAATGTCAAAAAACAGAGCAGAAGAGAAATTGACACAATATAGAACCAGACTTTAGAAAGCATTTCTTTTTAATGCACTAGGGTTGAATACTGCTAGGGGGGAAAGGACACACTGTAAATTAAGTTAGAGCAAAAGGAAAAATATTATTTAACAGTAAAGGCAACTTTCAGTGGAAGGATATCAAATTATAGTGAAAAATTCTGTCTATTTCCTCAGTAGGTGTTAGCTCTGTGCTGTAAAATAGCAGTTGCTGATACACAGGGTTTTGTTTTAAAACAATACCTGAAAGTCTCCACAATTCCCAGTAAACTGTTTCTTTGCCATTGTACCTGCTAATTATTCATAACAACAAAAAAAGAAAGAAAGATCTAATAATTACCATTAGCTGGGGGAGAAGGGGACTTCTACTAGAACAATACACTTTTCAAAGCAAATGAAATTTCAGTTCCTAGATCAGAGAATTATTATTTGTATTGCAGTAGCCTGTAGGAGACCTGTATTCCATTGTGTGATACACACCCACAAAGAGAGAGTTCTTGACCCCAAAAAGCTTACCAGCTAACTTATTTTTATGTGTTTGGAAGACAGCAGCTCCTATTACCTGAGACACTCAGCTGCCGGGTTATACTCATCCCCATCTGGAGGTCTGTGGGACTGTTTCATGAAAGCCCTGCCTTCTGAACAAGCTACGAATAACACTGCAGATATTTTACCTCCCATACTGACTGCAGCAGACACTGGCTCTGACCCAAAGCCACTGAAGTAATAGACGTTGCTCCATGAATAAGGACCCCAGGGCTCACACTTGCAAACACTGACTCTATGGCATACCGCATGTCTGTGGAGCCAATATCGATCATATGGCCCTGATCCAGCAAAGCACATTGATTTCAATGGGACTAATCAAGTTCTTAATTTAAGCACTTCTGCTCAACTGGGGCTTTCTCTTCACGCATTATTGTGTCTGCATTTGAGGATTTTAAATCTTATTTTCCCGGCAGCCGAGCCTGGGGAGGAATGTTCTTGTGTTTAAGGCACAAGACTATGAACCAGAATTGCTACATTCAGTTCCTGGCTTTGCCACAGACTCCCTGTATGAGCTTGCATAAGGCACTGATTCACTCCGTGCCTGGGTTCTCCTTTTCCACTGAAGACAAGGCAAAAAGTAATGGGCTTAAATTGCAGCAAGGCAGGTTCCTAAGGGAGGTTAAGCAGTGGAACAAGTTGTCATAAATAGATAGCTAAGGGTTAACATCTCTTTCACCTGGAAAGAAGTATCTGAAACACCTGACCAGAGGACCAATCAGGAAACAGGATTTTTTCAACTCTGGGTGGAGGGAAGTTTGTGTGTGAGTCCTTTGTTCTTGGTCTTCCATCTGTCTCTCTCTCAGCTATGAGAAGTGATTTCTGTTTCCTGCTTTCTAATCTTCTGTTTCCCAGTTGTAAGTACAAAAGATCAGATAGTGATTTATATGGTTTTTTTTTGTATTTACATGTCTATAGTTGCTGGAGTGCTTTGAATTGTAGTCTTTTTGAATAAGGCTGTTTATTCAATATTATTTTAAGCAAATGACCCTGTATTTGTCACCTTAATACAGAGAGACCATTTTTTATGTATTTTTCTTTCTTTTTACATAAAGCTTTCTTTTTAAGACCTGTTGGAGTTTTTCTTTAGTGGGGAACTCCAGGGCATTGAGTCTGTGCTCACCAGAGAATTGGTGGGAGGAAGAAGTCAGGGGGAAAAATGTGTGTGTTAGATTTACTAGCCTGACTTTGCATTCCCTCTGGGTGAAGAGGGAAGTGCTTGTGTTTCCAGGACTGGAAATAGAGAGGGTGGACTCCCTCTGTTTAGATTCACGGAGTTTGCTTCTGTGTATCTCTCCAGGAACACCTGGAGGGGGGAAGGGAAAAGGTTTATTTCCCTTTGTTGTGAGACTCAAGGGATTTGGGTCTTGAGGTCCCCAGGGAAGGTTTTTGGGGGGACCAGAGTGCCCCAAAACACTCTAATTTTTTGGGTGGTGGCAGCTTTACCAGGTCCAAGCTGGTAACTAAGCTTGGAGGTTTTCATGCTAACCCCCATATTTTGGACGTTAAGGTCCAAATCTGAGACTAGGTTATGATACAAGTTACCTGGGATGTTTGTGGGATCTCCATCGCTGGAGGTTTTTAGGAACAGGTTAGACAAACACTTGTCAGGGATGGTCTAGATAATACTTGGTCCTGCCTTAGCGCAGGGGACTGGACTAGATGACCCATCAAGGTCCCTTCCAGTCCCTACAGTTCTATGCTTCGGTGCTACACAGTCACATGGTAAGAGACAGTCCCAGCCCAGAAGAGCTTACAACCTAAATAAACAAGATGAAAAAAGATCCCCATTTTGTAGCTGGGAAACAAAGCATAGAATGATTAAGTGATGTGCCCAAGGTCATACAGAAGGTCTATGGCAGAGCTAAGGATTAACCCAGATCTCCTGAATCCTACTGCAAGCCTTATTTACTACTCTTGATTGCACATTGTCAAATTTTCCAACAAGCCCCTTTGTGCTTCCTTCCACTCCACCCCATGCCACATGCACAAGGAGAGCCCCTGTAAACATCTATAAGGCCAACTCTATCCTCCTTCAACCTCTTCTCTACTGGGAGGCCCACAAATAATTTGCCAATTGTGCAAGGAGTGGCTGCTGCTTACCATGCTGATCAGCATCATCTCATTGTTTCCTTTTGCTCCACCTGTTTGTTGTACTCGTCTGTTCGCTCAGCTTTTGCTTAGCTTTTAAGCCCTTTCAGGCAGGGACAATTTTATTGTGCGACTTTGCAGGCTGCTGGCCTGTCCTTGCAGCCCAGGAAGGAGACACACCATGGCCAGAGTGTAATTCAGGCTCTTTTCTCAGGGCTTCAGCTTTATTTCTTCTGCCTAACCTCATACAGCAGAGCATCAGTCATCTGTTTCCCATATCCCGGGCTTAGCTATTTCCTACAGGGCACTTGTCTGAGAGGCTTACGCTGCTCCAGGAACGCCCACTGCTTCCTGTAGCTCCTTTTCCTCCCTCCCTTTGACCCAGAGGTTTTTGTCCCAAGAGTTTCCCTGTGATCTCTCCCCAGCTGAGTCACTTGCTGCTATTAATCACCTGATCCCCAGCTGATCAGTCTGAGCTGGAAGGTAGCTGATCTGCCACAGGTGAGACTAGGCCCAGCTCTCTTAGGGGTATGTCTACACTATATCAGGCCACAGACATTGGCTAGCAGGCCTCACACTAGCACACTAAAAAGAGCCGTGTAGACATCGTTTTGTTGTTGTGATGCAGCCTGGAGTTCAGGTTCTTGAGCCCACCCCCTCCAGGCTTGAGAGCTCAAGCCACCATGTCAACAAGGTGATTTTTAGCATGCTAATGCCAGCCCCATTAATACAAGTGTGTGGACCGGAGCTGGGAGACATGATCCCAGATTTAGCATAAACATCTCCAGAAGGACCAGCTGGCCTGTGACACCCTAGCACAATGGGACACTCGAACAGGGCCCTTAGGTACAGCTGAAATGCTAGGAATAATTAGTGACAACAACTGCAACAGAGCCATCTGCCTGCTCTGAAAGGTTTTGCTAGGCAAGGTGATTAGAAAAGGAAATCTATCATCTTTCTCTTCTTCCTTTATAAAGCCTTTTGGAAGAGACGGAGCCAATACCTCCCTCAGGGAGGGCAATGAAGTTCCACCAAGGGAGTAATATTGTAACAGATCCTTGTCATTTTGCAGTCTGCATAATTTTATGCCAGGAGGACTGAAAAGGTGCTTATGCTTCTGTATGGGATTTCCTATCCCCTGAATGTTCCTGTACAATGCCCCGCAGTCTCCACGGAAGATGGCATGTGGCTTGGGTAATGAATTGGATAATAGGATGCGAAAATGCTTAAGGGATGTAGCTTTCCTTAAGGCACTGTGGATGGGAGAGGCTCATTCATGCTTCAAAAAAACCCAAAAAACAAAAAACTACTGTAGATAAATTCATGGAGGATGGGTCCATCAATGACTATTAGCCAGGATGGGCAGGGATGGTGTCCATAGCCTCTGTTTGCCAGAAGCTGGGAATGGGCAACAGGGGATGGATCACTGGTGATTACCTGTTCTGTTCATTCCCTCTGGGGCACCTGGCACCGGCCACTGTCGGCAGACAGGATACTGGGCTAGATGGACCTTTGGCCGTTCTTATGTTCTTAACACAGCAATCCCATCTGCTGTAAAGGCAGATTAAGTAGACGACTACAGTAACTCCTCACTTTACGTTGTAGTTGTTCCTGAAAAATGCAACTTTAAGTGAAACGATGTTAAACAAATCCAATTTTCCCATAAGATTTAATGTAAATGTGGGGCGTTAGGTTCCAAGGAAATTTGGGGGGCGGGGGCAGACAAAAGGCATTATATACTGTACAGTATAGTACTGTACTGTGGTTGGGAAGTGCCCCTGGCTTACCCCACACAGGCACAGCCCACTGCAGGCAGGGTTGGTGCAACCATTTAGGCTAGTGGTTGGGGGCACCTAAAAGTCCCCTCAGGCGAGGAGGTGGAGTGGAGGTGAGCTGGGGGGGGTACGGGGAGGGCTGCCAGCAGTAACGAGGTGAGGTGCACAGGGGAACAGCTCTCCGCCCCAGCTCACCTCCACTCTGCCTCCTCCGCTGAGCACACAGCCCAGCTCTAAGTCTCCTCCAATCGGCGCCGCAAGCCTGGGCGGGGAGGAGAATTAGAGCAGCTCCGGTGTGCTCAGTGGAGGAGGCGGAGCCGAGGTGAGCTGGGGCAGGCTACCCAGGCAGGGTTAGCTTCTGCGGGGGGAGGTCTCCCCAGGCAGGGTTAGCTTCCACGGGGGGAGGTCTCCCCAGGCAGGGTTAGCTGCCGTGGCATGGAGGGAGAGGGGTGAAGTCTCCCCAGGTAGGGTTAGCTGCCATGGGGGGACAGGAGGAGTCTCTCTGGGTGGGGTTAGTTGCCGTGGGGGGACAGGGGGAGAGGGGTTAGCTGTCGCAGTGGAGGGGGTAGCTGCTGTGGGGGGGCTCCTCCAGTGGGGGGCTGAGTTAGCTGCCGTGGGAGGGGGCGGAGTTAGCTGGGTGAGGGGTGCAAGGTGGAAGCTTCGCCTAGGGCATGAAACTTCCTGGCACCGGCCCTGACTGCAGGTCAGGACACCTGGAAGCACTTTCGCAGCAGCAGCTTCCCCAGAGAAGAACAGGCACTGACTTTGCTGGGAGATGCTCCAGATCCACCACTTCCTGTCCCCACTCCACTCCAGGCCCACCTCTTCCCACCCCCACTTCACCTCCTCTCTGGAGCATGCCATGTCCCTGCTCTTGCCCCCTTCCCCTCCCCGCCCGAAAGTCCTAAGTGCCGCCAAACAGCTGTTTGGCAGCTGGAGAAGTGCTGGGAGGGAGGGGGAGGAGGCAGAGAAGAGGAACTTGTGCAATGCTCCCTTGTAAAGTCACTGCTCTTCCATAGAATCTTACAAGCAGTGGACAGAGCAGGCAGCCAAATAACGTTATAAGGGATCATTGCACAACTTTAAACGAGCCTGTTCCCTAATGGAGCAGTGACGTAACATCGAAACAATGTTAAGTGAGCAGACGTTAAGTGAGGAGTTTCTTATTTGGGGTAATTTATGTCTTTTAAGGTTAAACTATATTGCCCAGACCTAAGACCCACAAATCATGATGCATGCTGCACCAATGCCTGCATTATACGGTCATGTCACCTATAGCTGCTATATCCCCTGCTGCACGAAGCTTTCAGAGTTGGCGTTACCCAGGGCCCCCTCAACAGGGCAACAGAACATTTGATTTGTTATCCCAAGAAAACATAGCTGACTTCCTAGCACAGAGGGAGTGTCATTCAGTGACTTCCCAGTTCCCAATGGATGAGTTAGATCTGCACTGGGATCAGCATACACCTGAAATCGAAAGTCCTAGCTTGGTGCCTTTCAATGGACCCATTCCACAGATCACAAAATGCAGCATCTGCACGCACAAGTCATTTCTCATTGGCGCCCCCACCGACCAGGTGTCACAGCTTCTATACAGCTGCCTCAGAGACATAATGCAAGAGGCTATAATCCTGAGGCAGGTCTGTACTTCCAGACAGTTCCACATGAAACCTCGGCACCCAGCCCCCTTCCTACTCAGAGGGACATAGGAATGTAATCGTCCCTCGCTCTCCTGCTCAGAGGGAGGCCACTCAGGCTGGCCCTGTCTAGCCAGGACCAGAGTCCGCAGGATAGCCACGAGCCCACAATAGGACTGCGCAATCTATAGTCCCAGCCAGGCTTTTGCCTGGTTTTGGGTGGCTGAAGTTGTCAGCCCTTAAACAGAGTCAATCAGGGCTGGCTTTGGCCTGGGCAGAGCTGAGGCAGCCAGCAAGCAGACAGTCTATACGGGGGCTGGTCAGAGAGGCTCCTCTTCAGGGCTAGAACAGTGTAGTGAGTCAGCCACCGTGACCCAGCCCAGGGCCCTGGCAGGGGCTGGATTGGCTGCCCTTGCATTGGTGGGGATGCAGCCACAACACGTCGACTGACCCACACCTGTCTCTGCAGCTAGCTGCTCCGTGGCTGCCACATGGCCACTTCCTGCCTCCCCGGGGTTTGGTACCTGTGACCTGCAGGCCTCATCCAACCCCTTGGGGTACACAGCAGCAGGTACTCTTGGCCAGGCTAGCTCAGACTCACCCTTAATGGCACAGGGGACACATGTCCCAATAAGTTAACCCTCTGCTCTCCAGGGGCAGTGTAGCCCTTGATCTACTGAAATCTGCACAACTGCTTAACAGGTGTGTTCTGCTTTACATGTCAGGTCAAAGGTGAAAAGAGTCAGCAAGGTCAGCCCCACACAGCTCCTTCGTAAAGGGTCCTGCAGGCACATACGTGGGAAAGCTGTGAGGTCGCTCAGCGTCTTGCAGAATTGGATCCTCCCTGCATTTACAGCACAGCACCCAAAATCTCAGACAGGTTTGTCTCCCCGAAAGTGTTTCAAAGCCAAATCGTTGGAGAGAACAACATTCAAATATGGAACTAGAGGCTGCCAATGTGATATGAGTAAAACCCCACTCAAGTGATTAGGTCCCAATTCCCCTGCACTCCGCCACCTGGAGCAAGTGAAAATCCCTCCAGGCTTCTGTTCACTATCCTTTGTCTGTCCAGTACTACTGTACTTTGAATAATGTGTGGTGTGTATAGAGACTGATAGGTTGGATGAGTGGGTGGGGTTAATTGGGTGGATAAGACAGACCCTCGCATTATGAGATGAACTTGAGAGGTCCCCATCACTTACAAGTGGCAAAGGTAATCAAGGGGGAGGGGAGGTGAAACACAGCAGATGCTGACTCAGAGAGAAGAAAAAATACAATAAAATGTCCCTGGATGGTGCTTGACGTTTTGCAGTGTCTGTTTAGCTCCAGTTGTTAGATGGTGCTAATAAAACCCAGCATACCAGCCAGGAGAACATACTGGAAACATTATGCAGGAATTTATGAGTTTATTGCGTTTTGTTTTAACTTTTAACGCTCTGTTCCGAAACGCAGCTGAATTTTTGATGCACTGGGAACCATGCAGAGTGTGGACCTGGGAAAAAAACTAGATATATGAGCATGGAGCCTTCTTAGGTGGAGTACATCTGTGGGCTTTACTGTTTACAAGACCAGAAGCTGGATAAACGCTTCATGTAAGCTCCATTGACTCCGTTTAGAACAAAGAGAAGCAATATTGGTTAAGCACAGGGCTTAATTTGCAGTGAAAGAGGCTCAAGCAATTGTTTTACATTCATAACTGATGCAGCAAGCCCAGAGGTGCCGGGGTTAAGAACTGCCAAGCCCAGAGGTGCCGGGGTTAAGAACTGCCAAGCCCAGAGGTGCCGGGGTTAAGAAATGCCAAGCCCAGAGGTGCCGGGGTTAGGAACTGCCAAGCCCAGATGTGCCGGGGTTAGGAACTGCCAAGCCCAGATGTGCCGGGGTTAAGAACTGCAAAGCCCAGAGGTGACGGGGTTAGGAACTGCCAAGCCCAGAGGTGCCGGGGTTAAGAACTGCCAAGCCCAGAGGTGCCGGGGTTAGGAACTGCCAAGCCCAGAGGTGCCGGGATTAGGAACTGCCTAGCCCAGAGGTGCCGGGGTTAAGAACTGCCAAGCCCAGATGTGCTGGGGTTAAGAACTGCCAAGCCCAGATGTGCTGGGGTTAAGAACTGGGGTTAAGAACTGCCAAGTCCAGAGGTACCAGGTTTAGGAACTGCCAAGCCCAGAGATGCCGGAGTTAAGAACTGGGGTTAAGAACTGCCAAGCCCAGAGGTGCTGGGGTTAGGAACTGCCAAGCCCAGAGGTGCCGGGGTTAGGAACTGCCAAGCCCAGAGGTGCCGGGGTTAGGAACTGCCAATTCCAGAGGTGCCGGGGTTAGGAACTGCCAAGCCCAGAGGTGCCGGGGTTAGGAACTGCCAAGCCCAGAGGTGCCGGGGTTAGGAACTGCCAAGTCCAGAGGTGCTGGGGTTAGGAACTGCCAAGTCCAGAGGTGCCGGGGTTAGGAACTGCCAAGTCCAGAGGTGCCGGGGTTAAGAACTGCCAAGTCCAGAGGTGCCGGGGTTAGGAACTGCCAAGCCCAGAGGTGCTGGGGTTAGGGACTGCCAAGCCCAGAAGTGACGGGGTTAAGAACTGCCAGGCCCAGAGGTGCCGGGGTTAGGAACTGCCAAGCCCAGAGGTGCCGGGGTTAAGAACTGCCAAGCCCAGAGGTGCCGGGATTAGGAACTGCCAAGCCCAGAGGTGCCGGGGTTAAGAACTGCCAAGGCCAGAGGTGCCGGGGTTAGGAACTGCCAAGCCCAGAGGTGCCGGGGTTAAGAACTGCCAAGCCCAGAGGTGCTGGGGTTAGGAACTGCCAAGCCCAGAGGTGCCGGGGTTAAGAACTGCCAAGCCCAGAGGTGCCAGGGCTCAACCCTGGCCCAAATGAAGCACTGGTTAAGCAACAGTCATTAGTGTATTCTTGGGATGGTTAGTAGGGACACAACGTATTGACAACCAGCGAAAGGCCCATGGCCTCACTAAAGTCCCATGCAACTTCCCCCTGTGTGTCAGATTAATTCAGTTGCGATGGGATTTATTTGGTACCCTGGCCTCATAACGGGCCTCTTCACAGGGCTGACTTTCACCCTAAAAGTGCAGTTCAGCTTGTATGAAGATAACTCATGGAGTTTGAGGTCAGAAGGGACTGTCATGAGCATCACTCGACGGGATGTTTAGGATCTATAATGTGTTTGATCTGCAGCTGGCTTAAATCAAAGTGAATGGCACTACGCCGGTTTGCATCAGCTGTGGATCTGAGCCACAGTGTCTCTAGCTTACACAGGGTCCAAAGAGCTCATACTGTCTACAGCAGGGTGCATGCTATCTGGAGCGGCTCACAACCATGAGTGCCGACCTCAGTGCAGACTTTCAGAAAACAGGGCAGACATCTCAAACTGGTGATGTGTTCTAGAATTAGATTTCAGCATGACAGTGACAAATGCGGATGCCTGGATCACCACGTCAGTCTCACCATGGAGTCACAGAGAGTCCCCTTAGACTCTCAAGTCTATCCTGCCACCCAAACTGGACATTATGATAAAATGGTCACTTGCACCAAAAATCACATCACATTTAGGTGGCTTTCAGGCCAGAGAGACCAGTCACTTATCCCAAATCAATTGATAGTGTAGATCTTACACCAAAGACGAGGCTGGCAGCCAATTCTATAGTAAACTAACTACAGGTTTATTAGCTAAGAAAAAGGAAATGAGAGTTATTGAGAGGTGAATGCAGGTGAAATAGATGCACAGGTGAGTCACAGTTTGTAATCCAAATAGTGGCAGAAATGTAATAAACTGCCGGTTTCCCGAGTCTTTTCAGGGTATCCAGATTGGACTCTTACAGGGGTGTGAACCAGATACAAAGTGGAGATCCCCAGAGACAAACAGCCCAGAGATCCAGGATCTTTCCTAGAATCCACACTTATAGCTTCTTCTCACACTGAACAAGCTGACAGGGTCACTACCCGCATGGGCTTTTCCTTGGATGGCAGAGAGTGAGGAACGCATTGTGAGTCTTTGGCCTCCGATCATCACACTCAATGACCACTCGCTTCGAAATTAGCACTTTTCTGTTAAAGTTCTTCATCTGCGTTCCACAAGGCTTCTTTCTCCTTTAATGGGTTATTTAGTTGCAGGGGTAACACAATGTAAATGTTTGCTACTCCATTATAACGGGATACAGATAAGTGAAAACAATGCAAGTAACACCCCACTAGTTTTCATGATGCTTAAACCCCAAATACACTCTTATGCATTTAACAATCACTTTGATCCATTCTAATATACAATTGCATTGGCCTGGGGCTCGGGCGTGAGCTGGCAACTGATCTGCCGGCATCATTTGTCTGACCTCCTGCACATTGCAAGCCACAGAACTACACCCACCCACTCCTGTAATAGACCCTTAACCTCTGGATGAATTACTGAAGTCCTCAGATCATGATTTATAACAATGCAAAACAGTTGCTGTAATTGGGTGTTTGTTGTTTTGCACAGCTATTATAAAACACGTGTTTTTGTCTAGGACTGACAGAACAACAGTCCAACTACTAGGAGCCAGAAAGGAATGTGATCTTAATCTAATCTACCAAACTCAGAAAATGTAATAATGCTGAGCTCTTATGTAGCACTCTTCAGCAGGAAAGAGAAGTGCTATCATTGTCCCTTTAAAGAGAAGGAAACTGAGGCACAGAGCAGGTACATGGCACATAAATAGCAGATGGATGAGATGTACTAGCAAGCTGGGCTGGAGGCAAAGTTGAGAGAATAATTGATTTTTTTTTTAAGTTCAGGGGCTGAACAGAACAATCAAAACATTGGTTTGGTTCAACCCAAAATTGAATTTCTTTCTCTGAAATGAAAATAACTTCTGGTTGAACACAACATTTTGTTCTACCCACAATGAAATCTATTCAGGTTTTTCATTTTGCTGCAGGCCGTTTTCAGATGTTTCTTCCTTTTCCTTGTATATAAAAGCAAAATTTCTACATGAAACGCCATTTCTAAATGAAGAGTTGAAACGGATCCTTCTGAAATGGCTGGAACAAACCATTCTGACTTTTTCAAAACAAGATTTTTTTAAAAAAAAATTCAGCCACAACTGTTTACCTAATTCATGAATAATTCTGATGCCCTCCCCAAAACTGTACATTTTTAGGCAAATTTACTATTCACTCAAAAAATAGATTCGGTGAGCTCCAGCTGGAGGGAACAAAAATAAAAAGACATGCACAGTTCTTAGCCAGGCTGCTGCTTTCTCCAGGCAAGGTGCATCCTAAGCAGCAATTCAGGTGACAATTCAAGCCTTTATTTAAAGGAAACTATTTGCTGCATTCACCCAGCTCTGCTCTTTAGAGAAGCCAAATGGGAGAACGATGTTGTTTAGTTACAATATTTTTTTTTAATGTAACTATTGCTTTGGGTTTGCTGCTAGCATAACAGCATGAGACATCTGGGTTTAATATGAGATGTCTAGACAAACTCGTCCAACATGGAAAAGGTGACTGGAATGAAAGGTTGGCAAAACAAATAAATCAATCACAGTCTCTCCATAAGCAGAAAGGTGCTTTTGTAATGGTCATCTGATCAGCTAATTTTGCCATAAGGAAGTAGGAGGGGAACTCATTAAAAGGGAATCAGGGAAATACCTGATAGGTTCAGTTTGTTGGTATTCTAAATATAAAATCCAGGCGCTACCAAAGCATCTTCATGAGACAGCAAAGCTATGTGACATTTTGGGCCCGATAGAGGTTCTGAGTAACCCCCGCTGCTGCAGACTCGATATGGATTGTGGATGCTCATGCAGGACCCTGCGTGCCATTATGTGCAGCTGCAGCAAAGAATTCCAGGGGCAATAACAGCCCCATTATTATATTCAGCCCAGCCTGGGCACACAAACACTGATCTGATTAGACTCAGATATGGGGGTCAGAAGTGGGGAAGTGTGCAGTTTTCATACAGCAGGTGAGAACTGACTGGTGCCAATGGGCCCCATGATAAGGTCAGGGGGTCAAGGGAAGGGTAAAATTCAGGATAAAGGGGTGCTCTCTCCATAGGCACCGACTCCTCCAGCCCTGGAGCACCCATCAGCACCCCTCCCCCCTCCCCGGCAACCCCAGTACATCCCACCCACTGCAATCAGCTGTTCAACAGTGTGCATGAGGCATTGGGGAGGGAGAGGGCAGAATGGGGCAAGAAAAGGCAGGGAAGGGGTGGGGGCTTGGGGGAATGGGTGGAGTGGGAGCGGGGCCTGGGGGGGAGCAGGAGTCGAGCAGCCCCTGGCAACTCAGAAAGACAGCATCTCTGACTCTCTCTCACACACACACACTAGAAAATGCTACCAGAGCCTTGAAGACAAAAGGAATTTCCAAAGCTCTCATTCCATTTCCTGCGACTAGCTACACTCAACTGCCCTGGCAATGATCCGCTAAGTGTACGTCTTTCTTCCCCGAGAGGACAAGTCTTTGTCCACCAGTGTCTGCAGAAAGCAGAGCCTGTGCCAGGAACTGCGTCCTCAGCTCGTTACTATGCTCTGCCCATTGCCTGGTTTAATTTGCCCAGACTGTAATCTATTAAGCAAGATGCCCTGAATGAATCATGTCACAGCTGGGTATTTTGCAGGTGCTGCTCTTTGCGATGAGCAGAGATAAATCAATCAACGCCAAGGTTTGGGAGACCTCCAGAAGGTTCTGGGACTGAGCCACAGTAGCCGGTGAGAAAATAACAAATATAAATGGCACCTTTTATGACCAGCTCTCTGCTGTAACATTCCAAGCACCTTGCAGACAGCAAAACCGCTGAACACACAATAAACAATTAAAGCCCATGTACCATTTGGGGGCCCCAATCCTGAAAACATCTTCCAGCAGGCATTCAACACCTCGCAGCATCAGGCTTTCTTTCTGACAGCTTCACTTGTGGATGAAGAATCCAGATAAAAAGAACGATTCCTCTCCCTGCTGCCTGCCTCAGCACAGGCTATCTCGCTGGATTAGAGAGGTTACATGTCACACATGTCTCTTGGTTTTGGAAAGGGAGAATAGGTGTTGGTGCTTTTATATGGAGCATATTATATTGCTGTGAGTTGGGCTAAAGCTTCTTATAGGGCAGGTGTGGCTCTTGACTTCCATACAGAATAACTATAATGAAGCCATTGTAACCCAGGGGCTGAAACAACAGCAGTGGCACACAAAATTGCAGACATGGAAAAGCTGAGTAGATGCTAAATCATGCAGATCCCGAGTTTCAAATTCAGGGGACAGGGCTTTGATTGATGGAGCTAGTGGTGTACACACACATGCACGCATGCCAGAGAGAGGCAAGACAAAACGGAAGGATTTCGGGCTGGGAGAGACAGCGTGGAAAAGGCCGGTGCAGGACCCTGGAAGAACCTAAAGGAGTGTCTTCTGGGGCTAGAGAAGTTTGGGGTTGCAACCAGAGAGACTATCCCCTGTTTTGATTCCTCCTGCATTCGCAGAGGCAGGACTTTGTAAATGAACGCGAAGGGATCAAAGAAAAGATGAGATTCCATCATCAGTTTCTACTCTTGTCTGGAACATCCCACCAAGCCCCAAACTTTGATTAGCTGCTTAGGTCAAAAGGGGTAACAATATGACGAGCTAGATTGAGGGTTCACAGATAGCGTATGGGGGGAGCAAACCACACCTACTAGATTGTAAGCTCCTTGGAGAAGGTACAACACCTTGTGCCAGGGGGTGCTGGGCCATGACTGGGACTCCTAGGTGCTACCTCTACACAAATACTAAATAATACTATTCCCAAGGAGTAAGAGTGGTGCTTCTTTATATATGTTCTGATGTGGGCCATGTACCCAACCAAACTTTGAGGGTTCTGATGAAATGGGACCCAGACCCCAACCCGCCCTGGCTTTGGTTTAAGTTCTGCAATGCAAAAACTCAGCCTATGAGGTCTGGCCAAATCCATGTTTGCCTAGAGAAGCCAACATCATATTCCCCCTCCCTCCAACTCATACACATCCATGTCCTAATCAAACTTTGTGGGTTAGACAAATGGGACCTACCATTTGAGGTTAGGCCTCAACTGGAGTATTGTGTCCAGTTCTGGGCACTACATTTCAAGAAAGATGTGGAGAAATTGGAGAGGGTCCAGAGAAGAGCAACAAGAATGATTAAAGGTCTTGAGAACATGACCTATGAAGGAAGGCTGAAGGAATTGGGTTTGTTTAGTTTGGAAAAGAGAAGATTGAGAGGGGACATGATAGCAGTTTTCAGGTATCTAAAAGGGTGTCATCAGGAGGAGGGAGAAAACTTGTCCAATGATAGAACAAGAAGCAATGGGCTTAAACTGCAGCAAGGGAGATTTAGGTTGGACATTAGGAAAAAGTTCCTAACTGTCAGGGTAGTTAAACACTGGAATAGATTGCCTAGGGAAGTTGTGGAATCTCCATCTCTGGAGGTATTTAAGAGTAGGTTAGATAAATGTCTATTAGGGATGGTCTAGACAGTATTTGGTCCTGCCAGGAGGGCAGGGGACTGGACTCGATGACCTCTCGAGGTCCCTTCCAATCCTAGAGTCTATGAGTTTATGTGCATCGCTTTGTAAGGCCCACCCGAATGTTTACAAAACTGCTTCCAGCTCTGTGTTTTGCCAGTCTCTCTGATCTACACAGTTAGTAAAGTAAGCCCCAATAGGTTTTATTAGCCTCTACCCCATGTCTTGCTGTTACATGTAGAATCCAGGCCATGGAGAGTGGTGATCGGAGGACTCCCCGACCCCTCCTCCACATCACAGATCCGTGCCCTGTAATAACTATCTATGCAGGACCAGAGACAGACACTGAGTGGGCTGTCACTATGGCAGCAGGGTAGCCAATGGGTTAGCGCACAGCTCAAAGACAGTAGCATATAAAGATAGCAGAGAAGGGACACAGGAGAGGCTTGGCTTCCTTCTCCTTCCCAACCCAGCCTTCACTTTTTGGGGCAGGGGAGGTTTCCACTTCTTTATCCCGGCACCTAGTTCCCTTGTGCAAAGCTCTCGTTCTTTGCAGAGGATCCCAAGACACGGCCCAAAAGGTCCCTTTAAATCTGCCTCGCTGTGGGTACTGGGCCTTGCGGCGTTAACAGGCCACGCCAGGGCATGCACGATGGGACTGGCAGACAGGGCTTTATGCACAGTGATCATGCATGAAAGGAATGAGGGAGGATCTGGTTTTAGAAGGCAGCAAGGCAGGAATTAATCACTCACAGGGGCTGGCTATCTTGGCCCTGATTCCGAGGTGGGGAACTCTAGCAAGAATGCTGCTGTTGACACATCTCTCCCAAAACGCCTGGCTAAGTAGGTGATTGTTTAATGTTCCCCTTTAAGGTGGACTGAGGCTTCTGTTTCTGTGTGTTGCTAGAATAACTTGATGGCTACTTACCTGGCCTTAATCAACTTTAATTTAAGTGCAGGCTTTTATTTGTCAAACATTGGTACATAAAACATCAATTAAAACTTTGCTGTTTCTGCTCTGTGTAACGGATACAAATAATGCCCATGATTGCACCAATGAAGGGCTCAGGAAAAACTCTAGAGTTTGACTTTTGTTATACTTCAAAGGTACTTCTTAGAGACCAAGCAAAGGAGATTGTTAAAGGCAAGAGGTTATGTCAGATGAGGATCCTTTTCAGGTTTGGGGAGGGTGGAAATAATCTGCACCTGGGCAGGAATGGTTCATTACATTTTGGAAAAAGTCATTTGTCAGTGAACATAATGCTCATGAAAAGTGACAGGAGGAAAGGCCTGAAGACTCAAGCTCCACATCCACAGAGGGGTATCAGCTGGCCACAACAGGAGTGTAAGGATCACAGCCAGGGTCACACTGAACTGGAGGAATCAGGCAGGAGGTCTAACACACAGCCTCAATAAGAGGGCTTAATACCACATATACCTGTAGGAATACGACACATGCAGAAGCCACGATGGGGTATGGAGACATAACAGGTGTGACCGGCACTCATCTGGGATGAACTGTATAAACGCATTTGCAGTTCTACCACTTCTGAGAAATAGGAGAATGATTATTTACTTTACAGTAATTCCCTGAAATCCCATTGTGCTAGGTGCTGTACAGACTGGACCTGATCTAGCTCCAACTGAAGTCAATGGCGTAACTCACATTGACTTCTGAGTAGCAGCACCAAGCCCAGACTTAGTCACTAAGCCCAGAACAGCTTACTTTGTAAAGGGACAAGGCAGAAAGGAGGTACAGCTATCCCCCTTTTACAGCTGGGAAACTGAGGCAGCAGGAGGTTAAATGATTAGCTCAAAACCACACATGGACTTTATGGCAGTCAGCAATTAGACCTAGCTCTCCTGAAGTCCAGTTCAGTGCCTTAAGCACAAGACCTTTCTTCCTCTCTAATCATCCCAAACTCATACTGAAAAAAACTTTTGCCCCACGCTAAATGCACTTGTTCTCTCCTTGCTTTCCCTCCATATAAACTTACAAGTCTTGTGGGTGCCCATATACACGCACACACGGTGCATGTAAACACCCACACACACACATACTTGGTACATGCACAGAGGTTTCCATTTCCACTGTCTTTCTTGAAGTCTTTTGCTGGAATCTAGTTGTGTCTTTTTCTTTGTTTCAATAACAATCCAAGATGTACCAAGTTACTCACACTGGGGAAATCTAAGTAGGAGGCAGACAGATGGTATCACTGTCCCACAGGTAGCATGAGTGTTTTCTGTAAGTGCTAATTTACTGGCCCAACATTTTATTAAAGAGCAGCTGAGCTCTCCCTGGAAATTCTGAAGAACTATTTTCTTCTTCTCTTGACCTTGCCTGTATTTCTCCTCCTGCTGCCTTTATTGCAGAGATTGCTTACAAGAAATTCTTTGCAGAACTCCTCCTTTGCTTGTTTCCCCACCTGCAATCTGTATCCTCAATCTGTGACACCACAATCATTTCCCCAGCAACCGCTTCGTGGAGTAGCTCTCTGACAGCCACATCCCGCTTTCTCTCCTCCACATTCTGATTTCCCTGATCTCACAGCAGCGTGGCACAAGGAAATGTGGTGGTGATGCCGCATCAAGAGAGAGCCATAATTCTGAACAAATGCCAGTTCATGGGCATGGCCTAATCCTCAACCCTGGAGTCTTGCTGCATCTCCTAACCATCTTCTTCCACACCGACTCCTGTGCACCTCTTTCATATATGCCAAGTTTCTTTCCTTTCCTTCACATCCCTCCTAAAAATAACCACTTGTTGCATCCTGTCTATGGGCCTGATCCTGACGACAAGGGAAGCTGAAAGGTGCTCAGCACCTTACAGTATCAAGTCCTGTGTGTAGGGCTTAAATTCTCAGAGTATTTCCCAGAGCCCCCATGGTCCCCCCCAACATGCGATAAAAACTCCAGGGCCCACCAGGGAAGGGCTTCAGTCACTGGGCTGGCAGAGGGAGAGCTTGACTTTCTGCCCTGCAGCAGGGTGGTGGAGCTAGGGGCTTCTGCCCTGCTGGGCGGCAGGGCTCTGGACTTCAGCTAAGGGGAAGCGGGGTCTCAGGGCTTCAGCCCCTTGGGGTGGGGCCCGCTGAGGCTCGGTCTTCAGCCCTGCGGGAGTGGGGTGCTGGAGCTGGGGGCTTCAGCTCCGTGGGTTTGAAAGTATTTACTGGAGCTCTGCTCCAGCCAGCTCCAGCTGAATTTAAGCCCTGCCTGTGAGAGCTAACAGAGAATCATATCCACCCACAACTCCTCTGGCTCCTATTTGGCAACTATTTACATCACCTTGGACCAAGACTGTGTTAACTGTGCTACCTAAGTAGTAATTATTAGCATTACACTTAAAAGCATTAGGGAGGCAGTGTGGTCTAGTAGATAAACACCAGATTGGGATTCGGGATACCTGGATTCTATTCATGGATTGGCCACTGGCCTGCTGGGTGACCTTGGGCAAGTCACTGTACCACCCGTGCCTCAGTTTCCCCAGCTGTAAAATGGGGATAGTGACCTTTCTAAAGCACTTTGAGATCTGCCAGTGAAAGGGCCAGACACCAGATAGGGATTATATTACTATTAGTGATTGATAACTCAACCAACCATGTCCCCTCCAACTCCTCGAACCCCTTCACAACTTTCTGTCTCCTTCCACATCATGCACAGTCTCTTTGTCTTCAAGGTCAGTGTTCCACACAGCAGACACGAAGAGGCTGAAATATTCCTTCACAGCAATTAAATTCTTTGACTACAATGGCAGAGAAAAGGAACGTGCATTAGCCTTACCTAGAGATTGTGGCATCTGACTGACGGTCAGCCATGCCCCTGTAGCAGAGAGTAGAGAGCAGGTGAATTTCCAAGGCCTTGTTTAACCATTAAGGTCACTATGCAGCTCCAGAAAGCTTCCTGCAGGATCTATACAGCTTCCTTGGACTGAGATCAAGGTTCAGTGAGCAAATTCCCTTTGAATCCAGTGTACTGTACCGAACAGCCCACCAGACAGGGGGCACTCAGGGGTGGGCAAGGTATATTTTGTGTCATTTGCAAGACCATAAACTAGTGCATCGTCTTCATAAATACAGCATCAAGTCACATCCTTGGTAAGGATATAAATATACTATCATATCAATCTGCCAGAGCTATTAATACACATCTGATATTTACATAGTGCCAGTCGCCCTCAAAAGTCCCGAAGCCCCTTTACATCTGCATACAAACACCACTCTAGCCAGGCTACCTCCAGCACCAGAAATTGGTAACCTCCGTACTCCCCGTATTCCACTTCAGCTCTAGTAGCACTGGCCTGTGTTTTAGGAGCAGAAGGACCTCTGCTCTATCCAGGAAATTTTAAATGACCAGCCACAGCACAGTGACAGCCAAGACGACTCAGCTAGCCACAAATTTGCACAGCAGCTGTCCCGTGATTGCTCGTGCCCTACTGAATAGGGAGCGAAATCTCATGAGCGCTCATTGTCTGAAACTGAAAAGCAAGGTTGAGGAAGGATGCTTTAGGGCCATGCTACTGGCAGTCCACTACTGCTGGGAGCCACACAGACTTGTGCGTTCTTTCTGCAAGTAAACAGAGCACTTGTCTTGCTAGCCTGTGCATTCCCTCCCTGGAGCAGCTGGTCCCTCGTAGCCACAGATAAGGGGAGAGCAGAATTACAGAACAAAGAACCTTGCCCCTGGGAGCTGATGTCTTAATTTAGTTCCATGCCGCAAGGGCCTAATGCCTGGAACAAGGAGGCTAGCAGGAAATATCAGAGTGAATTCAGTGGTTCTATCTTGCAGTTCTAGGATCAGGCGGCGATGCATTGACAATGCGTTGGAAGGAGATCCTGGCTGGCAGGCAGGAGCTGGGAAATTGGTAAGGCAGCATGGATAGCCCACAGGACCGGAAGGGAATGGGTTTGAGGTAATGCTTGGAGCCATGTTCAGTCCTCTGCATCCAAATATCCCCCCAGCACCCCATAAAATAGTTCGAGTTCAGTATTGATACAATGAATGCCAAAGAGGCATGGAAAGACAGGAAGTGCCAAGAGAGTGTTTCCTGGGGGCTCGAGGATGGGACTGACAGCCAGAACTCCAGGGAGCTATTCCTGGCTTCATACAGTTTGGCAAGTCACTTACCCTCTGGTCCAGTACACTTCCTCATAACTAACACTAGTTGTAACAATTGTTCTTATGACTGTAATCTCTGGAGAGCCCAAATGAGATCATGTGCCATTGTGCAAGCCTCCCTACAAATGCACACTCACACTCAGACACTCTCTGCCCTGAAGAGCTTACAACCTAACTAAAGTAGGCTGACAAAGGAAGCATTATCCTCCCATCTCAGGGTGTTTTTAATAAAAGAGAAACCAAGGCACAGAGAGATTTACAGGTCTTGACCAACTTCACAACAAGGGAGTTTGCAGCAGAATGAAGAACTGAATCCAGGTCGGACCCCAGTCCAGTGTCTTACCCACAATGCCACTCTTCCTCTATGAATGAGCATTCTGAAGTTTATTTAGTGAATGTGCATGCAGTGCTTTGAGATCATTGGTGAATCACGCTAGAGAAGAGCAACGTCTTATTCTTCGGGTTACTATTTTTAAAAGATGATTATGGTAGATGCTTCCTTGCATTCAAATCTTTCCAGCAGTTGCATACGGCATGCCAACGATGCTCAGAATAGCAAGCATTTGGCACGCGCAGCACAGCTGAATTAAACAGAACAGACATCCACATGGTTCTATTTCTTTACCAAAATAAAACAGCTCAAAAACCTGTGTTCTTTTTTTGTTATTGTGAGCACAAATGTAATTAGTCTCATTAGCTCTAATAATATATCGCAGCTGTAACGACACACTGGGTTTGAATGAAAATGCTGTCTCAAGGGCAAGCTGGGACCTTCCTGCATGTTACGGCTCTTTTAGCTTGTACCAACTCTGATACAAACCGTCGTTCCTGCTTGATTTCTCATTTGAAGTACAGTGGGGTCCTCTCTCTTTGCTGGAAGACCTGGCCAAGACCTAATTAGTGATGTCACATAAGACAGCAATCTTCCCCCAAAGTAAGATGAGAGGATTTTGAATCTCTGAGGCTATGGACCTATTTACACGGGGGGCGGGGGGGAGAGGAGGGAGGTCTTGTTACTATACACTCGTCCCCTGGCTTAGCTAAAATGTGTTTCCACCTTGAGGAGCACATAGGATAAAGCGATGTAGCAGCAACGTCCCTGAATTATGTTACAGTCTTGAATAACTTGCAGGTCCAGAGGCAGCTGGTCCATTGTCTAGAGCACTACAGTGGGACTTACAGGAACCGGGTTCTGTCACTGATCAGCTGCGTGACTTTAGGCTAGTCACTTCCCCTCTCACCCTTTGGCTGTCTCACAAGCTTTTTGAGGCAGGGACTCTCTTGCTGTGTGTTTGTACTGCACCTAGCACAACAGGGCCCTGATCGTGGCTGGGCCCTCCAGGCATTAGTATGATATGAATCACAAGAGCAACGCAACAGCACAGTTAAAATTCTTTCTGCCCTGTGAGACAGATCTGTATATTAACACATCAGGACATAGCTGTGTTGTAAATGCATCCTACGACAGTTGCTTTTGAAGCATAAGTTCTGGTTCACAGAGCATTTTAACTCCTGGTGGATCTACAACTGAGGCAAGCTGCAAAGTTGCAAGCCCCATGCCACTGGTCCAAAGCACACTGCACCAGTCGCATCTACACTAGTGGCTAAAATCCCAGTGTAGACAGAGAATGAACTTCACCCTCCAACATCCTCAAACAAGCAGCATATGATTTCTAGTGTGAAAACAAGTAGGGGAAAAAAACATTAAATAAAAACCTTTGAGAGAGTCTTTAGATAGCATCATAAAAGCAGTAAAAGAACATTTTTTGCTCTTCATGTTCTTTTTAAGCTCAGAGGTTTCACCTTTAAGTTCTTTCATGGGCAATGAAAATATATCATAAAGCAAAGGAGGTACAAAAAACTACGGCAGAAAAGAGAGGGTTGGGGCTCATTCTTTCTTCACAGCAATAACGAAACATCAGCCTGTCCAGGGGTTCCTCCTGCCACCACCTCTATTTTCCACTCCCACCATCCAGCAGGCCCAAGGACAATTCCTCTCCAAAGGATGCAGAATCCCCAATAATTGCGCTTCCTGCCACAGTGTTGAGCACCGGCAGGCAACAAGGTGTGTGGCTAGATATTAGTCATCCAGACAAAGCTCATAGAAGCTTCAGGAGATGGACAAGGCACAAAAGAGGAAACAAACTACAGTAACAATGAGTAATAATCCAGCAAACGAGCTCCACAAGGGAGTCCTCATCTGGAAGAGAATCAGAGCATGGAGATACTTGACTGTCTAGGGACGAGGGGAAAGATTTTAACAGGAAGTCCCAGTTGGACATTTTAATTCAAGATGGATTAGTATTTTCCTGATGGAGCTAGTTATAGCTTGCAGTGAAAGCAACAGCTAGCATTGCTGAACAGCCAGTTCGACCAAGGCTGCACCATTTTACTCTTCGCTTTGGGCTCTCTCATCATCCTCAGATCATAGTCTCAACGTTTAAAATCATATGTTGTGTTACCAAAAAGATAATAGCTTGAGCTTGTCCTGCAACAAAGGCAAGCACAAGCACGAGATGATGAGCCTGTTTCAGGAGTAATACTGTAAACTTGCTGTCCTACTCAATCCAAAGAACTTTCTATCAACTTTTCGAAATGCTTTACAAAATTGGGCCAGATCAGCAGATATATAAACTTGACTAGCGTTACTGAAGTAATTAATTTTACCTCATAACAATTCTGTTACATAGGACAGCATTAGAGCTGTACAAACAAACACACTGAGATTTTTACCTCATGGGAATATTTCAACTTTTCTTTTTTCCTGAATTAGGATAAATGTTGTAGAACGAAAAATTTTGATTTTGAAATAGTGAAATGCTTAGCTATCCCCACAGATATCCGACTCCCATGAAGCATCACACAGCTCAGAGAGAGTGGAGACTGTTGCATCATGGGACTTGTAGTCCAGTCAGCAAGGAGCAAATAGGAGCATGAGACACCTGAAGTACAGTTCCCATGAGATAGTGCAGCACCATAGGGAAATGCAGTCTAATATTGGACTAAGTAAACCAAATTATTTAGATTTGTCTTGAATCAACCTAAAACAAGATATTTCTTTTTGGTTTCCCCGAAGGAAAATAGCATTCCAGAAAAATTGAAATCTTCCAGCTGAAAATTTTCAATGTTAATGGAAGCTGCATTGTCCATCAAAAAAATCACTTCAACAGTAACTTCCCAACCAGCTCTAGTCAGAGGAATTAATGTCACTTTTCCCATTTAAGATGATGAATAAGTGCCCTGTGTAAAGTCACATAGTAAATCTGTGGCAGGGTTGGACACAGAATCCAGTTTTCCAGACTCCTGGGCTTATGTTTTAACACTAAAAACCATGTATCTTTTCAGTCTATGAGCCGCGAACCAGTGATCAATGATTGGCCAGGAATCCATTCCCAAAAGGTGTCAGGGATTTATACAGCAAATCAACAGTAATTTGTATCTGGCACCAGAATGAAAGGTGCATTATCCTCTGTTGTATCAAAGATCTCTCACCCTGTCTGCTGGAGCATCTCTTTGCTTATTCTCAATTCATTATTCTCCAAACCTGATAATTAAAACACAAAAACCTACCAGTCTCACCCCACACATCTCAGCAGAAGAGGTAGCAGCGGGCGATAGAGTGAGTAAGAGCTTCTGTTGCTAAGGCTTCGGTATTTTGACTAAGAATACCACAGGGCATTTACTCCTATAGTACACGAAGTATTAGCATAAATAATTGATGCCTGAAGCACAGTTGTCAGAACACATGAACCCGGATCATTTTGTGATACAGCTTTCTCGATAACTTAACTACATTTGTTTTCTTATTCACAAATGCTGATATTGTGGAGTGACTCTGGCACTCATTAATAGCTGCTTATTATTTCTATTACTGTAGTGCTTAGAAATGCATTTGTGTTGGGTACAGTACACACACACACACACACACACACACACACACACACACACACACACACACACACAGATTCAAATGCCAGAAGGGACCATGACATCATCTAGCAATATGACCTCTTGTATAGCACAGGCTATTGAATTTTACCCATTTGCCCCTTTATTGAACCCAATAATTTGTGTTCGGCACAAGCATCTTTCCCAGAAAGGGATCCAGTCATGATTTGAAGACATCAAGAGATGGAGACACCACTTGGCTTGATAGTTTGCTGCAAAGGTTAATCACCCTCATGGTTAAACAATTAGTGCCCCATTTCTAATCTGAATTTGTCTGGCTTCAGCTATAAGCCATTGGTTCTTGTTCTGCCCTTTACTGCTAGATTAAAGAGCCCTTTAGTACCTGGTATTTTCTCGCTGAGAAGGTACTTATTACACCATAATCAAGTCACCTCTCAATCTTCTTTATGACAAGCTAAACAGATTGAGTTGAGTCTCTCACTGTAAGGCATTTTCTCCAGCCCTCAAATTGTTCTGGTGGCTCTTTTCTGCCTGCTCTCCAGTCATTCAACATCCTTTTTTTAATGTGCACGCCAGTACTTATGCTGTATTCCAGTATTGGTCTCCCCAATGCCATATACCAACGTAGAATTGCCTCCTGATTGCCCTGTCCATACAGCCTAGGATCAGATTAGCCAGTTTTGCCACTGCATCGTGCTGGGCTCTCATGTTGAGTTGCTTGGCCACTGTGATCCCTAAATCCTTTTCAGAGTCACTGCTGTACAGAATATGGACCCCCGTTCCGTAGGTATGGCCTGCATGTCTTGTTCCTTGCCTTGCAGAGCAACAGAGACGCAGAACTGAAGAGCAGCTTGTCCCAGGACACACACTAGACAAAGTCAGAGGCAGGAATAGAACACAAAGGCCTCCTGACTCCCAATCCAGTGCCCTACCCATTAGATCACACTGCCTCTCTAAATTGAGGAGGGCCTGTAGTTTTATTTTCCCCTTCCAGGAAGGGAAGTGACAACACCATTACCCCCAGGAAGCATGAGCACCCTCCCCCCACAAATAACTAACTCCTTTCCACACCACACCGCTAAGCAACACCTAGTTCTTACACAGCAGTTTCCATCCTTAGATCTCAAAACCCTCAGGAAGGAAAGTATCATTAGCCCCATTTTACAGATGGACAAATTCCGTCTTGGAGAGGTGCCCCAAATCACACAGCAGGTTTAGTGACAGAGCTAGATTAGAACCCAAATCCCCTGGCTCCCCGTCCCATTCCCTATCTACTCTCACCAAGTACTCCATCTTCCCAAAAGGGAGGAGAGCCCGGTCTCCGTAGAGCTAAGCAAGAAGAGATGAGCAATCAGACCAGGGTCCCTGGCAGTGCCTCCCCCCTTAAAATACCACGGCAGCAGCATGTACTACTGTAGACTAAAAGAAAAGCTAAACATACTCTAGGTGCATCGTGCCTATGCAGGTGATGGGAAGGTGTCATGGACTCACAGATCGTGCCCACTCTTGGCCCTGTGCAGTCCATGGGAGGTGCCCCTTTTAGTGACACACCCCTTCTCAGGGGTCCACTCTCTCTCAGGGTCAGGCCCCTCCACCTCCTGGAGCCGCACCTCTCTGAGCCTTAGCACATCTGTCTCTGCCGTGGGCCCCCTCCGGGAGTCCATGCACTCTGGACCCCCTGGGCCTCTTCACCCCCGAAGTGGCTGATGCAACCCTGTTCTCTAGACCAAAGTGAGTCTCAGCCAGCATAAAACAGGAGGGTTTATTGAGAGTTGAACACAGCACAGGAAACTCTCAGCGCCTCAGGCCTGGCCTCTCACAATAACAGCACATCCCAGTCTCCCTGCATCCAGGTGGTCTCTGCCTGCTTCCCCTTGCCAGCCCCGAGCCCCCCTGCTTCCCAGCTGGGCCTCTGATATCCCAGGCCTCAAGCCCCACCTCTGTCCATTGTCTTCTCTCCAGGTAAACAGGACTGTAAACAGGAAGGCCTGAGTCGCCTCTCCTCTGGCTGGAACCGGCTGGTCAGGTCACCGGCGTCCTCTCTCTGCAGCCCATTGTCCTCCCACTGGCCAGAACCAGCTGTGTCTCCTGGGCTGGGGTCCCACACAAACTCCCTCTCCCCTCACCTCGTTAGAACAGTAATACCCAGGGACATTGAGTCCCACCCACTGTGCATGCAAACCCTGGAAAAGACAGAAAACCCCAAGAAAAAACCCCACTTCGTCACAGAAGGGGCATAGGTTTAAGGGTTATGGTTCTGAAAACTTTCTGCCTGCCTGGGCTGTTAGCATTGCATTCATCACCATGGTATTTCAATGCCTTATAATTTTTAAAGAACACACTGACTCTAAGAGTCTCCGTCTCCAAGGAAGAAAAAGGGCAGACTCGATCAGCCTTGTTATAATGTCATTGTCCCATAAACGATGCCTTTTTAATTCATCTCCCTGTATTTTTTAATTTAGAAAGAGGAAAAAAAGACATACTGTACTTAAGAGGAGGCGATTTCAACCAAACAGCTGCGGCCGCATCTCTGAAACCCCTGTAAATATTAGGAGCAAGGAGAATGCAGAGGCTCTTTGGAAACAGGGACACGTCCATCACTTGAAGTCACCGGGTTTCTCCCCGCCAACCTCTCCCAGGGGTGAATTAAACCCTCGGCGTCCCTAGAATTAAGGCTATCAATTGAGATGTGCTCCTTTGCTTCCCAGAGTCCGTGTCTGATGTGAGGCAGGGGTAGCGGTCACCACGGTAACCAATCTAATCTAATTTTAATTTGTGCTGTAGAGTGGGATCCCATAGCCATAGTCTGAATTAGAGCAGTCTCTCACCCAAACTCGTTCCCTTTGGTTAAACACGCAGAAGTCTCTTTTTTATATATATCTCGGGAATATGTAGGTTTGGGTTGTTTTTTTTTATTGTAAATTTAATCTTAATGAGCCTGCAGAGTCTGGCAGGCAGAGGGAAGAGGTACGCACATACAGAGCACATCATGCTGCTGAAATCTAGCAGCTACGACAGGGGCTTAAAATGAATGAGGGTTGTGGGGAAGAAGGGGCGGGGGGGGATTAAAACATTCACACTGTGTTTGGAATGGAACTGTCACCCTGGGTATAACCACTTCCTCCCACCTCTAACATTTAGAACTTTCCATGCAGAGCTGGGCAAATCACTGATTTTTCGGTTTGCTGACAATTCAAAATAATAATCCTCCTAATTTGGGGTTGCTCCAAAACCAAATTTTCCTTACATTTTGGCAAATCAAAAAGCCAAAAACAAAACTATTCATTTTGCGTCAAAAGAAACATTTCGCTTGACCCAACATGGAACCTTGAAGAGAGCTTCTTTGTTCAATGAGCTTTTAAAATAAAGTTGTTGAAAATTTCAAAATGAAAAGTCATTTTGAATATTAAAAAAAAAAACAAAAAAACTAACGATTTCATTTCAAAACCATCATAATGTAACTTTTCCACTCCATGGGAATTTGTCTTTTTAGGGTTTTTTTTCCCAAACCCAAACAATATAGTGATTTGATGCACATTTCACTAAACATTTTGGTCGCTCCGAATCCTCGAGTTTCACCAAAACAAGTTTCAGTAGAAAAATGTCACCCAGCTCTATTCCCCAAGTTCCTTCCTCTGTCATCCACAGTCACACCTCCTTCTGTGGGCGAGATCCTTCTCATTCACGGAAGGGCCTCGGAAAGTGAAGGAATTGTCCCTGCTGGAGAGGATTGACAGCTGGATATCAAGTGGATGCGGGTGGCATTACAGCCCAAAGGCTTCTCCTATGTTGAATTGAGGCAATGATCTACTCTACATGAAATATCTTTACTGGCTCTTCCCAGAGTTTATCTGGTCTATCCCCTTTCCCTCCCCACCAGATGGTCAATGATCATTATCCATCTAATTTTAATCATAAGATCCTTGAGGCAGGATTGGTTCTTGTTGTTGTTTTTAATTACAGAAAGGCCGAAACTAGGGACATGAATTTGAACCTCATTGGTTTCAGAATGGCAGAGGGGGAGTTGTATTTGGAATCCTAAATTTGAACTGCCCTTGCCTCCACAGATTTTTTTGCTAGGGCTCATCTCACAATGAAGAGGTTGTATAATTCATCTCACTCATGAGACTGTCTGATCCTGCAAGAGTTCCTTAATGTAAGATGGCAGATCTGAACCACGTTCAACCTTATTTGGGTGCCTGGACTGCTGGTGTTCTATACCAGCATGAAATTGATATCTGTCATCAAGGTCCTCTAGCAAAAAGGAAACAGTTAGGGCTCAAAATTCTGAATATTTCTAATCTTTTTATGTGGCATCTCCGTTAACCGGATGTTTGCCAGCATGGTAGCCCATTCTGTACTATCCTCTGCTAATCTCTTGGGGATGACTAGGCCTTTTGAACCACCCAAGCTACCACATTGTCCAGCCCAGATCTTTTTCTGCCTTGCGCTATTCTGCCATCAGCTTTCCCTTCCAGTGCCCATAATCATGTATCACCCATTGAACTTCTTAAAATGTGCCTTGCAAATTGAACCTTTCTTTCCAGTATATTAAATTAAATTCAGAATACGCATTTAAAAAAAAATCCTAATTAGGCCATCTTTGTGTAACATCACCTTTAGTCATCTCTGGCGACTGAGCCTTGGACCTCCAGGGCTAAAAACATCAGAGCCTCAATACCCTCGCTGGAGGCTACAGTAGACTCACATCCTCCGTGGATCAGACACAGGAAGGGATGCTGACAGCAGGCTGAACAATGAGTCACATGTAGACTTTGCAAAGGAGACAAACTATTATTTTCTTTTGCTTTGCTGTTCACAAATGCTTAAAAGCTATGAGCCAGGCGAGAGAGCTGCATGGCTAGCAAGGGAAGAAAAGAAACTGTCCTCGGCTCAAAGTTCGGAGACAGTAGGGTGATTACTCATCACATGATCGCCTTCCCCAGCTGCTACAAAAATGAGGCTCTTATGTCTAGCCCACGCACAGAGGAAGGGCCAGGCCGAATCGCAGAGGATAAGAACATTGCTCCTTCAAGGTGAAGCTCTGATTTGAAGCTGCTCCCTTAGTTTAGTTTGATGCTAGCAGAGATTAATGTTAGCACCTGGAGAAGCAGCATCTTGGTGGAGGAGATGCTTTTAGATATTGCCGAGTCACGTTACCAAAAGCAAGAATGAAGAACAGGGGCTAGATCCTCAGCTGGTGTAAATCAGAGCAGCTCCATCAAAGGTTATGAATTATGCTGATTTACACCACCTGAGGATCTAGACCATAGTTTCTACTGGCTCATCTTCAGCAAGCTCAAGGAAATTCATTCATTCAGTCTTACCGTTCGCAGCAGGCCCATGTTCAGAAAGGTGCCGAGTGTCTGTAACTTCAGTCAAATGCCACAAACCCACATCCCTGTAGAAAACAGACAAGGCCAGAGAATACAAAACAAATGTTGCTGTCTGCTTTTACTCTGAGGGACACCACCATTGTTCTGACTCCAAGCAGGGCATTAAAGGTCTATGGCAGGAGCAATTAATAATACTTGGACTATCTAAATCCTCCTCCTTAACAGCCATGCAAATCCAATCTCATGCAAACCAAAGGGGCATGTGTGTTGCTTCCTCTAATGGCTCAAAGATGAGTCAAGAAGGCAACGAGTGCCATAGGACTCTGCCAAGACGAAGCCCGCAGGCTGCTTATGAACAATAAGGTGGCAGTGCTGAGGCCAGGTGGCTGAAAGCCTCATGCAACAAGAAGCCAAGCTGCGTTTTAAAGCAACAGTTGCAAGCTAGCGTTCCCCTAGGGATGAGCAAAGGGAAGGGTTTCATTGTGGGGAGCACTGAATGAGATTTTACAATTATTCGCTTTACCAGGGTTGTTTTGTCCATGTCAAATTCACCTTTCTCGGTTTTGGATACATCAGATCTATCCAAAGAGCAACCTAGGTCCTCAGCTGCTGTAAGCTGGGCCAGCTCCACTGAAGTCCAGTCTGCTCGGCCAATTTACACATCAGCTTTGTGTCTGTTAAGGGTACGAACGTTAATACCAGCTATGTGAACAGGACTTTTCTTTCATTTGAAATTCACAAATGCTTCTCTCAAGCCAGGACTGCTACATCTTGTCCAGATCTGAAATTCAGCTCAGTTTTCTGCATCTCGATGAATTTGCTTTCATTAGCAAATCCAGGCCACACAAAACCAGGAAAGCAGAGTATAAGCTCTTTGTGGCAGGACCTGACTTTTTGATCTGTCTTTGTACAGTGCCTAGCACTAGGGGTCCTGGTCCATGACTGAGGCTCCTAGATGCTACTGAACTACCAATAACAACACATTTTTAAAAGCAAGATCTGAGGGAACAATTTGTAAATCAATATAAATAATTATCTTTAATGGGCTATTCTCAAGCCAAACTTCATGGGCTAGATTTTAAGCTGGCATAAAATCAGCATCATTTCATTGCCTTCAATGGAACTCTGCTGATTTACAGGAGCCGAGGATGCCTCCTCAATATTTTAACAGACAAATGCGTTTTGTTATATTGCAAGCCACACCTTACAGAGTGTTACATCTTAAAGAAACTGTGAAAATTAAATTAATATTTTCACAGTTCATTTCTTTTTGTTTGCGTTATTCTCACTGCCCGGTGCCTCAGTTTCCCCAGCTGTAAAATGGGGATAATGATGCTGAGCTCCTTTGTAACATGGTCTGAGATCTGCAGCTAAGTAACAGCTAGGTATTAATTTGGTTTATAGCCAGCTTCTAGAGGAATTCACTTTCAAATGCTCATGCCCTAGAAATCCTGTTGAATTTCACTGTACAGAAGTTTTAACAGGCACTTGGGGAAGAAGGGGAGGGGGGTCTGTGCTTGGAAGCAAAAGGAAGGTGGGTTTGCTGCAAACCTCAATTTGTCTGTCTGTTCCTCCACCACACAAAGTGTTGTGGGTGTACAAAATGACAATACTAACAAATAAACACAACTCCTTGATTTAGTGGGGTTTGAGAGTATTCAGCATCTGGAAGACTCTGACCCTGAAACTCTGCGGCCCTGCTTCTCCATCATCTTGCTCCCAGTGTAGTCCAGCATGAAGTGAGTCTAACATAACCACTCCTGTTCAGCTGGGGTTTTCCCCAACTACTTTGCACAGGTGTAAATAACTACACAACATGCAAGTCAATGAGGCATTCCGGTGGCTGACAGTAAGACAGGACTAGACTGTCCCTTGTCCCCAGATCTCATGGAAATCCATAATTATTGTACAGGTCTATGTAAAAGCAGGAGGCATGGCTGCCGTGTTATAACTTTAGTCCCAGATCTGGACCTTAGCGTCCAAAATATGGGGGTTAGCATGGAAACCTCCAAGCTTAGTCACCAGCTTGGACCTGGTACTTGCTGCCACCACCCAAAAAATTAGAGTGTTTTGGGGCACTCTGGTCCCACTGAAAAACCTTCCCTGGGGACCCCAAGACCCAAATCCCTTGAGTCTCACAACAAAGGGAAATAATCCTTTTTCCCTTCCCCTCTCCAGGTGCTCCTGGAGAGATACACAGACACAAGCTCTGTGAAACTACACAGAGTGATCCCCCTCTCTGTTCCCAATCCTGGAAACAAAAAGAACTTTCCTATTCCCCCAGAGGGAATGCAAAATCAGGCTAGCAAATCCAACCCACACACAGATCTCCCCTGATTTCTTCCTCCCACCAATTCCCTGGTGAGTACAGACTCAATTTCCCTGAAGTAAAGAAAAACTCCAACAGGTCTTAAAAGAAAGCTTTATATAAAAAAGAAAGAAAAAATACAAATGGTCTCTCTGTATTAAGGTGATACAATACAGGGCTAATTGCTTAAAAGAATATTGAATAAACAGCCTTATTCAACAAGAATACAAATCAAAGCACTCCAGCACTTATATTCATGCAAATACCAAAGAAAAGAAACCATATAACTTACTATCTGATCTCTTGGTCCTTACACTTAGAAACAAAAGATTAGAAAACAGAACTACTTCTCCAAAGCTCAGAGAAAGCAGGCAGACAGAAAACAAAGACCGAGACACACAATTCCCTCCACCCAAAGTTGAAAAAATCCGGTTTCCTGATTGGTTCTCTGGTCAGGTGTTTCAGGTGAAAGAGACATTAACCCTTAGCTATCTGTTTATGACATGCCGTAACATAGTCTCCAGAAATGGGGTGCATCTGGTTGCTTGCCAGCATTAAAATGAGGAGGTGAAATCTGGGCATGATCCTAGAGCAGTGGAGGTAAACAGACAGGTCAATCCAAGTGTGAAGCAATGCAGTATGGAATAATATTGGGAGGACTGCCAGAGGTGGAAAAGTTGATCCAAAATACAGGTGCATTCACATGAACCTTTCTCTGGACTAACTCATCCTAAAATAGCCTTAATCCACTTAATCAAAGGAGATTATCCAATTTGCAAGAAGTAGTGAAATAATAACCAAAAAATTGTCTTATATGAGTGCATTCAATTCGAAGAAAACAAAAGTTAATACAAAAAAACCCCTCCCTCTGGAGACAATCTCCTTTTTATACTCGCATGGAAATAGAAATATCCACTCTTATATTCCTGTGCTTTAAACAAGTGTGGCCATCCGGCTTTGGAGAGCCAGCGTTCTTCCTTTCAAACATTATGACGTTTGCGACAGAGAACGCTCTTGGGCAAAGTTGTCAAGATGCATCTGTTGCAAGCACCTCTTTTCACACACATTTCACTCCTGAACATTAGGTCAGATTTTTCGCTCCATTTACTTTCTTCTTGCCCACTTAAATTAAGAAAACATTTTGTTTAGTACCTCCAGTGTTATTCCAGGCTGGTTTGCAATCAAAGGACTGGAAAGCTGAAAGTTGGCCAATAGCTTCCTTCATTAGAAAACACAGGTCTCAAGTATTTGAACTACAGTGGATAGAATCAATAATTCATTGGCAGGAAAAGTGAAAGAAAATAAAACCTCCCTGAAGTAGGTGGTGGTGGGGAGTCATTGACTTTGTTGCCACTAGAAAAGACTGGCATCATCCCTTGAAGATACACCATGGAGTTAAATTCACAAAACAAATACATACAAGGCTAAGTGGCTGTGTGTGAACAGACAGAGCCTGCTGTTAATAATTCAGCCCTGGTAGCACTGCAGTCTTTAGAGCCGACATTAATGGGGAGAAAACGCTGGGAGGCCAAATCATTCTTAATTCTTGCAACCAAGCCAAGGCTACAGTGAAGTTCTTTGTATTTTCATTGGTTTAAATGCATTAACCGGCAGATCCTTTGGGTAATTTAGAATAAGACTTAAAATGTAAGCAATGTTTAAAAGAGGATGCAAAAAACGTATGACTGAAGCAATATATTGACAGATTGCTGGGACTTTTATGCCAGGGAGTGGACCTTTAAGAGAAATGAAAATGAGGCTGCCCCCATGCTGGCTGCACTCAGTGAGAAGCAGGCCTGAGAGAGCTGCTCCCTGGCTGTGAGTGTCTCCTGTGTTGTGTACTCACATAGGTCCCAAGCTAGAAAAGCTCTGAACTTAAAAGACGCCCTAAGGACTTCACTAGATCAGGACCCTGTAACTGTGCCAAGTGGCTGCAGGACACTACCAGAAAGAATGTGAATTCTGCATCAGTGGGGACATTTTATGCCAGCTGTGCACAGAGGTGTCCAATTACACAAAGCTGAAGGCGGAGCCAATGCCCCTATCTCCAAGATGTGCTGATCTGGGCTCTGGTGATAGGCTCTGCTGCACAAGGCGAAATCTCTGAACCTATAACACAGACTCGTGGGAGAGAATGCTACTAAGATGCAGAGATGGATGCCTGTCATCGGAAAGCCAACATCCAGTACGCATGGATAACAGGTATTTGCATGGAAAGGCCCTATGCTTTCATACAACTCCCTGGTATCCGTTCTCCATTTGAGGTACTTATGTGGTCCCCATTCCTATCATCTCTGAGCACCTGACAATCTTTAATTCTCCCAACCCATCTGTAAAGATGGGCAGCGCTGTTACCCTATTTCACAGATGGGCAGCTGAGGGACAGAGAGACTAAGTAAGTGACTTGCTGAAGGTCACACAGGAAGGGTTTGGCAGAGCAGGGGATTGAACCCTGGTTTTCCAAGTCCCATGCTAACACCCTAACCACTGGACTCTTCTCCTCCTTTGTAGACAATATAGTCTGACAAAGATTAACTAACCAGTACGTAACTGGGTGCTCCTGCTAAGAATTCCATGGGGTACAGATGGCGAGGAAAGTTTTGCCTTATTTATATGCAACGAAGGTTTCGTGCTATAAAGGTTATCAAGTGGATGGTACAGAGTGTGATGGAAACATGGGTAGCTTATAGTCATCTCATCCAATGGCCAGGAAATGTAAAAGCACTAATCATTGTGCAAATCATTCATCTAGAAGCAGAAATGAGCTTAAAAAATAATAATTAAATGAGAGAAAATATATAGAGAGATCCAAAAGGAAAAAAAAAGTCAGTAAGCTATAAACCAACTGCCAAAGAAACTGCAAGAGGAAAAATATGAACAGTTAACAATAGAGAGTGCCCTACTTGATACTTGGTTGTATGGCGCTTTCAGATGACCCTGGAATCCTTCTTCCTTTCTCACATTCATGTCCTCTCCTTGGGAGTTGTTCCTTTGCTATGCTGCTTCTCTCTTCCCAAGTTGCATGCTGTCATTATATGAATAATTAAGTTGTTCACTGGCATAATAACCTGCCAGCCCTGAAATTCTGAGACACATAACCATGGGAATTTGCCTGAGTTTTCCCAACAAGGATTATAAACATAAACTACTCTTTCACTTTTCATTGCTTTTGGCAAGGATTTCCTCAGCCTCCAATTGCGGGGAGAATCAGAACCTTTGACAGAATGCAGTTTACTCTGTATTCTTGTCTGAACCATTAGTAGACTCTGAAGTAACTGTCCCACATTAGTAGGGGTGATTGATTGAAATTAAAAAAAATCTTATTACAGATTTTCAAAAAACAAATGGGAAAATTTTGGCAGAAAATGTCCCCTTTGTTCAGACCATTTGTAGCTCTAGTTAAAATGTTTGGAGTTTCAAAATTTCAACAACATTTTGAAATTTGGAGGGAGAAAGGAAAAAAATACAAATTTTCCTTCCATCTCAAAGATTCTATTTGCTAAATTGTGATTAGTATTTAACATGTATTGCTGTAGCAGCTGGGAACCTGAGTCATGGATAGGGGATCCGTTGTGCTAAATGCTGGGCAAACACAGAACAAAAAGCCAGTCTCTACCTCTCAAGAACTTAGGTCTGATTGATTAGATAATCAATTGGTGCATTATTTCTTTCTCTTCTTTAGCAAAATCCAAGTAGAAGTTTGTGTAGCTACTGCATGGTTCCTCCAATGCGGCATCGTCCTTTGAAAGTACGTGGGTGAAAGATCAGGTATTTTTAAGATAGATTTGCATTAAATGGTGGCATTTTCTTCTTAAAATTTTCCTTTGCTGTGATATCTACCAAGAAACGGACCCCTCTTCGGCTGCTGCTGCTGCTCCGATATGACTGCCAATCACGCTGACCATTAGTGTCACGTTGTTTCCTTGTATTTCCCCAACTGTCCGTCTGTATCCATCTGTGTGTTGACTTATATTGTAAGCTGGTTGGGGCATGCGCCATCTCTTTGTTCTGTGTTCGCACAGCTCCTAGAGCAATAAAGTCCTGAGCCATGACTGGGACTATGGTAAGGAATGGTGTCCCTAGCCTCTGTTTGTCAGAGGATGGTGAGGGATGGCAGGAGAGAGATCACTTGATCATTACCTGTTAGGTTCACTTCCCCTGGGGCACCTGGCATTGGCCACTGTTGATAGACAGGATACTGGGCTAGCTGGACCTTTGGTTTGACCCAGTACAGTCTCTCTTATGTTCTAATACAAATAAATAATGTTGCAAGATTCCTCGTGCTCTTTATAGATATGTTATTTCAGAGGAGAGATGGGCCTGAGAGGGGAACTTCAGCTCCAAACAACTGAATTTGGGGAGTCTTTGGACCCAGGGTGCCACATCTGTCCTGGAAAACATCAGTTATCTGCTTCTGAGCTTCAGCAGTGGAAGATACATCACTCCCCCTGCCCTACTCCCCCACCCTCACTCACTCACCCACCCACCCACCATTGGGCTCTTCTGGGATGGGGCATCCATACGCCTTGACCCCTTCTGACTGTTCAGATGAATGCTGGCTACTCCCCTTCCGCTACTTCTGGGAGGGTGAGGGGGGGCTTTTCTGATCCAACTCTGGCCCTAATCCAGTGGAATTCTTCCACGGGATAGTAGATGATCTGATACACACAAAGGGCAGCAGTCCCTGGTACTTTCTGCTCCTGTTACCGCCCACTACAGCTACAAATCCCAGAATCCCTTGCATGTTTGGCTAAAAGTCTGAACCCTGAGACCTTGAGCATCACTGCTCAGTCTGTTTTTATTTTAAAAAAAGGGGAAATGAAAAGCCTTTTTGCTTACTAAGATGAGGCCAGGCACATGTACCAGAGGGAACTCCTTGAGAGCCCTGAATCATAAAGGGGACATTAATAATTATTCCATCTTACATTTATATAGCACTTTTTATTACCAAGGGCTCCAGAGTGCACAGGAAGGAAAGTACTTACTGAGTGAGCAGCTGTTTAAATTTCTTTTAATCTATTTGGTATTTCTTTTTGGCCTCATCATTCAATGTGCACCTCCTGTATTAGCCACGGCCCATCAACCTGCACTTAATACAGAATTATTAATTTCCTTAGAAGTTTTTCAATGATGCTTTATTGTAGTCTCTCAGTACCTTAAAAACACTAATGAATTTATGTTCACAACATCCAGCTCACAACTGAGGCACAGAGATTAAAGCCCAAAGGGTCAAAAGTGTCCACTCATTTGAGGCATCTAGTTTGAGATGCCTAAGCTTTATTTTTCAGAGTGCTTAGATTTTCTATGGTATTTTGTACGTTCAGAGCAGAACTCCCCTTCCCCACAGTCGGTCGTGGGGAAAAAAGTCAACCTCTAGAACCATGCTTACCCTCCCCCCCGACATGGGTCATCAGCAAGGCTGAGATCTCTGGTGCCACACAGTCCTCAGTCAGTTGAGTTAGCTAGTTAACTGGTAGCAGTAGAAAGCTTTTATTTTATATGTGGCTCTACCACTAGAAGGGATGGAGACACTTTACCAGTGGGTTTCACAGCTACCTGCTGACAATAATCTGAATGATGGGATGGATTGCACCCTCAGCAAATTCACAGATGACACAAAGCGGAGGTGGGGAGATGTAGATATGCTGGAGGGTAGGGATAGAGTCCAAAGTGACCTAGACAAATTGGAGGATTGGGCCAAAAGAAATCTGATGAGGTTCAACAAGGACAAGTGCAGAGTCCTGTACTTAGGATGGAAGACTCCCATGCACTGCTACAGGCTGGGGACCGACTGGCTAAGCAGCAGTTCTGTAGAAAAGGACCTGGGGATTACAGTGGATGAGAAGCTGGATATGAGTCAGCAGTGTGCCCTTGTTGCCAAGAAGGCTAATGGCATATTGGGCTGCCTTAGTAGGACCATCACCAGCAGATTAAGGGAAGTGATTATTCTCCTCTATTCAGCATTGGTGAGGCCACATCTGGAGTATTGCATCCAGTTTTGGGTCCCCCACTACAGAAGGGATGTGGACAAATTGAAGAGTCCAACAGAGGGCAATGAAGATGAGCAGGGGGCTGGGGCACATGACTTACAAGGAGAGGCTGAGGGAACTGGGCATGTTTAATCTGCAGAAGAGAATACAGTAGAGGACACCCCTGGCTTCAAGGGCAATACAAATAAATAATGGAGACATGAGTTGACAAAGGGGAATAGGAGACAAACATTTTCCCCAGCAAGCAGCCTGTAGCTGGGAGTCTGAGACTTCACCATGGACTTTGCTTTTGGTATTTGAAGTGGTTGACAAATTTTTGATGAAAGACTTCTGTCAAAACATTTTGCCAGCTCAAAATTTTAGGTCAAAAATGAGAGGGACAGACAGCCACTCACCAGAACAGCCAAAAGCCTGGTGGTGAAGGCACTCACCTGGGCCGTGGAAGACCCAAATCCAGATTCAGAGCAGAGTTGGACATTAGGTCTCCCACATCCCAATTGAGTACTCCAACCACCAGGTTATGCTCGGGTGTGTTTTCATGACAAATTTTCAAAGTCTTGTTTTCATTCCATATAAATAAATATATAAATATATGGAAATATACCTATCTCATAAAACTGGAAGGGACCCTGAAAGGTTATTGGAGTCCAGCCCCCTGCCTTCACTAACAAAACCAAGTAATGATTTTGCCCCAGATCCTTAAGTGGCCCCCTCAAGAATTGAACTCACAACTCTGGATTTAGCAGGCCAATGCTCAAACCACTGAGCTATCCCTCCCCCCAGAATTTAATTAAATGTTGTCTATGGGAATGCCTTGCTTATGACTAACTAGCAGAAGGCAGCAAAAATTTTGAAGTCTTGAATGCATTTTTTTGCTAAATAGAATTTGTTTTCCAGCCCAAACTGCTATTGATCTTATGTGGAAGTTGTTCAGGTATTACGACTATGGTCAGTAGTATGAAATTCAGATACATAAACCAGAAGGGACCAGTCATAGTGCTGGTATTCTGTGCTTCTCTGCTGCGTCTACACTTACAAGTGGTGAGTGAAACACATACACTGCACATATCTCCAGCATGGTATGAAGAGCACTGTAAAAGGTGAGGCACTTATTAGCTGAATAGAGTAAAAACATGCCAGAACCTTAGGGTACATACTCTATATATCCAAGCAGTGACTCCCCCGAGTACACTGCTATTTTTAGCAGGGGAGCGTTCCACTGCCAGAGCCTTTCACTGCCGCATGTAGCTATGCATTGCATTGCGGACGCAGTCTGCACCACCACCAGTGTACACAAGCCCTTAGACGACAAACCGGCTCTTACTCTCAGAGTTCATTACCACCAATTTACACAAAATCTGATTAATAAAGCAGTCCATTATTACTACTCCCATTAAGCTCACTGGCAAGTTGTATAGATGAAGAGTTCACTTTATGAAGTAGTCTCCTCCTATTGTCAGAAGAGAGATGTGCTTACTGAGGACATCTCCCCTCTAAACTTGCAATAGTTTTTCACAAAACCAAAACAGAATACTGCTGCTTTCAAAACTATTTCTTCCAAGGAAAGTGCACTTCTCTACTGCACCCATCACTGTAGTTTAAGCAAGTCAACAAACATATTTTGTGGCAAATGAAATCAAGCAGCAAGGGAAACAGGAGCCATGAGTATCTCTTGGTACAATTATACATTTCCTCAGCATTGTCAGGTCTTTTGGTTGCCATGGCAGTGTGTTTCCATGGAAGTCAAACTTGAAGCCTGTTTCTGCCACTGGAACCGTCCAAAGAAAATTATCAGCCTTGGAAATTAACCAAGCTGCTCTTACGTTGAAAACCAGCCCTCCCACAGCTCCTGAAAAAATAAACATGTCTTTCCATTTCTGACATAGGAGTAAGAGGGAAAAACATACACCTGGGAACATTAGCACCCTTTTGTGCAAAGCACAATATGGAAAGTAAACCCTTCTAAAATGCTTTGCCAAGATTGAGCATGAATATTTGTATTAAGGTCACTTGAAGATATATCATGCGTACAGACTTGCAAAATGTTCTATTCTGCAAGACTTTAAAGAATGTAATTCGGTACTTTGAGATTAATGCAGGTTTACTGTTCTTTTAAGATCAATAAGGGGTTAATTAAATGCTATCAGGATGCCTTGCTTATGACTAAATACTAGTTTACTGAAGGAAACAGTAGGTTAGTGAGTGTCCCTAGCCTCTGTTTGCCTGAAACCAGGAGTGGATGATATCACTTGATGATTGCCTGTTTTCTTCATTCCCTCTGAAGCACCTGGCTTTGGCCACTGTCAGAAGACAGGATCCTGGGATTGATGGACCATGAACCTGACCTGGTGTGGCTGATCTTAGGTTCTAGTTAAATCTTTGATGCTTGCCAACAGCCTCACTGCTTATCCTGACGGTCAGATTTCATCTGCCAAGGCCCACATGTGGGAAACCACATACAACAGAAACCCAAAATGAGGGACCAAGTTAATGCAGGAAAGTTTAAATTATATCCGATTCCTCCTTGTAGAGAAATGACTTTCTATAATCTCACCTTCATAATCATGTGAGGTGAAGGGACACAAAGAGCTGTGCAGAATGTGCAACTAAAGTAAGACATTCCTTGAAAGAAGGGACAACTGTGTTACAAGAAAAATGGTTATGCTGCTCACTGGCTCAGATAAAAGTCATGGGGATGATTCATCAGGTCCTGAAGATGAGTGGGACCTGTCACTCTTGCCAATCTGTAGAAACACAACTCCTCTTTAGATGGCACCTTGATGTGTTGCAACAGGTCAAGGGAGTTCTCTCAATTGCTAACCTGAGTGATTCAGTGGTGATTCAGCCTCTTTTATATTGTCCCACTGGCTCTGATGCGATTCAGCAAAGAAATGGAGACACTTTCCAGTAGGCCACCTTAAAGGCACGGTTTGTGAAGACAAGGACAAAACCATTGATACTCCAAGGACGCAGCTCAGCGAGTACCTAATCTTGTGTTTCATTATCCATCTTCAGGAAGCAAGAAAACTGAAGAATTTAAGCTGCTGGCAAAGGGGTGAATTTTTCACTTGTATAGAAAAAATGGCAAAGACATACCAAATATACCAAACTCCTTAGAAAACACAAGGACCTAACATATTTGAAATCATTAATTCTAATATGAAGACACAGGAGGTAAGAGGGGTAAAAGCATTTAGTGGTAACAGAGCTAAAAAGCACTATTACCCCCTTTATGGATATTGTAGTACTCGGAGCATAACTCCTCTTATTTATGAAGACAAAAAGTGAATCTCCCTCTCCCTTTTGCTGTATTTCCTGCTGGATGCAAAAAACAGATGCATCTAACACACATTTTAATAAAGTATTTGGAACAGGATATGACCAGAGGGCTGACTTTAAAATGAAGGTGATCACCAAGGAGGGACTCAACAAGGTTGATGAATCAGAGATGCTGGCTGTCTGGCTTTGAATTCTGGCCATGTTCAGAGCTCCATGAGAAGATTTACTGAACACTACAATATCTTTCATCTGCTTTCTCCAGTTTTTGTAAAATCAAACACTACACCCCTCAGTGTTGCAAGCTGTACTCTGCCTAGTGAACTGCTGTTCATTTAAAGACAAGACGGCAAATTTGTGATCATCTATCCCTGTAGGATCTGAACTAGGTTTGTTCATTTTTAAAACCACATTCAAGATGAAGATTTTGGGACAACATTCAAAACTTTAAAAGTTCTTAATGGAGTAAAGAAGGTTCATTAAAGGTGGATCAAGTTCAGGAGGTTCACTTAGCTTCTAACTTTATATGGGGGGGAATCTACAACCAGTTTCACAAGGTAATGTTTTTTCAGCTGAACACCTAAAAAAAAGAACCAGCTAAAGTTAGCTCAGATGGCTGCATTCCTCCTCTTAAAATTAGTCGCCTCTAAAACTTAATATGTGCCAACTAGAACTTGAGACTACAGGACATCAGGTGATGTTCAGAATCTTTTCATAAGCTTTGATTTGACACCAAATATATATTGTTCACCTGCATTCAAGGGCATGGTCTCAAATTTAAAGGGACGGTTGAGAAATGTCTTCTGGATTCTATGTATCCGAAGGCTAAAATTCTCTTCTATATGCATAGTAGTCTTTACTCATTTACAGTGTACAAATAGCCATAATGGTCTGCATCAATTGTAAGGGTGCAAGCCTTTACATCAAACAATGTGACCACATTTTAAAATCAAAATAACAGTATGACCTACATTTACAAGAGCCGGATGCTACCCTAAGAGATACTGAAGCATCTCTCCTCCAGCCCTCCCAGCAGGACCTACGGGCAGCAGCAGCTCTGATTTTCAAACAGGCAATTCCTCATTGTATGTTTGTGTGTAAATATGTGCATGGTATGCTTCATTTCCTACTGTTCCCTACAGAATGAGCAGGGAGAATGGGCCAGTAAGCCAGCAGATCTTCCAAGATCCATGGAGATGCCATGGCCACTGCTCAACTGGCCTTCCCTCACCTGACAATGCGGCTCCTTCTACCTCCACTGGATAGTAGCATCTGCAGAGGTATGGGGCTTGACACAGGAGATCACTAGGGGAAATTTATTACCTGCGTTACTCAGGAGGTCAGACTGGCTTTAAAAATCTAGAAATTAGTTTTACCATGAAAGAGATTATTACAGCACCAGAGATGGATAAAGAAATAAGACAATATAGAAGGTAAATTAAGTTTAATTTTCAGTACACAAGTTAACAAGAGTGTCAAAGAGAGGGGTAAGCAAATAGTTTCCTGAGTTTTCAGTCTCCAAAATCAGACCAGAAATACATAGTAAATGATGGAATGTATTAAATTTATAATTTAATATATTTTAAAAAACAAGGCTAAGCACAATTCACAATCTTTACCACTGACACAATATATAAAATAGTTTAAATAAAATATAACGTTTTCTTATTAGTCACCAATACAGCATGTTGTATAAAAATATTTATATATAAAAATACACACACACACTTCTCAAAAGGCAAATGTGAAACTCTCTGACAGACTGGGTGATGAAATCTGCTATAGTTTAGATTTCTCCATTTCCACTGGTTTCCTGGATTGGTTTCCTGTGTTTATTCTCTAGCTGTTTGGGATGATTAATCCTGAAATTTGAAGGCATATTTTTCACCTGCCACGACACATTAGTGTAAATTTTCAAAAATGACTAGCACTTTTGGGTTCCCAGCCTGAGACAACTTAAAGGGGCCAACTTTCGCAGTGTGGGTGCCGAGCGCTTTCTGAAAACTAAGTGTGGTTAAGGTACTTCAAGTTGAATACTTGAAATTGCTAGTGACTTTTGAAAATTTGGGCTAATGCACTTCCATGATAGCTCTTGAACTACCTTGGTTCAGTCTGCATAATGTAACAATGCAGTAACAAAACCATTCTGATCTAAACCTCAACCATGTGGTTTGACTGCTGCAAGTGCCTGACCATGCCCCCTCCTCCCTCACACACTGTATCTTCCCACTGGCTGGAAAAGCTCAAATTTCTCACCAAAATAATAATACTTGATTGGAACCTGTGCATTCACCCTGCTACATCAAGAAATGCAATCAGGATAACACAGGAAAAAGTAATTAGGGACATGCTCCTCATGAGGTAAAGATTCCCTACATCATTATCCTTAGTGTAACATACGTATAAAGTTTCTCTGCAAAGACTACTGTATCAGATTCAGATTTAAGAATAGTATCAGAGGGGTAGCCGTGTTAGTCTGGATCTGTAAAAGCAGCAAAGAATCCTGTGGCACCTTATAGACTAACAGACGTTTTGGAGCATGAGCTACATGCAGCTGACGAAGTGGGTATTCACCCATGAAAGCTCATGCTCCAAAACATCTGTTAGTCTATAAGGTGCCACAGGATTCTTTGCTGCTTTTACAGATTTAAGAATGTCACTGGCAAGAAAAGGTGGAATTTAATGTATTAAAACAGAGGTAAGTCTGAGTACATTCTAGTTATGAGAATATAAAGAGGTGTCTGGTATAGAAATAAAACAATGTTCGGGGTCCACATGCTTGCCTAAACCTCCCCCTCAAAAGATGAAAATCTACTTCCCGGCATTTGGTTCATTTCCAAGGCCCTGAGCCAGTTACATGCTTGAGCATCCTCAGCATCTTGCAGGATGTGCTTATCTCCAACTGAAGCCAATGGGAGTGGAGAGTGCTCATCAAATTGCAGGGTCCAGCCTTAAGAATCCTCTGCACTTCCTGAGTCAGTAGGTGTGAAGGACAAGGGGCACTCACGGCCTTTTGGTGGGTTGAAAGAAGTGTACGGAGTAGGTCATTAGCAGCAGCTCCAGCTGATGAAAGCAGCAGCACCAAGAGGCTCCAAAGGAGCAGCACCATGGTTTCCTACACAAGGGTGGTTGAGTTGGGGTTAGAAAGCCTTTGTGCTCTGACATGCAAAGCAAGAGAAGAACTTTTCCAAATGTCCTCAAGTCTACATTTTAAAGTGGGCTCTTTTAAGAGAAACAAGGAAAGCTTAGTGGTTTATCATCTCTGGTAACAAAGCAGCAACCCTGCTTTCTTTAGTTTAAAAAGAATTTCGATTAAATTGTCCTAATCAACCAAATCCGTCAAGCACAAACATTCCTACAAAATATATCCATTTAAAGGTATAAGTCCCTTTATAAATGAGCTTCCTACTAAGTCATTAAACCTTGATGTCTATTAGACTTTAAAAATACATGAAGTAAAGCTGACCAATCCCATTAGAACCTATAGCAGGGTCAGCATGTCAAAGGGCTGCATGAGTGACTGGTTGGAAGTCACCATTTTTGGTGGCTTGGGTCATTGCTCTGCGTTTGGCTAAGCGGGATTTGGATGGGGGAGAAAGCTTCATGGAACACATGGCCTGAGCAATGTTCTCTTGCTCTTCATCCAGCTCATTCTCGTGCTGTGACAGCTGACGGTTAAGGGCAATGGCCTCTGCCGCAAAAAGTGTCAGGTCTTTCGTGCTGCTGTTCCTTCTGCAGGAAAAGGAAAATCAGGTTATACAACGTGTGCACAGAAACCACAGGACCCAACTTTGCACCTGCCAAGTCTTCTTAAGGAAATATTTGTTTAGCAAGCAAGACACTTTCCAGTTTTGTTTTCATACTTGTACTTGTTAGTATGACTAGTGATTCACGTTATAATGTGGATCTGGTCCCACGGTTTTGGCACAAGTCTGGGACTCCAGAAACCTGGGTTCAAGTCCCTTTTCCTCTCACTGACTTTGTGATACCTTTGACGAGTCACAGTCTCTCTGTACCTCGTATCTCTTCTGTAAAATGTGGATAAGAGTTTCCCCTCTGACAGGGGTATTGTGCAGAGAAATACATTAGAAGATTGTGAAGCGTACTGATACTAAAATAATGGGGGCCACAGAAGACGGACAGACTTAGAAAGCACTTCAGAAATAAATTAATCCTGCTGCTATTATGACCCCAGCCTCTCTATAACTAGACACTGTACATAAACCTCAGTGAGGTAAGTACAATGTTCTTGTTACAGAGGGGAATGAGCCCCAAGAAGTTAAGTGGCTCACCCAAAGACACACAGTGATCCAGTGGCAGAGCTAGGAATAGGACCTGGTGTTCAGACTTGCAAAACCCTTCTGTCACAGGGCCCATCGCTCAGCATTTTTCACCAAAACTCTGTCTCTGAGGCCTGATCTTACTCCCTCTTGAATTAATGGCACAATTCCCACTGACTTCAGTGGGAGAAGGATCAGACCGTGTGTGTGCAGCAATCATTCACCATCACTGAAATACAGCTTCCTTAGACAAGGTGCGCCTACACATCTTTCCTTCTGTGCCCCACACCTACCATCTCATAGACTCATAGGTCAGAAGGGACCAATCTGATCATCTAGTCTGACCTCCTGCACAAGGCAGGCCACAGAACCCCACCCATCCAATTTTATAACAACCCCTATCCCAGGACCGAGTTATTGAAATCCTCAAAATTGGTTTGAAGACCTCAAGCTGCAGAGAAACCACCTTCAAATCCCTCCAAGCATCTCAACACAGAGGAATGCCCTTTATTGCCTCTCCCACAACTAATCAAGATTAGATTAAAAAAATCCCAAGCATTACCAAACAAAAAAATTATAGCAACCATATGTGCAAAATAAGTGTGCTTTCCCTAAAGCAGTGCTCCCAAGTTGTTACCCTAACGCTCTCCCACATAACCCAGGTGGTGAGATGACTTTAGTCAAGTAAGCGTCATCTCAGCTAAATGTCTCTTGCTCTCATGCCTTTTTATTCCATGTGGAACACAGGGCCTTCACCACTGCCTTCTATCTTTGGTGGCCTCTTGCTGCACTCTGGGCTTCTTCCCATGGTGTTTGGACAGCTTTCAGTTCTGCTTCTACTGTGCAGGCCCACGTTAGCTTTGTTCTACTTTGTTGCCTCTTGCCCTGAGAGTTCCAGTCCAATGCCTGTCTTGTTATGTTATTCTCAACTAAAGCAACAGATTCTTAACAAGGACGGTTACCTTTGAAGAACTTGTGGCGTGGGTAATCCCCTTTCAGGAGCCTGCTATAAAATTTTAATTACAAAGTTAGGTAAATTTCCTTACTGTACTTGCATTTGTGCTGCCCAAGATTTTCCAACTGAAATCTAGTCTCTGCCCACCCCTCATTGTTACAACGAAAAAACACTTCGTATTTAATGACAGATTTTCTGTTTTCCAAAGACATTAATAGGACTCAACACATTTCTCAACTCCCCTGTCTTTAAAAGAGATCCCATAGGGAATTCAATAATTGCGCAACTTTAAGACAGTTTAATAACTGAGAAGCTCTAAATATAGTATAACAACAAGAGCAGAACAAGCTATATTTGTATCTAGTACAAATATGATGTACATGCTCTCCTGAACTGGAAACTAACATACAAGATCATGCAAAATATTAGGGGTCCTCAAAGCCCTCATCTAGAATTTACCAGGATTCTTAATCACTGTATTAGAGATCGTATGTCCCCAAAATAACTTCTCCAGTCCAGTGCTTGGCAGCTACAGGGAAAGCTATTTAAATGCACAGGCCAGTAATGCTGGGGAGCAAAAAGAGTGCCTTACATTAGCACCTAGATAGATTCCTATTAATATCACATATCCATGGTGCATATAGCAGCTGGAGGAATAAAACCATTGGATTTTATTTACTTGATTAAACAAGGCACACACCAATACAGATATGGGCAGTGGCCATGCCTGAAGAAGATGGCTTGTTGTCTGACTCAGGAGAAGCCAATCTGCAATGTTTTAAAATGATACTTACCCCTTGCAGCCATACATGCCGAAGAACCTGACCAGCACCAAGTCTTGCCTTGGCATCACGAACTAGCAACTTTGAGATGAGATCTTTGGCATCATTGGATATATGAGACCAGTCCTTGTCCGGAAACTCATACTTGCCTTCCTGGATACTCTCAAAGAGCTTATTCTGCCAAAAGAATATTCATTTACACTAAATATTAACTGCAAGTAAGAGAAAAGGTTTTGTTCCTGCCCTTTACAATGTTCCAAACCCAAAAAACTCTATACCCTTCAAAACAGCAGGTCCCAACTTCTCACTCTTAGCTGGAGGGCTTTGGTAGTTTATGTTAAACCCAGCTAGTGACAACGTAACCAGAGGCCCAAACTCCAAGATACAAGTCTCCTAGCCCATGATAGGAAGAGGGGTTGCCAACTCTCAGACTGCAAATTTAAGAGGGGCACTCAATATATTAGCATCCATAACTCACAATTCTACCTCACTCTCCCTACTTACGAATTAAAATTTATTCTCTCAGAGGATTACTAGTTGGGTTATAGGAAAAACCCAGAGTGGCTTGCTTTGCAGCCCAATCTCATGTGCCAGCCAGCCCTGTAAAGTTCACATGGTTATACAAATCTCTCCCAAACCTCTCAGATTATGCAGTCACCTGACAGACTCTGCAGACTTCTCCCCTGTCCCAGCCACAGTCTGTGCCACAGTTCCCCACAAAAGGGGGATAGCCACTGAGCATGATATACAAAATCACACCCAGACTCCACAGATCACAGCGCTTGTCGTAGAACGTGGCCTCCTCTGTGAAGACTTCGACCACCTCTGGTGCCATGTATTCCGCAGAACCACACTAGCAAACAGAATTCAAATTCATTTTCAATGGGAGTGGTGATGAATGATCAATGCAACCAATACAACATGCAAAAAGGGGACCATGAAACTGGATAAGATTGTCATCTTTGATGAACTACTTAAGAGTAATGCCAGGTGATTGTAAGAAGTGGTCTAAGATGGGACTGGGAGTCAAGGTGTACTGAATTTTAATCATAGCTCCGACAGGGGCAACGTAGCTTTAAGTCAAGTCAGAACTATTTGGCTTTTGCATCCCTCAAGAATGAAATGGGGCTGCGGAGAGGCTTAATGTTTAGAAAGTTCTCTGACCATGCAAAATGCTACGCGAGATATCCAGCTCTAGCTTTCCTAGGTGTGCAGGGGTAAGAGGAGCACAGAGCACTTGAAAATTCTTGAAAAAAAGCTTGTTTAGTGTTTATGGTTTTTCAAAATGTAATGCATATCTAACTAATTGCCTTTGTGACAAAAAAATCTAACAATACAAGTGGACTGTGTTCTATAAAAAATTTAAAAAATTAACTCCTGCTCCACTGTTAGATTATCCTTTCATTGGACTGTCAAAAATAAATTGTCTGAGTTTATGTAAGCAATTTGTGTTACAACCAGACAGACAGCGGAAAAACAGTAATGTAGCTTGAAATTCAGTCTTCTGCACATAATTTAATTGCTCAGTCCCCCGAGGCTCAACTACCCATTCCAAATATTGGGAAACATACTGAATAATATTGTATAAATACGTATTGAAAATGAGTTTTAAAGCCAATCTACAGTCAGACCTACCAGAGAAACAAATACACAAAATTTTAAAAGTTCTGAGATTGATCTCTGTCAAGCTAGAGTGTTTAATACACACAACAAATATTTTAGAATATACAATGCAAGAAAAGCTGGTTGGCTTAAGAGGATCACTAGCTTTTAGTCAGATGTTTTGGAGAATCCTCAAAATTATGATTTAAGTTGTCTTCCTGGCTGTGAATCACAAAGTCTCATTGACTGCACACAAGCACCAACTAATGCACACAGTATGTTACTGCTATCATTGGCTAACTACACCGCTGGCTTTTGGATGGCACAGCAAGATTCGTGATGGCATCTGAGAAGGATAAATCATGTGAAAAAGCTGCTTGCAGAAACATGAGCAATCAAACAGAATCAAAAACTGAAACAATTCCTTCACAGTCAGCAGCAGATGGACCACCAGGGCACTTTTTCCATCCTTTTATTTTTGTATTGCATCCCCTCAGGACTGAGGAAACAAACCTTTTATGGACCGAAAACCATCTAAGCTGTTTTTGCAGCTGCCCAAGAAATATCCTTTGCATATGCTAACTGTATTTCATCTGTTAAACAATGAAAGACACAGAATGTTCATAGCAGGTTCATCCAGGCTGGGTAAGGAATGGTGTCCCTAGGCTCTGTTTGTCAGAGGGTGGAGATGGATGGCAGGAGAGAGATCACTTGATCATTACCTGTTAGGTTCACTCCCTCTGGGGCACCTGGCACTGGCCACTGTCAGTAGACAAGCTCCTGAGCTGGATGGACCTTTCGTCTGACCCAGTATAGCCGTTCTTATGTAATGGGTGTGACTATTGTCCTTCCCCTCCTCAAATGGAAAATCCGAGGTAGTGTATAAGAAATGGACAGTCCTAGCTACTAGACCTGTGCTCAATGGGTGCATCTTCTACTGTGATGTGTTTCTTTATTCCTTTCCTATTTACAGAAGGATTATTTTTAAAAGAGAAGTAACAGAGCTAAGTTATGGTGATTTGATTTCCTCCCCAAACAGAGCTTCTCTCCAGTTGGAAGTTCATTGTAACTGGAATTGCAATGGGCACATTTTAGTGTTTTGAACACTGATTTTTGTTCTATTTACTATTTATTATTTGTATGGGGACAGTGCCCAGAGACTTCAGTCAAAATCAGGCATCCGTCATGCAAACTGCCGTACAAATACAAACATGGCTCCTCACCCCCAAACGTTTACAATTTAATTTCAGACAAGAGACAACTTGCAAATATAACAAATATCTCGTTTGCAAAAGGCTAGTAGCTGTGCGCATAACTGGATGGGTCTCAATCATTTACATGGAGTTCCCTCCCCTACCCCTTAAATAGAAAAAGCCTGCAATTCACAGTCTCTGCGGCCTTAGACAAGGAATTGGTTTAGTATGATCTCTCCATATTTAGAGTAGTTCCAGTAAGCCCTTTATAACCTTTCCTTTAGTGGTCTCAGTGGTTGCTTTACAGTATAAATAATGGAGCAGAAAATAGTGGTTTACATACTGGAGTAGTTAATTCAGGAGTAGTTATTGGAGTACATGCACTGTTGAGTTTCACTCCACTACCAAGGTCAAAGTCACATATTTTCACTGGTGACACCTGAAAATGGGAAGAAGGGGGAAGAAAAGGAAAAAAGTTAAGAGGTTATGGAACCCAGAAACAAAATAATTACACAGGTGTCAGTCCCCATGGCATGAAAATTTTAACTTTAAAAAGGTATTAAGAAAATAAAAGAGCACCTTTTCTGGAGATTCACACAATATGTTTTCAGGCTTCAGATCCCTATGTGCAATGCCTAAAACATATGAGAAGACACTGATAAAATGTGCGTTAGATTCCCTCAATTTCTTCATCTTACTCTACCTTTCTTCACTGCAAGGCGGCCTCACAGGGCTATTCTGAGTCTAGGTCCGATATAAAAAGCTACCTAGCCTAAGGTTCTTTAATGACAATAAATAGATGATAAGCAGCATATGTTTGGATAGCACTGTACATGTCCCGCTGTGAAACACTTTGGAATTACTCAGTGCACACCAAAATAATGCCCTAAGTGGCTTATTAAAACCAATGTGCTCTAAGAAATATTTACACATACGTGCATGCATGATAGTTTAGCAGCCAATCAGAGCGGCTGATGGAATGACCAACTGGGGGGCAAGAAGGGCCCTGTATAAGACTCGCAGCAGAGCAGTTGTTGAGTAGAGCTCGAGAAGTGAAGCCTGGGTGACTGGTTGGCTGAAAGGGCAGCAGTAGTACCGTGGACAGCTCACTGCAGACAGGACTGAAGCCAAGGGAAGGCTGCTGAAGCCCAGGGTGCCTGGCTGGCACGAGATGCAGCAGGATCAGTGGAAGGTAAGTGAGGGTGGGCTGAAGCCCAGGGGGACTGAGCACAGAACCTGGCCAGGCCAACGAGGTACCCAGATGGGCCCCGCTGGTCTGAGTGAAGACTGAGCCCAGGGAGGCCTGCTGAAACACCACCAGCTGCAGATACCGACTGGGTGGCTGAAGAAGGCAGTGCCTCTGGGAAGAAGGCTAATAGCTACGGCCCAATACCAGGGCCGAAATAAGAACTTGGGACTGTATACCCCAGAAGGGGGGACAGCGTATGCAGCTCGGCCGGAGGCCTAAGTTACTGAAGACCTGCCAAGAGAAACATCAGCTGGGAGAGTGCTTGTGAGAGGCAGGCACTGCCCTGATGTAAGACCAAAAAAGAAAACCAGGCTCATACCTAATTGAGAGAAAAGGGGCCATCCACGAGAGGTGGGTGCCTACCCCCTGCCCCCGTGAAAAGAACTGTGTTTGCAGGTCAGAGAAAAGGGGGCGTCCACGAGAGGTAGGTGCTGACCCCGTTATACCAAAACCCAGATGATTGGAGACATCCAGAAACCCAGAAAAGGGAATAATTTGGAAGTTTGTTTACTTGATTGTTAACTGATTTCTTGAGGGCACCACAAAACAACTGAGTCTTAAGAAGGCACCTGAAACACCCATCCATGCAAAAAACATATGAAGGTGGTTTTACAGCACTGAAGCACTTCTTCATGCACCTGATCAGCCAGTTACCAAAAATTAAATCCAACACTAAACTTAAGAAGGGTGGTTATAGCAAATGAACCACCAGAAGTAAATCACTGAACTGCATGACTAACTTGTTTGCAGTTTAATGACCGTCTCAGCAACATAATTTTTCAAAAGTTGCTAAGCTTTGACACATATGCTATTTACTATTTTGGAGTATGAGAAAGTAAGGGTGCTTTATAAATAACCACGTAGGAGAAGAGTCAAAGCCTATTAGTTTAGGACATTAAGCCATTTCCTGCAGTTTACCAACAAAAATAGTTACATTTCTAACCAAAAGGATTCTTCAAAGTGTTAATACTGGTGCAACCCGCCTTTGTGTGTGGAACAGTGTTGTGATCAAGATTGTCTTAAGATAACATGTCTGGGATTTCTAGCTAGTCTCCCAATATTTGTCCCTCTATTTGTCTCCAGCTCCTACAATGTATTTCCCTGCTGTGTGTTAAGGTTTTGCGGGTTGCAGATTCTCATTTGCATTTTTGGGTGTATTATGTAACAAATTCACTTTGTAATTACTCCACAGTGCCTTGGAAGGAAAGCAGCCGCCTTTTAAATATTTATATAATGGTTTGTTAGCTAGCCATGGGGTTTCTTCCCAAGTGTGCCATGTGAGTGTTCGGGGAAACTATCATTCCCTTAAGTTTTAGAATATCACTAACTGGAAGATTAGCTGTCTTGTTGATAAGGAACATTTGAGTTAAGAAGTCACTAGCAGCATTAGCACCATGACAAAATGATGTGTGATAACACTGCTTTAATTTCCTGTTTACTTTAATATTGTGTGAGCCACTTACTAATTATTTTAATGCCACACAGTAGAACCATAAAGTAAATGGGAAATCAAAGGAGATATTACTGCAGGTGATTCTGCAACAATGTTCATGCTGTACTGTTCTTCACCAAATGACAAAATCCAAATCAGAACAAAAAGTTGAGTCACTGTTTATGAAGCCATTTTGCAAAAGCTTCCCTTGTCTCCCCTTTCCAAAGGAAAGCTAATGATTGACAGTAATTACCAGAGCAAGAAATGAGCTGAGTGGGGAACTGAGCCATCCTGGATTTTACTTGTGACATTTCCCAGCACTAAGTGCCTCAATATTAAATGCAAACCATTTTTTTTTAAAATAAATTCATCTACTTTTGCTAGACACGCTCACCTCTCCACGTCTGGGCAAATGTGAGGAAAGCTCAACATGCTGACATCTGCGGTATGTCTTGAACAGTCACTACCATGGACAAGACCATAATCCATATATAGGTTAACATATGCTTTTACTATAACCTTAACAATTTCTGCACTTTCCCTAGATACTCTGCCTGAACTTCCTGTGGCTCAATTTACCCATCACTCTAAGCCATAACTCTCAAACCACGCGACACAAGGGGCAGATCCTCAGCTGCTGTAAACTGTCATCACTCCATTAGAATCTCTCCCACAGCATTTACACTTGTAGATCATTGCCTCACCTTAGTCATCATATAGCCAAGCTATTAAGATTAGCAAAACATCTTTCTCCATAAATCAGTTCCATCAGCTGGTTAGCTAGCTTAAGATCTTCTCTGTATTCCACCCCCCAATTTGACCTCTGTATTAAAGTGCATAGAGTTATACAATATTCTATATACCTTAAGTCTGCCATTTTATTTGTTCTTCAATTGCTTAACATTACATTAGTCGCTGAAAGCCCATGCTGCTGTCCAGGTACAATTTCTAAAGTCACGTGTATAAACAGCTAAAAATGGCTAAAAACTTATTAACTGGACATCAGACCACAAATTCCACTGATGATTGAACATCATGAAATTCTGAACAAAAACTTTCAACCATGCTTGTAGCTTCTTCAAACCCTTCACGCAGACTCAGACATTTTAGGCTTCAGATAACAATCTTGGAATATTATATAGATTCTTTACCTTTTATGGGCTTAATCCAGCAAGGTGCTGAGCACAAGGGCCCCACTCCAACAAAAGACTTAAGCACATGAATACCTCTGGGACTTAAAGATAAGCACATGCTTAAGTGGTTTGCTGAACTGGGACCAGAGTGCTCAATATCTTGACGGACAGAATCCTAAACCTATAGAACATTTGCAATCCTGATTTGTTGGGTGGAACAAGGGCAAGGAGTAAATACCTTTATACTGTCCATTGCAGACAGAGATTTAATGTCTGGTTACATGCAATCTAATTCAGACACTCTGACAGTGCAGTGAGGAGAGCAGGTGTCAATAAACAAAGTAACTTAATTCAGATAAGACCACCAAACAGCCAAATGGTAACTGTTTTAATTGTGCCCATGGAGTTCTGTGTCAATATATTAAAGCTGTGCAAAACACATACAACATATTTAGATTTAGAGCTTGAGAATCCACCCCAAATTGTAAAAAGGACAGGGAACAAATTCTGCAGTGAGATTATTTTCCACAAAAAGACGTGCACATATTTTTGCTCTTGCACAAAGTTCTACTGAAATCAGTTCATCTTCAGCCAGGCATGAGGATTCGCTTGCCTGCAGCTACTAGCATGGTTGCAGCCTTTAGGCTGGAGAAAAGATCTTAAAGTAAAAATAAGCTACTGTAACTGAACAGAGCTATTCTCAATAAATATTGTGAAAAGAATCCAGGTGAGACTGTAAAAAGTAAAAATAGTTCTGTTCCAATAGCCATCACATGCTGGTTTAAGCACCAAACAAAAACAGACCTAACTTTCAATATTAACTCTCCCTGCCTGGTGATCTAAATCTTCCAACAGGAGATATCCACTTAAACACAACTCTTACTAGAAAATATTTGGGAAGATAAAAGGAAATTTGACATGACTGGAAGGTTAGCAAAGTTAATGCTTAGTTCTGAATATTTATGGATTAAACTTTGTAATTTGTCTGGCATGTAGAACCTCAATTAGGAGCACATAGAAGGGTTTTGGTTTTTTTACCTTTAGTATGCAGAAAATCCAGAGCAGACGCAATGTCTCTTACCACCCTGCTGGCTTCCCGTTCATTAAAGTGCTTTCGCTTTTGTATGTGGGCTAGGATCGAACCTGTGAAAGTGACAGGCCAACAGAAGAAGAGAAGACTATTTGAAGCAGAGCTACTGAATGCAAATACTGCCAGTATCAAACACCAAAGGCCCTGCATATATTGGGATTGGAGTTGTGTTAGCTTCAACCTCTTTGTAACTAGCACAGGTCTGATCCCAGTGTGAGCAATGCTAAAATTTAGAAGACTATTCATAATTAGAATAGGATTTCACGCTTGCTCAATTAACATGTTACATGGGTTTTGTTTCATTCGGTATTAGTTTATATTTTTATGGAAAACATGTCAATGTAACTAGGAATAGAAACTTTAGAATCCTTCATGTCTTTGATTATTCTTCGGATTAGCTTGCTGGTAACTTGCACATTTGGACAAAAACACAGAACGACAGAAAAAGGATACAAGAAGGCATACCTGATACACAGTCAGGGCTGGCTCCAGCGTTTTTGCCACCCCAAGCGGCAAAAAAAAAAAAATAAAATAAAAAAGTGCCGCAATCGGCGGCAGCTCTACAGCCGCCACTTCATTCTTTGGCAGCAATTCGGCAGCAGGTCCTTCCCTCCGAGAGGGACTGAGGGACCTGCTGCCAAATTGCCACCAAAGAGTCAGACATGCAGCCCCTTTCCTTTGGCTGCCCCAAGCACCTGCTTGCTGCGCTGGTGCCTGCAGCCAGACCTGTACACAGTTTTGCAAGAGTGAAAATCTAGCATGTTATAATGAACTGAAAGTGCACAAAAGACCCTGATTTGGTAGAAAGTGGGTATTACTGCAGATATGCAAATATTCTGTGTGTGTAAAACAGCACTGGCCTGGTAGGGAATTTCAAAAATGGAGCTAACCACGGCCTAGCACCTGGGTTGCTGCTGAATGTTTGCTACAGCACAGTGGGACTATATCTGCTGTGGCACAGAAGGACCTGGATGTCATCTAATTTTGTGTAATCGTCGCTTGACTGACAAATAAATTGCTGTAGAATCTAAAGACACTTTTGTCCCTCAGTGCCAAAAATAAAACCCCAACTTCTTCTTTTAGATGTGCATTTAAAACTTCCACTAAAGTCAAGGTGAGATGCTGATATATTAGGGCAGAATGTCCCGCTCTGTGCTAGGTCTTGTTCAGGATTCCATTCAGACACAACACTAGTGAACTTTCAGACAATATTAGTGTCCCTTTAATACAGGATAAAGACTTTTCTGCAAATAGGTGCAGATTTTCCTCCAACATAAAATCTTTCAAGGCTCACAGTTAATGTTGCCCACTACACTCCTACCACTCTAAATGGCTTTAAACTCCTTTTCTTTTTTCCCCCACACACTCAGCACGATTGTTATATTTACCAGAAAGGTCAGGTAGTGAGGACCAAGGACGAATTGCTGCCTGTTGATATGAAATCCTTGAGGCAGTGGATGTTTATACACTGAGCTACTTCAGTCCTATTATTATTTTAAATTGGTAGATGCCCAGGAAGGAAACCTCACGTGTTGTACTATGTGGAGGGTGATGCTGCCCCATATTTATCTATTAGGCAGCTGTTGCCACTTTGCATAGTATTAGTTTATACTAAAACCCATACTAGTGCCAAAAACAGACATAAAAATAACCTTTCTACTCCTTTGCGAGATTCCCATTTATTCTTCCCATGATTGCATTAGCTGTTTTGGCCACTGCGTCACACTGGGAGTTCATGCGCAGCTGATTAGTGACCCTGAAAAAGATTTGGGGGCTGTGGTGGATGAGTCCCCCATCTTGTAAGTATGGCCTCCATATTTTGTTCTTAGATGTATACATTTACTTTTAGACATACTAAAACGCACATTTATTTGCTTGCGCGCAGTTTACCAAGAGATTTAGGTCATTCCGTATCAGTGACCTGTCCTCTTCATTTTTACAATTTTCCCATTTTTGTGTCATCAGCATCATCACTGATAAAATTTGTTATGTATACTGTATCATTTGTTCAAAAGGGACTTTTGGGAATGGAGAGAGAAGACCTTTAGGATGCTCTGGAATGAACGAATGAATGATATGTGCTCTAAATTCAATCTTGTTCCACATTCAAGTGGGTTTATTATGTAAATTAAGCAAAAAAAACACCTAGATTTAAACATAAGCAATTTAGACATTTTCTTTAAAAGCTCTCGGGCAAAGAGCTTAGTGATAGTTGAGGGTCTGTTTAACCAATTACCCTGTCATAGTAAGGCATGACTGCAATGGGAAAGTGCAAGTTATGCAACCCTCTAGCTAACTGCACAGACACATAGCTCAGGCAATGGAGTCCCAAACAAACATATTTGCAAAGTGATGTGAGAGCTGAATACAACCTTACACGTAAACCAAATTATAGTCAGAAGTGCCAGACAGACTGCTGAGGACAAAACCAGTATCTGATGGAGTATATGTAGTGTTGCATGTCAGGCATAAGAAATCAGAGCTTCACCCCTAACTCATCCTATTTCAAGTGTGTTTCAATGGTACTAGTTTCAATACACAGATATAAAACTTACACATAGACACGGAGTTCAGATCCCAACCTCAGCTGGGGAGGTGGGCTGAAGGAGAGAGCTCCTCTTATAACTTGTAAGTACACCCCCACAAACCCAACTGATACAGACCTATACACACAGCCCCTTTATTACACTCTGATAAAATGGGTTACAAGTTATTTGGGAAGAGCATGGAAGGAGGGAGGCAGACAGAAAGGGGACTCATACTTTCAAAGCATGAACTTATTGTAAGACTGTTCCCAGCTTCTATTTGAGATAAGCCTTATTTAACTAAACTCGTATGGGAAGACTGCAATTCCTGCAAAAGACACAATTCAACATCAAAGAGTTTGGGGCCGGTTAACAGCTAGCATTTTAAAAAGACAAGAGAAGCATGTTACTTTTTGAAATATGCCGTTACTATTGATGTTTCAAGAGAAAATTTGTATCTAGTGTTTTGCTAAAGAAAAACCATGGATGAACACCGATACCCCTAGCACTGTCTCTTGTCAAGCACCACTTTTGCCTGACTAGCAGTGGCAGAAAGCCCACTCCCTTGCGAGGTGGTTAAGACACCTTCCTTACTAACCCATCAGTTTCCATGTTGCTGAAAACCAGTGGCCAAGCATGCTTAATGGACGAGCCCTCAAAAGATTCATAAGCAAGCTGATACAACTAAGTGTCATAAGCCAGAAGCAAGGTATTATTTGCAACAGCTCCCCATAGCTTTCCAGAAATAATAAGTGATTGAACATCTACATCATATTATTAGGAGGTAAAATGCTGCCACAGAGAGTGCTGTGATAATGTGACAGCGTGACAATGTGACATCCGGAGGTGTCTGTATCTGCTAAGATCATGCAAAACATTTCTGAAATTTCATCCCATTTTCCCCCTCTCTATTGATACTATTTGACTTGATAATTATACTCCAAATCTTCCAGCCTAACAAAGTTGAACATTTCATTATTTAACTATAAAGCAGAAGATTTGTAAATGTATGATCAGCTACATCAATATGCATCTTATCATGCATTTAAAATAAATCCTTCATCCTGTTTTAAAAAGAGATCTTTTTAAAACACTGAAACAATGACAGATAAAGCTAACTCTTAATAAAAATTCACAAATATAATGTACAGTACCTCCTCGCAATTTCTCAAAGACAAGGTAATACCTTGTGTCATCTTCAAAAAATTCTATTAACTCCAAAATGTTCCTTAAATAGAAAATAAAACAAGCAAAACAATTGAAAAGTGTGTTAAATATTTCTTTATATGCTAAAAATATGAAGTGCTAGAAGTAACCCAAAAATGACAATACTAATTGGGAAATCGGTTATTTTTGTAGTCTGTGGGATTAAAAAAAAATTGTATGTTCACCTTACACGGGTCAGATTCCACTGCTTAAATTTCACATAACTGAAAACTAAAGCAGTCTACTAGGCAGGGTTATAAAAAGAGAGCAGCTGAATGGTAACAGAGAAAAATGAGCTGTTATAGTTTGCAGTTAACAATTTGGAACTGCATGTCTGTCCTGAAGGCAAGAACAAAAATAATTACTTGCCATTCTTCTTCCCTATAAGTCACAGAGTAGAATTTGACACTGTTTGAAGGAGACAGCAACATCTGTCTGGTAGACTTTAGGCTCAGTGTGATAACCAACAGGTCACAACTAAGCATTGCGGCAGAAAGTATAAACATCCCTTGTTGCCTTAAGAATTACAACATACAAGGTCAGTCTGCATTTAAGTAAATATGAAATTCATACTTTGCACGTTGTCATTAAAGTTTCGTTTTTTTAATCACTTACGTATTGGATGCACATGAATTGTTAGGTGCGTACCAGAAATGAAGATACAATGATACATCCCTCAAAGAATCTAATAAGTTCTACCAGTTGTTTTAGAAATGGCCTTACAAAAGCAGTTGTAACACCAGGCAGTATGAAAATGAAGCGTAATGAGGTGGTCATTCTTTCAATTGCCTTTGATAACTCAACATTATCTTCATCCCTACAGTATTTCCATGGTTAAATGTGTCTGTACAAAGCCTGCCACAGTGGAGTTGTAATCCTGCTGCAGAACAAATAAATAATAAGGAACACGGCAAATACTGAGATAATGGTATCTAAGGTCTTTTCAGACAAATATGGGACTTTTTAAAAAAATTATTGGAATGAAATCCATTTAACATTCAAGCATATTACCTCCATGCTGATCTGGCTGCCAATAAGTTTTAAAATTTCATTTCCCCCCCCCCACTATTTTCTTAAACTTTCACATAAAATATAGTAGGTATGTGAGTTACACATCCAAAACATTAAGACTAAATTAAAATTGATTTGAAGGAGAAAAATGCACTTCTGTCCCTTCCTGCACCACCAGTTCTGAGAGACACCTTCTAAAGACGAAAATAAGCAATACTTACTTGTTACCCTGACATTGATACAATGTTTCTACTTCACGAAAAACACGACTTCGACTGTGTCCGGTGTTTTTCTCAATTATCTGTTAAAAGAATTGGAATCTATATTTAAAAATGACTCTGTGGCCCACATGTACAGTTATGGCTTTGGGTTCAGAGGTCCTGGGTTCAAATCCCAGTCATGCCTTGTCCCAGGGAAACATCCACAGCTTGTCTAGTTTCACATGTGAAGGCGTTAGTCACAGCACTGGAAAGCATGAAGATACTATAGTAATGATGGCAATCTAAGAACTGAAAAAGAGGAGAAAAAGGGACATTCAAAACCCAAATTACCACATTTTAAATTTACGTGGCCAGAAAAGGAAATCCTTTAGAGTTTTTACAAGAAAGAGTTTTATGGCATGACTCAAATCTAGCAATCAAAAAAGAAGAATTGGTTATTACAGGCATCTAATGACACAGTTTTGACTTCACTGCAAGATGAGAGTTGGTTAGTTAATTCAATAACTTCGCCAACTGTGATGCGTTCACGGGTTGAGCAAATCTTTGTCAATACCAGGAAGCTGCAATACAATTCTGCACTTCAGGCACTGCTCAGGGGAAAAAACAAAAGGGTGAGGACCGGAAAAGCAAGGGTGTTACAAAAAAGTTGCAATTAAATGATAGATGTGTGGGCTGGAAGCTTGTGAAGCAGCTACAGGTTCTGTCACTGGCTATATATCCAATATTATAGTTTCTCACTTTCACAAGCACAAAATTCACCCATAAAAAAGGAAAGCTCAGAAGCCAATATTACCGGTGAGGTATGTACCGTAATGTAGTTTATTCATAAAATTGTTAATGCTCTAGTCTCAGTTTTTAACCTCAACAAATCAAATGATAAAGGCTTTCATTATCTATAGGGCCAGATTTTTAAAGAGGCTTCAAAACAGCTTCTATTTTTGTCTCTCCAGTATTTTGTCATAAGTGATATAGTGTTTAGACAATCAGGTGGTGAGATAGATGTCTAGATATTATCATTTACACTTGCAATTAATCGCTGCCTCAAAACTACAGGCACAAAATGTTTCTTTTTAAAAGCTGGTCACAAATACTCTATAATTCCAAAATTGGTGCCATTAAAGAGTTTGTTGCATCACTGTATTTACCTTTACCAAGGTATTTCCTACAGTTTGAATGGGAAACAGCAGTAAACATAACTATAATGCAAGGGCAGGCAACCTATGGCATGGGTGCCGAAGGCAGCACGCAAGCTGATTTTCAGTTGCACTCACACTGCCTGGGTCCTGGCCACCGGTCCGGGGGGCTCTGCATTTTAATTTAATTTTAAATGAAGCATTTTAAAAACCTTATTTACTTTACATACAACAATAGTTTAGTTCTATATTATAGACTTATAGAAAGAGACCACCTAAAAATGTTAAAATGTATTACTGGCAAATGAAACCTTAAATGAGAGTGAATAAATGAAGACTTGGCACACCACTTCTGAAAGGTTGCCGACCCCTGCTATAGTGGTTAGTGGGTGCACTCTGTATACTGAGCTGCTCTGTCAAAAGCTCATAGCTATTTAATAGGCCACCTTGGACTACTTGCCAATCAGAAAGATAGGAACAACATGGCAGATGACAAGTTATTCAAACAAGTTGAAGAAAAATGCTTCCGATGGACTTTTTGCCTCCGCTTTTATAAATTAAAACACCAGCTGTTAGAATTCATTCAAAATAGGATGGAAAGGAAAAGACAGAGAAGTCTAACCATTATATGGTATATTATTTTGTGTGAACTCTGTCCACTGCTAAAATACTTCAGTTCATTCCAGAGGGCATGGTACAGAATGTCTCTCAATGCTACTTATCACCAAAAAGGACAGTTTTGGGTTTTGTTTTGTTTTGTTTTTAAATAAGGAGCCCTCCATATTCCTTACTCAATTATTGCAGGTACTCTAACACTGAGTCAGTATGAGGAATAAGACATGCAGACACAAATGAAAACACTCCCTCCTTGGATCCTATACTTACTTTTACTGCATATTCTTGCCCATTTTGCAGACTAACAGCACCTTGAACCTTGGCATATGCTCCCTCACCAAGGAGCTCAGCAGTCAGCTTGTACAAGTCTGCCAGAAAAATCAGCACAAAGCAAACATTAGCAGAAGTATTTTGGTGAATTGTAAAGACAAGCTACTGTTTTGATGAACAGCCTTAATACGACGGCAACTATGAGAACTCCCTTGGTTAATAAACTGGGGAAGTTGCATTTATGCAGCATTTTCACTGAGATGCATCAGCTTTACTTACACTTCAATTTTTATCTGTTCTGATCGCCAAACAACACAGGAATGGATTTCCTTGTAGGAGTGAAACTGCAATCCTATTAATATTAGAAAGTGTTTCTAACTCAATGAATGCTGGAATCTCAACTACTTTTCCTATGTTCTCAATATCTTACCTAATTAGGGATTCAAAGATTAGAAAATCATCCCTCAGTTTTCAAAGAGGAAAATGTTTCATCATTTCTTAATCAGAAAATGCTCTAGGTTTAGAAATCTATAGAATAAATACCTCCTGAAGTTTAAATATTAAAGCTAAAATGATATTTAGAGTAACTACCTCGAGTTTTTGGTTTTCACTCAGTGCTATTTTCCACAGGGTTATTTTTTTTTTTAAGTGATCAGTTCAGTTACATTGAGCTGTTCTAAAATGGTTTACGTTTGCAGATACCTTACTTAACAGAAACAGTTTGTATGCAAATATTCTAAGAAACCTAACATTTGTTTAGATGTTCTGCACCTTGCCTATTCTAAAAACAAATTTCCAATGGAAATACAAAGGCAAAGAGCTCACTATAAGGAATAAAGGCACTGAAGAAAACAAGTGATGAAGAAATAAAAGATGAAGCAGTGTTAATTTTCACTGCACTGGCGAACAACAATTATTTTGCTTCGAAAATTGAAAGGGGCCAAGAAGAGAGACAGACATTATAGATCAGAGACACTGCAAATTGACACCAACCTTCAAACTTCCCCGGGAGATGGTCTGTGGCTCTGGTCCTCCTTTTTTTCTTTTTCTTTTTGCCGTTATCTACTATGGCGAGAGGCTGACTGCTCACCACCTCTGTGTGGCAGAACAAAGGCAGCTTAAACAAACCTACCCTATGTTAGGAGGAAATCAACATGGATTACATGTGTGCTCTTAAACTACCCTAAATGTTCACTGCTTTTCTTCATCATTATAGGCGGACATCTCTCCACCAAAATCAGAAGAAAGCAAAAAAGAACTTGGATGCTAATTAAACACACACACACGAAGTAGTGCTAGTTTGATAAGCAGGAGAGAAATACAAGGCAGAAATACAAGCAATTATCATGCATCTACTGTGAAAGTAGCTCCTATTCCTGCTACCACCGTGTATACAAAGTCAGCCCTGCGAGCAACACTGCTCAGACTGCTGCAAGAGCCACCTGCATGCTACCATCATCTAACAAAGATCCTGGGGATTAGCAGGATTCAGTGCAAGTACACAGGTGTTTGCAGACAGCTACAACATTTTTTATACTTTTTCCAAGTCCTTTTATTCAAAAATAAAAGGGGTTCCCATAGCAGCAATTGGGAGAGTCAAGGAACAGGAAGGCACAGATTCTCAGACTGGTGGGGAAAATGGAGGAACGTAGACTAGACTTGTAAACAAGACAATTAGCATACAAAATCAGCCTACTGTTCCATTTCAACTCATTCTCCAGCTCTGAGAGTGGACATGCTTCACAGAAATGGCAAGCCACAACAAACCATTACACAATAACCTGTCCATAGGGGATGTTTCTTTCTAAACACAGATCAATGGTTTGCTTATGCCCTGAAACATGTGTTCATACCCTTTATATATTTTGTTCTCATGTTATGTAATGTGGATTTTATCCCTATCAGTGTCTCATCCTCGTTACCTTCTTATTGTGCCCTTGTTTGGACTCAACCTCACCTCACTCTCTGCCATTAATTTGCATTGTGTCCAAAAGAATACATCATCTTGTTCTTGTACTACGAGAACGGGTAACTAGAAGCATCAGATTTCCCTTTTGTATCATGTCCCCTTTTATTAGCCTCCTCTCTAAACAGGCCTAATCTTTTCAATATCTCTGCATGTGTAAGCTTTTCCATGCCTTTAATGACGACTATTCATGCTGACAGATACCATGCTAGCTAAAATCAGGGTTCAAATGGTTAAGCACTGTTTTGCCATAAACTTGTGAACCATTTTCCAGAATTCTTGTAGGCAGGATTCCTAAAGAATGAAATGCAAATAATTCACTGTTTTACTTTTTTTTTTTTTTTTAAATAAACATAACATACTGCTGTGTTGTGCCACAGAAAACAGAAATCCCTGTAGAAGGTAACATTCTGAGCATACTGGCAAAATGAAGCAAACTAAATGTTAAGGGGATATTGTCAACTTAAATCTTTTTTTTTATTAATTAACCAATTTTTAAAAAAAGACTCCAGTTTCTAATGAAGCACCCACTAAATAACACATCTTTTGAATTATTACTGATTTTTAAATAAGGGTTTTTCTGCTCTCCAGTGATGTTTGTAAAGGTCTTTTCAGAATAAGAAGCTATGTAAGTTAAGAGTAAGACAGACTACACAAAGTGCTGTCAAAGGCACAAAATAAGATGAACTACAGAGAAAAGCATTTTTCCTGCCAACCCCTTTCAGTGATAGCAATTATGGGAGTCATTTATAACTGCCATATGTTGTGTACAAAATTTTCAGACTAGAGTGATTTGGAAATTGGTGAAAAATCTGTGTCCCTTTAATGCCACTCATTGAAATACTTAACGCATCATTCAAAGCCATGATCATCTTTCAGTCTCTCACCTTCTGATCAATGTTACTTTAGAGACACCGCAATGCGACTAAAACGTAAGCTTCAAAGAGACGGTTCCTCACACCAGAAAGTAAACTAGTCATTTAAATGTAATTTGAATTAGAAAGTTGACATTTCCAACTTGCGTTCTGTACTAAATTTGTGCACAAACAAGATGTGTTAATTAGCTTTTTGTTCTGCCTGTGATCTGATAAGGATACCTCTGTATGACGACACCAAGTTTCCTTTTCTGTTGAAACTTTAAGAAAGGAGGAAGCTCAGTGCAGTTTTGTTCCCATTAGTCGCTCTCTTTTGATAAACCACGTCTATGCTTAGGCCTCAGTAGCAACTTGAATGACATGAGAAAACGCCTTTATCCCAGCAACTTGTTTTGGGGCCTCACCTCCTTAATGGAGTGTTCTTTGGAGTAAGTGTTAACAAGAACAAGCCTTTACACTTGAAATCTGGATAGTTTAATGGGAACAGTCAACTCTGTCACCCAATTAATGGTAATTTTATATTACGGTTTCAGAGGTTTAACCTTCTCCCACAGACCTGACTCCCCCATCTTCCCAGCAGTTAATCCTGGGCCTGGTATTGGAGGGTCTAGAACAGGGGTTCTCAAACAGTGGGTTGCAACCCCATTTTCATGGGGTCACCAAGGCTGGTGTTGGCTCTGGGCCCTAGCAAGTCTGAAGCCCAAGCCCCACTGCCCCGGGCTAAGGTTACATGCCCCCTATCCAGTGCAGAAGCCCTGGGACTTCAGCTTTGGCCCCTCCCCCGCCCAGGGCGGTGGGGCTCAGTCTTCGGTCACCTTCTCTTGGGGGGGGTGTAGTAATTTGTTGTCAGAAGGAGGTCATGGCGCAAGGAAGTTTGAGAACCGCTGGTGTAGAACACGAATGCTAAGTTAATACATTGAGTGTATTCATTCACTCGTTTTTTTAACTGTCATTTTTAGCAGAATATTTGACCTCTTGATAGAGTAATGGGTGAGTAAAAATAACCAGCCATTTTCCAGTCAGGTACATAAAGAATTGCCTATTGGGAATTTGAATGCGTTTCCCTAGATTGTTTATATACTGTTTAAGAAATGAAAAACAGAAGAAATTAGTTTTCATCGCAGCAAGAAGTTAACCTCAGGGTGCCAAAAAGAAGTTCTATACTAGGCCTGTTGTTTACTATATAACTTATTAATGATTTGGCAACTGTGAATTTTGTCACTTCAGTGCTTCACCACTAACAAAACCCAGACTAGTCAACATCAGATGAATGAGGAACTTCCGAGGGACCTAACCAAGCTAGATGAGGGGACAACATAATGGGAGAGGCAATTCACTGTTGATAAATGCAAAGTTATATGCCTTAGAGGGAATAATTTACACTGAGTTAGTAGTTAATAATTCCTGAGTTGTCAGTTAATTTCGAAAGAACTCTTGGCATCAGTGCAGATAGCTCAATAAAGACCTCTGCTCAATGTGCAGCAGTAGTCAAAAAATGTTAGGACGCAAATGGAATGGGATAGAAAATAATAGGTATGCCCTCCTCCACATTACGGTGTTCTCTTCTTGCAGACTCATCTCAAAAAGGATACAGCAGAACTAGAAAGGGTTCATAGATTGTTGACGAGAATGATAAGGAGCATGGAAAAATGTATACGAAGAGAGATTGAAAAGAGTGGGATTCTTTACTTGAGAAAGTAGACAAATAATAAATATACAAAAAATAGCAGAATAGATACAGTGAACACAAGTTCCGGATTTACTCTCTCATATAATATCAGGTGACTTTCAGACATGCTTCAGAGCATATGTCAGCCTCTATCAAGGTTAAAAGGAAACTTCTGGGGGCAGGATATCCCACAGCTGCCTACTGGAGGGTTCCAGTGAAGTAGCTGGTATTGGCCACAGTCAATGCCAGGATGCTGAAATAGCTGGACCACTGGTATGACATACTGGGCCACTCCTACATACAGGCTAGACTTGAAACACCTACACAACACTTAGTCACAAAGGCTAGAAGTTATTTAGTTTCAGCAGAAGCTAACAACATTCAACCACAAAAATTTCTTACTCACCAGTAAGAGGACTTTTTAAAACCCCATCTACAGTATAGACTAGCTCCTGCTTCCACTGAAATCAATGGGAATTCTTCCACTGACTTCAGCTGGAGCACTCTCAGGCCTTCTGTCAACAGTGAAAACAAAGACATACTATGCCCACTGACAAGAGATGAGAGAATCTGAGAGAAGTTGTGGTTCAAATTCTCATTTTCCCTTCTGTTGGGTCTAAGCATTGCAGCTCTCATTGGAGCCAAAGAGGTGAAGCTCTCCTCCTTGAATTACCAAGGGACAATGGAGCAAGCTAAGGGCAGAATACATTTTGTAGTAGCAATTCTGCCCGAGCCTCAAGTACTGTTCCTCTAGTAAGTGCTAGGGATGGCAGGCCGGCTGGCTGGCCCGGGGTTAACGGTTAAGGTGTGTTAACTGACAAGACTGATGCTTACCAGTTAACCATTTACATCCCTAGTAAGTGCCTACACACAGGTAAACTTACTTAGTATTAGAGCCAATGTTAAATACATACAATATTTAAAGTCCTCCATGGGATAGGTCCTGGATACATGAGAAAAGCCTTCTCTTTCCACAACTATGGCCTCCTACAACACCTCCATTCCACTGGATCAATGAATCCATTGACAAGAAGAACGGCACTCATGGGTGCCAAAGGCAGAATTTCAGAGAGGCGAGAACAAGAACACACTACCAGAAAAGATTAAAATGACCATAGTTGTGCATTAAGTTCTGGATGCAGTGAAACCTAACTGTTGATATAGCTTCCCCACAAGTAAGTACTCCTCTCTCTCACATGCAAAAAACCCAAACAAAAAAAGCCTTAATTCTAAATACCTGGGTTGGAAAGACAGGGATATATAATTATCTCTAACTCCTAGGGGGAAGTTGGGTACTACAGCGATGGACATCAGTATAAGAACTTGAGAGAAAAAAATGGATACCTGGTCTGTGTTGGACTGACTTCACTGGAAGAAGGGAGTTTGGGTAGACAGGCTGATTACCATTTGCTTCAAAACCAGGACTTGCTGAAGTAGGATTATTTTGTAACTAAAAAGAAACAAAAGCATATTCAGAGTCACAAATCATTTACTTTTGTTATTTATATTACAATAGTGCCTAAAAGCTTCAGAGATCGGGGTCCTGTTGCTCTAGATTCTGTACAGACACACAGCAGGAGACGACCTTGCAATCCAAAAATAAGCAAGGCAGAAAGAGGCTGTATTCTCAGTTTACAGATGGGGAGCTAATGCACAGTGAGCTTAAATGAATTGCATACAGATCTCCCAAGTCTTGGGCCAGTCCTCAAGCACAAAGCCAACTTCCCCCAAGGAAATATACTATCCTGTTTAGATTAGGAGTACAACTTCTCACTTTCCATAGACATGTACAAATTAGAAAGAGTCAGAAAGACAACCTTTGCATACTCTGGGGCAGAGCCTCAGCTGATACAAAACTGCCATAGCTCTATTATCTTCAATGGAGCTACAACAATTTACACCAGTTGAGGATCAGTCCTGTACTCTCAGCACATTCCTTACATTACTGATAAAACAATTAAGTGGAGTCCTAACATTATATTCCAATTGCCACGGCATAAAGGGATATTTATTAAGGAGAATCACACACTCCACCTCCCATTTGAAAATGCCCCGGTGACAGGCACAAGAGCCTCCAAAATGACTATGTAAAGACATACCTTGCAACCAATCTTGAAGGCTCTGACAGACCATGACAGTGAGCGAGCAATTTCTACAGCTAGGGATCTTCTACTGAAAAGCAGGGCCACCAATGCGCAACAATTTATCCCTAGCAACCAACAGTAAAATAGCCCCAGATAACAACTGTCATGGCAAGGCATTGAGAGAAATAGAGGAATATGAATAGTAATCTGGAGCCAGACTCTTTGGAGTTTCATAGATTATAACCAATGTTCTGAATTTCACCTGGAAATAAATCAAAGGCCGATGCAAAAAACAAATACCTGGCACAACACGCTCTCAGCCTACTGAGGTAAGTAGTTAAATAAGCACAACAATACATTGGACAATAGAATTCCACTATAGTCACAAGTAACCAGTGGAAACAAGTGAGAAGACTCCCTCCCAGAACTGCAACTCACTAAGATCCTTCTTAAGACTTTTTCTAGCCAGGGCTTAAAAATTCATATCCTGTTTCTGCTGGCTAGTAAGCACCAAGCAGATGGCCCTCTCTAGTAGAGTAGTCCAGGCATTCTAAATACAATAAAAACTTTTCTTCCTGGGGTTTTGGTTTCTTTACAGAGGCCAAACATTTTCAAGCCAGTCTGCATACAGCTAAACTGAAATCCAAAACTAGGCACCTGAAGAGAAGTGGCCTGATTTTCAACAAGATGCTGAACAACTTGCAACTCCTACAGAATTCCACCGCTGTTGTTTGGGCTCAGCACTTTTGTAAATCAAGCCATATTTTGACACTGAGGAGCCTAACTTTGGGCATCCAGAATTAAATCTCTCAGAAATTTTCAGCCAAGACCCTCACTTCCCAGAAAGTTACCTACATAAGCCACAATTGCAAGTGTCAGCCAAATAAGACTCGCTTAGCAGGTGTTGATCTTGCTGGAACACGCTAACTAGGTGAAGTCACAGAAGAACAATGCTACTTTATTACAAACACTTATGAAAACGCTTAAGCACAGTGCATTACAGGCTGCCAAATGTAGAGAGGTGAACTGGTTCATAGTGAAAGAAACCTATTAGAAATCACATTATTCATTACAGCACCGTGTTAAATCATGTCTCTTGCTCCAATTCAAAGATACACAGAAGGAGGGAAAATACATGTTTCAAATTCTGTCAAAGAAAAGGCATTTCTACTGTTCACTTATCTATATTAATAATTTGGTAAATCACTCTAGTAATTAAAATTGCTTGTGAGTGGTATAGGGAGTGCCTCCACTATCATAGTTAGTGTTGGACTTTGGTGATCTAAACAGCACGATGAAAAATGAGCCAGAAAAATATCCCATACTACATACATTCCTGACAAAATGTAAGACTAATATATTTTGGGATGAAATTCTGAAAATCTACATGAAGTCCAAGTAATCTGGCTCTGTGAAAAGTCTACTATGGCCAACTGCAATCCAGCCCAGCCATAGCCATTAATGAAGTCTAGTGACCCTGGCTGCAAGGGCTTTTGAGCTACAGCAACTCCTCACTTAACGTAGTCCTGGTTAACCTCCTTCCTTGTTATGTTGCTGATCAATTAGGGAACATGTTCATTTAAAGTTATGCAATGCTCCCTGATAACATTGTTTGGCAGCTGCCTGCTTTGTCCACTGCTTGAAGGAAGAGCAGCCCGTTGCAGCTAGCTGGTGGGGGCTTGGAACCAGGGTGGACTCACAGCCCCCCACCCCCATCAGCTCTCCGCTCCCCTAAGTTCTCTGTGCATCAGCTGCCCAGCAAGCGATCAATTGCTGGCAGTTCAGCTGTCCCTCTCCGCACTGCCGTGTGCTGCTCCTGCCTTCTGCCTTGGAGCTGCTCGGGGGAGCCTCCTACTTGCTGTGCAGGGGAGGAGAAAAGACGAGGGCTAATGTCAGGGTGTCCCCTGCTCCGCCCCACACATCTATCCCTTCTCCATATAGAGCAGGGGGGAGACACAAGAGGATGGAGAGAGCTGGACACAGCTGCTGTCTCAACTTCCTGATCTTTTTAAAGGCAATTTACTTAGAGTGTGGTGTCAGCATACTTAAAGGGACAATGCACATCTCTCTCTCCCCCCACACAAACAAGGTGCATCTCTCTGTCTGCCATGCTGTCTCCCCTCCCTCCCTCCATTCCTGCTGCCTTGTAGAGTGTGAGGCTACATTAACAACAGTGTGTTAACCCTTGAGGGCTCAGCTGAGTGCTAGTTCATCATTTAGCAGTAAGGCATTCCCTGGGAAATATCCCAACCTCTTCCACCCTATGACTTCACCATCTCAACCAAGCTTCACAATCATCATTGCTGTGTATAGTATTTTTGTTTAAAACTTATATTGTGTATACATATATAATATAGTTTTTTTGTCTGGTGAAAAAATTTCCATGGAACCTACTCCCCCACAACACCACCCCATTTACATTAATTCTTACAGGGAAACTGGATTCACTTAACATCGATTCTCTTAAAATCGCATTTTTCAGGAACATAACGACAACATTAAGCGAGGAGTTGCTGTACTTAATCAGCATAAGAATGAGTCCAGTGGCCTGCCTTCTGCACTTCTTCTGCAATGGCCTCCACACTGCCTTTGATTGCCCATCTTCCAAGTGTACACTGAAGGACAGGCCAGTCCTATCGCTGCCTCAGCTACTCACCTCTCTTGCAAGGTAACAACGGGGTTTCCGTGGCATGGAGAGTCAAGTCCTCTCACAATGGGTCAATCTCACACTTTTCAGGCTAGCACAGATTGATTTTTAAAACGGATTTCTCCCATCTCAAATCTGTTATTACTTCTCCATGATAACTACTAGAATGCTGTTAGAGAACACAGTGGAATATAGGACAAAATATTTGTTGCTTTTAAAGTTTAAATTTCCTCTTCGGAGAAGGTCATATACTTTTACAACAAAATTTATTGCCACTGATTTTTCTGTAATGGAAATATATCTATATTGACATAGGCATTTATACAGCTTTTTAAAAGTGTTCTCAGAATATCAGCCAGGTAGGCAAGTGTAATTATTCCTATTGGCCAGGTGAAGAGGCAAACAAAGTAAGGTTAAGTGACTTGCACAAGATAATACAATAAGTCAGTTAGCAAGGGCAAGAAGCAAGACTTGAGGCAACTTAAAAATAAGACTGAAAACTATTAAGTGTATTTATTTGGGGGGGGGGGGAGAGAATGGGAAAACCAGTGACCTGGCTGTACTCAACTGCAAATCAATATTAGGGATGAGAAGGCATAACAGCAACCAGGGTTTCATTCAGCAGAAAATGAATATGAGAGGGTCAGTCTTATGCAAGGATTCCCTGGCATATCAATTGCTCAATGCATTGAGGATCATCTCCTTTCCAGTTTCCTTCAGAGAAGTAAATACATTGGACTAACAGGAAAGCCTACTTAATGCTATTGATCAAGGGAAATAAGCACCCTTCATCATGTTTCTGCACGAATTAAATTGCAAAGTTAGGTTGGAACTCGAGACGAGTTATTTCAAAAAGACAAGGTAACGGTAATAGTACTTAATTTGACTTAAGCAAGTCAATTTCTCTGATTCTCAAATCAGAAAGCTGTTGAACTGTTTTAAATTACAGAAAAAAATATACAGGATAAGTCAGTTTTGACAGCAACTTATGAAAGACTAGCATTATGCTTTTTTTCTCCATTTGATTGCTTAGGGAACGCTCTTCATGATCTCAGAATGAATCGTCAAACTCCTATTTGGTCAGCTAATTTCCTGTTACTCAAATATAACCAGAGATGGAAGCTTTCTAGGAAGTGGACTTTGGATTTTTGGTTGCTTTTTAAATTTTCATGCACCTATTAGTAGTTTATTTCCTGCTCTTAAGAGACTCCCTCAAATCAGATATGATATTTCTTACTGGAAGTTAAGCTATACAACATACTTCCTTCCTGAGGCCATGTCTATACTAGCGATCTTACAGCGGCACAGCTGTGAGATCGCACGTGTAGCTTATCTATGCCGACAGGAGAGAGCTCTCCCATTGACATAATAAGACCACCTCCATGAGCGGTGGTAGCTATGGGAGAAGCTCTCCTGCCTACATGGCATTGTCCACGCCAGCGGCGTTTGTCGGTGTAACTCGTGATGCACAGAGGGGTGTTTTTTTCACAACACAGAGTGACATAAATTACATTGTCAAAAGTGGTAATGTAGGCAGCCCTACCTACAGTTAGTAATTTACAACCAATAAATATTTTAAGTGCTAGAAAGTGATTTTTCCTCGTATTACCTTCCTGTAGTTTTAATTCTGATTATTTAGAAAGAATGAACCATGTTAAACTCCATCTTGAATGCTTTAGGGTATGCTGTCTGGCTCAAGCAGCAATGATCTTTTCTATGGTGTAAAGGAATTCTCCCTTACCATAATTAGACCCCTCTTCTAAAAACAAATGCTATCACCTGTATATTCCAATACTTTCACATTATGAAAGTTCAGTATTCTTTACAAAAACAAAGAGGTTTAGTTTAGCAGTAAGTAGTGACTAAAATATTCACTGATAGAGTTTAGACTTGCTGTAGATGGAACAATTTCAGTTTAGCATAGTGACAAGAAATTACACAGGTTCCTGAAAGTAACACATTAATAGAATTACCATTATTTTCAGCAGAGTAATTCTGAAACAATATGTAATGTCCCTCTCTGACAATTCTGGAATTTAAAGTAGTGTTGTTTTCAAAATACAGTACTGGGTATTTTAGGTAAAAGCCACTACTAGCTTTGTTTTGCCTGTATATAATCTAGTAAAGATAGATAGTAATACTTGTATTGAAATGAAATACCAATACCAAATAGCCATTTACATTTGACAATTTGTAACCAAACTAACACCACTTTACCTTTGTCATAACTAATTTTCAGCTATGGAGTCATAATGACTAATCAATAATCAAGTTAATATTTAAAACTGAGTATTAATTTAGTATCTGAGCTGAAAATTTTCAGTTTAAGGCCAACCAGCAAGATTTCATAAATTTTGTTCCAATCATTTGCAGTTTAGTCACCAACATTTTTTTTAAAAGTCCCCAAGGGATCTGGAACTGGGAGAAAGTCAAAATGGTACTGAAATGTATTTTTTAAAAATTAAGTCTAAATTTACTAGCGAGCCAACTCAAACTTTGCAATACTGATACTAATGATGCCTTTTCTTTAATTTGTATTTTTCAAAGTCTTTACTCAGTTAAAATTAGAATTAATTCGAGCTGTAGCCCACATCACGTGTACAAACACACTTGCTACCTTTGAGCCAGTTCTCATATTACAACAACTTGTTTTCATTTACAGAATTCTTTCTACAGACAATCAGAATTATAGCAATGCTCAAAATATTTTTCCAGTAAGGCACAGGCTCTGGCTAGGCTTACACTTAAACCATTACAGTGGCACTGTTGTAGCATTTCAGAATAGCCACTCACTACAGTAACAAAATGGGCTCACCGTAGTTAATCCATCTCCCCCAGAGGCAGTAACTAGATTGACAGAAGAATTCTTAAGACTGCTTTTAAAGTTAGCTGAAATATTACTTTTAAAATTAAGAGTTCTTAAACTGTCTGCATACTGGAACAAGTTGTTCCCCAAAACTGAAAATATACAACTTCAGAATGCGTGCAAGTGTGAAGGCGCATGGATCAAACATAATAGGAAACTTGTCAGCAGTAAGAGTGATGTTAATACCCTATACGCTTTACCTTAGAAGAACAGAGGAAGTTCTTCAGTTCCGCAATTTTATTTTGCCTCACAATATCCGGCATCTAGAAGGGATAAAGAAGAACTTATTTTTGAAGAATGTCAAAGTGCACTCCTTACTTCCTCAGTCATCAGAACATACACTGAAAAACTCAAATGAGCTTCTACATGTAGTTCCTTTATTTGAAAAAAGCTTTTAAGGCCATTTAATTGAGCAAAAATATAAAAATATTTTAAATCACTATTGTTTTAAATTATATGTACAAGAGCTCCTACCATCAGAGTGGATAGAGCTAAGTTTTGGCTACTGAACAGCCTTTTGAGATAGTAGCATACTTCAATGCAGGAGTTGTTAAGAGTATATGTTTCTGTCGTGCATTTGCTGTGAATCGTTTTATACTGCCTTAAAAGAACAAATTATCTGGTAAAAATTCTAAGAGATACCTGCATTGAAACTAAACAGCCTTTCAACATGTTTCAGAGGGTTTGCAATTCTTAATTTTAAGATAGAAGAAAAATATAGTAAATACTGAAGGATTAAAATTAGGGCTGTCAACTAATCGCATTTAACTTGTACGATTAACTCAAAAAAATGAATTGAAATTAATTGCAGTTTTAATCACACTGTTAAACAATAACAGAATACCAACTGAAATTTATTAGAAAAACATCCAAAATATTTGTTTTCAAATATATTGATTTCAATTATAGCATACGTATATATACACACACACATATATATACACACACACACACACATATATAATAAACAATTATAATAGAATATAAAGCATAGAGGGTTCACTTTATATTTTTTTATTACAAATATTTGCACTGTAAAAACAACAGAAGAAACAGTATTTTTCAATTCACCTCATACAAGTACTGTAGTGCAATCTCTATTGTGAAAGTGCAATTTACAAATGTAATTTTTTTTTGTTACGTAACTACACTCAAAAATAAAATAATGTAAAACTTTAGCACCCGCAAGTCCACTCAGTCCTCCTCCTTGTTCAGCCAATCGCTAAGACAAAATAGTTTGTTTGCATATATGGGAGACAATGATGCCCACTTCTTGTTTACAATATCATCTTAAAGTGAGAACAGGCATTCACATTTGTAACCAGCGTTGCAAGATATTTACGGGCCAGATGTCCTCTGGAATGGTGGCTGACGCATAAACGAACATATAAATCTTTAGAATATCTGGCACACAAATATCTTGTGCCACCAGCTATAACAATGCTATGTGAATGCCTGTTCTCACTTTCAGGTTACGTTCTAAACAAGAAAACGGGCAGCATTAGCTCCTACAAATAGAAACAAACTTGTTTGTCTGAGGGACTGGCTGAACAAGAATAGGACTGAGTGGACTTGTAGAATTATGTACAAAAAATAACTGCATTCAAAACAAAACAATGTAAAGCTTTAGAGTCTACATTTGTAAGCTCCACTTTCATGACAAACAGACTGCACTACAGTACTGTATTAGGTGAACTGAAAAAATACTGTTTCTTGGCGTGCAAATATTTGTAATAAAAATATATATATAAAGTGAGCACTGTACACTTTGTAATCTGTGTTGTAATTGAAATCAACATATCTGAAAATGTAGAAAACATCCAAAAATATTTAAATAAATGGTATTCTACTATTGTTTAATGGCACGATTAATCATGCAATTAATCATGATTAATATTTTTAATTGCTAGACAGCCCCAATTAAAATATCTAAAAAACACAGTAAATATTTATTTTAAGAGTGAAACATAGGGACAGGTATATTTCCCCATCTCCCCCAAATATATTCTTAATAGGAAACATCAATTTGATCACAGCATGTCTCTCGCTATATAAAGTACAGAATTCCCTGAGTTTGATGCTCTTATGGAGTAATTATATACACTAAGCAATATGAGTCTTCCACGTTGCTTCATCTTGCAAAGGTGAGGCTCCAAGACTTGAAGCTCCTTCGCATAGTACTCAGCTCCTAAATGTTCAGCTATATTGCTCAACAGCATAACTACCGTTTTATGGTATTGCTTCTGAAGTGATAATACTGGGATGTAGGTTTATAGCAGTGGATGCAAAACACACCTTCAAAAGTTGCTATAGTTCTGAATACGCTTGGGGAAAAAAAAGGGGGGGGTGCACAATGTACTTTAAGTGAAGCCCTGGATGTTTATCTTAGAACAAAAGCTGAAATTCTCTAAGATCAGAAAAAAACCCAAACCTTAACTTTGCTAATACAGCCCAATATTCCCAAGAACAGTTGTTAGCTCTGTTCCTTACCCAGGACCCCACTGGCCAAGCCTACAGCCAGTGGTCAGGCTGTTGTAACCTCTGCAGCGGCAGTGAAAGCCAAACCCACTCCCTCCTTACTCCCATTCCAATTCCATGTATTGTCCCAGCCCCCAAACTGGGGTGCCCTGGTTTGGGGGGATAAAGGGGGGAGGGCCCCCCAGGGGCTAAAGGGATAAGGGGTGGGGGAGAGGACCCCAACTCCCACAGTAGGGTACCCCAGTCTAGGGGGGATAAAGGATGGAGGAGGGGCCTATGGGGGATAATGGGTGGGGGAGAGGACCCCAGCCCCCACACTAAGGTGCCCCAGAATCCAACGGGGATAATGGGTGGGGGAGAGGACCCCAGCCCCCACACTAGGGCGCCCCGGGGCTTATGGGGGACAAGGGGTGAGGGAGGGGACCCCAGCCCCCACACTAGGGCACCCCAGTCTAGGGGGGATAAAGGGTGGAGGAGGGGCCCATGGGGGACAAGGGGTGGGGAGGGGCCCCAGGCTGTGAGGGGCTCCGGAGCCCCCCCCTTACCTCCATCGCTGCCGGAGCACGTCCCTCTCAGTCACCTCACCGGGGGAGGGGCGCCGCTAGCGACTTGCCCTGAGGCCAGGACACCGGCACAGAAGGGGGGGAGGGGTAAGGAGCGCAGCGCAGGCGCACGGCGGACCGGAAACCGCTGGCGGAAGTCGGGGAAGTGTGTGTGTGTGGGGGGGGGAGATGTGCGCAAGCGCACCGCGGACAGGCGGGGAAATCGCGCGCAGGCGCAATCGCTGGCGGCGGCGCGGGGGGAGAATTGCTCAAGTCAAGGCGCTCTGAGGGCGAGGAGCGCGGAAGCTGCGCGCAAGCGCAGTGCTTCCGGAAGGGAAAAGAGGCTGGGGGAGGAGCCAAGCGAAGCCAGAGGCCACGCCCTCCCCCAGGCTGTGGGGTGAGAGGGCTCTGGGTGCTGCTCAGGCCGCGCCGCCCTGCTGGGGACCAGTGGGGGCCTGTCCCGGCACAGAGCCAGGGGGCCCCAAGGCTGCACGACGGCTCTGCCCTGTGTGGGGCGTGTCCCGTAACCCGTCGCTGGGCAGCGTCGCCGGGGCCTGGCCCCTCACCCGAAGGCAGCGGGGAGCGCGCCCTGCCCTGCCCTGCCCGGCCGCGGGCTCCGGCCGCGGTCGTGGCTGGAGGCGGGGGCTCGGGGGTAGCTGGGTGAGGCTGGGGATGGGGGGTGAGACAGGCCTCCGTGGGGGAGGGTGTAGCCCCAGGCCTCCGGGGGCGGGGGGACCACCCCCCTGGCACTCAGAGTAGTGCAGCTGGGGCCAGGTCCTGGAAGAGGCGGGGCAGGGCAGGGGCTTTGGGGAAGGGGTGGAGTGGGGGAAGGGCTGGGGCAGAGCAGGGGTGTGAAGGGGCAGGAGCAGGGAGCAGTATCGAGCTGCGCAGGGCACCAGGAAATGTGGTGCCCCAAGTTTTCTGGTGCCCTACATGGCTGTGTACTTTGTGTATGGGTAAGGACAGCCCTGCTTGCAGCTCTGATCTTCTTGACTAACAGCCATTGAGGGACCTATTCTCCATGACCTCATCTAGTTCTTTTTTGAACTCAGTTAAACTTTTGGCCTTCACAGCATCCCCTAGCACCAATAGGTAGGAAGTGCTGAAGCTGTCTTTTGTGGGCAAGGAAGAATTTCTGGGGCATCTAGCAACAGGTAGCTCCTGAAGGAGTCTGTAGTGGATGCTGGGGGCAAGGGGTTCTTAGCCTATCATTTTGACTATGTCCCCACCCCTCTTTGCACCCCACCATTGGCTCCCCTTTCTGTATCACATCAAACATGAGCTACTTGTCAACCTTACGTATGCTTTCCTACTTAGTATCCAGAGGTCAGTTTGGCCAACGATGCAAGCCTCCATGGCCCACTTGTTACATTTTGAAAGAAGCACCTTTGTGCCTTCTCCCGTTCTGCCCTTCATGCTTGTCAAGAGTGCCCCATAAGCATCCACAAAACCAACTCATCGTTCTCCTTCAAAACCCTACTTAAAACTCTTCTTTGTTGTGAAGCCTACAAAAAATGGTGAGGCTGCTGCTGTGCAGAGACCCCTGCCTGTCATCTTGACCATATAGTTTCTTTGTGTTCCCTTGTCAGTGTCTGTATCCACCCATTGTCTCTTGTCTTAGACTGTAAACTCCTAAGGGCAGGAATTGTCTTTTGGTTCTATGTTTGTACAGAACCTAGCACAATGGGATGCTGGACTGTGACAGGGGCTTCCAGGTGCTAGGACAGTACAAATAAATAATGAGACAGCCTGTTGCAGGTCAGAAGTGAGGAAACCTGAGACCAGTATTGAACCTGATACCTTGACCCAGATCCTCAAAGGTATTTAGGCTCCTAATTCCAGCACTGGTGCTACTATCCCCAGATCCTTCTCCAGCCACCGTCACTGACTCCAGGGGCTTGTCCAGACTAGGGGGGGAAAATCGATCTTAGATACGCAACTTCAGCTACGTGAATAACGTAGCTGAAGTCGAATATCTAAGATCGAATTACTCACCCGTCCAGACGGCGCGGGATCGATGTCCACGGCTCTCCGTGTCGATTCCGGAACTCCGTTGGGGTTGATGGAGTTCCGGAATCGATATAAGTGCGCTCGGGGATCGATATATCGCGTCTAATCTAGACGCGATATATCGATCCCCGAGCAATCGATTTTAACCCGCCGATACGGCGGGGTAGTCTGGACGAGGGCCAGGGCTCTAGTTCCAGCTCTGGGGAGGGAGATGAGGGCTCTAGTCATTTGCATGGCAGGCACTAGTGTGGCTTCTAGTGGCCAAAAGGCTCATCTGCAGACAAATGCCTGCAACCTTCAAGAAACAAGAAAACAAAATTCAGGATATGCTGCCTAAAGTCTCAGAAAACGTCCAGTCAGGTTGTGAAAATGCAAGCGTCAATTTAACTTTTCATACTATAGTGAATGTTTATTCTGGTTACACAACAGAGCATGGAAATCTCATGGAAATCTTTTATTCAAGAACATCTATTTGGCTCAAGTACCTTCACAGAAAGTACTGTGTTATATTTATGCCTGTGGCATCCCCTACACATCACACAGCTGATATTTTGAAACATATCTCCTTTATCTGTTTTCTCTCATTTCACATACTCCCAGCTGGTGTGCTACATAAACCAGTTTTTTTAGCAATTTCCATTTTAGCCTCAGGATCCAGGAAGGTGCTTGCATATGTCAGCAGTCTGTCCGATAACACAAAGCACAAGTCTTCCACATCTTTGCCTTCACAGCTGTATGGCTAAAGTCAGTGGGAGTTGTGTGATGTCTCCAGAAATCATGTAGACCAAATATCCCTCCAAGTAAATCAGATTAAGAACAAGAAGAAAAATAAAGTAATATTAAAAATAAAATTAGCACAGTGTATCCTCATTTGCAAGCTACATCTGTCCTTGGGTTCAGTCTAAAACTGAGGCCAGATGCAATTGTGGCCAACTGACAAATCTTTTGTGTTTTGTCACAAACTCTCCATCTTTTGTGTTCTGCATCTAATCGCTACCATTGTTAAATCTCCATACGCTACATAGTGCATCTAAGTGTCTGAAGGCAGAGTAACTTCTCTGAAGAGAACAAGACCACTCTAGTCCCCCAGTTTCTTGGTGCAATGCCATCTCCACCAATGGTGATGAGAATGCTTTTGTTCTAGATTTACTGCTAGTGGACCAAATTCTACCCCTTCCGTTGCCTCCTGTCCCTTCCTATGGTATGTAGGACCTTGACTGCAATACAACCAGATCAGCAACACTGCATGGGAATGGGGGCAAGATGTCAACATCTGCACCCCTTGCATACCATAGAGGTGCACTTTTCTAGGCCTCTCGTCTCAGCATGAAGAGGGAGATTGAGCAGGGGTAGATCTAGGGGAACCGAGACACACAGTGATGAGCGAAATCTCATTCTGGGCCAGAATCTCAAGGACACCATGACTCAGTGCTGTAGGTTACAAATTGAAAACCTGCACCTTCAGCTGCCTCATGGGCAGGAATAGTGTCCCTGGCCTCTGTTTGCCAGAAGCTGGGAATGGGCAACAGGAGATGATTCCCTGTTGTGTTCATTCCCTCTGGGGCACCTGGCACCTGGCCACTGTTGGAAGACAGGATACTGGGCTAGATGGACCCTTGGTCTGACCCAGTAGGGCCATTCTTATGTTCTCAACCCTGAACAGTAGCCAGTGACTAATCAGCGACCAAACCTCACCTTCTTAACCCATTGTTAATATAATCACAGACATTTTATTAGACAAAGTTTTCCTATTTTACACTCTTTGTCAAACTTCTTAATTTCCCAAAGATCCCTCCTCATCTCCCCAGAATGGCTTCGGTCCCCCCCTCCTGGGTTCCTTTTTGCCATTCACAGATCAAGATGAACTCTATGCTTGTGATCATTGCAGCCACAGGACATGAGAATCACAATGGCAGTGAGCCAAGGCAGAAGAAATTAAGCAAACTGCTTTTGAATTTATTGTATAAATACTGTGGGATAAGGACTTTGTTGTGATGATGTTACATTTTAAAATAATAAAACAAGGATCAAGGCCATATTGTGTTAGCTGATCTACAAATGAATATAGTTTACATTTCTCCATAGAAATTCTACCTGCCTGATGGGGATCTTCTGCATTACAGGGTGAATTCCATTGAACAACAGGGAATTCCTGACAAATGAAAAAGATGTTCTTTTCCTGCAGAACAGATGGAATATGAAGGCTCCAGATCTGCACACAGGAGCATCATTAAATGATAAAAATCAGTATCAAATATCGGGGGGTAGCCGTGTTAGTCTGTATCCACAAAAACAACAAGGAGTCCGGTGGCACCTTAAAGACTAACAGATATAAGTATCAAATATATATCACAAGCATCAGAAGAGGACATACTGTGTTTATGCAGCCAGTAAGCAAGTCCTGTTTGTGATGCAGTAAGGACTGTCTGTGTGGGGAGTGGGAGAGCAGGGGAGGACTTTAGGGGATGGATGATGCCAGGGCCTGTAACCTGAGCTAGGTAAGGGAGGGGAAAGGTCAACACCTTTGCCCGGGAAGGGGACAAAGGAGGGGAGTGGCAAGAGGGAAGCAGTTTGAGTTTGGGCTTGGGGCTGGATGTGCGGAATTCAGGGTGTCCTACCTAGGATCCAAGCACTCTGAAAGCCCAGAAGGACTCGGTGGAGGGGTCCTGACTGTGCCTGCAAGCTCTGCTGTAACCTGTGTTCCTGTTGTCCAATAAACCTTCTGTTTTACTGGCTGGCTAAGAGTCACTGTGGGTCCCAGGAAGAGGGGTGCAGGACTGGGCTCCCCACACTCCGTGACACTGTTTCAATGCAGTTGAGCTCTGCAGTGACCCAGTTCCAAATTAAGAAGCTCCAGTCTATCTCTCTGCAGTTAAAAAGGCCTGAGGGAAGACTGTTATCCATGGGGAGTAGTTCCCGATATAGGAATGATCAGGGGAGTTGGATGACTTGTAGACAAATAGCACTGGAGCTAAAGAGCTCTGCTACTGTTCACTCAGGTTGACATTTACAAAGGTCATCTGTTTCAGCGACATTACAAAATCTTCCGTTTGGAGGGGTAAAGCAACTAAACGCAAACTTTGTAGAGCTAACGTCCATATGAAATGAAAAGAAACATAAAAGTAGATTAAAGTAAGGAGCAACAAGAAGCAACTGCCAAGTAACACTACTTGGCTGCCTTAAAATACCCACCATCTAATGATCTCAGGAACATTAATACATTAAGCCTCTCAACACTCTTGTAAATAGGCGCCGACTTCCCCGCTTTCCCCTGGGTGCTCGATCCCCACTCTGCTCCTGGCCCCGCCCCCACTCCACCCCTTCCATGCGGCCCTGCCCCAAAGGCCCTGCTCCTATTCCAACTCCTTCCCCAAATCCCCACCCTGGCCCTGCCTCTTCCCCACATCCTCCCCTGAGCACGCCACATTCCTGCTCCTCCCCCCCGGAGTGTGCAAAGAGCTGTTTGGCGGTGGCCAGGGGAAGCGCTGGGAGGTAGGCGGAGGAGCGGGTATGTGGCGCACTCAGGGTTGGGGAGGAGGCGGGCTGGGGGGTGAGGGGAGCTTGGTTGCCAGTGGGTGCAAAGCACCCACTAATTTTTCCCCATGGGTGCTCCAGCCTATGCTCTTGTAAGGAGGAAAACATTCCCATTTAACAGAGGTTAAGTGACTTTCTCACAGTCACACAGGAAAACTGTGGTTAAGCATTCCACAGACATCATACAGGTTTCAGAGTGGTAGCCATGTTAGTCTGTATCAGCAAAAGGAACAAGGAGTACACGTGTCACCTTAGAGACGAACACATTTATTTGAGCATAAGCTTTCGTGGGCTAAAACCCACTTCATCGGATGCATGGAGTGGAAAATACAGTAGGAAGATATATATACAGAGGACATGAAAAATGGGTGTTGCCATACTAACCATAGCGAGGGTAATCAGTTAAGGTGGGCTATTATCAGCAGGAGAAAAAAAACCTTTGTAGTGATAATCAGGATGGCCCATTTCCAACCATTGACAAGAAGGTGTGAGTAACAGTATGGGGGAATCAGAGTGAAATTCACCCCTGTGCTACAGGTTCAACAGTTGAAGCTTAAACAATGCCTAGGGTTTGTGGTGCCCTTTGCACAGGAATCAGTTAGGACTTAAATGGCTCTTTAGGGGTGCATAGGGTTTGTGCTGGCCCCTCTTTTGGGTGGATTGTGCCCCATTATTTTGAAGGATTAGCAGGAGACAATAGTACATTGCTTCCAGGTATATATAGTAAATTTCTTGCTTATTTACCCCGCTCCTTTAAATACTTTGTGCGAGGTTGTTATACAACCTAATGGGGCCATACAAGAGAGCAAGACCCCATGCCACTGTCCTGTGTAGCTACCCTGGCACTCGCCCTATTGCAGCTCAGACACAGAGGAGAGGGTGTGAACAGGGGCTGCACACCAGTTATTCCTCTGGCTCCCCTAGGTATGTGGATGGAGGAGTGGGCGGAGACATTTAATCCCCCCCATGCCCAATGAGCATCATGGAGCTGGCACAAGGGGGAAGTAAGCTACACCCTGGTCATAGAGGTTAAGGCCAGAAGGGACCATTAGATCATCTAACCTGAACTGCTGTGTAGATAGCCCAGGCCAGAGAATTTCAGCTGGTTACTATGGCACTGAGCCCCAAAATGTGGCTCAGGCATACTGTTAAATAGCAGTGCCTTATTTCTCTTTGAATTTGTCTGGCTTTAACTCCCAGCCATGGGTTCTAGTTCTGCCTTTCTCCATTAGATTAAAGAGCCTGTTAGCGGCCAGTATTTTCTCCCTGTGAAGGTACTTATACACTGCAATCAATATAAAGGGACCCCAGTAAGTTCCTTCAGCCCAGATCTTCAATGGTAGTTCAGCTCCTAGCTTCGACTGAAGTCAGTAGGACTTAGGAACCAAAATCCATTTGAGGAGGTGAGCCTTCCTTTTCCAGAAGCAAGGAGGGAATTGTCACTCAGGCACAATTCCTTCCCAGAGCACCTTCTGGCATGACCCAGCTGCACATCCGCCCCTTACACAAGGCAAAACTAGTCTCAGGCCTGGTCTACGCTTAAAATTTAGATCGACCTAGCCATGTTGCTCAGGGGTGTAAGAAATTCAGTGTAGAGGCAGATAGGTCAATGGTAGAATTTGGACCTAGCTACCACCATTCGTGGAGGTGGATTACCTGCATCAAAAGAGAAAATCCCATCCATCGCTGTAGGATGTGTCTACCCTCCGGTACTTCAGCGGCATAGCTACAACACTGCAGCACCTGTAGTGTAGACATGGCATCAGTCTAACCCAGCAGTTCTCAAACTGTGGGTTGGGACCCCAAAGTGGGCTGGACCCTGTTTTAATGGGATCACCAGGGCTGGCTTAGACTTGCTGGGGCCCAGGGCCAAAGCCCAAGCCCAAGCCCGAGGGCTGCAGCCCTGGGTGTCAGGGCTCAGGTTACAGGGGAAGGTGGGGTGTTGGCTTTCGTCTCCCACACCCGGGATGGCGGGGCATGGGCAGGCTCAGACCCTCATGGGGTCCTGTAGTAATTTTTGTTGTCAGAAGTTGGTCACGATGCTATGAAGTTTGAGAACCCCTGGTCTAACCCTTTCTAACAACTAAAAGAAAGGAATTCTTCTTTGGTGTCTTTACTTTGGGCTTTATTTTTTGCTTTCAGTAGCTTTTCAAAGCACACTCCCTCCTAAAAAGGGGATTCTGCTTCCAGGAAATCACTGTGCTGATATTCCAGGAATTAATCTTATAAAATGGCCGCAGAACGAACAATTATGGTCATTCGCTAAGGTGCCATCTACCAAGCACACTAAAATAACTAATTTTTCACAAGGCCATTTCTTTTTATTTACTCTGTTAATAGCTTTGCAGGTAGCTGTTGGCTTTTAAACCATGCTGTGGGCAGCAGCAAGAAGAAACAGACCCTCCATGTGAGGAACCATCGGCTTCTAAACAAAGAGGAGAACATTAGTAAAATTAGATTTGGATTTTACTAGCATTTCAGCAGTCTGACTGGATCACAGCACATTGGCCAATCTATTATGATTAGAATGAATACAAAAAAAATTGATGGCTAGAATTTTCAAACCTCTGATGCCTAAAACCAGGCACTTACATCCACAGTAAGGCGCCCAGACAGGTTTGGCCTGGTTTTCAAGAGCACTGACTCTATGGAGCTCAAAAAAATTAGGCCATTTGTTTAGGAGACTAAATATGGATTTAAGTTTAAACAGTTTGAGCACTTTAGTTCTGGAGGCAATGAGGACCATGCTCATTCTTCTCTCATGGGAGAGTTTCACCATCTAGATACGTCTGTGAAAGTTCGGTTTCCTGCTTTCTAAAGCCTTACGCTATGGGTCTACAGTTTCATTTTCCCAGTGGACTACAACTGGACCACAGGCTCTGTATGCACCCACTTGTGAAGCTGGTATTGAAGCCTGCACAGTGGCATCCTGACTTATATTTTTAACAAGCTAGCTAGAGTACAGCTCTCACAGGTATGTCTATATGAGCTGTCATTCACAAACCCGGCTACAGTATAATCATCTCCTCAACTAGTCAAAGCCCTCCCTGGGGAGGGCCATCGGCACAGAGACCTTGAATTGGGCTCTATGTTCAATGGAGAGATGATGCAGAATGTGGTGGAGAACTGGGCAATGTACTCTCAGGGACCCGTGCTGTTATGGAGGTTACCACCATCAAGGCTGCTGTGAAAAGTTGAGTTTCTGTGGCCCATTCAGCCTTGGCCTTTCTGCTAAGACTCTCAAAAGAAGTATTAATTAGTGCTACCCATGCTGGTTACCGTGATGGGAATTCCTATCTAGTACAGCCTGGACTGAGATCATGAACTCATTTCACATTGCCAGACTGTCCTATGGTGGCTTAAGAGCCTGAGTACCAACCTCAGGTCAGACTGTTAAGAAGCAGGGCACAAACTGGTTGTGCATTTCATACTCAGAGTTCCCCCAACCGATCATCGGGTGTGAACTCCTCAAGTTCTGTAACAGACTTAACATGGAGTCCCAGGCAGCCCCCTTTGGTACTCCAGTCTACCTTGCCATCTAAATCACAACAATGTTCAGGTTGCTCCCAATCCCCAAAGACCAATCACTTACCCCAGGTCAATTGCACTTCAGATCTTACACCAAAAAAAACAAAAACAAAAAAACAACCACTTGTAGCCAATCCTAAATTAATCAACCTTTAGTTAATTTATTAAAGGAAAAGAAATAAGAGTTATTTATAAAGTTATAGCAAAAAAACCTACACAAACAAATGAGTTACAGTCCTAAGTTTCAAAATGTAGCAGAGACTTCTATAATAAGCAAGCTCTATATGTCCCACGGGGCGAAGCCAGGCCAAGAATTGAAGATCTTTTACTTATGGTTAGTAATCTTTGCCCCTCAGGCCAGGTCTACACTACAGACCTATATCGGTATAACAATGTCATTTGGGGTGTGGACATAGGAGCATCTTCCCGTTAGCACTACAGGGCACAGCTGCGCTGATGCAGCATTTTAAGTGTAGATCTGCCCTCAGACTCCAAGCAGCATAAAAGATAGAGTTGCTTCTTGTTGGGGATTTTTATTCCCTTCCCCCAGTGTTCATGGGGTAAATCCATGTGAAAATCTCCTCTTCATGGGTCTTGAGGGGAAGCAATCAAAGGTTTTTGTCTTCTGATGTTCCATCATGGTTTGTCTGGTGCCTTCTTCTGTTAGCCAGGCGATAACACCTCCTGTGGCAAACTAATATTTTTCCCACTTGGTAATGCTTCTCTCCTGACTGGTAATGTATAGTATCAGAGGGGTAGCCGTGTTAGTCTGGATCTGTAAAAGCAGCAAAGAATCCCGTGGCACCTTATAGACTAACAGACGTTTTGGAGCATGAGCTTTCGTGGGTGAATACCCACTTCGTCAGATGCATGTAGTGGAAATTTCCAGGGGCAGGTAATGTATAGTTACAGAGCAAACATTTCAATATTACCTTGTAACATGGGATCCCGATATAAGTGAGTGATGCATGGAGCAATCAACAAGCATTTCATAAAGTCTAAATACATTTTTATAAATCTAGTACCTGTTTTAGCATTATGAACTCACTGAGCCAGACAGGTTTCCAGCTATGTGTTGGTCCGTGTTCAGTTAAGGCCTGGAAGCCTTGGCCTGAGCTGGCACCTGATTTGCCAGCATCAGACACATAAGCCAACAAACAACTACTAGATGGTGGAAACTTGCAATCATCACTGACCTGAATTTGAACGGGCAAATTACAGACGAACAATTCATCCCAGCTTCTTGAGCCGTTCAGCTCTTCATTGTACCCACATTTTAACAATCCTTCAGCCAGAAGAAAGCCCCAATCTATTAAGACGACATGCAATATTCAGAGTGTAGGACATTCACCTTGTCTTTCTAAAGGGAATGACAAAAAATTCTTATCAATTCACCATCTCTCCTGCTTCATGGGGTAGGCAGCTTCTTCAGAGCTAAATTTAGGATTGATTGCCTAGCATATGTCAGCTCCATACTGCTAGACTTGACAGGAGCTTGTTCTGTGCCAATCATGTGTAATTTTTCTTTGCTTTCTCCCTATTTATGGAGCTTTATCTTACATTCCAAATACAACTCACGTAAATACCATTATTATGCTGCACAGCAAAGTTTGATCTTAGATTTTGCTGGGAAGCATTCAGCAACTTGAGACTCTGGCTGTGTAATGGGTTTCAATCCTTTTGGCCCTGAAATTTCTTTGCAGGCTTACTTCTCCGTACACATGCTCATGGTGAAATAAAAAAATCAAACATGTCTCCAGTGGTTTGTAACTTTTTTTTAAAATATGGCTTGAATGCTGGAATTCACTATATTCTTAAGAGGAACCACGGTGGTTTTTCCAGAAACTCTTTGAAGGTGAAGTGAAGTTACCTGTTCAGCTGCAAAAAAGAAATCTCTCATTCAGCAATGGGGACAATCTCCCCAGAGTGCAATCCAGCTCTGTTGCTACAGGATGTTGTACTTTACATATTATACAGCTTCCAACCTTGTACTTGCCAGCTACCTGTTCTTATAGGCTATCCTGTATTTCCACTGAACTAGCCTTCAGTCCCCATCACCATTCCACTCTATAAACCTCCTCTGCAGGTGCTAATAAAAGTTAACTCTTTGCATGCTGAGAAACAAGGAAGGCCTCTGGCTTTCATCACAACCCAGATGCAGTTCACGTCTAGTATACCCCAGTGCACACCTTTCCATCAAAGAAGAGTCTAGTGGTCACATAATGAGAGAAGTGTTCTTATTTTACAGCACTGTCAACTGAAGCAAGCATTCTGGAAAGGAAAAAGAAATCTCAAGGGGAAAAGCCCTCAGAAGGTGAGCTGTTTCCCTTAGAAGCAAGCTTCCTTATTAGTTATCAGTGAGCAACTTTGATCTGGCAATCGAGTGACTCATTATCACCGATTAGAGCTGGGTGAATAGTACATTTGCCAAAAAATGCATATTCCAAGGCACTGGAACTATTTGCACATTTGGGTTGAATTCAGTGAATAGTTTCAGTAAAAGAAAACAACTGGAAATGTCAAAATGGAACATTTTGACAGTTCCAAAACAAAATGTTTGGGTATTTCATTTTGAAATGGTGTTTCATTTTGGAATTTAGCTAATTAAAAAACAACAACAACCAACACACACACACACACACACACAGAAAAACACCCCCAAAAAATCTGAAATTGAACAAAAATAGATTTTGGTTTTGGCAAGAAAAACTAGGGAGGGGAGGGAAACAGTTTCTGTTCAAACTGAATCAAATACATTTTCATATTTTTCAGTACATCCCTATCAGCCCTATTACTGCTCATGACTGAAAGATATAAGGACACCAAGAAGGGAGAACAATTGCATATGGTTATGGAACGTGGTGTAGTGAGGAGTAATGAGATGATATAGAAGAACAGAAGTTTTAGGTTGAATCTCAAGAGAACCAAGTTTCCTGATGGTGAGTTTTATTAAGTTATGTAATAGTCTCCCCCATGGGAACTGGTGGAAGACCTTGTGCTTTGGATATTTAAAACTAGACTGGGCACTAGAAAAAATATTGCAGGCAGCAATCCTGCAATAGCAGTGAGATGGATTAGATGGTTCAAAAGGTCTTTAGAGAGACATGGTGGATGAGGTGATATCATCTCACCCACCTGGTCTCTCAAATGTCCTGGGACTGACACAGCTATACCACCACTGCATACAAGAGGTCTTTATTAATCTAATCATTCCTATGATTTCTAAGACAGGGGAGAGTCAGTTATCCATGGATAACAGAAGGGGCCGAGAGCTTAAACATACCGCTGATTACATTAAAAATAGCCACAAATTCAGAGAAATTCACACTCCCTCCCAGAGTAAGAGCTTTGACAGATGGAACGGGAGGGTACACAGCCAATCTGTAAGGAAACGATAAATGCGCAATGACTTACTCCCCACTCCACAATGGCATTGCTAGGAGAAGCTAGACACGCAGAAAACAAATTGGTTTTCCTTGGTGGCTTCTCCAAGCTCAGCAGTGCTGCCTTGAATATCTTAATTCCAAGGGCCCAAGCTGGTCTCTGCTGAAGTCTATGAAAAAATCGACATTGACTTCAGCAGGGCCAGGATTTCACTCCCACTGCATAACAGGACTGTGTCCCCGGGGGCTGCTGCAGCCCCCCAGCTCCACACATGTGCTGTCATGCCCGGCTTCAGTCAAGGAGGTTTATTCCTTTACAATGGTTAATGAACAGAACACAGTCTTAACTCAATACCTGGTTCTCAGGCTTCAGGCCACCCAGCTCCTCACCTCTGCTCCCCTCCCGGAGCTGCAGCCAGGGGCTTGCTTCCTTGAGCCCCTGCCCCGGTTAGCCACCACAGAAGTCAGCTCCACTGCATCGTGACTGTGCTCCCTAGGGCTCAGTTATCTCAGTCCTTCCTCTCAGTTACCTATGAGCAGCCCTTTATAGGCCCAGGTGTAGCACAGCCCTCTTTAATTAGCTGGATTCGGCTCACCTGCTCTGGGCCAGTCTCCACAGAGACCTGCTACCCTGGGTCAGACTGGCCATGCTTAGGGTCTAATCCTGCTAACCTCACTCCAATGACCAAACCTTCTTCATATGAATGCTGCCTTGGCTTGAATGGCATTTCACCTCTACCCCGATATAACGCGACCCGATATAACACGAATTCGGATATAACACGGTAAAGCAGTGCTCTAGGGGGGCGGGGCTGGACACTCCGGCGGATCAAAGCAAGTTCGATATAGTGCGGTTTCATCTATAACGCGGTAAGATTTTTTGGCTCCCGAAGACAGCGTTATATTGGGGTAGAGGTGTATTTGCAAAAATAGAGAATATTCATATAGAACTATAGGATTAAACAATGGATTGGACATTGGTATGTCCAAGAATATAGGATTCATAAAGTCATCTCTACAGTTCAGGGCCAGGACAGACCATAAAATCTTCTAGTCTGTTGTTCTGCACATCACAGGTCATCACATTTCACCCAGTTGCCCCTGTATGGAGCCTAGTAACTTATGTTTGGCTAAAGCATCTCCTCCAGAAAGGTACCAGAAGACATCAAAAGATAGAGAGTCCACGACTTCCCTTGGCTCCAGTGGTCAGTAACCCTCACTGATAAGAGATAATATCAGGGGTTTTAATAGCATATATTTAACAAAATAAACAAGAGTTTTGGAAGGACTATTAACCCTTCTGCTCCAGGACATGAGTCGACCTCAAATGGGCATCAGGAGGAACCATCCTCACAGCTGTTTATCTCCTAACTGCCTACTACATGATTGTTGCATCTTTCTCTAAAGCAGCCTGTACTCGTCAGCTGGTGACATGATACTGGGCTAGAGGGACCACAGCAATTCCGGTGTTTGCAGTAAAGATCTCAGGTTTGGAACCCGAGACACTGAAGGCAGTTTCTGGGCTTGTCTGCATATCATGTTACTATGTGGTACAGCAGGGTATGAATCTACAGTGCAGCAGGGCACAGTAATGTTCTGTTGGTCTCTGCTTCAGTGCAGTGAAAGTTATGGAGTTACCAGTGTAATAAACCAAGCTACACTCTGGGACTTTCAGTGTGTTCTAGCAGGGTCCACACAAGACCTTACTGCACAGCAAGCTGGCGTGCTGTAGATTCACACCCTGGCTTGCTGTGTGGTAACTTGCCATGTAGACAAGAACCTAGAAACATACTAACTCACATGTCCCATTATTTTTTCCTCCTTCCCATTCTTCTGCTAGTTCCTTAGACGTTCCCCCATGAGCTGATGCCCAGTTAACACATACCTCCATGATTCCCTTCACTCCCCACTGTCCGTCTCCATGCACTGCATCCTAGGTATTCCATCTGAACAACTACAGTCCTGATCCTGATCCTACAATTCTGTATTCCCAGGAATAGTCCACGGCCACTGGCTTCAAAGGGTCTGCTCTACTCCAATGAGTCCAGGCTATACGAGCAAGGATATACTTATGGCTACTCATTGTCCCCCTGGTGGATCCTTTTAAATAGGTAATAGAAATATTTTGTTTTTCTTCACAGGAGGAGTCTCTAGGTCATCACCTTTTTGTTGCTTATGTAGGCGAGACTCGCCGGGGCTCGACCCTTCCGGATGAGGAGGGGAGCCACACCAGCCTCGACTTGTCCTCTGCGGGTCTCGGTTCTCGGGACTGTCGCCCACCGCACAGGTAGTCGGTCCCTGTGGATAGGACCGGGCAGTGGCAAAGTCAAAGAGGGCCCAGCCCTTAGTTCAGGCGGGGCACCAAACGCAGTTCTAACAGCTCTGGCCCTTTGGAGCAGGGCAGAGCAGTGGCAAAGTCAAAGGGGCCCAGCCCTTGGTTCGGGCGGGACACCAAACACAGTAACAAGCAGCTCTGGCCCTTTGGATCAGGGCAGAGCAGTGGCAATCGGCGGGAAGAGGGGGAGTCTGCCACCCGGTTACGGGTGGCAGGGGGAACGCAGGCCCTCCCACTCCTCTGCGTTCCAGCCCGGGGCCATAATAGCGGCTGACACCGCTAGTAGCGGTCAGTGGGGAAGGGAATCGTGACCGAAACACACTGACATCGGCAAGGTTTGTTCTACAGCCTGACTGGCATCAGGCTTCCCCGGGCTACTTCCTGTATCCCCCTCCGAGCCTACCTGGCTTGTCGGATCAGCTTCAGGGACGTCCCACCACATCGGCTCCTCACGGCCAGGGCTGGGCGGCAGGTCCGGCAGCTCTTCTGGGAAGTTCGGCCAGGCCTGTTGTGGGGGGTCCTCAGGGCTGCAACAGGGGCGGGGCGGCTCCGGCCGCTCCTCGTCGTAGCGGGGGCGGGGTGGCTCCGGCCGCTCCTCGGCGTAGCGGGCGCGGGGCGGCTCCGGCCGCTCCTCGGCGTAGAGGGCGCGGGGCGGCTCCTCATCGTAGCGGGCGCGGGGCGGTTCCGGCCGCTCCTCGGCGTAGCGGGGGCGGGGCGGCTCCTTGGCGTAGCGGGCGCGGGGCGGCCCCGGCCGCTCCTCGGCGTAGCGGGGGCGGGGCGGCCCCGGCGGCTCCTCGGCGTAACGGGGGCGGGGCGGCCCCGGCGGCTCCTCGGCGTAGTGGGCGCGGGGCGGCCCCGGCCGCTCCTCGGCGTAGCGGGCGCGGGGCGGCCCCGGCCGCTCCTCGGCGTAGCGGGCGCGGGGCGGCCCCGGCCGCTCCTCGGCGTAGCGGGCGCGGGGCGGCTCCTCGGCGTAGCGGGCGCGGGGCGGCCCCGGCCGCTCCTCGGCGTAGCGGGCGCGGGGCGGGCTCCGGCCGCTCCTCGGCGTAGCGGGGGCGGGGCGGCTCCTCAGCGTAGCGGGCGCGGGGCGGCCCCGGCCGCTCCTCGGCGTAGCGGGCGCGGGGCGGCTCCGGCCGCTCCTGGTCGTAGCGGGGGCGGGGCGGCTCCGGCCGCTCCTCGTCGTAGCGGGGGCGGGGCGGCTCCGGCCGCTCCTCGGTGTAGCGGGCGCGGGGCGGCTCCGGCCGCTCCTCGGCGTAGCGGGCGCGGGGCGGCTCCTCGGCGTAGCGGGCGCGGGGCGGCCCCGGCCGCTCCTCGGCGTAGCGGGGGCGGGCGGCCCCGGCGGCTCCTCGGCGTAGCGGGGGCGGGGCGGCCCCGGCGGCTCCTCGGCGTAGCGGGGGCGGGGCGGCCCCGGCGGCTCCTCGGCGTAGCGGGCGCGGGGCGGCTCCTCGGCGTAGCGGGCGCAAGGCGGCCCCGGCCGCTCCTCGGCGTAGCGGGGGCGGGGCGGCTCCGGCCGCTCCTCGTCGTAGCGGGGGCGGGGCGGCTCCGGCCGCTCCTCGGCGTAGCGGGGGCGGGGCGGCTCCGGCCGCTCCTCGGCGTAGCGGGGGCGGGGCGGCTCCTCGGCGTAGCGGGCGCGGGGCGGCCCCGGCCGCTCCTTGGCGTAGCGGGCGCGGGGCGGCTCCGGCCGCTCCTCGTCGTAGCGGGGGCGGGGCGGCCCCGGCGGCTCCTCGGCGTAGCGGGGGCGGGGTGGCTCCGGCCGCTCCTCGGCGTAGCGGGCGCGGGGCGGCCCCGGCCGCTCCTCGGCGTAGCGGGCGCGGGGCGGCCTCGGCCGCTCCTCGGCGTAGCGGGCGCGGGGCGGCTCCGGCAGCTCCTCGGCGTAGCGGGCGCGGGGCGGCTCCGGCCGCTCCTCGTCGTAGCGGGCGCGGGGCGGCTCCGGCCGCTCCTCGTCGTAGCGGGGAGGTTCTGGCCAGTCCGGACGCTGGCTTGTGGCTTCAGCGGCTTCCCAGTCAGGAGCTCCCGCAGACAGGTCTGCTCCTGATGGTGGCTGGGCTCCAACTGAGGGCTGAGAGCCAGCTTTTATTCTTCCGGGTCGCCGCTTGACCCTCTGGGGGGCGGGACTTCTGCTTAGAGGCCCCGCCCCTCTGGATGATTGACGGGGCTCGACCCTCCCAGATGAGGAGGGGAGCCACACTGCCTCGTTACACTTGCTAAATATTGAGAGGAAGAGAATGAGAGGTAAAATGCTGAGACCTTATCTCCTTGGCATGAATAGTAGAGCTGAGATTGTCAAAGCTGTGTAAGGGATTTGGACACTCCATTCCCACTAAAATGAATTGGGAAGAGAGTGTCCAACTACCTTAGGTTCCCTGTGGCATTTTCCATAAGAGCAGCAGTTTGCCCTAGTATCCTTGGCCAACATTTTTCCACTCTCTCACTTTGTGCATTGTATGTTCCTCCCCAATGAGCTACCGCCTCCATCCCAGAGGTGGCTGCATTTCAGTGGTGCTGGATATATATATTAGTTTGAAATTTGGGCCCTCTTGACTTGGCAAAACCGTACTTTAGTTCAATAGAGTCTGAAATTCATTGATAGTTTGTGAAATGGATCCTTTGCCATGAGAGGTGCTATATACATGTAATATATCACTATTTCTGAGGATATGCAACAAGCATGCTTCATTGCATGGTTGGAGTGAAGTGGATTGTATGTAATGCTCTACAGACTCCCTTTTAGGTGTTGGAAAGAGACAGCATTACGCTGAGGGTGATGGTTTTAATGAATTTGGGAGCTCAAGGGACAGGAGCCATGTCAAAGAAAGACATTTACAATAATTGCTTAGAACAGAAGTGGGAGGTTAATTTTTAAATGGTGACACCTTTGAATGCAGAGCCTGGTGACGCTAAGTTCCTTTTTTTATTTACCCTATTATTTGTTAAATCTAACACAGTTATAGTGCACATAAATTGAGGAGGTCAGGCAAGAGCTACCTGAGAGAGAAGCTGGAACAGCTGCTACTTCTACAGAACAGTGGTCACCGCATGTCCCAGCAAGGGCATTTTACATTACTCACAGCTCACGGGAAGAATACTGTAAAAAGCAATAAAGTGTCCTGTGGCACCTTATAGACTAACAGACGTGATGAAGCATGAGCTTTTGTGGGTAAATACCCACTTCATCAGATGCAAGTGGTGGAAATTTCCAGAGGCACTTTGTCAGACGCATGTAGTAGAAATTTCCAGCCTCTGGAAATTTCCACCACAAGCATCTGATGAAGTGAGTATTCACCCACAAAAGCTTATGCTCCAATACATCTGTTAGCCTATAAGGTGCCACAGGACTCTTTGTTGCTTTTTACAGATCCAGACTAACACAGCTACCCCTCTGATACTTGAAAAGAATACTGAGACTGCACTGAAAGTGGCCTTTAAGAAATAAGTACACAACCATTAAGAGGTAAAATGAAAAGTCACAGCATCATGAACTCAGAAACTTCTCCACAAAACCCTCTCCGTTCTTACCCAGCCATCCTGAATAAGCATACAACAGGGAAGGTGGTTCTGCACTAGGTCTGCCCAATAACCAAGAGAAAAGAAAGTAGGGAACCTATATGCCTGGCCACTAGATCGTTGGGACATAGTCCCAAACAGTGTATGTAGGGCTAAATTTGTCTGGTGGACAGAAATACTGGAGAAGATGGACCATGGATCTGATCCAGTATGGCAGTTTTATGTCCTTATATAAGCCAGTAGAAGTTCATTGAAGTTAATGGCCCAACGTGAATTTGATCCATCGTGTATCATTGCAGCCCCCTCCTCTAATGAGGAGTAGGGAGCGGATACATGAAAAAAACCAAACTATTAGATCCATCCCTCTGCAAGGGTGGGTATATAGTCCCCTGAGAGAGAAAATATCAGGTAATTCAACTGATATAACAAATAGGCGTAGATGGCTATGTAGGAACTGCCATACTGGACCAGATGAGTGGGCATCCAGTGACTAGGACCAAGTGCTTCAGAGGAAGGTGAAAGAACCCCCATAGTGGAAAATGATGGAAAAACCTTCCCACAGGGGAAAGTTCTTCCCAATCCCCATGCAGTGGAAACCCGAATTTCACATCCCTTCCCAACTGTTGAATTGTGTGGGTTGGGTACTTTTCCCCTTTCTCTTAAATCCCATCTTAAATAACCATACATGTTCCCATTGGCTTAACTCTGTGAGAAGCTAGGGCCTCACTGAAGGTAATGGGAATTAAGGTCTTTCACAGCTTCATAGACTGGAAGGCCACAAGGGACAATTGTGACCAGCTAGTCTGACCTCCTGTACAACACAGGCCCGAGAACTTCACAGAGCAGATCTTTTAGAAAAACATCTGATCTTGATTGAAAAAAATGGTCAGGTGATGGCGAATCCACCATGACCCTTGGTAAATTGTTCCAATGGTTAATTACGCTCATGTTAAAAATGTACACGCAATTTCCAGTCTGAATTTGTCTAGCTTCAACTTCCAGCCACTGGATCATGTTATATTTCTCTGCTAGAAGGAAGAGCCAGAAATGGACACGGGATTCCTGCAACAGTTGCACTCGTGCCAAATATAGAGGTAAAATAACCTCTCTGCTCCTACTCAAGACTCCTCTGTTTATGCATCCCAGGATCTCATTAGCTTTTTTGGCCACAGTGTCATACTGGGAGCTTATGTTCAGCTGGAGCAGGGACTGTGTTTTTGTTCTGTGTTTGTACAGCACCTAACACAATGGGGTCGTGGTCTATGACTGGGGCTCCTAGGAGCTACAGCAATACAAATAATAAAATCATCATAAATAATAAGTATTCTGTGCTTTGCAGACTCAGGCTCAGAAAAGTCATCTATCAGCTTGAAACGGAGAGAATAATTAATGCACACTCTAATGTAGCCTTTAAATATAAACTTTGATAAGAGTTGGAGGAAGGAAACAAAGGAATAATAAAGATAGGGCCAAATTACTGTCATTTATATAAAAAAAAAGATCTTTTTCTTCAGTGGTTATAAAAAACATCAGAACTTTTCACTTTCTCAAATAGAAGCTCATTTCTCACATTAACGTGTCACCTTCTTCAGTGAACATGCCTACCAAAAGAGCAGCATACGGAACCATTCTGTGATAGATGTCGCAGGTGGAAAATAAGCACAGATCTCTCCACCAGTGATATTAGCTTGTCAGCTGCAAAAGTTTCAGTTGAAGGGGAAAGTAGCTTTGGGATTGAAAATTAAAAGGTCAGCATTGAATAGAGGATAATTTTTTTAGTAGTCCTTGTAATACAGGGACTTTTCTGCAAAAAGAGAGTGTATTTGCCCCCAAGGCTTTGTTTAGTAGTTTTTTTTTTAACCTGTTCTTACACCAGTTAGATTTAGTTATATTTTTGGTTCTATTCTGTAGTGGAACATCACCAGGTCTGGTTCTCCTCTCATTCCCATGGATCAGAACTACCTCCATTGAAACCAGCCAGCGTCACTGTAATGCACACGTTCTCAACCTGGAGGTGGCAGCTTCTTCTGCATATTTCTAAATGGGAGGAAAGTCCCAGAATGCAAGAGTTTGGGAAGCCCTACCTTAGTGCAACCATGTCTTATCTATTCGCTGTCAGGGAATTTTATATGACTGGGTAGTCTGGACAAGCAGTATCTGTCAAGTACACCACCAGTCAATGATAATCCAAGGAAAGCTCATTAATGCTAGAGTCCGGAGGCAGACGCAGGTAGCCCTTGTGAGAATGGATGTTGGCTCACTCAGCCCACCATGCTTCAGCCTCCCCTTCTGTAATATGTTGGAAATAGTTTTGTCTGTCTTCACTAGCAGTTAAATTGGTTTCCTTGCCAGATAAGGGGGAATCTTTGCTACCACCCAGCAGCAGCAACGGGCCACTTTGCTAGTATGGATGGACCCCAGTCTTTCTCTGCTGTCATAGAATCATAGAAGATTAGGGTTGGAAGAGACCTCAGGAGGTCATTTAACCCAACCCTCTGTTTGAGGCAGGACCAACCCCAACTAAATCATCCCAGCCAGGGCTCTGTCAAGCTGGGCCTTAAAAACGTCTAAAGATGGAGATTCCACCCCCCCCCCAGGTAACCCATTCCAGTGCTTCACCACCCTCTTAGTGAAATAGAGTTTCCTAATATCCAACCTAGACCTCCCCCACTGATCTCCCCAGGGGCGACAGCATTCAGAACCCCGGGCCCTTTTAAATTGCTGGCCCCAGGGCAGCTGTTCCCTTTCCGCATCCCCCCCCCCAATCAGCAGGCAGAGGGGGCAAAAGGAGCAGGGACGTTAAAGCACTGCAGGGTCCTTTGCTGCAGCAGTGCTTTAACCTTGCTGCGCTCCCCCCGTTGGCGGCCCTGCCAGCAGGGGAAGCGCAGCGATGTTAAAGTGCTGCCATGGCAAAGGACCATCCTTAAAGCGCTGCCGCTACACGTTAACGTCCCTGCCCCTTTTGCCTCCCCTGTCGGCTGCTCTGCCAGCACGGACCCTACTGGCAGGGCCACCGACAGGGTGAGGCGGCAGCGCTTTCAGGACCGTCCTTTACTGGCTCACTTTCACCCCTGGGCATGTGTCACTTGCTGGTTTAAACTAGTGTAAATGGTGAATTCTCCGTAACCTGAAGTCTTTAAACCATGACTGGAGGACTTCAGGACCTCAGCCAGAGATTAGGGGTCTGTTACAGGAATGGTGGGTGAGGTTCTGTGGCCTGCGATGTGCAGAAGGTCAGACTAGGTGATCATGATGGCCCCTTCTGGCCTGAAAGCCTAGGAGTCAGGTAGCTTAGATGGCTATGCTGGTTTTTGCAACAATGAGTTAGGCGCCTACCTCCCACCGCACAAAATGGTGGCAGAAGCAGGTGCCCATGTGTAGCTTTTAGCCCCATGGCTAGAGCACTCAGCTGGGCTATGGGAGACCAGATTTAATTCCCCATTGCCTGATGGGGAAAAAGGATTTGAACAGAGGTCTCCCACCGCTCAGGTTCATTCTCTCATGACTGAGCTGTGGGATATTCTGATGATGGGGGGCTCGGTCTTTCTGGTGGAAGATGTCCCACTCTGGATAAATAATTATATATCCATGGAAGCAGCTGGATTCCCGCTTATAGCTGGGAGCTCTAACCACCAGGCTACAGCAACATTCTTGGTGTCTCTGTCTGGCCTAATGACTCATGAGTTACCCACAGCAGAACAAGAGAGGCACAGAGCCCCACACTTAGGCACCGAGTGCATTTAGGCACCTCTAGGATTCAACGGGAGTTTTTCGGATCACAGTTTAGCCAAAACTGGGATAGAGGCACCTAAACTCCAGCCTTTGGTGCCTAAATCTGGGGTTCAGGTGCCTAAGTACTTTAGTGAATCCTGCTCTAAGTCACACGCCCGCGGTGACACAGGCAACCCGTGACAGAGCCATAACTCAAACCCAGGTCTCCTGAGTCTCCAGTGGCTGTTCAAGCCACTAGACCGTCCTTCCCCTCTTTTCACAGGGTCGCCATCTTGCATTAGCAGCTGGCCTTCTGCAAAGATCTGTACAGCCACATACCTGCCGCCCCCCATGCATCTCCTCACATTAGGAAAGCCAGCTTCCTTTCCAGTTTGCTCTGACTACACAATGGAGTGCGCTTTGTGGTTGTGTCTATGGCCCTGCCTGACCCAAACATGTCCGTTCAGTCATGATGACCTTCCTGGAACATGGTGACATTACTGATTAAGTCAATCCTATCAGAGCTTCTGCAAACACACACTAATTAGGCATTTGACATCAGGCCAAATCCCAGTTTGACATCAAGAACACCGATGAGTCGCCACATCACCGGATCAGCCCTTCCAAAAGCTTCTTTATTGTTCTTAGATTGGGACTGGGCATCAAACGATCTTATTTCCTTTATGCAAAATGACATGCATCCATCACGCCTGAATGTTCAGGGTGGAGGGGAGTAAACCATGTAACGGTTTTGAACCATCTTGGCCAGTGTTCTGCTTGCTGCGCTCTCTGTCTCAATGCACGAGCTGGAAAAGCATGAGCAACAGTTGGCCTAGGGGTTCAGATTTCACACTTTTCCTTCTCGCATGCAGCATTAAGAAGTTTGTTTGGAGACGCTGAGCAGTCTGTTTACAGGGGAGGAAATATTGTCTCGTAATCAGAGCAGAGGAACGAGGTGTCAGGGACAACTAGGTTTTTTTTTATTCTCTGCTCTGCTACTGACTTGCTGTTGGAGCTAAGGAAGTCTTATAACCTCTCTGCAGCCCATCTGTAAAATGGGAATAACAATATTCAGCTCCTTAGGACAGGGGTCCTCTTTTAGGATAATACGTGGGCTGCATCGGCAATGGAACGTCACGCTGCTTGGGCCTCTAGGGGCTATCACAAGAGAAGCAGGTCATTCAGCTCTAGTGGGTTTTGCGAAGCTTAATTCACTGAGGTTTGTAAAGCGCTTTGTGATCCTCTGGGGGAAGAGGCCTGAAAATGAAAAGCAGTTTTCTCAAGTCTTGCAAGAACAGTTCTTCACGTGTGGCTTTCAACAGCTAAATCTCCCACTCCTGGGAACACAGCCCCAGCTTCGGAAGACTGAAGAAAGCTCATTTTTAGTGCCCAAGCCCTCCAGAATGACTCTTAAATGGGAAACAGGCTGCAGCGAAGGCGTGGGCAGGCTCCATTCTTGCCATTTCACCCTCAGCAGCTGTCAGCTGCTTCCGTGCAGAGGGAATCAAAACCTGCCACCGAGTCTGAAACTCACTCAGCCTGAGCCTGAGCGAGCCAGGAATCTTCAAGATGCTCGAGTCAGTGGAAACATGCCAGTGCCATACAGATGAACACTTCTCATCCAGCCATCGCACAGCACTCTACCAAGGTGGGTAAACAGCATAATCACTGTTTTACAGATGGGAAAAATTGAGGCCCAGAGGTTACGTGATTTTCATAGACCCTAGTCATATAGGGAGTCAGCATATGAGTTAGGAAGAGAACCTAGGTGTCCTGGCTCCAAGTGTTGTGCCCTGTTCATTGAATCGTGCTACTGCCTTTACTTGCATTTCTGCATGAGCACAGCACCCACCCACTCAGGTCTAGCCCCCTTTTCCCTAGCAACAGAGGCTCTTTGCATGGGTGTGCTTCCTATCTGAGCATTACACTGGCAGCTGTCATGAATGTATCTCCTAGCTCAGAGGGAAACAAAAGGGGCCCTTTAGAACAGAATTCTGACCGGACACTGGGGGGGAATAGCCCCTGACGCAGACAAGTCTCCTAGGTTGTTTTGCTGGAGAAAGCAATGCAAATAATTACAATGCTGAGTTTCGGAGAGTGCCTGCAATGTGCTAGATGGTGTACAAACAGAAAGTCAATCCGAGGTATTATATGCCCCCGCCCCTCATTCCCTCACATGGCTCTTATCTAAAGCTGTAGCAGACTCGTCAATCTGTAACTGAGCTAGCAGCCACTAGAAGGGGACAGAGCACCACACCAAGCAGGCAGGGCTTACATATACATGTAGTACTGTTTCAAATAGCATGAATTAAAGCACATTAGGGAACTTTTAGAGCACACCAGCAGGGTCTACCAATTCATGCGTAACACATTAGTGAATTTTAGAAAGCATACCCCTGTAAACTGCATTATTGCTCCATGTAAACAAGTGATACAAGCAAGGGAGCAGTGGCATCACTTATATAAACAAACTGCACTGCAAAAGGGGTGAAGTTAACATGAATTTAGTAACCGTTTCTACTGTGAGGTCCCTTCCAACCCTAAGAATCTATGATTCTATAGTTTGTCCAGTGTTTATTGCATAAACACTGATTATTTTTATTGGGGATATTTTATCTGGGTTTTTTGGTTAAAACTTGAAATCAGAAACCTTCTTCATCTACCATAGAAGCAAGAATTAAGCATAATTTCATATACTGCAATAAGAAAAATCCAAGACAACCATGCAAGTGAAATAACACACCAATAAAGAGCTTAAAAATTACAGGCAGGAATTTGCACCCACTATCCCCCAAGAACACACAGGCTCTTTATCTTGTAACAGTTTCTCTCTTTCTTTATTGCTAATTTAATTAGCCCTTCATTTCCCCGGTAACCCTTTCTAAATTCCCACTGACTTCTGGTTTGCTCATCAATAGAAGTAAAGGTAATCAAACACCAGAAATCCCCACCCTCCCCCCACCCCCAGCTGCAGAGCTGAGCAGAAAGCCTGTAATGACTGCAGCAGATATTATGGCTTCATAAGCCTGGTTTTTTCCATTCTGCCCTGAAGGGAGTGAATGCCAGAAACTTCAGGGCTGGAATTTTAACTCTTGGTAACCACAGGTTAAACAAATAAATGGTCACCAAGACTATTTTAATAATGCACTTCTATAATTGTCTTAAATCCTGGTCCTAGCAGGGTAACTTGTAACCAGGCATTGGCCTTTTAAGGCCAGAGGAGGCAATCTGGGAGGCCAGTTATCCTGTTCCAGGTGGCCCAGGGAAGGCAAATGAAGGCCAAAGGAATAACTGAACCAGACAATGAGTAAGAGGAAGATGGTCGCGGGGAGCATCTGAGAGGGGGAGGAACAGTAAAACCCAGGTCATGGTGCTGTAAGGGCAGGCTCTTCTCACTCCCAGATAGGGTTTGGGGTAATTAGACTCATCTGGGGAGGGTAAAGGTGTGGTCAGGTGACTGGGAGGGTGAATCAAAGAGAAGGCTCCAAGCCCAATCAAGGAGAGTGAGAGGGAGGACTTAGCCAGGTAAGTTCCCAGAAGGAGGCCTGTAAAAACTTTGAACTTAAGAGGAGAGAGTTTTGGGCTGGGGAGGCCAGGGACAGCCCCGAGAAGGACAACTGTGGAGCCCCCAGTGTAAGTGGGGGATAAAAGGGGGCTCTTTTGAGAGCCAGGAATACTTAATAAGCTAGCTCCCAGGAGAGAGGCAGTATTGTTCTAAAGTCTCTGGATGTGAGAGGAGTACTCCTGAAACTCAGACGGGAAACTGAGGCAGGGGACGGCAGTGGCATGCCAAGCCACATGGGGGGCATGCTCAAAGACTGCCTCTTTCCTAGAGTAACATATCATGGTCTTTTCTAGGATAGTAGTTAGTGAACACAATGCAGCTGAATCCAGATAGCAGCCCAGCGGATGAATAAATGTCTGACCACTTGAACAACTGCTCTCCCAGTGTCAGTGGGGTGTGGGCAGCAATGCCTAGTGGTTGGAGTAGCCAGGAACCAGGCAGGTTGCCAAGGGTCAGAGCCAGCCTCAGGAGCAAGGCTGGGAGGCAAGGCAGGCCCAGGAGCAATCACAAGTGCGGCCATAAGCATGGAGCAGCTAGCTGCCTGCTGTGGGGCTTACAAGCTGGCTGAAGGGAGCCAGCCGGCCAATCAGGCAGTCTGGGCAGTTCTGGTGTAGCTCAGCTGTGTTCATTAGTCTGCCCTGGAGACCGAGCCAACTAGTCCCAGACTCAACTGCAGGCTCTCATTCCTGACCCGTGGGCCTAATGCTGACCACTGGGGTAACGTTCATGCCCCACCAAAACAAAACCCGAGTCAATGGGGTTGAAGGGTTGGGAGTTCTGCAGCGGTTGGTGGGGGGGAGGAGGGTGGACTCCAGTCTCTAAGCTGCAGGTAGGGCACACGGTAACTTTCCAATCCCCCGCAGCTGCTCCTGACTTCTGTGCAGCCCAACATGAGGGGCCAGCATAACTGAAGACCTAGCGGCCACGTCCTCGCCCACCCTTAACAGCCCTTCCATGGTACGTGACTTCCTTGGACAGCATCCAGCTAATGAGGAGTCCCGCCTCACAGTCGCTCCACAGCGCACAACTGCTTTCACATTCCACTATCAACCCCCAGCCTTGGGACAGGTTCAGAGAGAGGTTGGCCAAGATTCACGAACCCTTATGTCAAGCCTGGGCTGCATTCCAAGCTCACTGAGGCCAATTTTTAGCTTTGGGTGGAAGCCATGGAGAACTCAGCCTTTTCACTGGCTTTCCACTTGCGCTGCGTTTCGGGATTCACAGCTCCATGCGAAGCTCAAGGAAGGGCTGCAAAGGTAGCAAACCCATAAGACCTGAACCAAACAGGTCACAAGCTTCACCCAACACCCTTCCATGGAATCTCGCTTCCCCAGGAGCCAAAACCGAACCAGTTTTATACAAACCTGTTGTGAATTCATCCACCAGGAAAATGTCAGATTCCCACAGGAGTGGATGAGAGGCTGAATGCCATCATTGTGAGGAGCAGGAGGGCACAAAAATAAGCAGAACTTGCCCCACACATCATGGTGGCTGCCGTTAGCACACCGGTATTCACAAAGCATTGCCGCATTCGGGTATCTGAGATCCACTAGCCAAGCAGGGCAGTGTGGACCTGATGATAAGCCACAGACCTAAGAGGTAAGAGAGCTAAGTTCTAGTCATAATCAGTTGTGTGACCTTCTCTGCCTCCCTTCCCCCTTTCGGTAAGGTGGGGATATTTATTCTTTTTAAAGTTGCTTTATAAGGTAATTTGAACCTTTTTCCAGGCCTTCGGCGAACAAGTTAGGTCTATTCACCAATGTGTAACTCACCTCACTTCCATATCACCTGTGAATTTGCCCCAAGCAGCCAACTGACGGGAGCAGCGGCTGAGGCCTTAGGATAATACTAAAGAATATAACAGTGGCTCAAACCAAACAACACGGTTTCTCCTTTCCAGCAGGAGAACATGCTAAAGTCTTGACAGAAAAGTCTCCCTGTGGGCAGGCTCCAGAGGTCGAATAACAAAGGAAACCAAACTGATGAATCATTCAGAGGGTCAAGACTCGCACTCGGAGACTAGAGGGTTGTGGGTCTCTTCAAACCACGTTGCAAGTGAAATTGTAGCGATCGGGATCTGCTCTGAGACTCTTACCACTATTGTGCTGGGATGGGGATATGCTCTTGGGGCGTGTATGGCCTGTTTACTGTCTTGCAAAGCTTTCTGCTCCATAAACCACTCCTCTGTCAGAGGAAGCATTTTTATGACTAAATGCCTTAAAGATGGTGAGATGCTCAGATACTCTGGGAATGGGGGATATATAAGTACAGTGCCTCAGATAGAAGATATTTATATACAGCAGCGGTACTTCCAGGAAGCGTGGCTGCTTTGTCCCAGTGGCGCTAAAGAGCTGGACAATTCCGTGCTGCAGTCTGTGAATTCCACGCTGAAGTCACACTCAAATCTGGGAGCCTCAGTGGCAAAATCGTAGGTGTCTAGCCTCAGGGCTAGAGAAAGCCACCACTAGCTATGTGACAGCAGTAGACTATGTATAGTCGCTGGGAGCTGCCACTGGAGCAAGACAATCACAAGCAATCACAGTATATTAAACAACACTCCTGGGAGCGAGTGTGAAGGGGGTCACTCACCATAGGTGGCACCCAGTGGTCAGGCAGGGCATAACAAGGCCTTTTCTTACCTAGCACCTCAGTTGACGGCCACTCTGTTCCTGCCATGGTCTTACCCTTCCACGACTCAGCTCTCCAGCCAGGTCATGTGTTTTATGTCTGGCCCTTTCCAGGTACATAAAAGAGTCCAGCAATGGGGTAACTCTGTGGGTTAGGTGGGTATCTCCAGTCTCCCACTGGGTTGAGGTCTCATGGTCTTGCCTTTCAGTCCTCAGGGCCTTTTCTCCCCTAGACTCCCCATATTAAGTGTCTGTTCCTGCTTTCAGCACCCCCCAGGAGTTGGCAGGGGAACCCAAGCCCACCCTCTCCACCGGGTTCCAAACCAGGGCCCAGAGTAAGCAGCTAAGACCTGCCCCTCCAAAATGCCATACTCCTGCCTGCCTGGATTGCTTCCTACATCCCCCTCTCCCCACAGGTAAAGTAAAGCCCATACCTGGAAATCAAAGACAAAGTCCTTCTGAGAATCCCAAGTCTCTTTCCTTTGGGTTTGGCCCTCGCTATAGCCAAGCAGGCAGGGGGAGTGTCTGCAATGCTCCTTACCAGGCACTCAGCACGCAAGACAGTTCATCTTTACTGTCTGCTGGTCTGTTATCCTTTTGAATTCCTCCTCCAAGCCAGGCTTGCTTTGCAGGTGTGGGGCTGCCTGGGCCCACCTGGTTAACCCTCTCCTTACTGGTGCAGGGTTGGGTATACCCCATCACAGGGAGGAGGTAGATCAAATCCCCATTGGGGATGGGAAAAATAAACAGAGGTTACGACTGGCCCAGTGCCTTTGTGGGAATCCAGGTGGTAGGAGGGATTTGAACTCCAGAATGACGGGTAGATAGCTGTACGCCTAGAATACCAGCTCTCCCTCGCCTGTGTGTATTTACAGAGTACACAGCTCTTCACTGGGAGCCAACAATGCAGCTTCTCCTGTATTACTCCAAGGTAAACTGTGCTCTCTTAATGTCAGTGCCGATACTCCAGATTTACACTAGCGTCACTGAGAGGAGAATTTGTCTAATGGGTTTTGGTGGCTAAATAAAATAATAACGGAACTATTCTCCATACCTAGAAAAATTGTTCCCCAAGATTTGGGTAGGGCCCGATTTCCAGAAATTCTGAGCAGCTTTGAAATCCGCTGAAGTCAACAGGTGCTGCAGATGCTCAGTACACCTTTGCAAGTCAGGCTAATGCAGCGTTTGCCCCCAACCCTGCAAAGCTTTATGCACTGGCTGAGTATTACAAATGGGTGGTGTCTCACGGAACTCCATGGCACTATGCACAGGCAGCAAAGCTAAGCCCAATCAGGGCCTAAATTTTGTACATTAGAAAAAGTAGCACCAATTCTTCCCAGCTTTTTCTTGTAAAAGGACATTTTCCCCAGTGTTGTGATGCATGCATGAGCTCACTGAGACAAGGGGTGCATCCATTGTGGGGCACCTAACACATTCTCCCACCACGTAGAGCAATGATCAATAATACAGCTAACAAGTAATATAAAAAAATTCACCACCAGGCATAATCCAAGAGCTAACTTCCGATGGCATGTTAGCTTGAGGGGCTCAATATCAAAATTTGCCTCTATGTCCAATTCATGTAAGAGAAGTCGAACACAGTAATCTTTAAGCCCTGGGCACACTATGTTGATTTTAGAAACAACACAGAGGGCTTCATCTTGGTCATGCGACCCAGTTACCACGCGGCTGTCTCCTAACCTAGTTCCAACACTGTTAACGTGCCGTCTGACTGGAACCTAGCCGTGCTGTAACCGGGTCATGCCAAGGGGCTAAGTTAGTGGAATTAAATGATACTTAGCTCCTTTATAGCCCTTTTCATCCACAGATCTCAAAGTACTTTACAAGAGATAGGTAAGTAAAAGCGTGGATAATTCCAAGCGACGCAAAATAGGCTCGACTCTGGTCTGCTGCCCCTGTATAAATGCCATTGAGTTGCTCTGGATTTACACTAAGGAAACAGAAATCCAGATCCAGCCCTGTCTCTTACATTCATTTTAAATAATACACAGGGCCAGAAACGCTTACCCCATTAAATTCACATCAAGATCAAAACAGGCGAGGCTCTCAATCCACAATCGTAAAAGTTTATGTGAGTAACTAAGCACATGAGTAGTTTCACTGAGGATAAAGGGATTACTCACATGCTTAAAGCTGAGCGTGTACCTAAGCATCTGCAGGACTGGAGCCTTAGTCTTCTCTTTCTCGGCCGATCCCTCCTGTGATTTGTTCACATCACGCACTAATTTTCCATCAGTGGAGGTAATACTCCAAGCTGATTATCAGCAGTGGTTTGGGAGTCTTTTTTACCATACAGCTTTTCTGACCTGGAGAGTTGCCAGGCTCACGGCAATCAGGGGGAGTCAGGACCTCTGGATCAGGTCCAATGTTAGAATTATCCCAGTTTCTGATAACCCTACTACTACAAGTGAACCAGTGAACATTGAAAAACACCAGTTTGTTCATGTTTCTTTAATCAGTAACAAAATGAAAACATTTGGAATTTTATCAGTTATTTTATGCATAAAATATTGGAGTGGCACTTTCCCTCCTTTTTGCTCCTTCTTTTTTTCCTCGTTTCTCTGTAAAAAATTACACATCTGGTATACAAGATTTAAAAAATAAAATAAGTACTTTGAGCACACAAATCTGCCGGTGCATTTGAATACTGGCTTTAACATTTCAGTTTCATAAGCAAAAAAACAGTACAGCACATGATATAAATATTGACGCCACGTAACGTACAAACCTCTACAGAGAAAGGCCAGAAGACACAAACTTAACTATACTGTGGCTCAGATCATTTGATATATAACAAACAAAAAACCCAAGAAATCGCTTCACCTCTTGCCCGAAGGCCAGTGTAACACACCACTAGTTAGTAGGTGTTACAAGCATGATATGGGGAATTTCTAACATGTGATCTTAACAGCCCATCAGAGTTTAAACGGTAAGATCCTCCAAGGTGCAAGATTTGATTCCAATAAGGAGACAACATCCAGTCGCAGTGTCTGAGGCTTTCAAAGCCGAGAGAGCTTGTCCAAAAATACTGATGGTTTCTCCCATTATGATTTCCTGCCTTTACATCGGGACATGCAGTGCTTGTCATGCAAAGTGCGTCTCCAAAGCGAAGAACATCCCCCTGATGGAACATTCCCAGAGAGTTAGAAACAACACAGAACCCATATTTCTCTGGTGAAATATTCCCCCAGCCCTGTAACATGGGGAAGCCTATGTGCTGCTTGCTGTTGGCCTACCAGAAGCAGTAACGGGAAAATGAATCATTTGGTGCCACACCGCTTGGTTCCTTTCTGTAAATCCTTTGTCCTTCATTTTTGCCCTAAGTCCTCCATAGAGCATTTCAAAGGAAGGAAGGAACCATGACAATACCTGCAAAAATGACACTGGCCTGATTGGAATGCATCTGTCACCAAGGCCACCTGTACCTGATGCTCCAAGACCCATGTAGAATAGCCCAGACTGATGAAGTTATCTTCACTGAGGGACAAGAGGGGAAATATTGCTCCTTGAAAAAATGGTCCCTGTAGGGAGGCAGCAGCTGGTGGGGAAGAAGGGATATGCATGACTGTAATGACTACGTTTAAAAGTGCTGCATGGGGTTTTAGCCACAAAAAGTCCATGGGAATTGCATGGCACTGGAAATGTAGAGATGGGGATGGTGGTATAATATTTTATTGTAACAGTAACCACATTAACGATCTTTTACTCACAAAGGGCCACGTTCAGCGAGTTCAGTGGAGTTGCCCCTGCAGTGAATTTGGCCCTGAAACCAGAAGCTACTAGATTGTAAACTTCTAGATAAGAGTGGTGTGAAACTTCATGCACATCTTGCCATCATCTGCAGCTGCCTGGTTGTTGGAGTTCTGATAAAGATTTGGAGCCTGAACATGAGGTGGGTCAGCCCTCAGTGCTCACAGATGTCACAGATTGGCCTGGGGATGCTTATCTCATGGCATCAGGCCCTTGAAATGCCTTCCTTGAAAAGCTTTTCAGGGAAAGCAGGCCTGGTTTTGAGGGAGCTAGGGCTCACTTTAGGTGCTGTTACAGGAGGACTCACAGCTTCACATGGTGTCAAAATCAGACGAAAAAATCTGCAGATTTGAGTGAGTTTTGATTTCAGTTTTGGGCTCTGCTCAACCCCCAGACTCTCTGATTCTGAACCCCCAACACAGAGCCAGAACTAGTGGGGACAGTTTCTGTTCCCATGAAAAATCCTGTTTTCATCTCCATTTTCCTTTAAAAGTTTTTTTTGGGGGGCGGTGTAAAAAAAACCCCAACAAACAACCCCCCAAATAGAGTGGCAGATTCCAAGGCCAGAAGGGACCACTGTCATCAGCTAGTCTGACCTCCTGTAGAACACAGGTCAGAGAACGTCCCTGAAATAATTCCTGTTTGAACCAGGGCAGATTTTTTAGGAAGACATCCAATCTTGATTTAGAATTGCCAGTGATGTAGAACAAACTGCAACCCTTAGTAAGCCGGTCCAATGGCTAGTGACGCTCAACGTTAAACATATACGCTTTCTTTGAAGTCTGAACGTGTCCTGCGTCAACTTCCAGCTGCTGGATCTTGTTACACCTCTGTTAGATTACAGAGCCAACAAACTGAAAAATCCTCAGTTGAAAACTGAAGATATGGGGGGATTTGGCCAAAGTGTTTCACTTTTTGGATACTGGTGTGGGGAGGGGGGGAATCATTCCCATGGAAATTTCCATTTTGAGGAAGAAGCCATTGTTCGGTGAAAAATTGTGTCAACTGTCAGTTTTGACCAGCTCTAGTCAGATTGACTCTGGTTCCCACAATCCCTCTCGTCTTCCCTACCGCAAACCACATCAGCTGAACTTCACCCAGCCCTGTTACATAGTTGTCTTTGTAGCCAACCTTCCGAGTTTGGAAGGAAGAGCTCTCAGTGACCCATCACTGGCCATACCAGAATGTGCGTGGGTGAAATTCATCCCTGATGTAACACTACTGACTTCACTGGAATGTCAGACAGGGTCCCAGGAGTTTTAATTCAACACAAGATCCACAGCCGAACTAAAGAAATCCACAAGAACTGGGTTAGACCTCCGGCTCTGTATTCGGATAATGAGCACCTCCATTTGACCTTTGGAGATCACAGAGGAAATTAGTTCTCTTGGTGCTAGTCACTCCGCAGCTTCCCTTTGCCTGGCTGACACGGAGGGGGCCACAATCCAGTGAGGAGATGTGATCATTGGAGCATTTAGCTAGGGATTTCACCCTCCAGCCATCAGTGCCATAATTAAAGGAGAGCCAAACCAGGTGTGATGGGGAGGGGCTTGAGAGGGAATAAAGAAGCAGGTGATCAGGGCTCGAGGGGATGAGAATGAAATCTGCGGGTATGTATTTAACCCCACACACGCGCGCGCACATACACACACTTGTCCTATCCCAGTTCTGGCCAATGGTTTCTAAAAATAAAGTATCCATGTAACAAAGACTGGGATAATATAAACACTTTTCCCTGGCACAATAAGGCTCTTAAGCAGTACTCATATTTCCGTGCATTTCAAATCTCCACAGCAAGACCTCAGAGTCAGATTGTCCAGCATTCTGCGTTTCCATCCCATTGCAAGTGGGCTCCGGGGGAGACAGACGGACTTCTCGGCAGAAATTGGCTCAGTGGCAAATTCTCTCTGTCATTTCTTTCTGCGTGGAAAAAAAAGAACAGACAAAACAATGTGTTTTATCAAGGTGGAATTTCAGCCAGCTTGGCAGTTCTGCAATGACGAGGCACCATGGGGAAACTGACATCACTCTCCCAGGCTGCCTTACGAGTATTTTTCACCAGAGGCTCATACTGAACCGGGTCCCTCTGGCTTGCAGATATGACTATGTTTCAAGGAGACAACAGCTAAAACACAGCTTGCAAAACAAACCCCGCTCAGACAAGTTCATTCGGGCCTCTCCTGCTCCTATTTCTGATTTATTTATTCACCAAATCACCTTACTTGGTTTTGAGATAAAAGAGTTCGGAGGAGGAAAAAAATCTCAGTCTGCACAGTTCTGGTTGTTGTTTTTACATTCTCATACCCTTCCTTGCTTTAAATAACGCCTTTCGCCTCACCTTCATTGCCTGCGGAGTACAGCGCTTCTCGGCATGAGAAAGGCTGTCAGAAACTGGCCCTAAAACAAGAACAGTGACCTCTAATTTCTTGTACTCCCTGAGACTTGCACCCACGGCAATGTACTAAGAATTTCTGATTACCACCTTAACATAGTTAGCAAAGCACTTACGTCCCCTAACTAAGCATGGGCTTAGCTAGGGGAAGCTTAATTGCATCACTGAATCCCAGCTTTCATGTTTAGGATCTTTCTAGCTTTGCAGTTGTTCATGATGCGCAGAATATGCTGAACCAATAACCAAGCCCTTGCTCCAAATAGCGTAATTCCTGATCCAATGAGAGTCTTTTCATGGACGTCAATGGGCTTTGGATCAGGCCCTTCCAGCCCAGTTGTACCCAGTGTTGAGTCCCTCTTGAAAGAGGGCAGACACCTTCCAGACCAGCTGGAGTGGAAATGTTTAGACAGGAACATGCAGGTTATATTGAGAGTCTCTTGGATGGTACCTCAAACACTGTCTAGATCAGCGGGTACCGAAGATCCCATAACACTTTTCTATAAGAGAAGGGGTTTGCCCTGCTGTCCGTATCCAAAACCTTCCTTTCCCTCCACTTCGGAGTAGCTCATGAAGGGTGTGATCCAACTCCAGCTGAAGTCAACAAGAGTGTTTCCATCAGAATTGTATGGGCCCTGTGCACTGATTGGCCACTGCACTCCACTTCAGAAGCAACTGGACAGCAGTGGTGTGGAGGTAGCTTTGGGATGGAAGGCACTGTTATAAATGTGCATTACTGTTAACCTGCATTGTTTTTGTGTAGATCCTACATGCACATTCATTTAATCTCAGTGATGGATTGGTGAACTTTTATAATCAACTGGGCATTGATCTTCTAACCTTTGGAGTGCTCCGTAGTTTCCACCAGGATGACACCTGTGAATGGAGGATTGAGGAGCAGATAGGACAGGGCTGCTTGTTCGGATTTGGTGGGAGAATTTCCTGTAGATGGGGGTAGTTCTGGTCCCAACTCCCTGGGGGGAGGAAAAGGGTTTGACAGCTGGGCACAGGACTGGACACAACTAGATACCTAGGGAGGGAATGAACAGCTTTGTCTCATGACCAAATCAAGTCGTTAAAATGATCATAAAACACATATTTATTGAGCTAATGATTTGCCTTCTTTAAGAAGAAGCCCAAGAGTGTACGACTGCTAAAACAAAACTCCTAGCTGGGCTGCTAATTAGCTCTGCAAAATAAATCACTTGGGGGGGAAAAGAAAAATCAGCATGCAGAGATGCCTCTTAGGAAATAAATGCTGAGCATGGAGAGCTAATTACTTGCTAGAGGTCTATTGTCATTAAAATAGGGTCATTACTAAGCTAGAAGAAGAAATGTTATTTATACGGTGGGCACACACAAAGACATTACATTTTCATTTAAGAATGTTATTTAATAATCACAGCAGTGAACACCTTCTCAGATTTAAGGCTCTCAATTCATCCTTAAAGGGGCCGTGTCAACGTAAAATAAAATCCGCTAAATTATAGAGAAAGCCTAAAATTAGTATAATTGAAAGATTAGAGAAAAAGATACTTTATTTCATCCATTTTCCCAATAAATCAGTTTCAGTTTCCCCTGTACAGTCAGATAGCCAGTTTCTTTTGTTGTAAGCCTATCATACAACAAGATGGGAGGGGAAATACGTTTAAAGGAAAAAGAAAAGAAAGCGTGATTGTAAAAATCACAAGGACTGACAGCGGGACTGGGGGGCAGGTGTGGAACCTGAGATTACTTTTTGAAACTGACTAAATTATACAGGGACAGTGTCACTCCCTGCTGCTGCTAAATATTACAGCAGGAAGATCAGTGCATGATTTACATGCCATCTGTGCTGCAGTGCCTCAGTGTGGCCAACCCCTATGGTTCAAAAGTCATGAGCCAGCCTCCTCCACCCCCAAATGATGAGATTGTCTTACAAGTCATGAGATTTTTAAAAAGCAATCCTGGATTTTTTATTTGCCTTTTTTAGCCTTTTGGAGCCATGTTTTCAAGTTTTTCTTTACAACTGTGAGGGCTAGAAACCTACTTTAAAAAAAGAGGAGAGACTCTCACATAATCACATGATTCTAGGAGCTGGGGCTTTAAGAAAAAATACAAAGTACTGTGACTAGCTAATGCATAGTGGAGCGGGGAGGCAGCGGACTAATCTAGATATTTATAATTAAATGGCTATTTCCATGGTAGGTTGAATAGGTATCCTGCGGAGAGCTTGGAAACAACCCCCTGCCCCTGGGAGTTGTTTAAAGAAATAAAAACTGTTTAAAAGATAACACCTGTGGAAGAAGGTTCCATCTCCTTGCAGAAAGGGAAGACACACCAGATGCTTACCAGCTTCAAGGCAAAGAGGCAGCCAGTTGCACAAGGGTTAGCATTAGGGTTTGTGCCAAATTTAAAGGGCCAGCTTCAGAAAAGCACGAGTGGGAACTTTTCCCTAAGAGGGCAAATGCTGCAGTGTTTGTAGGGACCAGGAAGACACTGCCTCTGCGTTGTGAATGCCCCCTTATATCACATCTCTAAATGCATACAACAGAAATTAAGGATTTTTTGCAGGGCCAACACAGAACCTCTCAAGCTAAACATAGGAGCCTTTACAGCTTAAGCTAAACAGCAAAGGCAATTAGCTCAGATGCCGTTACAAACTCATCCTCCTTACGTGGTCTAACCACTAGGTGGGGAGAAGAGAGCCGCACATCCACACTCCTAGTGCCAGCTTAGTCCCCCAAACCAGTAGCCTGACTGCCCTATGTGCCAGCTTCTCTGACACAGTGAGCAGTGTATGCTTTGTTCATATATAAATACTGGCCCTTAGCCACAGCAGTTGTACCAGGGAAAAGACAACACAGAGGCCCCTATAGAAAGCCAGCTCTGTTCAGGCAAATGCAATGTTTTCCTTGCAATGCATCTGTCTTTCAACATCAGCTATATTAGCTGGGCGAGATTCCCGGCTGGTGGAAATCAGCATCACCTGTTGACTTCTCAGGAGCTAAGCCGATTGCAGGTTTATACCAGCAGAGGATCTGGTCCAATAGTTCGGCTCAATCATTTTGCTGCAGGAAAGTAAGTTTCTGTTTTTTTCCCTGGTTCACAATCAGCTGGGTGTGATTTGAGAGGAATTTGTAGAACTGCCAGAGAAAGGTTAGTAGGAGTGTTTTATTTCATTTCTAAACTAGATCTAATTGAAGACACCCTGAAATTTTCAGAATTGAAAGGAGGATACCGCTGAAGCAGGACATGGGCAGCAAAACAGGACAGCTTCTGAGTGCCCCTTTAAGAGTTGCCTTGGTGATATTGCCAAGGAGGTCACAAGACGCTAGAATCCATAAAGGCTTGTGCTGTAAAATCTAATTTCAGCCTCAAAGTGTTTTAAAAAAAAATGTAGCAGAAAAAGTATCAGCGAAGAGGACGGAGTTGATATGTAAAAACATATCAGAAATCATCTAGGTGATTAACGTTGTCGAATGAAAGTTAAATGCAGCTGCTGCTGCTACTAAATAGTTTTCCACACAAACGGTGCAGGAGGAGAGGGCGGGGGAAAAATCCCAACTTCCCATTTCAACAACAAAACGCAGTCCGCTCATAAATGCAGCCTTGGGTTTGATGCCTCGTTATCGGTACAGAATCACAGTGCATTCTGCTCATGCTTGTCCCCAAGAGATACAGCCCCAAAGATCTCCCTTGGGAGACTGGAGACCCTGCACGCTCTGGGAAAGTTTGTCAACTGGAGAACTGGGGCTCTGGAGGGAGAAAGGGCAACAGGGGAATTGCCGAACCTGGATTCTTGGAGTTAAAGTCAGTGGCTCCCCGCCTATGCTCCATGGACTATCAGAGATCGAAGGAGTACTCCACGGTTGTCTGCAGTGAGTTGGATGGATATGGGTGGCAGGAAAGTGACACTACAGAAGTAGCTGGTACAGAGCGATTACGATGCTACGTGGCAAAAGTTGTGGTCATTGAGCCATGGCCATGCAGAATGTCCAGAAGGTCCATGTAGCCCTTCAGGGATGGGGACTTCCTCCCAAGGCTGGTAGGCCAGATGGAAATTACAGCTGCGGGCGGCTGCTTGGGCAAAGTTAAGGCCTGGTGTAACCCGGTGCAACCCCAGTGAAGTCAGAAGTCTTGCTTACAGAAGGGATAGAGACAGTGAATGTGTCTTTTCACTTAGCTTTAAGAAGAAAGTATCTAGATACCGGGCCCCCTTTCTACTAGGACCCTCCCCCCAACTAAATAGCCTGCACCTCCTGAGCTCAAGTTACATGCATGCATCTCTGCATCAATCTGCTCTTCGAAGTTGCTTTGGGATGCAACAGGTTTGGCATTTCTTAGATGGTGACGAGACTTTCCAGAGGTCACCCAGCAACAGAGCCAGGAATGGACTCAGAGACCTAGACTCTCCATCCACTGCTCTGTCTATGAGTCCACACTGCCAGTTACGTCTGTTGTCTCCAGTTTGCCCATGGGATCCACATCATGGGGGATGCTGGATATTCTCAGCCTTTAAAAACAAATCCAACTTTTTTATCATCCACGAGGGCTTTGGGGTTTTCGACTTTTATCTCTCGGATCTCTAAATTGTTCTATCATTCCCCTCCCCCACCAACACACATCCACACACTTTTAAAGTTAAGAAACAAGCTTGAGAGAAGCCACTAATTTGTTACTTCTCAGCAATAAACACCCACTCCGTTTTCTTAGCAAGACTGAGAGGAAAATACTAAAGAACCACAACGGCAACAGACAGAAGCCAAGGAAACACCACAGGTGGGTGATGCTAGTGACCAGTTTGCACTGGGTTTGGTGCTAGTGATTTCACGGCATTTGCTATAAACAGTAAGCCCGATGGTAAGCTCAGTGTCGTATCTTTGCTCTCAACACAAGAATAATGTGAGAAGAAAAGAGACAAGAGTGGGTTCCAAAGAACTGGGTTACAAGGAGGGAACTCCCAAACTGTTTAAAGGGATACCCTCCAATTCCTATACACGACGCTCAGAAAGGAAGAAATGGCAAAGGATCATTCAGCATATTGCCAGAACTGACCTGCCCAAGTTTCAATCAATCTGACTTTTCTCATGTCTTCTTGGGCTTTTTTAAAAAAGGAGATGTTACAGATATTTTTTTCAAAAAGTTTGCTTAAACATTGACTATTTGCAAAAACCAAAACCTACCTCCCCATAACAACAGTTAAACAAAAAAGTTTTCACAAATTCTTCTGATCATACCCCTGACATACAAACCTTTCTTCCATTGGTCACCAGGATGAATCCAGCCCAGGTCAGTAGCAAGTTGAAGTCATTATCACTTACGAGGCTGTTTGTTGACTTACATGAAATTAGCCTTTAGATGCAGTCCAGTTCCCAAGTGCCCTCATTACCACAGTCATGATCTACTACCCTAGAAATTACACGATCCTTCCTACACAATGGTGGCATCTCCTCTGGTGGCATCCATGTCTCTGCTAGAAACCTGCAAGTGCAAATGACCGCTGACAACACAGAACCCATACTTCTCTGGTGAAATATTCCCCCACCTCCTCCCCCAAGGAACAGTGTAATGCATCTTGGTGTCAAAAGACACTCAAAATATCCCCACAGCAGTGCCTTGCTAAGTCATAACCCAGAGCTTGGCCAATGTCGTTTCCCATCCCCACGACCTGACTTCGCATGCCCCAGGAAAACCAACGTTTCTTAAGACCCATATTTCTTGAGTTGGTCTTGGGCCAAGAGACTTAGCCAATGAATATTGCTTAGCGCTGTGTACGTGTACAGGGATGAATTCTGCTCCCTATGAAAACCATAGACTTCCATGGGGCCAGATTTTGGTGACTATGCCCCAGGAGGTAGAGAAGTTATTAGACTCATTTTCCCCAAGGCCACTCGGTGAGTCAGGATTAGAAATCACAGGCTCCTTATTCTCCAATGCCGGTGATTGTTTTTCTAAAGCAGAGGTTCCCGACCTGTTGCCTGCAGGACATTTTGCTGGTGGCTCATCCCATGACGCGGGCTCCTCCCTCTCATCTCCAGCTGCTAACCCCCATAAGCAGGCAGCAAAATGGCACTCGGCACTTTCCAACTACCACTCAGCCATGGACTGTGGGTATCGAAGGCTGGGGGAGGCTAAGCCTCCCCTAACCCAGGTCATGGCGCTGCCCACACTCTGCCCTGAGGCCCCCCCCTCCTCCTCTCCTCTGTATGATGAGATAACAGCACTTCCTCCTGCACAGCGGTGTGGTGCCAACAGGTACATTCAAGGTTATGAAGCACTCAGACACTGCAGTGATGGGGAGCAGACAAGTACCGTAGGCCTGGTCCACACTACACTGTTAAACCGATTTTAACAGCGTTAAATCGATTTAACGCTGCACCCGTCCACACTACACTGCTCTTTATATTGATTTAAAGGGCTCTTTAAATCAATTTCTGTACTCCTACAAAACGAGAGGAGTAACGCTAAAATCGATATTACTATATCGATTTAGGGTTAGTGTGGACGCAAATCAACGTTATTGGCCTCATTCTTTTACAGTAGCTACCCACAATGCACTGCTCCAGAAATCGACGCTAGCCTCGGACCACAGACGCACACCATCGAATTAATGTGCCTAGTGTGGACGCGCACAATCGACTTTATAATATCTGTTTTATAAAATCGGTTTTAGCTAATTCGAATTTATCCTGTAGTGTAGACGTACCCTTAGACTGACAGGTTTTATTTGCCTTACAATAGCATCTAGAGCTCCAGGCCTCTGTATAATACTAATGCCTAGATCTCATACAGTGTGTTTCATCAGCGGATCTCAAAGCAGGCCGCAGTCTGTGCCCCATTTACCCTCACGCCACCCCTGGGAGGCAGAGCAGTGCTATTATCCCCCTGGACAGAGGCACAGAAAGGTTAGGCGACTTTCCAAAGGCCACACTGGGTGGTGGAAACCCAGGTTTCCCAAAACCTAAGCTTGTCCCCTAATCACTGGACCATCCTTTCTCTCCTGTTTTGCTAGGCACTATATAAACTAACACTGAGCAGCTAAATGTCCCTTCTGGCCTTGGGATCTGTGACTGTAACAGAGACAGGTCCTTGCCCAAGGACGTTATAGGATTGTGAGCAGGAGGGGAGGCAGAGCCCAGAGTGGGGAAGGAGGGACCCAGGAGACAGACTCTATGACAAGTTGGTTCACACTAGGGAAAAGTTGGAGAAGTCCTGTGCTAGGCCCCCCTGCCGTTCAGAATTAGCCAAGTCCTCTCTCTGGGGCTGGGCTTAGTTAGCGTGTTCTACAGATCACTGCAGCAATGCTTAGCCCAGGGACCTGCTGGCCAGTAATAAGATAATACTCGCCACTTGAGGCTTTCAATGCATTCTATGGAGGTGAAGGAGCATTGAAACCAATCCCTGGTCATCTGTGAATGCCACCGTTTGTCATTATGGGGCATGCTGGGGCCATTCAAGACTTCAACAGCAGGAACAGAACTTGCACTCTCCCACTCCGCCAAAGTACAGGAGTGGTTCACCATATAGGGCCAATGACACACGGTTGAGTCATTCCAATTTCATCCACTGGAGAGTATTGATGTGTGTCATATGCCAATTCACTACACTATTGCAGAGAAGGATGCTCTGGTGGTGAGGGTGCTCACCTGCAACTTCAGAGCCCCAGGTTCAATTCCCTGCTCCTCCAGAGTGCCTGGGTGACCTTGGGCAACCCTGGCCCTCAGTTCCCCTTTTGTGCAATGGGGATAACACTGCCCTGACTCACAGGCATGTGGTGAGAACAAACACATACGGATTACCAGGCACTCAGATACTGTGACAAGTGTGTGTGTGGGAGGGGCTGAGATAAGCAACTAGATAGACCCTCCCCACTTCATAGCTACAGAAAGTGAACTCTGGGGTGGTCATGTGAGTCACACCAGCGAGTGAGCGGCAGAGCCCAGAATAAAGAGCCACGTCTCCTGATTCCCAGGCCCTGTTATAGCCACTTCACCACCGTGCTTCAACCCGGTAAGAGGAGCAAAAAAGGAGTTTGGCTGAGAGAGCAGGAGCAGGGCAAGAGGGGCTCGGAGGCAGCCACTCTCTGCAGATCCTACATCCCCCAATTCGCCACTTGAAAGGACTGACTGAGTCTCTGACCTGAAACACAGTCAGCAGCTGTCAAGGCTGCACACAAATTGGCCATCTCAGCTGCTTCTCCATTGATTTTCAGTGTTCCATTCTGCGGCGGGTGAGAAAACGGTCATTAGTTTAACTGCCAACGGGCTCACACTGGCCTCGCACAAAAGGACGCTGGACTTGGGAAGCAGCAGCCAGCCTGGATTGGAGGAAAGTGTGATAGGTGTATATTCCAAATGAACAACAACAACAACAAATATCTAGATAGGAGCTTCATGAAAGGGTGCACGAAAGAAATCCCTCTCACCATGGCCAGGGGCAAGCATCTGCCCTATGTTATACGGGTTAGACCAGACGACTAATGTCTCCTGTGTGCAGCAGGGGCATTGTAGATTAGTGGTTAGAGTGGGACCCTGAAAGTTCTGTTCCAGGCCCTGCTACTGACTTGCAGTTTGACCTCAAGCAAGTCACTTAGTCTACCTCTGCCTCAGTTTCCCCCTTCTGAAAAGCAAGATAAGTTCATTCATCTTGCTAAAATGTATTGAGGTCCTTTGCTGAAAGGGGCGATTTAGGTACAAAATATTATTTTCTCATTCTTACAATTCACACCGGGACACGGCCAGCAAGCTCCCTCCCCCCCAAACAAATAAACAAAGACCCGAGACATATTGAAACGGTGCGAGGATGTTAGCACTGAAACTTCCACTTATTGTGTCTTAAAGGAAAGAGCATTAGGGAGGGGAAGTGGTTTATTATAGCAACAGTTTTTTTCCCTCTCATCCTCTTCAGCTTCCTGGTCTTTAATAGTGTTTGGAGCCAGAGGCAGAAAAGAGCAGCTCCCAGATGAGACAAGCTTAGCACGGCTCCCACTGTCTCAGCCAGAGGGAGGCTGTTTGGGGGCGCACGGGGGCTCAGCTGCTCAGCTCCAGCCCATGGGATTCCGGTTGGAGTCTTGGCTGCACAAATAAGCCATATTTTTCACGTGTATAGCAGAGAAAAGCACTTTACAAAAATGACTAGCTAGATCTTACTGAGTGATTTGGTCTTCTACACACCACCCTGGCAAAATGCAGCCATCTCTGGGACAGACTAGAGCAGCGGCCAGCCAGCACACGGTCCAGGGGAGGGCAGTTTTGGAGAAGGAAGCCAGGGCAGATCCCCCTGCTCACAAGAGAAGTGCCCTGAGCTATTTATGGATCACACAAAGCAGATGGGACCTTGATTTTCCGTCACTTCTGAAAGTGAGTGAATTGCACAGAGGTCCGGGGTGCCTTTGGCAGTCAGCGCCCTCTCACAGCTGTGAGTGATGCCCACGGCAACTGCCTCAGTTTCTCTCCCCCCACCGTCAGTCATCTGACCTTGGGCAGGGTGGCTTCCTCTTAGGACTCCAGCTGAGTTGTCTATAACCTCTCCCCTTGAGGGGCAGTAAAATGTCCAACAGACCAGGAGCCCAGTCACCCCAGCAAAGAGGCAATAATCCCAGCCCCCATAGACTCCAGACCCCTTGGCTCCAAGAGGTTTTACTATCCCCTTGGCTGGCAGATGGTAGGAGACCCCAGCCAGGCCTGCTTACTCCTCTGGGTTCCAAGGGACCCTGCATTAGGCAGCAGGGACTGGCTCCTCACAATCCTTTGCTGCTTCCCAGTCCAGCGCTCCTGTAACCCTCTTCCAGACTCACAGTTTCTGATTCTCTTTCTCTGGAAGTCCGACTTGCGGCCGCTCTTCCGCTGAAGGAGCCTCTCCTTAGCCAAGAGAGCTGGCCTACTCATTAACCTTTGTGTGGTCATGGCAGCCTGCAGTCTATGCACCCCACGACCCAGGACTCACTTTCTCTGACTCAGAAGAAGAACTTACCTTGCTGAGGTTTGAATCACTGAGTCAGAGTATTTGACCTAAGACTTGGCCCCCAGGTGGTCACCCACAGAGCAAGCCCACCTGCTGAGCACGTGAGCTATCAAGGATGGTTGGGTCTGTTGGATGCCAATTAAGAGATGCACCAAGAGCCAAGGAAGATGAAGTTACACCAAGGATGAATCCAGCCTGTTCCCCTTCAGATGAACACCAGCATCATCGTACCAAGCAGTTCAGTCCCTTGTGGCCTCTGTGGACTCCATCAGTCACTCCTTCTGGCAAATAAGCTATCTGCTTTGAAATCCTTTGAGCATCTTCAGGCCCCCATTCCAGCCACGTGACACTCCCGCGTTCGAGTAGCCGGGAATCAATCCAGCAGGAACCACAATGGGATGGAATAATTATTGAGATGCAGCTCATCAATACCGAACAAGCTCATTTTGATTAGTGCCATTAGGAAGAGGAGCTAATCAGCCTGAGGTGCTATTTGCCAGGGCTCCAGGCCATTAGATCAGAATTAGTTCATCTTAACCTACTGATAGGGACGTCACATGAACCTGAGTGCTCTTTGGCCAGCTGAGCTACCATACCCTGAGTTACAATCACAGTGATGAGGCAGAATAGTTAATTAGGGACCTGGATAGGTTTCTTCCCCACCCACCTCTCCCCAAACTTCCACAGACCTAGATTTTCTGTAACTCCCTTGCATCAGCCATGTGGCACTACAAGGACACTGTGCAGTGCTCAGAGGCAGGCGGAAGCCTGATCGGGTCAGGAGATAAAGTCTCTCATAGCCGAGCAGTTGGGGAGGACAGTGGAGTTAAAGGCATGGATATAGCCTTTAACTCCACTGAGCCTGCAAACAGATCTGCGAAGGAGGAACTCTGTGCTCATGTGGAGCCCTCTCCATTCAAATGACCCTTCATCTCATCCCAATTCTCCGCATCCACAAAATCATAGATGTGTCGGGCTGGAAGGGACTCCAAGCGGTCATCAAATCTAGTGCCCTGCACTGTGGCAGGACCGAATAAAACTAGACCATTCCTGACGAGTGTTTGTCCAACCTGTACTTAAAAATCTCCAGTGATGGGGATTCCACCACCTCCCTTGGAAACCTGTTCCAGAGCTTAACTCCCCTTAGAGTTAGCAAATTTTTCCTAATATCTAACCTAAATCTTTCTTGCTGCAGATTAAGCCCATTACTTCTTCTCCTACCTTTAGTGGACACAGAAAACAACTGTGCTCCTTATATTGGCCCTTAACATACTTGAAGACTTTCATCAGATCCCTCGTCAGTCTTCTTTCCACAAGAAGCAACATGCCCAGATTTTTTTTAACGTTTCCTCATAGAGCTCAGGTTTTCTAATACTTTGATCATTTTGGTTGCTCTCCTGTGGACTCTCTCCAATTTGTCCACATTTTTCCTAGAGTGTGGCATCCAGAATTGGACACAGTATTCCAGCCGAGGTCTCACCAGTGCTGAGTAGAGCAGAACAATTACCTCCAAGGTCATACATGAAACACGCCTGCTAATATACCCCAGAATTATACATATCAGCCATTTTTTGCAACTGCATCACACTGTTGATTCATATTCAATTTGTCATCCATTGTAACCCCCAGATCCTTTTTGACAGTACTACTACCTAACGAATTATTCCCCGTTTTGTAGCTGCAGATTGGATTTTTCCTTCATAAGCGCTTTGCACTCATCTTTCTGTCACCGTGGCTGGCATCCAACCAGGTGGGCTGACCTAAGTTATTGTTGTGATTGTGGTAGCATGCAAGGCCCCCAGCCAAGGATCAGGGCCCTATTAAATGTGGCATTGTACAATCAGAGACCCTGTCCCTGGAGAGCTCACAAGCTTGCATATAGACAACAGGTGAATAAACAGACATGCAAGCATGGGTGAGGACAAGGCAACGGTATGGAGAGGTGTGTTTGCACAGGTTAGGAACCAGGGCAGTCTCAGTGGCCACATGGTCACCAACCCAACTGATACCAGGAGGTATTTTTTGGGTGCTCTGGAGGAGGCAGGGTTTAAGGAACGACTTAAAAAGAGGATCAGGTGGTGGTTTGGTGAGTTCTTCCTAAGCATAAGGGAAAAAGCATGGAGGTGCTCATGGAAAAAATGGAGAAGAGGGTGATCAAGGCAGGTACTGCTGGCAATGTGAAAATAATACAATGGAAACGAACAGCAGGGTTCAATGGCGAAGGGCCATTAAGGTGAGGACAAAGACTTTGTTGGAGGAATAGGCCTCGTGCTCTCTCTCTGCAGCGAGGTGAATTTCACCCCCATGTGAAGTAGGCAACTTCTTACCAAAGGCTCCAGCTCCCGGTGGTCAATGAGGCTGAACTCTTTGATGAAGTAGTAAAAGTGCTTGTAGCAGGTGTTGACATGGGCCTCGGCGCCCATGCTGATGATACTATCGAAGTGATGGATGTAGACGTGCACGAAGACTCGGAAGAGGCGGGTGAGGATCTTGGTGCACACCTGCTGGAAGTTCTTGGGGAAGGGGACCCCTGCAAGGCAGAAGCAAAAGCCATTTTCAGC